>NW_027223752.1:45881865-46488385 GCF_028538775.1 Myotis yumanensis | reverse complement strand
TTTCTCCCAGCCCTAGACTTGTTGATAATAAAAAACACAGCTTCAGTGGAAAAATATTTTCAGCAGCATCTATGAAAGCAAAGATAATTATCTGCAAAATAAAATTGTACAAATTTAAAATTAATTTCTTAAATTTTATGTCCTAAGTCACATGATTATGATGCCTAAAAAAAATAAACTTGATAATCAATTGTTCTGTACCATTATCTCTAAAATTTCTATTTCAAACTACTTTAAAAATTAATGTTTATCATTTACAACACCTAAGACATAGTTAATTCTCAAGAGGGGAAAATGTATTCTGTTATGAAGATACAAAGTTATTTGTGTAATTCATAACAAGAGAATTTACTAAAGTTTGCTGAAAGTTCAGTCATGGAATTGTCTTAGTGCATATATACATGGCAACACTTCAGTAAAAATGAAACTTACTAGGTATAACATTTCTAATAAATTTAAGTTCCCATTATATGTTATGTTCATGCAATACATTTAGGCAGTTTGAAGAGAACACATGAAGAAGATGATGATTTTGGAAGCATGCAAGTGGCTACTGCACAGAATGGCTGACTCAAGAGCACCATAGAGGATATGAATTTCTATTTGAGAAGGAGGAAACACTAGAGACAATACTAATGTAAAGTGGTAAAAACACAAGTAGTTTCTTTTCAATTATATGTTGCTTCCAGATGTGTTTCTCTACAACTTATTAAGCAACATTGTAAGATTTCTGCAATAGATGGCACTGATGGTTTTACTCCTTTTCTTTTTATTAACACTTTACAGTTTTATTATAAACTAAAAGTTTGGACTTGCAAAGAGGTATTATTGCAATAATGCACTTTTCATACTTGAAATTTATTTGTATGATATAAAGTTACTACTTTAAACAAAATGCAAAGTTAGGGGAATTTGTTTATAAAATTTGGGTAATTTATAACAAAAGAATTTCCTAAAGTTTGCTAAAAATTCATTTTGTGTTCTATATATTACATTTAAAAAAATAATTTTGCAGTTCAATTTTATGATGGAGCCTCTTACAGAAACATTAACAAATGCAGGAACCTGTCACCTTTCTTTTTTATTATAATTAAATAGCTTAATTACCTTTTTATTTTTTAAAACATCTTCATCCCTTATCACTAATCTTGAAATCATGACAATAAGCCAACTATTCTTACTTTAAGATGATCCAAGTATTGCTTCCTTTCCTATTACCTTTCTAATTTATTTAGTCTATAGAAGAAAAATATTTAATGAACAAAAGATGCATTGCTTTATACCAGATGCTCAAAAACAAGGAGAGTGTTAGATTTTCAAGTGACTTTCTTTTCACATTTCTTAGAAGCCAAATGTTGTGTTTGTTCTTTTTAGAGTTGCTTAGCCCAATTTTTTGTCCAAAATGGTTCTAAATAGACTATAATAAACCAATGTAGCACCATTTTTTTCCTAAATGAATCCCAAAAAAGAAAAGTGCCTTGCATCATTAAAAAATAAATAAATCCTCATGACCTCTAAATGAGTATGTAGAACATTGAAAAATTTTTAACATTTTTCTTTAACTTTTTAAACCCATAAATTAGTTTAAACTGAAAGTCTGAGGCTTGAAGAAACTTCAGTAAATAATTTGGGGAAATATTTACTCCTTTATTTTATATTATCCTAAGAATTCTTTGAGGTTGTTCTGGCTCAGACAGAAGCTTTTCTTTGAAGATGCATTTATTGAGGAAAATGATTTGTGGGAGACTTTAGTGTATTTTAAATTCGTGTATGAATCAGTTCTTTACATTGAGTTAATCCAAATTTGCCCTATAATTTGCATTAGCAAAGTCACTTTATGGATCCAGTTTCTCTCTATTTTTATTTATATATATATATATATATATATATATATATATATATAAATTGTTTTAACAAAAACACTTTTGCTATTTTAAGTACAATGTGAGGGAGGATTGTTTTAACTTTTTATAGTTGATGATTTAGGTTAGCACAAACAAAACTCCTTTCTCCCTTTTCTCAGTCCTCTCTTGAGGTGCTTTACTGATGGGAATGATTTCCATACATTCCCTTGGTACCAAGAGGTACTATGCAAAGTGACATTACACCAAGTTACTTGCTAGGCTTTCTTCCCTAAAATGTAATAATACAGTAAAAGTGTGTTTTATCAAGCATAGCAAGAGTAAATTAATTAAAATTGCTTTGTTAATAAGAGTCAATTCCTGTTGACCCAGGTGGTATTCCTCTTCTGATTTCCCTTCCCTTTCCCTATTTTATGACCCTGAAAACAACATGTTAATTCCATTGTGGTCTGTATTTTGTTGTGTGATTATGTCATTTGGTGTGGTTGGCTAGTTGAGTCAAAATTTGCACTGAGTGTTCAGAAATTCCAGTTGGTAAAGTGCCAGATAACACAGTTTCCCTGTAAATAGATCACTATTGGATAAGTCAGCAAAGATCTCTCTTGTAATCTAATAATATATGATGCTTCATTCAGCAGAAAGTCTGCTCAAAAGGATCTTCATAGTAGTACATTTAGGCTTTAAAAATGAGGTAAAGATTTTTAAAATTAGTTTCTTAGGTATACATATCCTCTCTAGTAGTTGGGCCAAAAAAATACAGATTTAGTTATTTATAGCTGATAATTTTCCATTTTTTCTAACCACTATAATTTTTATGTTCTCACTAAAGTGCCTGCCCAGCACTGTACATTAAAGACTCTCTATCACAACACTAGGAAAAGGGACTGTCATGAGTACAATATCAAAGTGGACAAAATGATGTTATTCTTTCCTTCATGTAAGAACATTGCAAGTTCATTTTATCTGGGATCCGTTCTTCCACCTAATGTTTAACTGGTAGCTCTTCCAGTCTTTCTTCTATTTAGTTCCACTTCTGTGCTTTATTTCTACTGATGTTTTGTGATAGTTAACTATGATACATTTAACCAATCATGACTTATTTTCTAGAATATTTGAATAATGTATAAGTGGCATAGTTCCCAATTTTAAACATTAAATATGTCATCTGGGCATAGAATTTAAAGTGAATTTGCCTCAAAACATAGGACAACTGTTTTATTGTCCATTTTGAAAGTGAGAAACTTAAATATTGAAAATATTCAAACTGGAATGGCAGTATTCTAACCTAATATCAGTTAATTGGTTTATATTATTTCATCTATTAGATATTTTAAACAGCAGCTACTTTTATTTGTATCTACTCTATGGTGGAAATATTAAATCGTGATAGCTTTTGCTACAAACTCTCAACCACTTAATTGTTAGAGTAGAATATGTATTTCAGGGGGATTTTGTTTCAGCTGAATTTAGAAGTAATGTCAAAATGTTAAGCATGTCCTTTTTAAGAAAATATAAGGTTTCTAATTGTCTTATTACCCTGGTAATTCAAGTGAATTAGAAGTATTCAACTGCAATCTTGAATTATAAAGTTGGGATGCATATATATGCATATATATCAGAGTCTCAACTGATGTAAAGTAAATGAGCAGTTACCTGGTGAATTCTTCCCCCCCCCCCCCCCCCCCCCCCAATAACTGGCTTAACCCACACTTCCACAACAAACTTAGCTTCACTTCACTTCAGTATTTACTTTATTGTTGTTCATTGAACAGTGCTCCAAAAAGGAAACGTTAGGAAATAGCTGAGAATTATTAAAAGATTTTATTTTATGTTTTGGTCAGAAAAATGTTTCTAAGGTCTTTGAATGCTGGATTTCTTTGTCTTACCCATCCATGGCAGCTAAAAAAAAAAAAATCACTCAAAATATTCAGGTTTACATGTTAGCTCTCTTTATAGGGAGTTGCCATACCTCACAATTCAAAGTGTATTCTATAGATCAGTACATTATACTGACATGTAATTGCAATTTACTATGCAGCAAAAATTCAAGAAAAATAACCTACAGTGTCTACTTACCTTTGTATAGGCAATTGCTTAAGTTACTCTGCTTTTAACATTTGTACTTAGACAAAATGCTTATGTATGTATAGGAATGTCACAGTGCGAAATGCTGCTAGCCCAGATACAAAGTATTAAAATTATTTTGTGAAGATTGGTGGTTGTATTAAAACTATTGTGCCGTTATACCTCAAAACGATTGAAAAGTTCATTTATACTGCTTATGCCTCAGAACTTCTTTGTTTAGATTGTTGGCTTCTAGGGAGAAGTAACTTAGTTTTATTCCCACAGATTAAGGAGGATAAATGAACATTGGAAATTGATAAGCACTTAAGAGTATCTTCCAATACATTGTGGACACACACACACACACACACACAAACTATGGTCAGTAATCAATGTAAGGTGCAAATTTCAGCTCAAGTATATTTTTAATTGATCAAGTTTAAAGTTGGGAGTGAGGAAATTCATCTCTAAAAGAAATGGTAGGTGATCTATGCAGTTTCCAGCCCATTAAAAGAATACTTCTTGCTTTGTACCTCTTCCCCTCATTAGTCCACCTACATTCTATTCTTCATCAAATATGCCATTACTACACCAATATTTTAGATACCACTAAAAGGCAAAATATTACTGAATAAACTATGACAAGCCCTTGATCATAAAATATACCCAGATTTCCAAAATGTTACCATGTCCAAAAAATGCATCTTACCAGTAGAATCAATGATATACAAATAGACACATATGTGGGGCACAATAAAAATCGCACCTTCCACTTCATTATACTTTTTCAAAAGCAAACAATGCTCAAATTTGTAAATATAGTTAAATAACATGTTTTTACTCAAATTTACTTAAAATGTGGCTTAGAAAATCATAAACATTCTCTGGTTAACTAATATAGAACATCATTTTCCTCATGACATAATTTTATTTTATTTTATTTATTTTTTTAAATATATTTTATTGATCCTCCACAGAGAAGAAGGGAGAGGGACAGAGAGTCAGAAACATCGACGAGAGAGAAACATCAACCAGCTGCCTCCTGCACACTCCCCACTGGGGATGTGCCCGCAACCAAGGCACATGCCCTTGACCAGAATCAAACCTGGGACCCTTCAGTCCACAGGCCAACGCTCTATCCACTGAGCCAAACCAGCCAGGGCCTCATGACATAATTTAAAAAAAATTTTTTCCTGTCACCATTATCCTATGCCCTCTTCCACCTCCTTCCATCCCCCACCACCCTTTAATCACCACCCTGTTGTCCATGAGTTCTTTCTTTTTTGCTCACTCCCTCTACCCCTCCAATCCCCCACACCCCGAGCTGTCTGCCTGCTCTCTAGCCTCATGACACAATTTTTATATTCTATACCTTGCTTGTAACTATTTCCTTTAGGGGGGATATAAAGTAAGACCTTAAGAACACCATTTTAAGCAGCAGTTCTCAACCTGTGGGTCGTGAACAATGAAAATACATCCTGCATATCAGATATTTACATTACGATTCATAACAGTAGCAAAATTACAGTTATGAAGTAGCAACAAAAATAATTATATGGTTGGGGGTCACCACAACATGAGGAACTGTATTAAAGGGTCGCGGCATTAGGAAGGTTGAGAACCACTGAAAGGAATTTGTTGAAATGCCAACTTTGTAGATAGTTTTACATCAAATTGTTCAGTGCTCAAAAATGTAATAATTTAATTTTGCCTTTTATTAGGCTTATTTTCTAACATGGATGTACTTGGTAAAGCTACTGTCATGGCAAGGTTGTGGGAACTCCAGTAAAGGCAAAACTAGCTTTGTTGCTTTCATGAGAGACAGTTCAGTTCATCCATACAGGTAATCAGTAGGTAGTAGTGCACCCTCTATTGGTGAAGGGCTTCTATGGTTTCATTTATTTATTCATTTATTTATTAAATATGTTTTTATTGATTTTAGAGAGGGTGAGAAAGAGATCAATGTTACAGAGAAACATCAATTGGTTGCCTCCCATACACATCCCAACCAGGGATCAAACCCGAAATCTGGGTTTGTGCCCTGACTGGGAAAGGAACCAGTGATCTTTCAGTGTATAGGATGACACTCGACCAATTGAGCCACTCCAGCTAGGGCTGGGTTTCTATGGTTTTTTAGAAACCAACTTTAACTTACTGCCTGGAGAGAAAGCCAAAATCCAGTTGAGGTAGGTCTGAGTCAAAGGGAAGAGAAACAGGTGATCTTTGCTTTCCAAGTTCATTTTATAAAGAGTACACAAAACTAATGTTATGAACCATGACTTGACATAATAGTTCAAAAGAAGACTCAAGAAAAGCACAGACATTAGGATTCTAACAAAAGACTATTAATCATATGAATAGGTTTAATATAACATGGAATGCAAAAGATTGGAACCATTAATGACATATCTAATATGTCTACTTCAACTTAAAAAAAAAATCAAAACAGGATAGTGACCAGAATAATAGTTCTATTATATGCCAGAATTTGCTAATTCATTGTTTTAAAGTACCTTATATTTGCTTTTAGGTACTTTAAATAAAAATTATATTTTACACATAACACAGGTGGCACTTTGCCTACATTAGAATTATATAAACATTTAGATGTACATTTACATTGTTTTATTTTGAATCTTATCACATAAGTTAATTTTCATTTCTGTTTTAAAAGACTGGCCAGGTTATTTGTCAATACAGCATTAGGATCAACACATGTTGTACAGTATCACATTTAGTTATGTCTAATGTATCCAATTTCAAGTAATACATGGAAAATGGCATACATTAATTCATATTTAAATGTTTCTTTGAACCAAAAATATTAATTTTAAGAATGTGATAAACAGCCTTATTCATTGTATGCATTTCTTAAAATGAGCAGTACACAGATAGCAAATACATAACTCCTATAGTCTACCAAGAAATAAAGCCAAATTTTAGAAAAATACAATGCAAGAAAAGATTCAAGTTAAAAATATATTCCTTTGAATAAAAATCATCCTCTATAATATTCATTTGTAATCTAAACTCACAGCATGTCCCACCAGCCCAAAGTAATCTTCTAAATGTCATATTTGTTGTACTACAATATTTTTTCAACCCACTATTTGTGGAGGTCACTGGGTTGTAGCAAACTATTTTAACTTTAGGAAGGATATACAACCTTGTTGCATTAGCTCCCTTGACAAATGTCTTTCTTAAAAGATTTTTACTTTTGAAACCTTTGACACATGTAGTTTTCTTCAGATACTGTATATCCAAACTTTTTATAGAAACCAGAATTTTGTGGTAGACATTCAAGGGTAATCTTATAACAGTTCAGTTTCTTGCTTAGCAAAGTAAGGGTTGATAATAACCTGAAATTTAAAAAAAAAAAGGAGGGAGAAGGTATAGAGCATTTGTTAATAGAAATAGACTTTAGTAACAATAGAATATTTCATTAAAGTTCAAATTTATATTAGAAATAGGTTTAGGTCATGGCCATTCCCACTATGTATTTATTTAAATATTGTAAATGGATAAGCATTTTAAATCACTGAAAGCATTTTAGTTTGTTTCAAATATACATTGTCTGATAATCTTCAGCCAGTTAATGAGTGGGACATATACTAAATTCACTCTAACCCTCTTTAAAAATAAGTTTTAAGATGATGAACACTAAAGATTGTCAACCATTTAAAAAATATGGCCTATATGATTTTTTAAGTGTTTTTCTCTAAATCTATTCAAACTTCTTAGAACAGTCAACATTCCTACACAAAATGGGTAAGTAATAGCTTTGTTCTTTATCATTTTTAAAGTAACTCTAATGTTTGTGAAAGTAGCTATGAGATTAACTCTGTTTTGGTTTAACTAATATGAAGTAGAAAGAAAGCAAAAAGTATACTTCTTTCCAGTATATGAATGGGATTCTAACTGCCTTGGGAGTTTTTAAAAAACTTAAAAAAATCTATAAAAATTTACCTGAAGTGTTTTCTCATGTTTGCATACAGAACATCTTGATTGAAGTTATAAAATTATAAAGGATATCACAAAGTGAAGATTAGAATATTAGAAGTTGGTCTGTTTTTAAAAGTTTTAAGTAAATGTATAAAGGATTATACAGTAAAGGCTGTTTCAATATGTTTCTACACCTTAGGAGACTGAGAACACTTTGTTTTAAAATATGACAGAGAAATGGGGAAATCACCTGACTCAGCCAAAAGTTTGTTTCCTACTCGTGTGAGAATTTGACTATTAAAAATTAATTTATAGATGTTACTGTCTGCAAAATGGTACACTTCCAATTTCCAAAGTTTATGGTAAAACTAATGTAAAAATACTTTGTTTTCATTAAATTCAGTCATAGAGTAAAAATGGATTCATAATTTATGACGCCAGAAAGAACTTCAAACAGCAAAATATGTTTAACAAGTATCTTGGCAAAGAACTGTAAAGTGAAACACAAAAAGCATTGTAATTTATCCAGGATTACCTTGTTTCTGCTTACTTACAATTTGCCAAGCTGCTTTCCTCTGCATTCATCACTAACGACAACATCTTCTACTCTTCCTCTCTGAAAATATTTACAGTGTTTAAAGGACTAAACATGTAGTTTTGTTTTTAGATAAATCAACAAGTGATGGATGGTAAAAATTCAGACAAAAATAAGTGTTTTGTGAACTTGAACTTAACATAAACTAAAATGCAAATTATTTTATAGAAGAAATAATATAATGAATCAACTTGTGGTCTAATCTTGTTTTGTCTATATCCTGAACCTCCACACCCCAGTGTTTTAAAGCAACTCTCAAAATCTGAAGCACCGAAGGGTAATTTTGTTAATCCATCATCCTACTTCTTGCTTAACAGCAATTTATTTCAGACATCCAAAAAAATTTATTCATTTCTAATACAAAAGCCCCCAAATTCATAACTTACAGAAAACATTCCAAATGTTCCTACCTTTACTATTTCATGTTGAGTCATGAGGAATAAAGGGGCTCTATAGGCATTAGAAATGTCACAATTAGAAAAGAATGTGGTATTCTGAACCTTTTATCATTTGGAAACTGATGGGAATTTGTCTTAGTGTAGTATATTCAAAATACTGTTTTTTAAAAAACAACAACATTGGGGAGTCTAAAGATTACTGCCAAGTTTCACAAAGCTTTCTTGTTTTCTCTATGACCATATCAAATTGAATACCTTACAGAACAATTTCTAGCGAACAATTCATATTGTGTGTTTTTTAACTTTTTAAATATATTTTTATTGATTTCAGAGAAGAAGGGATAGGGAGAGAGAGAGAGAGAGAGAGAGAGAGAGAGAGAAACACATCAATGATGAGAGAGAATCATTGATTGGCTGCCTCCTGCATGCCCCACAATGGGGATTGAGCCCACAACCTGGGCATGTGCCCTGACTGGGAATCGAACCATGACATCCTGGTTCAAAGGTCAACACTCAACCACTGAGCCACCATGGCCAGACCCAATTCATATTGTTAATACATTTTCTTCCTCAAAACAAAGTGGGAAATTGCCTCTTAATAAGAGATTTCTAGGAAGCAGAACTTTTTCAAGGCAATATGCCTCTCATTTTACAATGAAAAGTAGTGAGAAAACAGATGTGTCTAATGGAAACTCATCATAGGTTTTGCTAAAAAAAACCCCACATCTGCCCATTTTAGCTCATTAGCATTAATGTGAACACATACCTTAGCACAGGAATGGGTGAATTTATGTTCTATTATCAGAGTTGCTGTAGCAACAATCTGTCCTAAAGTCACATCTTCCACCACTGTAACATAATAATCCCCAGATTTCTTCATGTGCTCAAAAGATTCTGTGGAAATTAGAAGACAGTGTTATGTAGCAGACATTACACTATATTTGGTGGCAAAAAATGAGGACTAGCTGACTTCATTACTGAACATTTAAAGCTATTTTACCATAGTAATTTGTATTTTGTTTTTAAGAAAATATTTTAAATGACCAGGTAGTTGAAATATCAGTGATTGGTAAGTTGGAATATAGTCCATACATTTAAAGAATATGCTAGCAAGGTAAAAGACTAATCCAGCCTTTTTAGGTGAATAGCACTTATACAAATAAATTGTATATGTGCCACCTCTGTGACTAATCATTCATTACGCACTTTAAATCGCTTTCTTGAACTTTTACACTCGGCAGATATTTGAATAGAACAAAACTGCAAATTTTTAACAAAAGAATGTTTTTACATGGCTCCACTCTGTAATTTTTAGTCTGGTTTCCAAATATTTTGGTGAAAGTAGTTCTGTTTTCTCCTTGTGATCTCAAGTGTTTCATGATTACATGACTTTTTAGAAATTACAGTAATCATTTTGCTTTGTTCCCTTTGAAGGCACCTCATAAAGTAGTTGAAAAATATGTCTCCATTTCTAAGTAATTGAATAAGACGGAATAAGAAAGGAAAAGACCTATAAAAACAATCAGGGGAAAAAAGGCAATAACATACCCATCAATAAATACTTTAGAAGGTCTGGTCAAGATGGTGGCATAGGTAAACATGGTACTCACATCCTCCCACAATCACATCAAAATTTTTGACTAAAATACGGAACCATTATTCAGAACCACCTGAAATCTAGCTGAACGGTAGTCCTACAACAAGGGAATTAAAGAAGCAGCACATCCAGACTGATAGGAGAGGTGGAGATGAGGGGTAGAATAGTGGAACCCACGTGTGGCAGTTTCTCTGAAGAGCGAAAGGTCCCTGCCCCACACTAGGCCCCTAGCCCAGGGTTCCAGTGCTGGGAAGGGAAGTCCCCACAACTTCTGACTGTAAAAACCAGCGGGGGTTGTGGCTAAGTGACATGAAGGCTGTGGGAGTCCCAGACAGTTCTTCTTAAAGGGTCCTTACGGACTTGGACTCCCCCTGAGCTCCAGCACCAGGAAGCAGCTTGAAAGGAAACTGGGACATTCAGGGAGGAATTAACTTGTCTGGAATCAGGGCAAGAGCTGGAGGGGCAGCTTTAGAGGCCAGTGTTTCTTTACTGAGCACTCCCTGCCACAGAATGGACAGGCTGCACCATATATGAATCTCCATCATCCTGGCTCACTTTTCACTCTGCCTGGTGATTCCCTGAGACCCTACCTCTCCCTACTTGCAGGCTCATCCAAGTCATTTCCAGTGGCCTTTCCATACAACTGGCCCCTCTCACCTCATGCTTTGGACTTTCCTGAAATCTTCCAAATATGCAGCAGCTGGCATCAGCATACCCCAAACCTCTCATCAGTGGCCCCAGGCCCGGCACTAGTGGCAGCCTACCCTGGTCCACAGGTTGGCCTCTTCTGGGCACCTCCAGACTCAACACAAGTAGCAGCCATATGCAGATTGCTTGTAGCTCATGCTGGGTGGTCCCGGCCAGGACACAGGCAGAGG
Source organism: Myotis yumanensis (assembly GCF_028538775.1). Lineage (NCBI taxonomy): Eukaryota > Metazoa > Chordata > Mammalia > Chiroptera > Vespertilionidae > Myotis > Myotis yumanensis. Next base: position 46,477,049 of record NW_027223752.1, on the reverse strand, counting down.
CTGACTTTGCACCTCCCGGTGCGGGGGGGGGGGGGGGGCAGAGCCAGTGCACCTGGTGTTCAACTTCGACCACACCAGACTACAACCCTTCCACCTCCACAAATGACTCAAGGGATGGACTCAGTGAACACCAAAGCCCCACTGAAGCAAGTCCTACTCCATAGGATTGGCTCCTGCATAGCAGCTCCTCTGCTGTAGTTGAAATTGGTTCTCACAGCCGATCAGCCAGGGGGTCAATCCTTCCCAGGGATGCCAACAGTAATTAAGGCTCAACTAGAATGGGACAGTGTACACAGCTCACACAGGGCACACCTGGAATGCCCAGCTCTGGTGACTGGGAAAGCTGACCTACTGAGCCCTACAGAACACCTACTATACAAGGCCACTCTACAAAGTCCAGGAGACATAGCAGCTCTACCTAATACATAGAAACAAACACAGGGAAGTAGCCAAAATGCCGAGACAAATATGTTACAAATGAAAGAACAGGAGAAATCTCCAGAAGAAAACCTCAATGAATGTAAGCAAGAAAACTATCAGATATAGAGTTCTGATCTGGGAGAGATTAATCAAAGATCTTATATGTATATATGCATTACCAATGGACAGACAATAGTGTGGTGAAGGCTGGGCAGGGTGGGAAGTGGGTGGAGAGAGTTAATGGGGGAAAAAGGGAGAGACATCTGTAATACTCTCAACAAGTAATGGTTATAAGGATGCTCAAGGAACTTAATGAGAGCCTCCAGGAACTTGGAATTTCAAGGAAATTAGTGTGAACATCAGCAACATAAAAAGAGGACATAAGTGAAGCATACACTAACTGAAATGAATAATTTACAGGAGATCAACAGCAGAGTAGAGATGCCGAGAATCAAATCAAGAATTTAGAATATAAGGAAGCAAAAACCACCCATCAGAACAGCAAAAAGAATAAAAAATATGAAGATAGTGTAAGTAACCTCTGGGACAATTTCAAGCACACATACATTCACATCATGGGGATGCTGGAAAGAAAGAGAAGGAACAAGAAATCAAAAACCTATTTGAAAAAATAATGATAGGAAACTTCCCTAACCTGGTGAAAGAAATAGACATACAAGTCCAGAAAGCACAGAGAGTCCCAAACAAGATGAACTCAAAGACACCATAATTAAAGTGACAAAGGTTAAAGACAAAGAATCTTAAAAAAGCAAGAGAAAAGCAGTTAGTTACCTCAAGGGAGCATCCAGACAACTGTCAGCTGTTTTTCCAACAGGGAACTTGAAGGTCAGAAGGAAGTGGCAAGAAATATTCAAAGCGATGAAAAGCAAGGACCTATAACCAAGATTACCCTACCCAGCAAAGCTATCATTTAGAATTGAAGGTCAGATAAAGAGCTTCCCAGACAAGAAAAAACTAAAGGAGTTCATCACCACCAAACCAGTATTACATGAAATGTTAAAGCATCTTCTTTAAGAAAAAGAAATAAAAGATCAAAAATATGAACAATAACATGGTGGTAAATGCATATCAACAATTGAATATAAAAATGAAAATGAACAAGGAATCTAATGAACAAAATAAACTGATGAATAAAACAGAACCAGAAAACTTAGAAACATGGGACAAACTGACAAATTTAAGAGGGAAGGTGGTTCGGGGTGGGGAGAGATTAACCAAAGATTGAATATATATATATATATATATATATATATATATATATATATATATGCATTACCAATGGACAGACAGTACGGTGGTGAAGGCTGGGGCAGGGTGGAAAGTGGGTGGAGGGGGTTAATGGGAAAAGGGAGAGACATCTGTAATACTCTCAACAATAAAGATAAAAAAACAAAACTTTAAATGTAAATGAATTAAATGCTCCATCTACAGTTGATTGGCCCTGGCTGGTATGGCTCAGTTTGGCATTGTCCTGTGCACATAAAGGTCGCCCAGTTCAATTCCTGGTCAGGGCACATAACCAGGCTTCAGAATCAATCCATGGTCAGGATGTGTGCAGGAGGCAACTGATATTTCTCTCTTATATCGACTTCTCTTTTTCTCTTCCTCTCCCTTCCTCTCTCTCTAAATTCAATAAAAACATTTTTTTAAAAAATTTAAAGTTGAATGGATAAGGAAGAAGTGGTACATGTATACAATGGAATATTACTCAGCCATAAAAAAGAATGCAATCTTATCATTTGTGACAACATGGATGGACCTAGACATTACTGTGCTAAGTGAAATAGGTTAGACCAGGGGTGGGCAAACTTTTTGACTCGAGGGCCACAATGGGTTCTTAAACTGGACCAGAGGGCCGGAACAAAAGCATGGATGGAGTGTTTGTGTGAACTAATATAAATTCAAAGTAAACATCATTACATAAAAGGGTACGGTCTTTTTTTTTTTTTTAGTTTTACTCATTTCAAACGGGCCGAATCCCCACGACTGGGTTAGACAGAGAAAGACAAATACCATATGATTTCACATATACAGGGTGAAGCAAAAGTACTTTTATAGTTGTTCGTATGGAAAAATACACAAATAATAATACAAGAATAAACTTTTGTGTACTCAAAACTGTAAACTTACTTTTGCCCCAAAGTGTGTGGCATCTACAAAACAGAGACAAACTCATACATACAGAGAACAAATTGATGGTTGCCAGATGGGAGGGGGGTGGGGGCTGGGTAAAAACAGTGAAGGGATTGAGAAGTACAAATGCAGTTACAAAATAGTCACAGAGATGTAAAGAACAGCATAGGGAATATAGTCAATAATACTGTGATAACTATGTATGGTGCCAGGTGGGTACTTGAAATACTGGGGGAACACTTTCTAAAGCATAAGACTATCTAACCACTATGCACTTAAAACTAATACAAAATAGTACTGAATGTCAACTGTAATTGGAAAAAAATTTTTTTTAAAGAGACCAAAAATAGCTAATTAGCTATTTGAATAATTTCTATTTGAACAAAAATACATATAGTATAGACAGAACAGATCTCTAAAAAAAATAAAATCTTGTTTTTTATTTTTTTTTCATTCAGAAAAAAAAGGTGGTAGTACTTACTCATAAATTGTTCAGGATTGACAACTCCAGTCTCTGTCAGCTGACTTAGTACCTTAATAAAACCTAGTTTTGCAAAAACAGATTTCCAGTCATGAGAAGAGCAAATGAAAGAGATATCAAATGAGGCAGTGTATTAAATAAGCAGGTGAGATCATGAGCAATAATTTTTTTTAAGTTTAATGAATCTTTTTAAAATTATTTCAAAAGATTAAATTAAAACCCTTTATTCTTTCTGCAATCACTACATAAAACAAAGAAAAATAGGTTTAACCAAAGTTTTTCCCTGCCTAAGATTTTTGGAATATTAACCTTAATATTCAATATGTTCAATATTTATAGAACCAGCGTGTACATTTCTCAATGTAATTTGCATTAAATACAATGCAAAGGATGCTTCATATTCCAAATATGTGCTTTGGTTTTACTTAAAAGTGCGAGATTCTCAATGACCAAATATGATACTATATGAAATGTAAATACTTGTTGAGACTACAATTTTTAAATATTCCTGATTAATTTCATTCATGTTAATGTGGCACAGCACATTTTAGAACTTTGAGAATCTTTTTTTTTTGTAAGATATTTTTTATTGATTTCAGAGAGGAAGGAAGAGGGAGAAAGAGGTAGAAATATCAATGATGAGAGAGAATCATTGATTGGCTACCTCTTGCACACCCCCAACTGGGGATTGAGTCTACAACCCGGACATGTGCCCTTGACCAGAATCAAACGCAGGACCCTTCAGTCCGCAGGCCTATGCTCTATCCACTGAGCCAAACTGGCTAGGGCAAACTTTGAGAATTTTAATGTCTATACAGTCAATGACAATTTGACCAAAATTGACTTTTGGTTATGAAAATTTAAGGAAATCATTTTGGAAAATACAGATGCTAAAAAATGAAATAACGTAGACAAAATTTTTTGCATTTTATCCAAGGCAAATTATCTCTATCCTTATTCCCCATCTAGCTTCTTAAAGATTCTTCCTTATGTGCCATTTCACATGATAACTTCTTCCTTTATAAGAAGTCTTTTGGCCTCTTATAGGAAGGAGCAGTGTTGTACTTAAATCATTTGAAGTATTTCACAGTAATATATGGTCTTAGCCATGACACATACACATTGGAATTGTGGTTCTCAGTCACTTTAAAAATGAAATACAAAACATAATCTAAAGTCAAATATCATTTTAAAAATTATCACCATCATCATAATGTTTGTGGAGAAAACAGAATGCTAACTACAATTCTAACCAGGGTTTATTAACTGAGTCCATACCTCTATTTAAATCAGCAGTACAAAGAGGCCTCAAAACCAAACCTTCTCCAGGATTTGTTGGGGAAATGGCTGGAGAAAATGTAGCTGTATTCAGGCTCCAGTCCACTTCTTGGAGAAGACGTGGGTCAAACATAGGTGTTTCATCAGGTATCATCTTTGCAGAAAGATCTAAAATAAAATTTTAAATGTTAAGGCAATTTTTAAAAATAAACTTTGGTTGATTTCAGAGAAGAGGGGGAGAGAGATGGAAACATCGATGATGACAAAGAATCATGGATCGGCTGCCTCCTGCACGCCCCCCACTGGAGATCGAGCCTGCAACTGTGGCATATGCCCTTGACTGGAATCGACCCGGAATCCTTCAGTCTGTAGGCCAATGCTCTATCCACTGAGCAAAACCACTAGGGCAAAGCATTTTATTTAATAGAAGGAAAGTTACTATGATTGCTATACCCAGTTAGAGAAAATATTCTATTTGACACCTGCCTCTAGCTCTTTGAAACATAGATTTTAAAGATGTATATCAATAATACTAGAGAACCAGTGCATGGATTCGTGCACTGGTGGGGGCATGGCCTGTGGGAATCGGCCCACTGTGGGAGCGCCGTTCATCCAGGTCAGCCAAGCGGTAACGCCACTGTAGGAGCGCACTGACCACCAGTGGGCAGCTCCTGCACTGATTGTCTGTCCCCTGGTGGTCAGTGCATGTCCTACTGAGTGGTTGACCAGTTGTTCTGGTCATTCTGCCATTCGGTCGCTGGGCTTTTTAGATAGATAGATAGATAGATAGATAGATAGATAGATGATAGATAATGCCATAAAAAAAAACAATGCAGGAAAAATTAAAGTCCATTTAATGACAGAACAATTTTCCCAACAACCCAGCTCCCAGCTATTCCCTATTTCATAAATCACAATATGCTTAAGGGCAACTCTTAACTTTTTCTTAAAGGTTGATTAAATTTCTGCCTGTATAACCTGATGTGACTATAAAGGTAATGCTGTAGAGTAATAGAAGCTTTGGGAAGGTGGGATACTGTAATAATAGAAACTAACATTGTTCAGCACTTATGTGCCAGGCATTGTTCACAGAACTTGATACACTACTAATTCAATTATTTTGATAGTCCTGCAGGAAGGGACAATTATTATCACCACTTTAACAGAGGAGGAAAGGCAGGCAGACATGTGCACTAATTTACCCAAGGTCACAACATTAGTGGCGCCAGGATTTAAACCTAGGTATGGAAAGAGCATGAGCTCTGGAATCAGACCTGGGGTTCTAATGTCACTGACCATGGCTAAGGTAGGTAAACTCTGAGAATCTGTTTTCTCACAAGATGGGAGGAAATTACTGGCAGGATGAAATGAATTACTGTATATAAGCACCCAACAGGGCCTGCCACACTTCAAGTGTTCAATAAAATATCCTTTAGTTAGCAATTAATTTGAAATTCATGTTTATAAATTCTTAATTTTTTTTCACATTTAAATTAATGAGGTGGGCACTGTGCTGGGTACAGGTGCTACAAAAAGAATGACAGATCGTCTATTATATTTATGTTAAAACTAATAATTAGCATTCTTGGATAGGAAAGAACAACTTTTTTTTAAATCACAGTTTTTTCTTTCATTTCCCCCCTCAAAAATGATGCAGATTACGGCCAACAGGCATATGAAAAAATGCTCAAAGTCACTGATAACCAGAGAGATGCAAATTAAAACAACAATGAGGTATCACCTCACACCTGTCAGAATGGCTACCATCAACAAATTAACAATGATAAGTACAGGCAAGGATGTGGAGAAAAGGAAACCCTAGCACATTGCTGTGGGAATGCAGATTGGTACAGCCATTACAGAAAACAGTATGGAGTTCCCTCAAAAAATTAAAGATGGAACTGCCAGTTGACCCAGTGATCCCACTTCTAGGGAAAGAGCCTAAGAAACCCGAAACACCAATCAACAAGTACGTATGCACCCTTATGTTTGTAGCAGCACAATTTACACTAGCTAAGATCTGGAAACAGCCCAAGTGCCCAGCAGTAGATGAGTGGGTAAAAAAGTTGTGGTACATTTATACCATGGAATACTATGCAGCAGTAAAAAAGAAGACTCTCCTACCCTTTGAGACAGCATGGAGCGAGTTGGAGAGTATCATGCTAAGTGGAATAACTCAGAGAAAGACAAATATTACATGATCTCACTCATTTGTGGAAGCTAATTAACAAACTGATGAACAGAGAGGATCCAGAGACCTGGAAGCATGGAACAGAGTGCAGAATCACAAAGGGAAAGCAGGGGAGGGGGGTGGGTAGGAAATAATCAACCAAAGACCTTGTATATATATATATACATATATATGCATAACCCATGGACACGGACAATTAGAAGGTGAAAGCCTGGGGGGGGGGGACGGGGGGTGGCAGGGGAGGGCTTGAGGGAGTTAATGGTGGGGAGAAGGGAGACATATGTAATACTTTCAATAATAAAGATTAAGAAATAAATACATAAAAATTTAAAAAATATATAAAGGTAAGTGGACCCAGAAAATAAACAAACTCAGATCATATTATATTCTAAACAACACTATACCTGGCTCTAAGAATAGTAAGGGAAGGAAATAACTTTTGATGATTAAAACAATCATTCCTATCAATTTAAGCCTACAGTCCGTTTGAAACTTTTTTTTTTTTTTTTCAGATAAACAACAGTAATTTTTTTAGTATATAGACGTCTCAGGTGGGGCTGGGTACATATTTAATCTGGCAAGCCTATGAAGCTTTTTTATAGGTTAATTTTAGTGCAAGCATGTTAGTGTTTGTCCCTGATAAATGGGCCCCTGAGGCTTACATGTCTATTTTTATTTGAATGATGGGTAACAATATTGTATTTTAAGTATGCAGATTAACAGGCTAAATATCAATTAAGTAAAATGGGTACATTAAATTCAGATGCCAGAAAGTATTAAGAATTTAACTTCCTCAAGGCAACACATTACTTAAAAACATTTTGATGTTCAGGTTATTTAACATAAAGTTGTAACCATGAAGTTTAAAGAAAGTTCAGAGGGGAATTCAGATGAACATAAAGACAATTTCAGCCCGGCCAGTATGGCTCAGTGGTTGAACTTCAACCTATGAACCAGGAGGCCACTGTTCCATTCCCAGGGAGGGCACATGCCTGGGTTTCGGGCTCCATCCGCAGTGTGGGACATGCAGGAGGCAGCCTATCAAGGATTCTCTCTCATCATAGATGTTTTTTTCTCTCTCCCTTCTTCTCTAAAATCAATATTTAAAAATCAATGATACTGGCTAACATTTATTGAGTGCTTTCTATTTGTTAACTCAAAAATACAATGCATATGTATCATTATTCTCGTTTTGCAGACCAGGAAGCAGGCATAGCAACTTGCTCCAGATAACAGAATCAATAAGGAAGAGACTTAGGATTCAAAAACAGGCAACAGGGCCGGCATCATGGCTGCACAGGGTCCTACACTTGGATTGTCTGCTGCCACTTTCTTGCCTTTACAAGGCCCACATATGCCTAACCTTAGCCCAGTAAATGCCTAGAGAATGAGTAACAGATGGTGTTAAGACTTATCTGGAGGTTAATTTCAGAAAATCCAGAAGGAAAAAGGTTTGCAAATTGCCACAGTGATATAACAAAAACCATACACCGAATTCAATTTTACTAGGATCACTTCAGGTTTTCATTCTGTTGACTATTCTTTGGACACAATTCCAATAATTGGGTTCGCCAGCCTCTATAGCAGACCAGGATACAAATGGGGGGTGGCGGGGAGCTGCTGCTAGAAGCAAGCAATTGAAAGGAACAAGTAACAGGCACTGGGAGGGAAGATTTTAAAGTCGATTTTAAAACTGTCTTACGCATTTCAAGAGCTCCTGGGCACCACTATACTACTTCATCACATTGTTATTGGGTGAAGGACATGTGCCATTTGGGACTAGGGTTAACCTACATACACTTTATAACAATTTCAACAATTTGAATTTTTAATCTAAAGAACATTCCATTTGCTGATGACTTCAATAAGCCTGGCCACATTACTAAACTGTGCAATTACATTTCACCTGAGCATTTTTAAAAGTATTTCTTGGTAGCTTATTATATCCTTGTAATCTAGGTATCATTCCCAGTCTATGGACCAGGAAATTGAACCACGTGGAGCTTCAAGGAATGGACCCCACCATAGCACACAAATGAGTGAACTGGACTAGAATCTTGTTTTCCCATCTGAGCTCTAATTACCATATTAAATTAACACCCATCTTTAACATCATCGCAGCTGGCAGGTAGCTCTGTCTCCCCTGTGCTAAAACATGTCTGCGAACCCTGCCTAAAAAGAGCTAATCTAAAGGATTCTTCAGCTCCCTTCCTTGATTCGTACATAAGTGGATAGCTCAACAACACTACCCCCATAATCGCCTGTTTAATTTAGTGTGAAAAGGAGTTCGGTTTACATACATAAACATAAGCTCCCACAAGAAAAATCACAATACTCCGTGTTTCTAGGGGTAGAAGGCCCCGAGTAAAAAAGACAAAGGATGTCCCTCGTTCCCGAGTGAAAGCCCGATTTAGTCAGTGCAGCAGGTGATCTTAGAAGCAGGAGCACGTCCTCAAGGGCTCACAACCGCCGCGGGGTGCACCCCGGAAAGGAACGGGGCGGGTGGTGAGGAAGGGGCTGCGGGTTTCGTGCCCATTCAAAGCCGATGGCGACAGAGACTGAGCAGCTGCCTCGATTCCCATGCCGACGCCTGGTGAGCGCAGAGTTAGTTTCGACCCCGGCCCCAGCTCGGGCCCTGCCGGCGACACCCTTGCAAGGCAGGACCACTGGCCATCACCCCTCACCTCTGCTCCAGGCGCCTCTGCTCCACTTGCCCCGAACCGCGCTCCACAACCTCGTGTGCACGCACCCAGCTGCCAGGGTAAAGGGCCGGCTCCCGCACGGAACCGCCCGCTCCGTCCCCTCCACCCCCCACCCCCAGGGCCAACCTCGCCTCCCCCGGCGGCAGGCGCACCTGTCTGATGAATCCACAGGCCGGCCCACCACGGCCCCCGGGACCCCCGGCGCGCCCCGCTCTCGCTCCCGGGCCCCCAACCCTCCTCACCCCTGGAGGCTCCGTACTCCGCGCTCCCCTCCGGCACCGACGGGCTCTCACCCATCCGGATCCTGCTTCGGCGCCAGCCCCACCTCCGGCACCTCCCGCGCCACAGTGGCCGGTCGCCGCCGCCACCCCCACCAAGACGTGGCAACGCCAACGCCTCCACCCCGCCCCCGCCGCTGACGCAGGGCCTGGCGCAGGGGGCGGAGGCGCGGGGGGCTGGGGGCGGGGCGCACCCGGGGGCGGGGCGGGGCCTGCGGCTATAAGTCCGCGCGCGCGGCGGGGGCGGGCACATCCCGGGACTCCGCCCCGCCGCGCCTGGAGGCCGGGTTCTGATCCGGCTCCCGACGCCTTTCCCACCGCGTCGGTACGTTGGTTCAGTCGGTGTGGGCCTCGGGTTCCGTCCCCTCCCTCCGCCCTGCTGCCCCTTCCCTTGATAGTTCATTAACCGGGACTTGGCGGCTCGCTGGCCGCCGGAGCGCGCCCCCTGTTTTCTGAGTCACAAATCCAGCCTCCACGAGGCTGCATGTTACTCCTCCTTGGAGGCTGTTGTTTTATTTCTCCCTCAAATTCGTTTTGTATGAACATGGGGTTAGGACACTAGTTCCCAACTGCAGCGATTTTGCCTCCCAGAAGACAGTTGGCAGTTTGGGGGAGGTAATGCCAACCTCATGTCTGGGAGAGCTGGTGCTGGCATCTCTCCAGATGACGGAGGGATAGCGGTAGAGACCAGACATGCTGCTGAGCGTTCTAGGATGTTCAGGACAGCGCCCCACGAAGAGTGATTGCCTGGCCTGAAAGGTCAGTACTGCTGAGATCGAGAAACCCTGGCTTAGGAGAAGAGAAGGCCTTTCTGTGAATTCCCATTTCCAAAGCGTTTTACCTAACTAGCACGTGTACCCATTTTACTGATTACCAAACAGGTTCGGTAATTTACCAAAGTTCCATAGTTAGTAACCCCCCTTTCTTGCCTTGTAGCATAAATTTGCAAAGTATTTTGGTCTAAAACAATATTGTTCAAAGAATTAACACTATGTATAGTCTGCCAGAAATTGTATATTTTGCTTGTGAGATTTACATTTCAGTTAACTCTTTTACTGATTCATGCATTTTCACAACTTAAAACACCAGTGTGGCTGATGGCATTCACATCTTGTTTTTACCCATACACACAAAAGAATATATGAGGCAAAAATAAACACCACTAGCTTAAGAAGTATATAGCCTTCTTTTCTTATCAGACTCTGGCCCTGTGTTTTCAGTGAGTTTCTCCTGAGCAACAGAATCCTGTAAATTTTCCAATTGAGCAAAGAGTGAAACAATTATAAAATGTATCACAGAACACAGGAGTTCTAAGAAGCACCCCAAACCATGTGCATTCCAGACATTCTCCTCCTTACCCTCTTGGTGCCATGGGAACCAAATTTATCCTTAATAGTCAAATTCAGTCACTCCAGCCTGTAAATGGCCTCCTTCTTTGCCTGTTGGTTTACTTGCAATAGGAGCGCAACATAGATTGGTGACAATCACAACTTCTATTTTAGTGGAATCATTGGTGTGTCCTCTAATGATTTTTACTTATTTTATGGATTTCTAAATTGAGATATAATTGACATATAACATGTATTAGTTTTAGGTGTAAAACGTAATGATTCAATATATGTATTTATTGCAAACTGATTACCTCATAGTTAATATCCATTACCACAGGGAGTTACAAATTTGTTTTTCTCCCGTGAAGAGAGTTTTTAAGAGCTACTCTCAGCAACTTTCAAGTGTACAATACAGTTGTATTAGCTATAGTCACCATCCCCAGGACTTACTTATCTTATTAACTGGAAGTTTGTACCTTTTGACCACCGTCATCCATTTCACTTACCAACCACCCACACCTCTGGCAACCTCCAATCTGTTCTCTCTATCTGTGAGGGGTGTGTGTGTGTGTGTTTTAAAAATTGACAGATATGAGATCATACAGTATTGTCTTTCTCTGTCTGACTTATTGCACCTAGAGCAGTGGTTCTCAACCTTGGCTGCACATTAGAATCACCTGGGAATCTTTTTAAAATCCTGATTTCTGGGCCTCATCCTCCGGAAATTCTGTTTCTTTGTTACTAATGTTGTGGCCTGACCCCATAACAAAGAAACAGAATTTCCGGAGGATGAGGCCCAGAAATCAGGATTTTAAAAAGATTCCCAGGTGATTCTAATGTGCAGCCAAGGTTGAGAACCACTGACCTAGAGTAGTGCCCTTAAGCTTCATCCTTGTTGCAAATCACTTCCCTTTTATGACTGAATAATGTTCCATTATGAATATATATCACATCTTCTTTATCCATTCATCTGTTGATTGACATTGAGGTTGTTTCCATATATTCCCTATTACATATAATGCTGCAAAGAACATGGGGATACAGATGTCTTTTCTGGATAGTGATTTTGTCTCCTTGAGATAAATACCCAGAAGTGGGATTGCTAGATCATGTGTGGGAACCCTAATCAGAATACGCCAGATGATCAAGGGCAATTTGCCTTTCGCATGCGTGCAGGCGAGGACGCAGCATTGTAATCAGGTGAAAGGCCCCTTTGCCCTATGCAGGTGCGAGGGCAATGGCTCAGTAGTAGACATATACGTACTGCGCAAGCGCACCCTTATGTAACCTGTTTGTGTTAATGTAGCACAAGCGTGTATCACTAATTGGTATGAGGCCTCTATTGTTTGAGCGTGTATATAAGTCGCCACTGACCAGTCCGTGCACGGCTTTGTTTGTAATAAAGCATGTCCCACTTACCTGTTAGCCGAGGGTCTTTCCAATCCCCTGCACCCAGAAGGGTCAAGTCCCTGGCTGAGGAGCTGTGCTCCCAACAATATGGTAGTTCTATTTTTTATTTTTCGAGGAACCTCCATACTGTTTTTCATAGTGGCTGCACCAGTTTACATTCCCACCAACAGTGCACAAGGGTTTCCCTTTTCTCCACAGCCTTGCCAACATTTGTTATTTTTTTGTCTTTTTGATAATAGCCATTCTAACAGGTGTGAGGTGATATTTTATTGTGGTTTCGATTTGCATTTCCCTGAGAAGTAATGATGTTTAGCACTTTTTCATGTATCTGTTAGCCACCTGTATGTCTTCTTTATAAAAATGTTTATTCAAGTTCTCTGCCCATTTTAAAATCAGATTGTTGTGTTTTTTTTTGCTATTGAGTTGTATGAGTTCTTTATATATTTTGGAGTTTTTTAAATTAATGGTTCAATCAGTCTGATCAGATTTTCTGTTTCTTCATGATTCAGTCTTAGTAGGTTGTATGTTTCTAGGAATTTACCAATTTCTTCTAGGTTGTCCACTTTGTTGGTGTGTAAGGTTCATAGTAGTCACTTATGGTTCTTTGTATTTATCTAGTATCAAGATGTTTTATGTAAGCCTCATGTTAACCATGTCTCCTCTTTCATGTCTGATTTTAAGTCCTCTCTTTTCTTGGTAAGTCTTAGCTAAAAGTTTGTCAATTTTGTTTATCTTTTCAAAAAAACACCTCTTATTTTCTGTTGTCTTTTTAGTCTACATTTTTTTTAATTTACATTTTGATCTTTGTTGTTTTCTTCCTTCTAACTTTGGGTTTTTAATTCCGTGTGTTGTTTACTTGAGATCTTTCTTATGTTGGCATTAATCACTATGGGCTTCTCTCTTAGAACTGCTTTTGCTACCTTCCATAAGTTTTGGTATACTTTATTTTCATTTGTCTTAGGGTATTTTTTATTTCTCTTTTGATTTCTTTGTTGACTATTGGCTGTTCAGTAGCATGTTATTTAATCTCCATATATTTGTGAATTTTTAGTTTTCTTTTTGTAGTTGATTTATTAAAAAATATTTTTTTTATTGATTTCAGAGAGGAATGGGAAAGGGAGAGAGAAATAGAAACATCAATAATGAGAGGGAATTGTTGATTGGCTGCCTCCTGCATGCCCCATACTGGGGATCAAGCCCGAAACCCCGGGCATATGCCCCAACCAGAAATTGAACTGTGACCTCCTGGTTCATAAGTTGACGCTCAACCACTGATCCTTGCTGGCCGGGCTGTAATTGATTTTTAGTTTCATATCATTGTGGTCTAAGAAAGTGCTTTCTATGATTTTGATCTTAAATGTATTAAGACTCATTTTATGGCCCAATATAAGATTTGTCCTAAAGGATATTCCATGTGTGCTTGAGAGAATATATATTCTGCTGCTTTGGGATGAATTAGGTCATTTGGCTCAATTTGTGTTGAAGTCCAATGTTTCTTTATTGACTTTCTAACTGGATTATCCTTTGATGAAAGTGGGGGTATTGAATTCCCCTACTATTAGTGTATTACTGTCTGTTTCCCCTTTTTGTCTGTTAATATTTGCTTTATATATTTAGATGCTCCTATGTTGGGTGCATAAATATTTACAAATGTTATATTCTCTGTTGGATTGACTCCTTTATTATTACACAATGAACTTCTTTGTCTCTTATTATAGTTTTGTCTTAAAGTCTATTTTGTCTGATATGAATAAAGCTACCCCAGCTTTCTTTTGGTTTCCATTTACATCGAATATCTTTTTTCACCCCTTCATTTTCAGTCTGTATGTGTTCTTACATCTGACATGAGTCTCTTGTAGGCAGCATATCAATGAGTCTTGCATTATTATCTATTCACCCACTCTGTATCTTTTCGTTGGAAAATATAGTTCATTTGCATTTAAAGTGATTATTGATAGGTATGTACTTTTTGACATTTTGTTCATTGTTAACTGTTTTGTAATTTATTTGTTCCTTTCTTATTCTTTTGATCTCTTTTTTTGTGATTCGATGATTTTATGTAGTGGTATGCTTGCTTAGATTTCTTTATCTTTTGTGTATCTACCATAGGTTTTTGTTATATGGTTAACATGAGGCTTACATAAAACACCTTATATATATGTATATAAAATAAACTCTTTGAAGTTACTAACAATGTAAATTCAAAAGCATTCTAAAACTACATTTTTACTTTCCCCCTTAATCTTACGTTTTTGATGTCACAGTTTGTATCTTTTTATCTGTGCATCCATTAACAAATTATTATGGTTATAGTTTTTGGTACTTTTGGGGTGTTTGTGTTTTTTTTGGTCTTCATAACTAGATTTTTAAATGATTAACCATCACCATTACATTAGATTATTCTGAATTTAACTCTATATTTACCTTAACTAGTGAGATTTATACTTTCATATGCTTTTCTGTAAGTCATTAGTACCCTTTTATCAACTTAATGAAGTCCCTTTTAACATTTCTTATAAGGCCAGTCTAGTGGTGCTCAATTCCTTCAGCTTTTGCTTGTCTGGAAAACTCTCCTTTATTCTGGACAATTTTGTTGGGTAGAATATTCTTGGTTGGCAGTGTTTTTTTTTCTTTCTTTCAGCACTTTGAATATATTGTCTCACTCCCTCTGTCCTGCAAAGTTTCTGCTGAAAAATCTGATGATGTCTTATAGGGGTTCCCTTATAACAAGTAGTTTTTCTCTTGCTGCTTTTAATATTATCTCCTTGTCTTTAACTTCTGACAGTGTGATTATAATGTGTCTTGTTGTGAGTCTCTTTTGGGTTCATCTTATTTGGAACTTTATGAGATTCCTGGATTTGGATGCCTGCTTCCTTCCTAGGTTAGGGAATTTTTCAGCTATTATTTATTTTAATTTTTTAAAATATATTTTATTGATTTTTTACAGAGAGGAAGGGAGAGGGATAGAGAGTTAGAAACATCAGTGAGAAAGAAACATTGATCAGCTGCCTCCTGCACACCGCCCCCCTCCCCTGTGATGAGCCCGCAACCAAGGTACTTGCCCTTGACCAGAATCGAACCCAGGACCCCCCAGTCCGAAGGCCGACTTTCTATCTACTGAGCCAAACCGACTAGGGCAGCTATTATTTTTTAAAATAAATTTTATGCCCTCCTTTTCTCTTTTTTTTCTTCTTATGGGACTCCTATAAGGTGAATGTTGGTCTGCTTGATGTTGTCCCAAAGTCCCGTAAGTTATCTTCCCTTGTTTTCACTCTTTATTTTTTTGGCTTTTATGATTAGATGAATTCCATTGCCCTGTCTTTAAATTCATTGATTTTTTTTCTTTATCTAGTCTGAGGTGGAATCCTTTAGAATTTTTCAATTCAGTTATTAAATTCTTCAGCTCTGTGATTTCTGTTTGGTACTTTCTTATATTTTCTGTCACTTAGTTCATGTGTTGTTCTCCTGACCTCAGTGAGCATTTTTATGACCATTCTTTAAAACCCTGTATCAGGTAAATCACTTATTTCTGCTTTATTAAGTTCTTTTTCTGAGATTTGTGTCTTGTTCTTTCATTTAGAATATATTCCTTTGTTTCTTCATTTTCTGTGACACTATGTGCTGGTATCTATGTGTTAGATAAAACTGTGGCCTCTCTTAATCTTAAAGGAACAGTCGCATGTTGGAGATGAAACTTATATATTTCAACCCTCTACAAGCTCTTGGCTGTCTCTTAAACCTTTGTGATTGTCCTTTTTTCTTATTGGCTCCCAGCAGTTGATGGTGTGCCAAGACCCGTCAGTGTCTCAGAGAGTAAGATTCCATGCAATACCTAGTGTGCAGGCCGATTGGAAGCCAAATCCTCAAGCAGCATCTTTTAAAATATGCGAATATAATTCTATCAGGGGAAGACTGAGATGGGCATTTCTGTCTGCTCCCTGTATACCGAGTTCTGGGGCTGTGTGGAGCAAAGAGGCTAGCCAGTTAAGAACAGTTTCTTCTTTTGTCCACAAGCTCCTGTCTTGGAGACACCAGTGACCTGGAGCTGGGTGTAGCATGACTTTGATGTCTGCCCCCTACCCAGTCTCTGATAGGGTGGTACTAAGTCCCTATGTGTGTGTTAAATTAGATGCCTGCCCCTCGGGCTGCAGCTGTTAAGGTGAACTAGTAACCTCTTTCACAGAAAGACTGGGTGTTTCTGCCTGCTGCCTCTGCGCTGTGCCCTGGAGAAAAAGGTGGTTAGGAACGATTTCTCTCTTATTTGTTACAGGCCTGTGGGACCTGCAAACATAACCTTCGTTGGCCACCAGAGCCAGGCACTCAAGGGGCATCCTCTGGGTGGCAGATGCAAAAACCATCGTGCCAGACAGGTGCATGAACTCCTTTTGCTCCTCAAGCCGAAGCTTTTAAGGTAAGCCAGTTGGCTCTCTCATGGAAGGCCTGAGAGCCTTACGTTCTGCTGCCTCTGCCCTGGGCCCTGGGTGGTTAGCCACGGTGAATTCCCATGAGCCCTGTAAGAACTGTTTTTTAGTTCACTATAGCCATGAGTGTCTTGTAGGTGCAAACCCCGTTGGCTTTCACAACTAGATGTTGTGGGGCCCGGCTCTCAGGTGGAAGTCTTAAAAGTTGTAATGCTGGCTCTGAGATCCATACCCTTTGCTCTTCAGGGAGAGCCTGGGAATTGTGAATTCCCTCCAGGTTGTGTGTTGGTGTGTTGCTGTGCCAAGTGTAGGGTTTATGGTGAGAATGTGTTACCTAGCCTCTTCTACCCATTCCAATGTGGGTGTCCTTGTTTGCTGCTGTGTAGGAGTCACTCAACTAGTTTCTGAATTTCATTGAGAGGAAATTATTCCTTATGCAGCTGTAGATTCGATGTGTTCATGGGAGGAGATGAGTTCAAGACCCAGAACAACATTTTATGGGTTTTTTTTTTTTTTTTAACTATTACGGATTCTTGTAAGAAATGCTATATCACCAACATTTTTGATGGCACAGATAATGTTATTATGTGGAAATACATTGATATTAATGATTGAATCGAAAATGATTCAGCAATGTTGGACTCAATGAAAAGTTTTAAGAGTACCTTCACCAATTTATTTCATTCATGTTTTCCTCTTAGTGTTTGCACAAGAATTAGATATAACAATCCATGTCTGATTAAGGGTTTTTTTTAATAGGTATTAAGAAAAGTTCCAAATGATAAGGAAGAATGTGTTATAGTTTTTATATTGTTTCTTCCATTGTGGTATGTAAATTAATGCTGCATCTTACATGTATGTAAATGAAAAAGAAGCATGTTATAGTTTTTCATTGGCTACATTGTTTCTTTCTTAGTGGTATGTAAACTAATGGTGTGTCTTACAATGTTTCTTAAGATTTGAATACACAACATACCTTAAAATAATATTTCTCTAAACATGTTCACAAATTATTTTATTTGATCTTTATATGAATACTCTGAAATAAGGTGGGAATTATTATTTCCGTAGGCAAATGAAACTCAGGTAATTTTAATTTTCTTATAGCGTCACCTATTTTGTTTTATAGACTTTTGAACGTGAGCTAATAAAATAGTTCAGTAATTTATTTCCTATAACAGTAAGCCACAAATTTAAAGCATTTCTACTGTTGAATAGATCATGTTACATAATGACACCATTTTGAAAGTCTATGATATTATAAATGAAAGATGTGAGTTAAGCATAGAGAGACTTACGTGTGAAGTTAGGGAATACTCAGATATGACAGAAATTCCTGGAAAAAGAACAAAAGATCAAACTCAGGAGAATTGTGTATCTTAAATCTAGACAAGGTGCTTTTATGATATTCATTGTCATATTATTATATATGTAGGTCTTATTATTTAGTCCTTCAATGGTGGTTCATTTTCTCCTACAGGCGGTGCCTTCAAATTATATAGCTGCCAATAGTTACTGTTTGGTAGTCAGCTTCTTGCTTCCAAGCAAAACAACAACAACAAAACAAAACAAAACACACAACCACCTCTGGAAGATTGTTAGTTTACAGAATCAACGGGGAGCTGGAGAACCAGACTCAGGAAATGACAGACGCCAAGAGAACCTAGGCAGCCTAGTACATAGCCAAGGTCACGCTGTGGGAGTAGCTTTGTTAGATCGCCACACCATCACAGCACTACACTCGGGTGACACACACGCTACCTGGCTGCTCAGAGTCTGAGACAACCAATATTTTGGACTTTTGGTTTCCTCCTGTTAAGAATTCTACACTGTTGCTCTCTCTGCTTCCTGCTGCTGTGTCGGCAAGGTGGGGGAGCCGAGCTAGCTCAAATAAAGACTCTTATGCTTTTGCATCGGACATGGCTGGCTCCCTGATGTGGTTTCTTGGGGATCCTGAAATCTGGGCATAACATATTTTATTGATTTTTTTACAGAGAGGAAGGGAGAGAGACAGAGAGTTAGAAACATCGATGAGAGAGAAACATCGATCAGCTGCCTCCTGCACATCTCCTACTGGGGATGTGCCTGCAACCCACGTACATGCCCTTGACCGGAATCGAACCTGGGACCCCTCAGTCCGCAGGCCGACGCTCAATCCACTGAGCCAAACCGGTTTCGGCCATTATACTTTCAACAATAAAAATTTAATTTAAAAAAAGAAATTAAAAAAAAAAAAAAAAGAATTCTACACTGTTGAATAGCCAAAATGGGGATTAAGATTCTGGGCAGCCAGGAAAACTACAGATACATCTGATTATTATATATTTTGCCATATATATTTTGTTTAAATAGGACTGACTAGAACATTTTAAATATACATTTAATAAAGCCATTTTTAGCTATAAGGAATGTTCTATTATTATTGCTTTTCTTTCCTTTTGCGGTGGCCGTTTAATTAACACCAAAAGTTAAAATAACTAGGAGTGGTGGTTTTTTTCCCCTAAGAAACGAATCCAATTTTATCATGAATTATAATATGATTCTTCTTATTTGCTAGAATTCACCTACAAAACCAGGTATGCCTACAGATTGGTAGAGTCATTCTTAGACATTCCTTGATTACTCCAGTTTCCATGGGTTACTTGACTTTGATCTCTGAATTCATAGTCTTTAAGTATCTAACATATAGTTTATCTATTTGTTTATTACTCACTGCAAAAGTACACGTGTAACATTACAGAAGTACAGGACAGAGTGATCAATCCCCATAATCCTGCCCTCTGGGATCACTACTGTTAATAGCTTTGTTGATCATACTCCAGACTGCCTGGGTACCATTTCCAGCTTTCCATTTAGCTGGCAGCCTTGAACAAGCTATTTGTCCTCATACTTCCTCGGTTTCCTCATCTTGGTGTAATAGTACTGGCTTCCAGGGTTTTGTGCGGGTTTAGTAAGAATATGTAAAGTATTCAGCATGGTTTTTGGGATATAGTAAATGCTTAATAAATGCTAGTTTTGTACATATATGAGGATAGGCTAGATTATGTTGTAGTAACCAACAACAAAATCTCAGTGCTTTAACACAACAACAATTTCTTTCTTTTTAAAAAAAATATATTTTATTGATTTTTTTACAGAGAGGAAGGGAGAAGGATAGAGAGTTAGAAACATCGATGAGAGAGAACCACCGATCAGCTGCCTCCTGCACATCCCCTACTAGGGATGTGCCTGCAACCAAGGTACATGCCCTTGACTGGAATCGAACCTGGGACTCTCCAGTCCACAGGCCGACACTCTATCCACTGAGCCAAACCGGTTAGGGCAACAATTTCTTTCTTTCTTTTTTTTTTTTTTTTAAAGACCTATATGAATTTTTTTTTAATATATTTTTTATTGATTTTTTACAGAGAGGAAGGGAGAGAGATAGAGAGTTAGAAACATCGATGAGAGAGAAACATCGATCAGCCGCCTCCTGCACATCTCCCACTGGGAATGTGCCCGCAACTCAGGTACATGCCCTTGACCGGAATCGAACCCGGGACCCTTCAGTCCACATGCCGACGCTCTATCCACTGAGCCAAACCGGTTTTGGCAACAATTTATTTCTTAATAAATTGGCAGAGTGGTTTCTCCATGCAGTCACTCAGGGACCCAGGATACTGGAGAGTCCACCATGCTGTGGTCATCATCTGCCATACATGGCTCCTCTGCTCATTTTAGGAGCGAAGAGAGACTATAAAATCGCACATGGAGTTTTTATTGCTCCAGCCCATAATTGACATATGCCACTTTCAATCACAATTTATTGGCCATAACTAGTAACCAAAGCCCTGCCCAACAGAAAGTGAGCTGGGCAATGTGGAGTGTGGAGTGCAGACTATTTAGTGAGTACTTCTACCTCAATTGCAGTCTGCTTTCTCCCATCTAGCATGTATGATATTATCCAAACAGTGTTGCAGGGTTTTTTGTTTTTTTAAAAAAATGTAATATATCATGGATGTCTCCTCATATCAATACATATTTATTTGTTCATTTACTATTTATTAAGCCCTTCTGGGTGTCAGGCATTAGTCTAGGTCAGTGATGGCGAACCTATGACACGCGTGTCAGAGGTGACACGCAAACTCATTTTTTTGGTTGATTTTTCTTTGTTAAATGGCATTTAAATATATAAAATAAATATCAAAAATATAAATCTTTGTTTTACTATGGTCGCAAATATCAAAAAATTTCTATATGTGACACGGCACCAGAGTTAAGTTAGGGTTTTTCAAAATGCTGACACGCCGAGCTCAAAAGGTTCGCCATCACTGGTCTAGGTAGTGGATTATACCAATGAAAAAAAGCATTTGATAATCCTTCCCTTCATGTAGTTTATTGGATTGCAAACAGATAAGAAATAAAAATACTTTAAAAAAGTATAGAAAGTAAGAAATGTTATGGTGAGAAATAAGACAAAAGGTAGCCCTGACTAGTATGACTCAATTGGTTGGGTATCGCCCCATGTACTAAAGGTTGCTGGTTCAATTCCTGGTCAGGGCACATGCCCCGGTTATAGGTTATGGGCTCTATCCCCAGAAAGGGGCATGTAGGAGGCAGCCAATCAATGATTCTCTCTCCTCATTGATGTTTCGCTCTCACATTGATGTTTCTCTCTCTCCCTCTCACTTTCTCTCTAAACATCTATTTTAAAACCTTTAAAAAGAGAAAAAGTAGAGGGAGTTTTAGGGGGTACAGCTTTCGGTCAAATGTTCATAGAAGACATCTGTGAGGTGATTTGAGTTCAATTCTGAAAGCTGAGAAGAAGTGAGCTGTGTAAATACAGCTAGAGGAGGAGCATTCCAAGAAAATAAAACTGCCAGCGTGGTTTGGTGATATGTACACGAAGACGCATTCTCCTGTTTTTGTATCTGTTTAAAATTTTCCATGAAAAAAATTTATAACAAAATGTAGCCCTGGTTATAAAACTTATATCTAGATTTGATTTTTGCATTTTTTTGGGGGGGAAGTCATGACAGAAAATTTAATAGATATTCTACATTTTCTAAAAAAACGAGTAAAAAGGTTTTGCTAATTTACGTCTTCAGAAACAATGTTTTAACATCCTCACTAACTCTGGCTTCTATACAATCTAGCCCTGATTATAGATTGCTGTTTATGACTGTATAATTGTGTTGTGTGTTAGTCTTATCTTTCCAATTTTATTTTATTTCATTTTAAAATATACTTTTTATTGTTGATAGTATTACAGATACCTCCCCTTCCCCTTTTACCCTCATCCTCCTAGACCCTAACCCCCCCCATATCTTCACTACCTTATTGTTCGTGTCCATGGACTATGCCTAGAAGTGTATAAGTTCTTTGGTTCATCTCCTCTCATCCCCCCAACCCCGAATCAAGGTATGTCAGTCTGCTCCATGCCTCCATGCTTTAGGTCTTATTTTGTTGGTCAGTTCATTCTGCTCATTAGATTCTGTAAATAAGGGAGATCATATTATATTTGTCTTTCTCAGATTGGCTTATTTCACTTAGCATAATATTTTCCAGGTCCATCCGTGCTGTCCCAAAGGGTAAGAGATCCCTCTTTTTCACAGCTGCATAGTATTCCTTAGTGTAAATGTACCACAGCTTTTTTATCCATTCAGCTACTGATGGGCACTTGGGCTGTTTCCAAATCTTAGCTATTGTAAGTAATGCTGCTATGAACATAGGGATGCATATATTCTTTCTGATTGTTTTTTTGGGGTTCTTAGAATACATTCCCAAAAGTGGGATCGCTGGGTTAAATGAAAGTTCCATTTTTAATTTTTTGAGGAAACTCCATACTGTTTTCCACAGTAGTTGCAGCAGTCTGCATTCCCACCAGCAGTGTGCTAGGGTTCCCTTTTCTCTACATCCTTGCCAGCATTTGTTGTTTGTTGATTTTTTGGTGATAGCCACTCTGACAGGTGTATGGCGATATCTCATTATGGTTTTAATTTGCATCTCTTTGATGATTAGTGACTTTGAGCTTTTTTTCACATGTTTCTTGGCCATTTGTATGTCCTTTTTGGAGAAATGTCTATTCAGGTCGTCTACCCATTTTTTAATTGGATTATTTGTCTTCCTTTTGTTGAGTTGTATGAGGACTTTATATATTGTTTCTGACTTTTTAAAATCCCCCTTTCTATCATTCCCTTTAAAGTGATTAGACATATAATAAATTCCCTATAAAAATTACAGATTAAGAAGTAAAACTCAAATCATTAAGTTTTATTAAATGTAACCTCAGTTATTATAGCATTTTACTGTGTTGAGAATGAAGAAAAAAAATAAGCTGCACAAAATATTATACCCACCAGCAATTTAAAAGTTTTGAGCATTAGAGAGCTAGTTCAAAAATGTTTTAGGCTCCCCTCTCCCTCCCCCCTCCCCCCGTAATTGGCCAGATGTGAGGTATATTTTGAATGGAGACTCTTCTTAGTCACATACTTATCATGATTCTTCCACTAAAAATTTATTCTTTCAGTGGTTTACTTTCTGTTGCCATAGAACTAGGCTACATTGCACAAACATTTTGAGTCAGTTCTGTCAGTTTTTCCTTAAGATGACCGAGTCTTAACAATTAGATGATTGTGATTGAATTAAAAAAATGAAATCAGCCTTTTCCAGCCCAAAGAGTTTACTGGACTCTTTAAAAGTTATTTGGCTAGATTGTGAGGTCACACCCAGACACCAAAGAGAAATGTCACTAAAAGATCACTCACTTAGAACCACCCTACATTGAGGGAAATGACAGGCTGGCCAAGCATGAGGAAGACGCCTGTCACAGACAGATTTGTCAGTGTTAGTCACGCACTAGAACATAATGTTTAAAGGGAAATGCATGACACCGCTGGGAAGCTATCTTGGAAGAGCTGTGTCCAAAGAAAAGAGAATTACAAATGTAGGGAGAATTGTGCTTCTATGACACAGATAACTTGGAAGTCTGGTGCATAAAAAGTTTTGTTTTTATAATTTAGTTCACCTTAGTTTTTAGGGTCATTTTTATATAAGGCAAAAATCTCTCTTTTGATAACAGTGTCTTTATTTCAGGAAGGAAGGATTACTGCATTATGCTGACATTCAGTTGGAAACATTTTTGGGTGTGGGATGATTCATTATCAGTACCAGACTGTCTAATCATAAGCCTTATCCAATCATAAATATTTTTAGGCCCTGGCCCATGTTGCTCAGTGGTTAGAGCATTGGCCCACACACCGAAGGGTTGCAGGTTCAATTCCTGGTCAAGGGCATGTATCTGGGTTGCAGGTTCAATCCTTGGCTCTGGTTGGGGAGTATGCGGGAGGCAGCCAATCAATGTGTCTCACATTGATGTTTCTCTCTCTCTTCCTTTCTCCTTCCCTTCCTCCACTTCTACTCTCCCAAAAAAAAAAAAAAAAAAAAAATCAATGCAAAAAATAAACCAATCCCAAGGATGTTGCCTAGGCAGAATTCTTTGAAAAGACCAATTAGGAGCTAGCAAGACCACCCACCCCCTAAAGTAAAAGGTCCGCACTTCCTCTCGCCCTCTCTCTTTTCCCTGGCAGCAATGGCTTCCTGACATTCCTTCCTGTGGTGGGGGAGCCCACCCCTGCGTCCACGTGGCCTCCACACCTGGACTATTAGACTTTAATTCGCTTGGATACTAAACTACTCCCCACTGTCACATGGAAAGGAGGCTCCAGACACAGGCCTGCACTTGGAACCCCAGCTACACCTTCTCCAGGACTGGTTTCTCCCAGTAAACTTTGGTTCCATTAATTGGGAAGGGGGGGGGGGGGGTGAAAGGCCCCAGGTTGTTGGCAGAGGGGCCCTGCCTCCTGGTTGAACTCCCGGTCAAGGGGACAATTTGCATATTAGCCTTTTATTACATAGGGACTTGGGGAGGGGAGCTTCAGAGAGCAGGAGAGAAAGCTGTGCTGCTTCAGTTTTAGCTAGGGCTCTTCCATTTCAGCCCCGGGAGCCAGCTGCTTGGAGACATCATTCCATCCCAAACATAAAGTCATGAATCCTCCCCAAGTCCCTGAGGAGAGAAAAAGACACACACATTAGCAACTAATGAGGACCTTCTGAGAACAAAGGGAATTGAGCAGGAAGAGCTTTTACCATGTAAACAAAGGCCTAATTAAGCATAGCTGCTCAGCCCGACCAGTGTGGTTCAGTGGTTGAGCAGCGGACTCTGAACCAGGAGGTCACGGTTGGATTCCCCGACAGGGCACATACCTGGTTTTCGAGCCCAATCCCTGGTGTGGGGCGTGCAGGAGGCAGCAGATCAATGATTCTCTCTCATTATTGATGTTTCCATCTCTCCCTCTCCCTTCCTCTCTAAAATCAATAAAGATATATTTTTAAAAAATAGTTGCTCTTAATACTAGGGGCATTCACATCACAGGGCTAGGCTACAGTTTGTTACTAAGGAAGCCCTAGCAACCGAATGCAGTCATTCTCTGCCTCCTCAGTCTTCTGATGGCCACACTCATACACATTCATGAACACTTGTGTTCGGTTTAATAACAACATTTGGTTAATGTGGTGAGATGGGAGGACTGAGGAAGGAGGGAGCACCTTTGCTGGGGGAGAGGGAGGCGCTGAGGGGTGGAGGGAGGAAGGGTCAGGGTGGGAGAGGCCCAGACTCAGGTGAAGGTCATGGGAGGTAAGGCAGGGGGGGCGGGGGGGGGGTGGAGAAGGTAGGGGAGGCGGGGGGAGAGGAGGTGATGAAACTCATACCAGCGGATTTTATTAAGCTGCTGCTGCAGACTACGATAATTTCGACGCACATTCTTCCAATACGTGAAGTGCCATCCCCCGTTGTACACAAAGTTATCCCAACAATATTCAAAATCTGCAGTAAAGAGGGGAGAAAGCAGGCAGGTCTGGCCTAGGAGCCTTTCTCTCCTGAGCCTCCCCTGGGCAACCCACTCAGGGCCCAGTTTCCTCCTTGTCAGGTGTCTTCACTCCTGCCTCAGTTTCCCAAGTTCCCCTGCCACTCACTCTCCCTGGGTGCCTCTACCTGCCCCCCCACACACACACATACACATTCCTGCCCCAGCTCCCTCTGCTCTCGCCCTCTGGAGCCATCATGGCCACCTTGGCCCCTGCAGCAACCAGATCTCGAAGCCCCTGCTCATCTTCATCCTCATACAAGTAGAGGCGGGCAGCGGAGATGTCAGGTCCACATTCTCGCTCTCATTCAGGCAGTCAGCCACCTGCTCTGCACACTCGAAGCAGGGGCTCCAGGATACGTACCAAGTGACACGGTTATTGCACATCAGGACACCGAATCTCATTAGGAAACAGAACCTTCTCATGGAACCAATCCAGGAAGCAGAGTTCTGTGTGGCCAGGATACAACTGGGAGAGATGGAGGGGAGGGGGGGGGCGGGAGACCCTCATAACAAAGCAGGCATGTGACAGAGCAGGCATGTGACAGGACTGGGGAGTGGGCACCAGGGGACAGGGAGCAATAGTCTCAAGGTCATGTTGTTGATTGATTTATCCCCTTTTTATTTTTTTTAAATATGTTTTTATTGATTTTTATTTATTTTTTTTATTTTAAAATATATTTTATTGATTTTTTTACAGAGAGGAAGAGAGAGGGATAGAGAGCTAGAAACATCGATGAGAGAGAAACATCGATCAGCTGCCTCTTGCACACCTTCTACTGGGGATGTGCCCGCAACCAAGGTACATGCCCTTGGCTGGTATTGAACCTGGGACCTTTCAGCCCGCAGGCTGACGCTCTATCTATTGAGCCAAACTGGTTAGGGCTGATTTTTATTTTTTAAAATATATTTTTATTGATTTAAGAAAGGAAGGGTGAGAGAGATAAAATGTCAATGGTGAGAGAGAATCATTGATCGGCTGTCTCCTGCACAACCCCCACTGGGGATCCAGCCCACAACCTGGGCATGTACCCTTGATCTGAATCAAACCCAGGACCCTGCAGTCCGCAGGCTGATGCTCTATCCACTGAGCCAAACCAGCGAGGGCTATTTTTATTGATTTTTAGAGAGAGGAAGGGAAAAGGAGAGATAGAAACATTGATGAGAGAGAAGCATCGGAAAGCTGCCTCCTGCACACCCCCCACTGGAGATCAAACCTGCAACCTGGGCATGTGCCCTGAATGGAATCTAACCAGTGACCTCTTGGTACAGGGGTCGATGCTCAACCACCGAGCCTCGCCAGTGGAGCGATTCATCCCTTTGTAAACTCCTCCCCTCCCTAATGTTTTATTTACGCATCCCTTCCTACACGCATCCATGAACTCCAACATCCTGAGGGCCTGCTCCAGGCCAGGCCGCTGGGGTCCAGGCTTGTTCCCTGGGTGCTGTCTGCCGGGGAGGGCCCAGAGCCATGCTGCCCACAGGGAGCTACTAGCACAGGTGTCTACTGTGCTCTTGAAATGTGGCTCGCCTGCATTGATGTGTGCAACAAATACGGAATACACACCTTATCTCCATGACGTAGTATGAAAGAAGAATGTAAACTATCTCATAAAGAACTTTTATATTAACTACTACCTCTAGACAGATGCATAAAAATTTGTGCAAGAGTAGGCCTTACTTCCCCCAGCTGCCGGCACCAGCTTCCCTCCGGTACCCGGGACCTGGGCATCCCTCCTCCGGCCGCTGGCAGGCACCCAGGACCCGGGTGGCTTTGCCCAGCCCCGGCTTCATCTGGAAGGGCATCAGGAATGATGTCCAGAAGGACGTTCAGTCTAATTAACATATTACCCTTTTATTATTACAGATATGGTGAAACAATATCTTAGATATATTACAAAGTACATTATCAACATTAAATTGATCAATTTCTCTGAAAGTTTGAACACTGGGTACTAGAAAAGGTTAAATGACCTAAGTGACCCTGATTATGCTCCCACGGGAAAGTACTGCCACTGTGACACCCGTCCATCCCCGAAGGGCTCTGAGTAGTCTGCAGTCTGGGTGGAGAAGGGAGGGCTGGCGTGTGCTGGACACTGCACAGGAGACCTTTGTGCTTGGCTCAGAGTGGGCTGGAGGCAGGCAGGATGTGGGTGTGGGTTCTCCCCTGGGGGATCCCACATCCTGGGCCTGGAAGAGGCAGGAGATAGCTGGGGGAGGACCTAGCCAGCAGAGTACTTCCTAGGGCCCCATAAGGCACTGGTGCACAGCAGCCCCTACTGTCCTAGACCCTCTTTTTCTTCTTTCTTTCTTTTTCTTTTTTGCAATCCACATTTTAAAAACAAAGATACTATTTTTAACATGGCCAAGTATACTTGGCTAAGTCTAGATTTTAAAAAACAAGTATCTAGCCCAACAGTTCGACCATACAGTTTTGTACACAACATTCTGTAGGTCAACAGAAAATGCATTTCAGCACAAAAATATTTAAAGAGAATCTCTAAGCACCATTTTATTTCTGCAAAACAGACATATATCTTGTACTGATTAAATGTCTACAAGTGCTGCCTTAGCTGACTTGGCTCAGTGGATAGAGAGTCAGCCTGTGAACTGAAGGATCCCAGGTTAGATTCCGGTCAAGGGCATATGCCTGGGTGCGGGCTTGATCCCAGTAGGGGGCGTGCAGGAGGCAGCCGATCAATGATACTCTCTCATCATTGATGTTTCTACCTCTCTCTCCCTCTCCCTTCCTCTCTGAAATCAATAACAATATATTAAATACCAATAAGTCCTTTTCCTTTACAAAAATACATATATTCTTAATAGACTGAGTCATTAACAATGACCCGGTCATCTTTCACTTCGATTTGAATGATTCATAAGCTAAATCTTACAACCACAAAAAGGTTTTTTATTTGCATTAATATGTTACCACTTTTGACCAAAAAAAGCTTAAAATATTTTATATTTCAAAGGAAAATCAGCAACACAACAGTACAGTGTACTCTACAGTGGTTCTGTTTAACGCAAGGGCTCCTCTACCAAACACTGATGCTCGCCGGTGCTGCCCACGCGAGGGCGCAGCAGGCCCGGGCTCCCTCACGGGCACGTGTCATGGACCACAGCTTGATAAGGACACTTAGGCCCCCACCCTCGTTCTAAAAAACACAGCAAAAGAAAACTGACCCCAAACACAGGAGGCTGATCCCTTTACATTTCCAATGTGCCGAACCCCTGCTCCAGTGGACTGACGTGGCGTCTGTGGATAAATAATCTGTTTGCTAACTCTACTGTTGCCCAGAAACATTTAATCTCCATTTGTACTAGATCCGTTTCTTATTCCACGAAGCCCTGGAAGATGGAAGAAAACTAGACCCAGCGTGTAACAGGCGTCAGTTGCACTTGGTTCTGGGTTTAAAGGTAATGAACATTGAAAAGCTGCTGAACCATGTCTTAGTGCTGGCTCCTAGGGAAAGGGGCGTAACGGATACACAGACACCTTTAAATGAGCATTTAAAATTAAATTATTTTAAAGTGTAATTTCATAACTTTCTGAAAAGGAAGTGCTCAAGCATTTTAAGTGTTTGAAAGCACAGAAAAAGACGAAGAAGAAAACACACGATAAGTGACAACTGCATTACTGGGAAGAGAATCACTTTTCAATTATTGAGAAAATGCCATTGCTATAGGGAAAAAAATGGTGAAAACCTTGTAATGCATATTTAAGTACATTTTAATGAGATTACAATCTCGTGTTTTTCCATCAAAACTCAGCTGAACTAGGTCTGTCAAGTCAATCCAGCATTAGTTGGTTATTTTGTGCTTTCAAAGGGTTCAGAGTCTCCAGTATATTTAATATTTTCCAACCCTTCATATGCCAGATCTGGCAGACATGCTATGTTCCTTATTGTGTGTGTGTGTGTGTGTGTGTGTGTGTATGTGTGTATCTCATTTATAACTAGAGCAGTGGTTCTCAACCTTCCTAATGCCACAACCCTTTAATACAGTTCCTCATGTTGTGGTGACCCCCAATTTCATTGTTACAAATTGAATATAATTAAAGCATAGTGATTAATCATGAAAACAATATGTAATTATATATGTGTTTTCCGATGGTCTTAGGTGACTGACCCCTGTGAAAAGGTTGTTCGATCCCCAAAGGGGTTGCGACCCACAGGTCGAGAACTGCTTAACTAGAGGCCTGGTGCACGAATTCATGCACAGGTGGGGTCCGGCCAGCCCGCCACCAATCGGAGTGGGGGTGCTGATCAGAGCAGGGACTGCCAAGGGGAGGGGCTGCGGGCGGTTGGCCAGCCCCACCCCCAATTAGGGTCGGGGGGGGCTGGTCAAAGCAACTGGTTGCTCTGTCGTTCAGGTTGCTTGGCGTTTATATATATAGACTAGAGGCCTGGTGCACGTATTTGTGCACTGGTGCGGGGCGCGGCCTGCGAGGATCGGCCTACTGTGGGGGCGCTGCTCATCCCAGTTAGCCAAGCTCCACTTCCACTGTGGAAGTGCACTGACCACCAGGGGGCAGTTCATGTATTAAGCGTTTGCCCCCTGGTGGTCATTGTGCATCATAGTGACTGGTTGACTGGTCGTTCTAGTCATTCCGCCATTCAGTCAGTGGGCTTTTATATATATAGATAGCATTTCACATTTTTGTGGTTCTAATCCAGGTATTTAAAGTATGGCAAACACATTCATTTTTGCAATTCTCCTACAACCAACATCTTGAGTATCAAGCTTAGCCTGTGGGAAATTCCTTACGATAAACCACAATACGTAACAGAGGCTTACGTACAGCCTATCAGAGAGACTTCAGGATGCGAGCATTAACTCTGAGGTGGCCCACAGCCTGACCTCCCAAGGATAATGGTGTAAGAAGAGTGCTTATTTTGATGTATGTATGATCTAGATCTGAGACCCATTTTGCTAATTTGGCTGAGTGGCTGAATTCTAATAACAGTAGAGCAATCACTGAGAAACAGGACAGGGAGGTGAAACAGGCCTTTATGAAAATTTTGCTTTTGAATATGGAAAAAGCATTTATGTATGTGAGTCCAATCAAATGTACTCTTTTCTATACACATAAGCCTATCAGCACTTTTACCCAAGCCTAGATGCTCTTTCCTCCAAGACGGTTCAAGGTCCCTGGAAGAGGTGGAGACTGAGGGCCAGCATGTTCAATAGACTCTAGTGACTAGAGGAGGCCTTGTGGATAAGTCAAATGCCATTGTCTATGGCAGCGGTCGCCAACCTTTCAGACCTCACGGGCCATCAGTGGTCCACAGACCACCCGTTGGCGACTGCTGGTCTATGGTGATTTGGGAGGGTCAGGCAGGGGCATCCAGGGCTAAAACACAGGGCAGTGTTGTGGGAAGAAGCCTCTGACATTTTCCATATTATCATCTCCCCACATCCTTCCCTGGCTTAGTTCCTGCCTCTGATGACAGCATCGTGGGGCACATACCTGGTTTCGAAAGACACCATTTTGATAGTCAAGAAATGAGCCATCCTCCCATTTTTCCACTTCAAAGCAGAGGAAGGTAGACTTCCGCCCATAGCCATTTAGATTTTGGAAGTTGAAGTTGAAGGTCTTGGGATACATGCTTCTCATTGGGTTGCAGTGGGCAAGAGAGAAAACAGACAATTCAGTGTTCCTACGAGTTTCACCCATCCGGTGACTCCTGAACACATTCCATGGACACCCTGGGCACCCTACCTCCCAGAAACCCCTTCCCTTCTGCTGGGGGAGAGCAGGAGGGCAGGGGCTGCTGAGACAGCGGGGCAGGGGGGGGGGGGTGGTGGCTTCTGTCCTCTGCCTTAGGGCCCAGCTCTGCTGCTTCCAACAGTACACGCCCAACTCCATACCCCCAGTCATTTGAATACAGAAATGAGTAATAAAACTGCCTTCACCCCCAAACATTAGATTTTCATATTATGGTATAATTCATGATTTACCTTTCACCTATGCGTGTTTATTATTATTATTTAATGTCAGGCTAACACCTAAATTCACAGGCTCTGGCTACTGTTCTAAGAGCTCCTTGTATCTGAACTCCTCTATTCCTCCCCAAATCCAGGGGCCTCACCCCATTTTACAGAGGAGAAAAGGGGCACAGGGAGGGGAGTAGCCTACCCAAGTCACAGGGCTGCTGAGTGACAGAGCCGGTCCCTTGCCCAGGCAAAGCCATGTCCAGCCCTTGCATGAGGTCAGCTGGCAGCGGTGGCCCTATTGGCTGAGAGGCTCTTTTCTCCCTCATTGTAAACAGCATTTCCCCCACCGGTGGGTGCACTATAAACATGAGGGCAGGGATGCCCCTGGGCACAGTCTGACTTTGCTCTTCTGCTCACAGTGCCGGCACCTTGGGAGAGAGGACTCCCCTTCCTGCTCAGCGAGCTCCTCTCACTCTGAGTGGATAACGGGGTCAGTAGCACAGAAAGTGGATCCAAGTGCTTCAAACCAAATGCCCCCAGTGCCCCACTCATCCTTTAGTGCAATTCTAATGGCCAAGAGGGCACAGGAAAGGCCACAGAGCAGCAGCCCCACGGTCAGGGAGGGGACAGCCAGCCCCACAACTGGCAGACTGTGAGGAGGACCAAGTGGACAACAGGCCTGGACGAGGGGCAGGAGGGGCCATTCAGAAGCCATTGTGGAGACATCCCCAGAAGAAGGCAAAGCCCCCGCTGGAGTGGGACCTGCAGAGGAGGTGCCCAGAGCGGGAGAGAAGCCAGGCTAGACCAGGGGGAGGACAAGGCTGAGGACAGAGACACCTCAGGGCCCCCAAGTAGAAAGGGCTACAGAGAAGGACAGAGTGGGGGCAGTACCTGGGCCAGGGCACCGGAGTGAAGTCTTGGTTCCCTTGTTGCTGCTGCATTGCCCTTGGTCCCCAGTGCTGGTGCTGCATTTCTGCTCACAGGCCTAGGTTTTAGGAAAGTCCCTATATAAAGAACCTTCCTGCCTTCTTAGCAGGACCACACCTCCTTCCTACTTTGGCTGAGGGGGTGGATGGGCCCTGGGCTGTGATCTTCCTCAACATCAGACTCACCTTCCCTCCTCCTCTGAGGCCCTCCCTCTGGACAGAGCTGACTTCTGCTGGAGACAGGCTCCTCTGTGCAGCAGGACCCAGGCCTCTTGTAAAGGGAAAGTGAAAGTGATGATGGCAGAGAGAGGGGATGGGACAGGCCCTGCTCCCCTGGGAGGGCCAGGCTGGAGCCCTCCCCACACCACCCTGCACCCAGCACAAGCCTGAGCCCAGTGCATGCTCTCCACCTGCCTCCTGTTGAATGATGGGCAAGTGTGGACCTTGGATCAGGGACAGATGTGTGTTCAGTTCTTCGTTCTGGCCTTGGTCCTCTGCTTAGGTCCCTCTGCCTTCACAGGGTGGGGAGGACACAGCTGGCAGGCTTCTGTCCCTCTTGCTTTAGGAAAGCTAATAGACAGTGACCCTTGTCAGTTCCATTGCAAATGCTTTCTTTCAGTGTGTGGCTAGGCTCTCGCTTCATGAAATCTTTCCATGTATAGATGTCTTAATTTTTAATGTTTTCATCTGTATTAGTTTTGTCATGTATGTATATGACATGACATAGACATGTCATTTTTTATTTTGTATTGGATAGCTAATGCAAGGACATTCAAATGTTATGCCCAGATTTCAGGATCCCCAAGAAACCACATCAGGGAGCCAGCCAGTCCGATGCAAAAGCATAAGAGTCTGTATTCGAGCTAGCTCGGCTTCCCCACCTTGCCGACGTAGCGACAGGAAGCAGAGAGAGCGATAACTCTGTGTGGAGATGGGTTTTATAGTGGGGGTTGGAGTAAGGGGAGGAGAAAGGACTGTGCTCTGCCGATTGGCCAGGCGCAAGTCGGTGTCTTGTTCCTGGGAGTGGCTAGCAGAGGCTTAGACTTCCTGGAAGAAGCTCCTTGCCAAGCACATGGCCAAAGGTAAGATGGAGGGCCTAGCACTTACCCTGGGGCAAGATGGAGGGCCTAGCCCTTACCCTGGGGCAAGATGGAGGGCCTAGCCCTTACCCTGGGGCAAGATGGAGGGCCTAGCCCTCACCCTTTCAAAATGACTTTCCTTCCATGTCATTTTGTCCTACTGATGTGCAATGCCACAACCCGTGTGTGTGTGTGTGTGTGTGTGTGTGTGTGTGTGCGCGCGCGTGCGTGCGTTGAGTGTGTTTCCCTCCATGTCCTGCATGATTCAGGGTTCGGGGTCAGGAAGAGGAGCTGCACACAAATGAATGAAAAGAGACAAGAGACAATTTGGAAATATTGGGGGACCAGGCGGGCAAGTCCAACTCAAGGAGAGGGACTTCCACTGGTCCTCAGGCCGCACCAACCTTTTATTGATCTGGGATACACCCATAGCATAGCCCTTGGGCAGGCAAGTTCCAGTAACACACAGACTAGCCCACCCACAGGCAGTTTCCAGTAATAGGCAGACTATCTTATCAATAAGGATTTACATGATTAAAGGTGGGGAGGTTGCTTCAGCTACCATTATCTAGATTAACTGGGTGGTGCACAGCTCCCACCTTTGCTAGGGCTTCAAAGGTCACCAGACATTGGGGTCTCTGTCTAAGCTTCTCAGCTAGTGAAGATAGGTGGTCTCCGACATGTGTGTGTGTGTGGGTGTGTGTGTGTGTGTGTGTGTGTAGGTTGTCTCTGACTCTCTCATATGCTCCTTTGCCTCACCTGTCCATGCCTGAGCGACTACCACACTACTCTGCCAGGGCTTCAGCGTAGGTTTAATATCTGGTATGCCGATCCACCTTAGCTTCACCTTTGAAGTTGTATTGGCCGTGTACACATTTACATGAAGTTATGGGCAAAATTTCCTTAAAATATGTTTTATAAATTGATTTCAAAAATAGGAAGGAAGGAGGAGAAAGGAAAAAAACATCAATGATGAGAGAATCATTGATTGGCTTCCTCCTGCATGCCCCCTACTGGAAAAAGAGCCCCCAACTCAGGCATATGACCTTGCATGAACCTCCTGGTTCATGGGTCCATGCTCAACAATTAACCAAACCAGCTGAGTGATGGACAAACTTTTCGTGTTTCATGAGATACAATATTATCAATGTGTAGAGCAGGGGTCCTCAAACTTTTTAAACAGGGGGCCAGTTCACTGTCCCTCAGACCGTTGGAGGGCCGGACTATAGTTTAAGAAAAAAACTATGAACAAATTCTTATGCACACTGCACATATCTTATTTTGAAGTAAAAAAACAAAACGGGAACAAATGCAATATTTGTATTTGCATATGGCCCGCGGGCCGTAGTTTGAGGACCCCTGGTATAGAGCAATCTTGGTAGACATAGATGCCTCTGAGGCACTGAGACTCTCCATCCATGAACATGGTATATATCTCCATTTCTGTGGGTCTTTTATGTTCTTAGTGAGTCTGAAATGAAGTTAAAGGGGAAGTTGGAAGGGAAGGAAAGAGGCAGCCATGAGGGCAAAGAAGAGGATAGGGAGCACAGAGAGGAAGAAACAGGATCAAAAAGGAAGATATATCACTCTGGGCAGGTGGAGAGAAGCAAAGCAGCGTGGAGAGAGGAAAGAATGGAGGGAGGAAAGGGGCAGAAAGGGAGAATATGAATCCGGGCTCAACCTTGTCTACCTGCAACCTTGGGAAAAGGGAAAAAGAACTTTACCTCAGAGCAATATGGTGTTCAGTAGTCATTCCCTGCTGTGAGAATTGGTGCAGTCTGGACAAGCTTGGGGATGAAAGGGGCTTCGCCCAGGTCCTGAGACATGGTGAGTCTGCACCAAAAGGCAGAGGTTAATTTAAAGAAAAGGGAATGGAGGCCCCTCTCAATACTTCCTGCTCACTTGGGCATGGTGGTGTCACTTCTGGGACTGGCATTCTCCCTGGAACACCTGCAGCAGGGGCGGGAGGAGACACAGAAATGAGGGCAGCAGCGCATAGGACATGCTGGGAGTCGTGGGGAGAGGCCAGGCGAGGCACAGGGTCAGGAGACAGGAGGAACACCCAGGGGCAGAGGAGGAGCTGGCAGAGGATAGGGAGGGTGTCCCCATCAGTGAAGGCAGAAGGAGGGGTCAGGAGCAGGGGCCAACCCTGTCCTGGGTCTCAGCCTCCACCACCTGCTGAGACCTCTAATGGTTCTTGTCACTACTTCTTCCCAACACCAGGCTGCACATGGTATGAGCAGAAACTGCTGGAGGACTGAGGATTATTTGAAAATAGATTGATTCATTGAACCAGAGACTTCCCCTCTTCTTTATAATCACCTCATCCTTTGTTGAAGAGTAACTATCTCCTTTGTTAGACATTGTCCCAAATGCTCGACATTTAACTGTCACCACAGCCCCCGAGGTCAGTCACTGTTACTCTCTATGTGTTACTGTGAGGAATCCAAGAGGCAGCCCTGTTCCCTCTGCCACACAATCAGGGTCTCCACAGGAAGGAAACACTCCTGGAAACAGATTAATGGGCTGCCCATCAGCTGCCCTTCATGGTGGGTCCCTGCTATTGTCCATGGAAAGGATGTACAGGCTTGAAAGTTCTGTGGTTGGTCCAGTCCTCTCTCTGCCCCCTGGGAATGAGGCATGATGTGTAGAGGTGGGCCACCATCTGAGGCTTGGAGGAGACCAGCAGGAGAAGACAACCCCCCAGAGCTGAGTTGGGGGTGGGTGTGAGTGTTGGGGCCTGATTCCAACAGCATCACTGGGCCGTTGAGCCAGGTGCACACTGTCCTACTCCTCCCACAGGTCTTGTCCTGGGAAACAAGCCGACTTTCAGCTCCTCAATGGCGACCACAATCCCCTGACAACCCAGCCTTCTGTCCTTGATCTCATTCCTGCCCCTTGTCTCCCGCCATTGGCCCTCAGCCCTGCTTTGCCCATCCCCACCCCAGCACACCCCACCCCACCACACCACCAACCCATCACCCCTCTCCTGTCCTTTTCTTCCATCTTCTCAGGTCACTTTGTCTGTCAAGTCTTCCCTCTGGCTTTCTGTCCTCCTGACTCAGTCCCTTCCACTGCTTTGGCCATGAGCATCATGACTGTCCTTATTCTCTATCCCTCCAATGTCTCTCAAACTAAAGGATTCAGTCCCAGTCCCTCACAGTCCTGTGTGAGGTTGTGACACGGGTGGTCCGGACATGTGAGCAGATGCCTGTGGTGTGACACCTTGGAGCCTTTGTGGCATGTAAGGCCTTGTGCAGGATGCCCAGCTGCCAGGGGCTCGCTCAGCATGATTCAGGCTCCACAGAGACATGGCAGGACAGACAGCTGCTGCCTGCACTGCATCCTGCGTGGGCCAGGTCCTGGGAAGGGCAGAGGGATCCTGTCTGCAGGGAAGCCCCTCCCTCTCCCTTCCTCTCCAAGGAGTGGAATTGTAATGGCCTGAGGACTCAGTAATCCCCAGCCCTCCCCTCAGCCAATGTCAACTTCAATTGCTCTTCCCATTAGGGACCCTGAGCCTTTCTCTTCTCTCCTTGCATTGGCTGTCATTTCATGACAGCACTGTTGGGGTCCAACCCCAGCAGGTCCAGGGGTTCCCAAAGGTGTGGACGGAGTTGGCGAAGAAGGAATAACACGGGGACAGGGTTATGTTGATCAGCAGCCTAGCCAAGTTCTCTAGCCAGGTTCTAGCCAGGTTCTCTTTTGTTCTCCTGTTACATCTATATTTATACCATTTGATTTTAATCCTATCCATTCTATTCCAAAGGATAGGGCATTTGTTATCTCCATTCCAAGGTCAATACTCTACTGTTCTGTTAAGCTACAAGGAAGTAACTGAAGGAGATTATCCTAAGTAAAGGTTATGTAGCTTAAGCATGATTGTTCATAGTTAAGGTGATTACCTACCCTCCAGGCACTTAGTTAAAGGGTTTTACTGATTTATTCCCTTCCTTAGTCCTGTTAATCTGTAACTCCAGGGGAAAATCCCCACCTGGGGAAACAATCTTTCTCAGAGAGGTGACCTTGGTTAAAACACATAGCGCTAAGAAGGGGAGCAAACATATCAAGAACAGTATAGCATATGTTTCAAGGGACATATGCTATGCAGATGTTTCTTCCCTGCAGCGACTTCCCTGTAGGGAGTGAGGCAAGTGTCAAGCAGCAATGATGGACCCGCTTCCGGCACAGCACTACTCTCGGCATATCCTTGGTTGATGCGTTTAGGCTTTTGACTTTGACTGCTATAAATATTGCTAACTTTCCCTAACCAGTAGCAATTAGTGTGACCACTGCCCTCCCCTGAGGTACATACAGAAGAGAAAGGCATTTTCACTTTTGCAAGTGCTTATTGAACTATTTGAACTACATGAAATACTTACAGAGAAAAAAACATTTCTGGAAGATTCTTAATCTTTCATGTTGTTGCTTTGGACTTAAAATCAATGTAAATAAATAATCTCTTATTTGTGACTCTGATAGTAATGAGTACAATATTACTGGTGTAGATTTGGAACATATCACTGATTTTAAATGAAAAGTAAATCAATCAGATTTTTAAAAAATTCCTTATGAGCTCATTCATTGCCTTTTCCTGGTTTCTTTCAATCAACTTGGAGATGGTGGCAAATGATGAGTTTTTATTACTTGTTTTTATTTTATTTTATTTTTTATTTATTTCAGAGAGGAAGGGAGAGGGAGAGAGAGATAGACACATCAATGATGAGAGAGAATCATTGACCGGCTGCCTCCTGCTCGGGGATGGAGCCTGCAACCCCAGCATGTGTCCTTAACTGGAATCGAATCCGGGACCCTTCAGTCCACAGGCCGAAGGTCTATCCACTAAGCCAAGCCAGCTAGGGCCGTTTTCACTTCTTAAAGAAAGTGTTTTATTCCTCGTTCACCAGAAGTCTCCTCACTTGGTTAGAGAGATGGAAGTCCAACCTTCAGTTTCCCTGATACTGGATTGAGAAGGAGGAGGTGGAGGAAGCAGGGAGTGAGGCAGGTGGGAAGGTGAACAGAGCAGAGCCTGGGGCAGTCATAAAGGGGGGGGAGGAAAAGGGGTTCAGGAGGGGAGAAAGCAGAGGGACCTGTAAGACCTGAAGGGAGGGATGGACCTGGGGCCCAGTGGGGAGCAGGTGACCCAGAGGGAGAGAAAGGCCCAAGGGGAGAAGAGAAGGGGGGTGGGGGGTTGGGGGGTAGGGGGGATTCAGAGGGAGTAACCTCACCCTGAGAAAGTCCTTCAAAGTCTTAGATAGGCTGCAACTGTTTATATATATTCCTTTCCAGTACCGGAATGGTTTATCGGGGTCATCCACAAAGACCTTCCTGCAGTAGGCAAAGTCTGAAAGGAACAGGGGAGACCATGGTGCGCTTCAGCTCCAGGAGCCTTGAGGGGACACACAGAGTGTGACTCTTAGGGACCACTCTTCCCATCATGATTTCAGACCCTCTTCTCTTTCCTTCTCGGGACTTCATTGTCACTTCAGTCCCCTTTCTCCCTGTGAGTCTGAGCCACGCCTCCACGCCCCCTTCTGGAAGCCTCTTTCTTGCAGGTGTCCATCAACTCTCTCCCCAGCCTGGACCACCTCTCTCCCCTGAACTTCTCCTCCAAGAGACTCCCCAACTCCAGCACCACCTCCACAGACAGCTAAGGGGGCTTCTCCTTCCTTTCTGGGGATTCTAGGTCCTTCCTGCCTGGTTCTAGTCTCCTCCTCCCCCCCTCCCCGCCCCCATCCCTGCCCAGGCGCCCTCTGCTCTCACCATCTGGAGTCATTATTGCCACCTGGGCCCCTGCGCCTTGCAGACTGCGCAGCCCCTGCTGGTACTGGGGGCGACTGGAGTAGTAGAGGCGGGCAACGAAGATGCTCAGCTGCACGTACTCGTGGTCCTTCAGGAACTCGACCACCTGCCTCGCACATTGGAAGCAGGGGCTCCAGGACATGAACCATGTGACATGGTATTTTTCCTCGCGGGACAGGTTCTGGGCCAGGAATGCTGGCTGGGTCTTGAACCAATTCAAGAAGCAGATTTCTGTGTGCTTGGGCTCCTTGGGATAGAACTGGGAGAGACGGAGAGGGGAAAGGGACCCTCTGGGCTGGCGGAGCAGGCATGTTGCAGGGCTGGAGGAGTGGGGACCAGGGGACAGGGAGCCAGAGTCTCAGAAGCATGTTATTGATTGATTCCTTTTTAAACGTCTCCCACCCAGGCTGTTTTAGCTTAGTCATCCCTTCCCACCCTCATCCATGAACTCCAACACCCACCCTCCCATTCTTTCATTCTGCGAGCATTCCGGGTGCTTGCTCCAGGCCAGGCTGCTGGGTCCAGGCTAGTTGTCTGGGTGCTGTCTGCCGGGGAGGGCCCAGAGCAGTGCTGCCCACAGAGAGCCACTAGCACAGGTGTCTACTGTGCTCTTGAAATGTGGCTCGCCTGCACTGATGTGTGTGACAATAACAGAATACACCCCTTATCTCCACGACGTGGTTTGAAAGAAGAATGTAAACTATCTCATGAAGAACTTTTATATTAACAATATGTTGAAACAATATCTTCGACATATTACAAAGTACGTAATCAACATTAAATTAATTGATTTCTCTGAAAGTTTGACCACTGGCTACTAGAAAAGGTTAAATGACACAAGTGACCCCAATCGTGCTGCCATGGGTAGGACTGCCACGGTGTCACCCCGTCCACCCGTAAGGCCTCTGAGTAGTCTGCAGTCCGGGTGGGGAAGGGAGGGCTGGTGTGTGGTGGACACTTCACAGGAGACCTTAGTGTTTGGCTGCAGGGCAGGGGCTTGCTCTGTGTATGCTGAGGCTGCCGTCCTCGCCCAGGTGTACCTGGCACTTCAGAATGGTCAGGCAGTGACATCCAGGGCTAAACCTTAGGACAGTGTTGTGGTAATTTTACATATGTGGCATTTTTCATATTATCATTTCCCCACATCCTTCCCTGGCTTAGCTCCTGCCTCTGCTGATAGCATCGTGGGGCACATACCTCATTTTCAAAAACCCCAGTGCTCACATCCAAGGGCAAGTCCGTCTGTGTTCTTTTCACTTTGTCCAAGGGCAAGCCCGTCTGTGTTCTTTCCACTTGGTAGCAGAGGTAGCAGCCATTGCGACCTCCATGGTCAGGGCAGTTTGTAAAGTGAAAGTAGAAATACTCAGGACTAAACCTTCTCACTGGGTTCCTGTGTGCAGGAGAGAAAAGAGAAAATGCAGGGTTCCCTTGAGTTTCTCCCATCTGGTGGCCTGAGCGCCCAGCCTCCCAGCAACCCCTTCCCTTCAGCATTTCCTGCTGCCTCCAGGCAGGAAGCTGGGGCTGCAGGAACAGCAGGGGCTCCTGTCCTCTCCCTTAAGGTCTGGCTTTGCTGCTTTCAACAACACACACCCAACCCCCCAACCCCAATCATTTGAATACAGAAATGAGTAATAAAACTGCCTCCACCCCCAAACATTAGATTTTCATATTAAGGTGCAATTCATGATTGACCTTTCACCTATGCATGTTTATTATTATCATTTAATGTCAGGCTAACACCTAAATTCACAGGCTCTGGCTATTGTTCTAAGAGCTCCTTGTATCTGAACTCCTCTATTCCTCCCCAAATCCAGGGGCCTCACCCCATTTTACAGAGGAGGAATCGGGGCACAGAGTGGGGAGTAGCCTGCCCAAGTCACAGGGCTGCTGAGTGACAGAGCCGGTCCCTTGCCCAGGCAAAGCCATGTCCAGCCTTTGCATGAGGTCAGCTGGCACCGGTGGCCCTATTGGCTGAGAGGCTCTTTTCTCCCTCATTGTAAACAGCATTTCCCCCACCGGTGGGTGCACTATAAACATGAGGGCAGGGATGCCCCTGGGCACAGTCTGACTTTGCTCTTCTGCTCACAGTGCCGGCACCTTGGGAGAGAGGACTCCCCTTCCTGCTCAGTGAGCTCCTCTCACTCTGAGTGGATAACGGGGTCAGTAGCACAGACAGTGGATCCAAGTGCTTCAAACCAAATGCCCCCAGTGCCCCACTCATCCTTTAGTGCAATTCTAATGGCCAAGAGGGCACAGGAAAGGCCACAGA
Organism: Myotis yumanensis; assembly: GCF_028538775.1. NCBI lineage: Eukaryota > Metazoa > Chordata > Mammalia > Chiroptera > Vespertilionidae > Myotis > Myotis yumanensis. The sequence goes on along the minus strand of NW_027223752.1, from coordinate 46,435,467 downwards.
GCAGCAGCCCCATGGGCAGGGAGGGGACAGCCAGCCCCACAACTGGCAGAGTCTGAGGAGAACCCAGTGGACAACAGGCCTGGACGAGGGGCAGGAGGGGCCATTCAGAAGCCATTGTGGAGACATTCCCAGAAGAAGGCAGAGCCCCCGCTGGAGTGGGACCTGCAGAGAAGGTGCCCAGAGCAGGAGAGAAGCCAGGCTAGACCAGGGGGAGGACAAGGCTGAGGACAGAGACACCTCAGGGCCCCCAAGTAGAAAGGGCTACAGAGAAGGACAGAGTGGGGGCAGTACCTGGGCCAGGGCACCGGAGTGAAGTGTTGCCTCTGCCTTGTCCTTGGTCTCCGGCGCTGGCGAGTCATTTCTGCTCACAGGCCCAGGTTTTAGGAAAGTCCCTTGATGGAGGATTTTCCCACCTTCTCAGCTGAGGCCCCACCTTCTTCCTGCTTTGGCAGCGGGAGGCGGGTGGGCAGGCCCTGGGGTGTGATCTTCCTCAGCCTCAGACCCACCTTCCCTCCTCCTCTGAGGCCCTCCCTCTGGACAGAACTGACTTCTGCTGGAGACAGGCTCCTCTGTGCAGCAGGACCCAGGCCTCTTGTAAAGGGAAAGTGAAAGTGATGATGGCAGGAAGAGGGGATGAGACAGGCCCTGCTCCCCTGGGAGGGCCAGGCTGGAGCCCTCCCCACACCACCCTGCACCCAGCACAAGCCTGAGCCCAGTGCATGCTCTCCACCTGCCTCCTGTTGAATGATGGGCAAGTGTGGACCTTGGATTAGGGACAGATGTGCGTTGAGTTCCTCGTTCTGGGCTTGGTCCTCTGCTTAGGTCCCTCTGCCTTGACAGGGTGGGGAGGACACAGCTGGCAGGCTACTGTCCCTCTTGCTTTAGGAAAGCTAATAGACAGTGACCCTTGTCAGTTCCATTGCAAATGCTTTCTTTCAGTGTGTGGCTAGGCTCTCGCTTCGTGAAGTCTTTCCATGTATACATATCTTAATTTTTAATGTTCTCAGATGTATTCATTTTGTCATGTATGTATATGACATGACATAGGCATGTCATTTTTTATTTTGTATTCAATAGCCAATGCAAGGACATTTAATGACTTTCCTTCTATGTCATTTTGTCTTACTGATGTGCAGTGCCACAACCTGGGTGTGTGTGTGTGTGTGTAGGTTGTCTCTGACTCTCTCATATGCTCCTTTGCCTCACCTGTCCATGCCTGAGCGACTACCACACTGCTCTGCCAGGGCTTCAAAGTAGGTCCAATATCTGGTATGCCTATCCACCTTAGCTTCACCTTTGAAGTTGTATTGGCCGTGTACACATTTACATGAAGTTATGGGCAACATTTCCTTAAAACATGTTTTTTAAATAGATTTCACAGAGAGGAAGGAAGGGGGAGAGAGAGAAAAAAATCATCAATGATGAGAGAATCATTCATTGGCTGCTTCCTGCATACCCCCTACTGGGAAAAGATCCCAGAACCTGGGCAAGTGCCCATGCATGAACCTCCTGGTTCATGGGTCCATGGTCAACCACTGAGCCAAACCAGCTGAGTGATGGACAGACTTTTCGTGTTTCATGTGATACCCTATTATCAATGTGTAGGGCAATCTTGGCAGGCATAGACGTCTCTGAGGCACTGAGACTCTCCATCCATGAACATGGTATATATCTCCATTTCTATGGGCCTTGTATGTTCTCAGTGAGTTGAAATCAAGTTAAAGGGGAAGCTGGAAGGCAAGGAAAGAGGCAGCATGAGGGCAAAGAAGAGGAAAGGGAGCACGGGGAGGAAGAAACAGGATCACAAAGGAAGATATACCACTCTGGGCAGATGGAGAGAGGCAAAGCAGTGTGGAGAGAGGAAAGAATGGAAGGAGGAAAGGGGCAGAAAGGGAGAATATGAATCTGGGCTCAACCTTGTCTACCTGCAACCTTGGGAAAAGGGAAAAAGAACTTTGCCTCAGAGCAATATGGTGTTCAGTAGTCATTCCCTGCTGTGAAAATTGGTGCAGTCTGGACAAGCTTGGGGATGAAAGGGGCTTCGCCCAGGTCCTGAGACATAGTGAGTCTGCAGCAAAAGGCAGAGGTTAATTTAAAGAAAAGGGAATGGAGGCCCCTCTCAATACTTCCTGCTCACTTGGGCATGGTGGTGTCACTTCTGGGACTGGCATTCTCCCTGGGACACCTGCAGCAGGGGCGGGAGGAGACACAGAAATGAGGGCAGCAGCGCATAGGACATGCTGGGAGTTGTGGGGAGAGGCCAGGCAAGGCACAGAGTCAGGAGACAGGAGGAACACCCAGGGGCAGAGGAGGAGCTGGCAAAGGATAGGGAGGGTGTCCCCATCAGTGAAAGCAGAAGGAGGGGGTCAAAGAGCAGGGGCCAACCCTGTCCTGGGTCTCAGCCTCCACCACCTGCTGAGACCCCTAATGGTTCTTGTCACTACTTCTTCCCAACACCAGGCTGCACATGGTATGAGCAGAAACTGCTGGAGGACTGAGGATTATTTGAAAATAGATTGATTCATTGAACCAGAGACTTCCCCTCTTCTTTATGATCACCTCATCCTTTATTGAAGACTAACTATCTCCTTTGTTAGACATTGTCCCAAATGCTCGACATTTAACTGTCACCACAGCCCCCGAGGTCAGTCACTGTTACTCTCTATGTGTTACTGTGCGGAATCCAAGAGGCAGCCCTGTTCCCTCTGGCACACAAACAGGGTCTCCACAGGAAGGAAACACTCCTGGAAACAGATTAATGGGCTGCCCATCAGCTGCCCTTCATGGTGGGTCCCTGCTATTGTCCATGGAAAGGATGTACAGGCTTGAAAGTTCTGTGGTTGGTCCAGTCCTCTCTCTGCCCCCTGGGAATGAGGCATGATGTGTAGAGGTGGGCCACCATCTGAGGCTTGGAGGAGACCAGCAGGAGAACACAACCCCCCAGAGCTGAGTTGGGGGTGGGTGTGAGTGTTGGGGCCTGATTCCAACAGCATCACTGAGCAGCTGAGCCAGGCGCACACTGTCCTACTCCTCCCACAGGTCTTGTCCTGGGAAACAAGCCGACTTTCAGCTCCTCAATGGCGACCACAATCCCCTGACAACCCAGCCTTCTGTCCTTGATCTCATTCCTGCCCCTTGTTTCCCGCCATTGGCCCCCAGCCCTGCTTTGCCCAACCCCACCCCAGCACACCCCACCCCACCCCCCTAGCACCCCTCCACCCCTCTCCTGTCCTTTCCTTCCATCTCCTCAGGTCACTTTGTCTGTCAAGTCTTCCCTCTGGCTTTGTGTCCTGACTCAGTCCCTTCCACTGCTTTGGCCATGAGCATCATGACTGTCCTTATTCTCTATCCCTCCAATGTCTCTCAAACTAAAGGATGCAGTCCCAGTCCCTCACAGTCCTGTGTGAGGTTGTGACACGGGTGGTCCGGACATGTGAGCAGATGCCTGTGGTGTGACACCTTGGAGCCTTCGTTGCATGTAAGGCCTTGTGCAGGATGCCCAGCTGCCAAGGGCTCGCTCAGCATGATTCAGGCTCCACAGAGACACGGCAGGACAGACAGCTGCTGCCTGCACTGCATCCTGCGTGGGCCAGGTCCTGGGAAGGGCAGAGGGATCCTGTCTGCAGGGAAGCCCCTCCCTCTAGCTTCCTCTTCAGGGAGTGGAATTGGAAAGGCCTGAGGACTCAGTAATCCCCAGCCCTCCCCCCAGCCAATGTCAACTTCAATTGCTCTTCCCATTAGGGACCCTGAGCCTTTCTCTTCTCTCCTTGCATTGGCTGTCATTTCATGACAGCACTACTCTCAGCATATCCTTGGTCGATGCGTTTAGGCTTTTGACTTTGAGATTCTGCTGCTATCAATATTGCTAACTTTCCCTAACCAGTTGCAATTAGTGTCACCACTGCCCTCCCCTGAGGTACATACAGAAGAGAAAGGCATTTTCACTTTTGCTAGTGCTTATTGAACTATTTGGACTTCATGAAATACTTACAGCGGAAAAAATATTTTGTGGAAGATTCTTAATCTTTCATGTTATTGCTTTGGACATAAAATCAATGTAAATAAATAATCTCCTATTTGTGACTCTGATAGTAATGAGTACAATATTACTGGTGTGGATTTGGAACATATCACTGATTTTAAATGAAAAGTAAATCAATCAGATTTTTAAAAAATTCCTTACTAACTCATTCATTGCCTTTTCCTGGTTTCTTTCACTCAACTTGGAGATGGTAGCAAATGATGAGTTTTTATTTTATTTTTTATTGATTTCAGAGAGGAAGGGAGAGGGAGAGAGAGATAGAAGCATCAATGATGATAGAGAATCATTGACCTGCTGCCTCCTGCTCGGGGATGGAGCCCGCAACCCCAGCATGTGCCCTGACTGGAATCGAATCCGGGACCCTTCAGTCCACAGGCAGACGGTCTATCCACTTTGCTGATATATCTCGTAGAGCAAGGGAAACAAAAGAGAAAATAAACAAATGGGACTTCATAAAAATAAAAAGCTTCTGCACAGCAAAAGAAACCATGAACAAAATAAAAAGGGAGCCCACTGTGTAGGAGAACATATTTGCCAATGATACATCTGATAATGGGTTAATGTCCAAAATATATAAGGAACTCATACAACTTAACAAAAGGATGACAATCCAATTAAGAAAAAATGGGCAAAAAACCTAAATAGACACTTCTCCAAAGGGGACATACAGAAGGCCAAGAGACATATGAAAAAATGCTCAAAGTCCTTGATCACCAGTGAGATATAAATTAAAATGACAGTGAGGTATCACCTCATATCTGGCAGAATGGCTACCATCAACAAATCGATAAATGACAAGTGCTGACAAGAATGTGAAGAAAGCCGAAACCGGTTTTGCTCAGTGGATAGAGCATCGGCTTGCGGACTGAAAGGCCCCAGGTTCGATTCCGGTCAAGGGCATGTATCTGGGTTGCGGGCACATCCCCAGTAGGAGATGTGCAGGAGGCAGCTGATCGATGTTTCTCTCTCATCGATGTTTCTAACTCTCTTTCTCTCTCCCTTCCTCTCTGTAAAAAAATCAATAAAATATATTTAAAAAAAAAAAAAGAATGTGAAGAAAAGTAAACCCTAGTACCTGCTGGTGGGAATGCAGACTAGTGTAGCCATTATGGAAAACAGTATGGAGTTTCCTCAAAAAATTAAATATGGAACTGACCTAGTGATCCCACTTCTAGGAATATATCCTAAGAAACCTGAAACACCCATCAGAAAGAATGTATGCACCCTTATGTTCATAGCAGCACAATTTACAATAGCTAGGATCTGAAAACCACCTAAGTGCCCATCAGTTGATGAGTGGATATAAAAGCTGTGGTACATTTACACCATGGAATACTATGCAGCAGTGAAAGTAAGGATCTCTTACCCTTTGAGACAGCATGGAGGGACCTGGAGAGTACTATGCTAAGTGAAATGAGCCAGTCAGAGAAAGACAAATATCACATGATCTCACTCATATATGGAATCTAAGTAACAAAATAAACTGATGAACAGAGAGGATCCAGAGATTGGAAGCATGGAACAGACTGTGGAATCTCAGGGGGAATGTGGGAGTCGGGGAGTAGGTGGGAAGAGATTAACCAAAGAACTTGTATGCTTATATGCCTAACCCATGGACACAGACAATAGTGTGGTGAAGGCCTGTGACAAGGGGCAGAGGTGGGCTAGAAGGAGTCAATGGGGGCAAAGGGGACATCTATAATACTTTCAACAACAAAACATTTTTAAGTGTTAGTACAATTTAAAAGCATGGTATTAGTCCCCTACCTCCCACCACACATTAAAATAAATTCTAAATAAGTCAAAAGTCTGAATGAGAAGGGCAAACAAAAAAACTTTTAGAAAACCATATAGAAAATATTTTATGGCTTTGGAGCTAAATTTATTTCTTTTAAAAGATCCAAAAAGCATAAGTTAAAAGGCAAAATTAAAAGGCAAAAGATGGCACCCAAAGCAATCTTGAAAAAGAAGACAAAGTTGGAGCACTCCCAATTTCAAATCTTATTACAGAACTACAATAATCAAGATAGTGTGGTACTAATTAGTAGAAGAATAGACATATAGATCAATGGAGTGAAATGAGGAATCCAGTAATAAACCCTTACATTTATGGTCTGATGATTTTCCATAATGATACCAAGACTGTTTAATGGAGAAAAAAAATAATCTTTTCAACAAATGGTCCTTGGACAACTGGATATTCACATGTGAAAGAATGAAATTAGACCTCTACCTCAACCATACACAAAAAATGGTTCATAGGCCTAAATGTAAAACAAAAACAAACAAAAAAAACTGTAAAACTACTAGAAGCTAAGACATAAATCTTAGCTTGGTTTGGCAATGATTTCTTAGATACAACACCAAAAGGGCAAGTGATAAAAAAGATAAATTGGACTTCATCAAAATTAAAAACCGTTGTGCTCCATACTATACCATCAAGAAAATTAAAAGACAGCTCATAGAATGAGAGAAAATATTGGTTTCAGGTCGCAAAGAAAGCCCAGTAGCAGAGCAAGAGATGTGAATGCTGGCAGTCCAGAGAGCAAGCCCTATAAATAAAGCCTGCAGGCATATGGGTAGGGCACCAGTGTAGCAGTATCTGCTCTTGGTGCCAGACTCTTCAGTAGGATTAGGCAGGCCTCAGTCTTAGCTGGGGATTCCCAGAAAGTATACAGAGACTGAGGCAAAAAGGCTTATATGTTATTAATTAGGCCAAGCACGTCCAAGAAAGAGGGGTAGGAAAAGAGGGTGAACCAGAGGAGAGAGAACCAATATGAAATTGCATCACGGAGGAAGCTATCATTAAATGCCATTAATTGCTTGATCTCTTGGGATAGTCTTTAAGAAGCCTTAAAAAGCCTTTGGACTTTTGTACCCGAAGACCCAAAAAGCACCTGAATACATTTTTTTTTAAAATCTTGGTTTCCTCTCCACAGTAGTTAGTTGATATCTGTAAATTAAGACTCTCTTAGGCTGCATTCATACCTCAGGTTCCCTTTCATCAACGTCCAACTCATAATTGGTGGTAATGGATAGCAGGGGTCATTGAAATCCACAGAATAATGGCTACCATTTAGTAAGCACAAGGCAGTTTTATATAATGTCTCCTCTTCACAAAGTAGTTTTTTGTTATAATGATTTTATTAATGCCCCAAATTAGACTCCACTAATTTAAGGAATGTGGCCAAGGTCATGAAACTAGTAAGTAGCAGACCAGGTTTTGGACCCAGGTCTGTGTTTTTTTAAAACTCCCCAAACAATGCCCTTTCTATTATACCATGAAGCCTCTTAGAAGAAAGGGTTGAGATTCCTAAATCTCTTCTTAGCCAATACTTTTTAAAAAATGCTATTTATTTTTTTAAATTGGTCATACAAACACCTGGCTTAAAAATTAAAGGAAAACAAAAGACTTTTCAGTGAAAGCTCTCCTTTTTTACCCTGTCTGCCAGTCACCTGATTCCTCTTTTCAGGGGCAATGTTACCAGTTTCATGTGTATCTTTCCCAAAACAGTTATGCATAAATATAAGTATTATTTTTCTGTTTAACAGAAATTACATGGATATACACTATACTCGCCTTAGGTTTTTTTTTCACTTAACAATACATCTTCAATTCACATCCATAACTCCACATAAAGTTTAGCCAATACTTTGAAATGTTCTCATCATTAGGGTTTTTATTATTAAAGAGTACGAGATAAATTATACTAAAATGTATCAACTATTTCCCCTGTGCTACTTATACTATTTAAAGAATAAACAAGAAGTAAAATGTCAAAGAACCAGGCAACAGAAAGGGAGTGGAGAAACATGAAATGCACATGAGCTCGAGAGTAGCTCTCAATTAAAAGACCTTTTTTAAAAAAAAAAAAATTTTTATTTTATTTCACTGTACTTTTTTGTTGTTGTTGTTAATCCTCACCTGAGGATACCCTTCCATGGATTTCTAGGGAGAGTGGAGGAGAGAGGGAAAGACAGAGAAACATCGATGTGAGAGAAACACATCGATTGGTTGCCTCTGACCAGGGCCAGTGCCCAATGAGCCCACAACCAAGGTAAAGACCTTCTTGTTTTCTCTCTTGGGTTACCTCGGCCGTAACTCCAATCTGTAATTTTTAGGTGTGTTTTGTGATGTAACTGCTGTTATTCTTCTGTGTTTTTTGTTTATAGGCTTGAGTGAAATGTGAGTACAGATTTGTCCTGTTGGCCCCTTCAACTATCTGGCCCCAATATTCCAAGATGAGAAGATAACGTGAAAATGAGTGGGAAACCTAGCTCTTGTCCTTCTCCAAATTTCATAGTCCTAAAGTCTCTATCACACAGTATAGTACTTGGTTGCGTTTAATTTAATACTTTTCACTAGTTGTTTCTTTTATGTAGAAGATGTCATCTCTAGGGCAGAGACCATATCTCCCACCATAGTGGGTGCATGATAGTAAGTCCTGGAGGACAGAAGAGAAATCTGGTGATCCGGATACTTCCTCCTGCATTGACAAGAGGCTAACATAAGTGGTGGGGTGTGGGGAGAGGTGAGGATGAAAGTCGAGCAGAATCACAAGGAAGATTTCTCAGATATACGTGCTCATCTGCTCCTGCACCAACATTTCAGTTGGAGTGAATGGGACATATACAGGATGGGAAAAGTAGGTTCACAGTTGTGAGTATGTGAAACAGAGTTTATTCTTGTTGAGTTGATTAAGCTATTGTAAACCATAACCTGCGTGACAATTGTAGACCTAGAAAAAGCTCCTTGGGGGATTCTTACATTCCTCCGTCTTCTTACCTCAAATTCATAATTATCGCTAGTACAAAGGGGAGGCACAAAAGATAAGAGCAAATATCACATACCCAACCAAGTTGAAAATTCTTAAGCAATTTATTTTAAATCAAAGAAGATGGGACTTTCTTTATGCCTCTGGTTATATTAGTAGCACACAGGAAGGGCAGACTGTAGTCGTGAAAGCTGCCCATGCCCAGGATTTAAGAGCTCAGATGGCCTATTGTTGTGTGTCCCAAGTGTTCTAATGTGTTTGCCTGAAGTTGTTCTATCTTCTTTTTCTTATCTCCCTGAAAAATTCTCTCTGAAAGGTCCTGGATCCATGATGTTAATGTCCACTGATATTAGTGTTTTCTAATTTGGTGGGTCTTAACGTGAACGAGCACCAGAATCATCCGGAGGGTTTGTTAAGGCGCAGCTTGCTGGAACCACCCCCAGATTTCCCGATTCAGTAGTTGTAAGGTGGAGCCCAAGAGTTTTCATTTCTAACAAGTCCCCCTTGGATGCTGATGCTGCTGGTCTGGGAACCACACTTTGAGAACCATTGTTCTGATTATTATTAATGTCATGCTCTCTACGGTAGGGTAAGGGAGAATCGCAGGAACTAGAAAGGTGATTGGGATTGGCCGTGCCCATGCTGGGACTAGGGAAAGCCAAAGAAAATAACAAGGAGAAAAAAAGTTTAGCTTTTTTTTTTTTTTTGCATAAAGGGTTTGGTAAACATGAATATGCAAAATCACTAGAATGTCCTTTTCCATACTCACTAATAATTACGTTTTTTTTGTTTGATTTTAAAGCATGGAAAGAACATTTTGTGTACATGAAGTGATCACTTGTATTATCAGGAAATTTGGTGGTATTAGCACTGAAGTTAAGTCAAAGTGAAAAGGGTTGAACCAAAAATATATGAGTGTGTGAATATAAAATATGTGCATGTATTATGTATATATGAACATATAATTTATACATATTTCATATCTATCACTTCAAGGTTCTTTTCTGGTTCAAAGGTTGCTTTTTTTCTGTCTAGTGATTTAAATATATATATATATTGATTTCAGGGAGGAAGGGAGAGGGGAGATAGAGATAGAAACATCAATATCAATGATGAGAATCATTGATCAGCTGCCTCCTGCACGCCCCCTACTGGGGATTGAGAATGTGCCCTTGACCAGATTCAAACCCGGGACTGACGCTCTATCCACTGAGCAAAACCAGCTAGGGCTGTCTAGTGATTTTTTATTTGGCATCAGATGTTATAAATGTTATGTTAAGTGTTTTCATTTTGTTGTCTTTTTTCAGAGTATTGAAGTTTTTTTTGGCACACATGTTAGTGTTTAGGTTCGTTGTGATTCAACTTGATATTTTGGAGGTTTATTTTAAGCTTTGTTAGAGTGTTCCTAGAATAGCCTTTACTCTAGGGCCGTGGTCAGCAAACCGCGGCTCTCGAGCCACATGCGGCTCTCTGGCCTCTTGAGTGTGGCTCTTCCACAAAATACCACGTGCGGGTGTGCATGTACAGTGCAATTGAAACTTCGTGGTCCATGCGCACAAATCGATATTTTGTGGAAGAGCCGGTATTTTGTGGAAGAGCCAGTATTTTGTGGAAGAGCCACACTCAAGGGGCCAAAGAGCCGCATGTGGCTCACAAGCCGCGGTTTGCCGAGCCGCAGTTTGCCGACCACTGCTAGGGCTACTTTATTATTTTATTATTTTTAATTTTGTTATTATTTTTTTAATCCTCACCAGAGGATATTTTTTTCCATTGATTTCTAGAGAGTGTGGAAGGGAAGGGAGGGGGAGAGAGAGAGAGAAACATCTACGTGAAAGAGACATATCAATTGGTTGCCTCCCAGATGCACCCCTACTGGAAATTGAACCCATGATCCTCCATTCCATGGGCTGACGTTCTAACCACTGTACAAACTGTCCAGGGCTGTTGTTGTTATTATTATTTTTTTTAGAGAGGAAAGGAGAGATAGAGATAGAGATAGAAACATCAATGATAAGAGAGAATCATTGATTGTCTGCCTCCTGCATGTCCCACCCTGGTGATCGAGCCTGTAGCCTGGGCATATGCCCTGATCGGGAATCGAACCATGACTTCCTGGTTTATAGGTTGATGTTCAACCACTGAGCCAATCCCTCTGGGCTAGGGCTATTTTTTAAAAAATTATCTTTATTGTTGGAAGTATTACAGATGTCCCCTTCTTTTCCCCATTGACTCCCTCTAGGGCTACTTTAGTTTTAATAATAAACTTTAACCCCTCTGGAATTTCTGTTACTGCCCAATGGCTTAGGGAGGCCATTCTACTCTGGTTGGGTAGAATTTGAACATCTCCTAGCCCTCTGTGTGCTCTGAGAATGGCTCAGCTTACAGCCTCTGGTGGTAGTTCTTCGCCCAGTGTTGCAGAGTTTCAGTCTATGCCTGTGCAGACTGGTGTTCAGCCGAACATTCAAGAAGACCCTGTGCACACTTTGGAAGCTCTTTCTCTGTATAGCTCCCTCCTCTTTGGTACTTTGCCTTATACATTCCAGCTTCCTCTCCTCCTAAAAATCCAATCTCTCGCTCATCAATTTAGTGAGACCACTGTGATTTGAGTTTTCCTTCCCTGTGCTGTAATCTCAAAATTGTCACCAGATGGGAAGAAGTTTTCCTTTTCTCCGAGTCTTTTCCTGTCTGTTGTCACAGTGGCTGAAAACAGTTGTCTCGTATCTTTTGTCCAGGTTTCCAGGTGGGAGAGAAATTCTGCACCAGTTACTTCTTCATGATCAGTAGTGGAGCTCAGTATTTTCCATGCTGAATCTTGCAATCCCTGTATATTTATTTAGGTCTTCTTTGACATTTTATTTTATCTTTTAAAATATATTTTTATAGATTTCAGAGAGGAAGGAAAAAGGAGAGAGCAGTAGAAACATAAATAATGAGAGAGAATCATTGATCAGCTGCCTCCTGCACGCCCCAGGCCCCAGGCCGACGCTCTATCCACTGAGCCAGACCAGCCAGGCCGACGCTCTATCCACTGAGCCAGACCAGCCAGGGTGAAAATAATTCTTAACGTCTGGTAAGACAAATGCCTTCACCTACTAGGCCTGGGTTTTCCTAGCCTCAGCCCCTGCATAGGGAGCTCCCACAGTCCAGTGGGTGAGGGTTGAGAGGGGAGCAGTAGGCGGCAGAGTGCACAGGTTCAGAATGGAAGCCACCTACTTTTCCCCTGTGCTTGTGCCTTCAGGTCCTGTTTGGTTCAGTTCAATTATTTTGTTTCTACCTGATTTCTGAAGATGCCTCAGGTTATAGCGAGTGGAACAGAAGCACACGCTTCATGGTACTGCTTAGACTGAAGTCTGCTGGTGACCCTTGTCTTCCCAGAGCCTAATGTGTGCCTCTATAGTTGAACCTTCAACATATCCACTTAGTAAGTGTGTATTGAATGCCTACTCTATGCTTGCATTGTGGATGTAGTAATTACCCAATAGACAAAAATCTCTGTTCTCATGACATTTTTATTCTAGTTTATTAAAAGGAAATAATTAGCCCTGGCCGGTGTTGGTCAGTGGTTAGAGTGTAAGCCTGCACACCAAAGGGTCTTGGGTTTGATTCTGGTCAAGGGCACGTACCTGGCTTGCAGATTTGATCCCCAGCCCCAGTCAGTCGGGGCAGGTATGGGAGGCAACCAATTGATGTGTCTCACATCAGTGTGTTTCTCTCTCTCTCTCTCTCCCTCTCCCCTTCTGTCCCTCCTTTCCACTCTCTCTAAAAATCAAAGAAAAAAAATAACCTTGAGTGAAGATTAACCAAAAAAATAAATAAAACTTTAAAAAGGAAGTAATTTTTGTTGTTGTTGGGTATAGTGCATTACTAAAAATACACTAAGGGCCTTCTTATGATTATTAATGAAAATTGCTCCTCTTGGTCTTTGTTGTCACATTTCTAATAATTCTGAAGACGTGTGAATTCGAAAAATGCTTGCTGGCTGGTGATGCAATCCTCAACAAAGGTCAGTGTTTTCAGGAGCACAGCATTCATGGGAAAACAATTTACCAATATCTGCGTCACTGGGGCCAGATTTCTGACGGGAAAAAGCCTGCAGGCGTGGACAAGGCTGCCACCAAAACCTGGACACGCACAGGCCTCTTTCCTCTCTCAGCCTGTGAAGTGCGACGCTTAACACACACAAAAAGTAAATGTTTGCAAACCGTCGTGATACTAATAGCTTTTTGATGCAAACTTATCACACAGAGAAGTAACTGAAAGTTGTTCTTTTGGACAGATGTATGCTGGCTCAGGGAAAGTGCTGGCTGGAATTTCTTACAATTCAGGTTTAAAGAATTCCCCTCATAGAGAACCAAAAGGATATCAGATCAAACTGTAAAAATCTAAATAAGATGAATGACCCCATTGTTCACCTTAAATGATGGTGGGTGATTTACAAGATTCCAACAACAACTGGAAGGCAGAACTATACCTTTCTGAACCAGATTGCTGTGATTAATGGTTAAAACTCCGAGTTACTTCAGATTCTTCACTTACATGTCACAGAAATTACAGTCTTCGTGGTAAAAATCATCAGTCATCTTCATTTCTAGAACAGTTCTTTGACAGATATGTCTCCTAGATTATAAAAGAGACTCACAAAGAATCAGAGAACAGCTTAGCCCAAAAAATGACTTACCTTCCTACCAGATAAGACCCATCAAAATGTTTACCAAAATTAGGCTGAAATTGTTATACTCTAATCACCTCTTTTGCAATACTCTGTGTATCTTTTGTCAGGTACTAGCCTGCCATAACTCACAAACATTAAAATATTACTGTTGTTATTATCCGTGTCTTTATGTGAATCTGAGTCCTCAAAATACGGAGAACTCAAGAAAAGAAGTTGCCTGGGTGCTAAACCTGATGTTTGCTACTGGCTCTCTTTCCTTTATTGGTGTCCTAATTTGGTACCCCCTGTAGCCTGGTAACGCAAATGGGATATTCTTTTCCTCCTCAGTTTTTTTAAGTCATTGATATACATCACTTTTATTGGAAATTGTGTGAGGAATGAGTTTATCAGGGAACTAAATATAAAGAAGGAATATTCATTCATTCATTGAATGTTTATCAAGTGTCTACAATATGTGTGTCTAGGTGTGCTAGATGCTGAGGATATAACAGAGAACAAGTCAGACAAAATCCCTGCCCTCCCGGAGCTGACATTCTAATGAGGATTAAAGAATGTCTAGTGGATGCAGTTGGAAAGACTTCATTAATTAAAACAGAGGAATATGCCGTCTATAATAAGCAGAATCTCTAAGGATGCTGTCCATGAAACCTAGGTGTCGAAAAAAGCTTGAAGAAATAACATTGAAGAAATACTGTATTTTAACAGTTCCCAAACTTTGCTGCACTTTAGAGTCTCCTGAGAGCTTTGAGAAATTCTGATGCCCAGGTCATATCCCAACCTTATTACATGAGAATGAATGGGGGTGGGAGTTGGGCATCAGTAATTTCCAAAGATAGCCAGGTGACTCTCTGCAGCTTCCGGGTCATGATCCCCAGTAGAGGGCGTGCAGGAGGCAGCCGATCAATGATTCTCTCTCATCATATATGTTTCCATCTCTCTCAACCCCTCTCTTCCTCTCTAAAATCAATAAAAATATATTGATTTTAAAAAGAAAGAAAAAAAGGTGAAGGGATTAAGCAAGAATGTATTTTTTTGTGTGTGTGTGTGTATGTGTATATATATATATATATATATATATATATGGTTTGCAATTTAGTTTCAATGTTTTAGAAAAAAATATAGTTAAAGAATGTTAACAGTGGTCAAATGTGGGGGTAGGTTTGTGGGTGCTCATAGTACAATTCTTTCAATCTTTCTGGATGTTTGAAAACGTTCAGGATATATAGCTGGGAAAGTCTTTCCGTTCCTTTTACTCTTCCCTGTTCAGAACAACTCATAATGATGCAATTCTCCAAAGGGAATCTATTCCCCAAAATATGAGTTAGAAGTTGGATCCCATACAAATTTTAAGCAAGTTTCCAAAAGGACTTTGTTTTCTTTTTTCTAAATCTACATGATCTCAGTGAAGGGTCAACTCAGATCTTTGGCAACACTCTCCCTGAACTTTGGCACAGCAGTTTTTAAACATTTATTTGCCTGAACTCCATTTTACTATGTACATTCACCTTTGCCAAAGGAATTATGTCTTCATAGTCACTAGCAAGGTTCTATCACTTAGTCCACACCGTCGTTCACATTATAGCACTCCTGGGTGGGGTGGCAAGTGGGGGGACAGGGTGAATCCAAGACAATCAGAAGACACAGTGTCACATGGCGAGCTTAATTCAAAGATTAAACATGATGAAGATGAAAAACACTCAGAATAATTTAGAAAGCAGGAATTAAAATAGTGAAGTTCCAAAGGGGGGTTAAAAAGAGGATATTGTTGCTGACGTCAGCACTGAAACAAACTGTTGTAATACTCTAGAATGTTAGCAGGATCAGACAGCCATAGATTTCAAACATTTCCATCCATTACATTTTTCTTCAAGTCCAGGTACATTCAGAGCATCGCCACTAGAATTTTCTGATGCTACCCACATTTCCAACTTGGGCATTCTTTTCCCTAAAGTTGAAGCCAGGGAGTGTGATATTGTGTATCTACTCAGAGAGAAATTTGTTTGTTTTTTTTAACCAGGGTTTTCATCAAGTCCACAAAGCCCCAAAGGGTAAAGAATGAGTCTAGGATAACCAATATATATTGTGTACTACAATATATCACATTTTACGCCCTTAGAGTCAGACTTAAGATGTCATTGATTTCTCAAGCAATGCCAAAGACTGGTTGATCTCCTAAAAAAGTGATGATAGGAAAAAAAGATGAGCTAGATTTATACAGGAGCTAAGAATTGTTGCAGATTCATGAGAAAAGTTTTATTCTGTCTTACAGAGGCTATTGAAATTCCTATGCATTTACTCAGGCAACTTATGCTAACATAAAATTTATCAACTTTATATTTTGCTAAAGACTAAAAATTTATTTTTACCTAAGGGAAAGATGTATAAAATTATTTCTTTTTTTTACCTCTAGGGGGTGCTATGTATTGTTTTATGTAAGGACATGACTGCCTGGTTTTGAAGTTAGTCTTAAAGATTATGCATCTTATTTTACAGATGAACAAACTGAGGGTCATTGAAATTTTGTCTTATTTAAGGTAAAATTTCTGGTTTGAGACAGAGCCAGGACTAATGCCCTTTTTTTGTAAAATGTCAAATGTATGATTTGAGTAAAAATTAGTCATTTCATAATTATTTCAGGCTTATACTGTTGTGACAGGTTTAAGAATTTATTTTACTACATGGAGTCATGAAGTTTTCTTTAGAAAGCTTTAAAAGAAAATCATTTGCTCAAGTGACATGAAAATAGATTGTGAGGAAAGTAATGGGATATCATTGCATATAGTGTATCTACATTACTTTACCAAAGAACAACTCCCAATGGTTAAAGAACACACAGGAGGTGATTCACTGAAAAGAAAATGCAAATTGCTAATAATGAAACACACTAATTACCAAAATAAACCTAAAATGGCATTGTGGTGCTCCTTTTTTTCCAGATCAGCAAAAAGTCTGTAATGATTAACTTCAGAGATACTGAGGCATGGTGAGGCACCTCGCCCTGTGACAGCCACACACCACTGTGTCATTGGTACAACTTTCTGTAAGTCAGTTTAACAGATGTTATCAAGAACCCTACATTGTCCAAACTCTTACCTAGTATTTTAACTTCTGAGTTCCTCCCTGTAGGAATAATCAGAAATGTGGACAATGATTTACTAGTATACACAAAGATATTCATCACCGTGTTATTTATAGTACTTAGACATAAAAATATCATTACATACATTAGGGTATGGTTATACTATCAGGCAGCCATTTGCAAACTGCTTGCAAAGAATTTTAAGTAACATGAAAATGTTCATAATACTTTACTGAATTAAAGAGGAAGTTAAAGTCTATACACATAGTATTATCTCAGTCATATAAAAATATTACTGTGTTTGGAGGGAAAGAATGAAAAACATAGGCAAATATTAATAGAGTAGAGGCCCGGTGCACGAAATTTGTGCATGGGGGGGGGGGGGGGGGCGGGGGGTTGTCCCTCAGCCCAGCCTGTACCCTCTCCAATCTGGGATCCCTCTCACAATCCAGGACTGCTGGCTCCTAACTGCTCACCTGCCTGCCTGCCTGCCTGATTGCCCCCAACCACTTCTGCCTGCCAGCCTGATCACCCCCTAATTGCTCCCCTGCCAGCCTGATTGACACCTAACTGCTCCCTTCCTGGCCTGATCGCCCACAATTGCCCTTCCCTGCCAGCCTGATCACCCACAACTGCCCTCCCCTGCAGGCCTGGTCCCCCCCAACTATCCTCCCCTGCAGGCCTGGTTGCCCCCAACTGCCCTCCCTGCCAGCCATCTTGTGACAACCATATTGTGATGGCACAAGGTGTGAGGGTCAATTTGCATATTACCTCTTTATTATATAGGATGTGCAAAGAATGAGTGCTTTGCTTTTTCTTTCCTTCCCCCAGTATTTCAAGATATCTACAAAGTATATCTTCTGCAAAAGTATAATAAGTAGATTTATAGTCAGAAAAAAAGTTATTTTTTTAAACAAATAAATAGCACTTTAAATGATTTTGAAAACTGTGAGTCTGTCGATCAACTGAGGCCTTTCTGCCTTCCCAGTTTGCTCCTTTGCCCTGGTGGTCAGAGTAAGAGCATTAGGTCCCAGTCAGACTACATATATCTGACTTGCATTCCCTTTTAACTCTTTGATTAAGATTGAGAAATTCCTAAACCCCAAGTCTGAGGTTCATTTTTGGTAGTCATGAATAATCATGGCATCGAAACAAAAGTGAATGTAGAGGGTGGGGCAAAAGTAGGTTTATAGTTGTTCATATGGAAAATAATACAATAATTAATAAACAATACATGAATAAACTCTGGCCCCAGCCTGCTAGCTCAGTTGGTTAAAGCGCCGTCCTGATACACCAAGGTTGCAGGTTTGATCCCTGGTCAGGGCACATACAGGAATCAACCAGTGAGTGCATAAATAAGTGGAGCAACATATTGATGTTCCTCTCTCTCTCCCTTCCCATCTGTTTCTAAAAATCAATAAGTAATAAAAATTTAAAAAAGAATAAACTGTTTACCGTACTCACAACTGTAAACCTATTTTTGCCCCACCCTGTATGTTGTCCACTTTCAAGATTTTTTTTCTCTCTCCTTTATTTTATTGTGTGATCAGTATCGACTCAATTTTTAAAGTCTATTTTTTTGTGAATTACAATTCAGATTAAGTTTTCTAACAAATATAAAGTTCACATGTTTTGCTAGCTATTAGTTCATTCTTGAATTGGTTACTGCAAGGTTCTCAGTTTCATTGAAATAGCCTCTTGCTGGCTCCCAATCTCCAACGTTAAACCATTCATTCTTGTAGGAGGAAATGTGGGCTCATTTGAAGCTTCCTTTTTTAATTCAGATTGTCTTGTAATGATGCAACTCATGAAAAGCACAGTCAGTGTTATGTAGTGAAAAAACTGCAGGAGGCCTTGACTCTTGTCCTGGGAATTGGTTAGAAGGACAGTGAGGAATGAACAGTTTAGCATTTCCATCTGGCATTAATTACTGTGCGATCTTTGGCAAATTATTCATCCTCAGTTTCTTTTGCCTATAAAATTAACGTGGTGGCCCAGATGACCCATGACTCATGATCTTACAGGAGCAGAATATCTGAAATCTTGCTCACTCTGGAAAATCTGGGTCACCCGGCTCCCATATATTCAAGATCTCTTCTGATCTTGAAATGCTTTTCTGCTCACGAGGCCCCTTCATAAGAGTGTTTACAGCAGGAAACTCGTCTCTCACGTTTGCTCCCAAATCTCATAGTTTGGAAGCCACTGTTTGCTTCTGTATTCTGAGTTCCTCAGAGAAGGCAGGGCTTAAGTGTTGGAGTTGGGGTCATAGAAGCTGCTACTAAACTCCTAAAATAATGTGTCAGCTGCAACCATGTGCACATCAGGAAGGGTACAACAGCTGTACACGAATATTCCTTTGTTGGGCACCGGGAAATGTTAGCAGAAACTCTAGTATGTAACAATTCCCTAAGCCTCATCCAGGGCCTGCCTTATAGTAGGTGGAACACGTTGCCGGCTACCTACAAGGCATGATTGAGGGCACACCGGACAGGGTGCTTCATCCAAAAAGACCTACTCAGCTGGCTCTTAGTCCAACGTGATTGAGCTTAACTTTGGCTCTTGAAAGCTACCACAATTGCTTTAAAACACATCTTTCAAAAAGTGGAAAGAAATCTACTTAGGAGAACAGAAAACTCATTAAGTCAAGTTCAAACTAAAACTTTGGTGAGGCTCCGGGTGAGACGTTAAGGAAGATTTTGGTGTGTTTCCTCTGACAGGAGGCCAGCAGCAGCTACTTCTAACAACATGAGCATCTGCACGTTTCACGTTTCCCTTTATTCATTCCTGTGTTATCAGTGTACCGTGCTTTCCCGGTAAGTCACAAAATCAGCTCTCAGTTTGCCCGTTCCTGTTTGAGTTGCTGTTGAAAAAGAGATTTTAGGTTATGATTTACTCTGTGGCTGTTGTTAAAATTATTTCTTTGATCTGAGTCATATTGCATTTTTGACCATCAGTGTGTTTATAGGCAAACTTCTCACATATATCTCTGGGTGCTTTGTTTTAACTACTTCGGACATTAGTAATGAAACAATTAAACTTTTAAACGGGATTATGAAAATGTATTAAATATAGGGGGATATCTATGGCATTAAACACAGTGAACAGACTGTATTTTCTCTCAAAGTAAGTTCTTAGAACTATTTATAGTTTATAAACGTAGTGATCTCATAAACTTACAGCATCAATTTGTAGTTTACAGAATTCTGAGCATCCGAAATAGTTCAGTTAGTGCGACGGTCTTCGGCCAGAGCTCTCCTCCTAGGTACTTGACTGACTGTTTTGCTAATTTTTCTGTGCTTCCTCCTGGACACTAAAAGTATTCGCTGATGTTTTAGATACTTATCCATTTGTTTAACAAATCATCTGTTGGATACCCACTGTGTTCCGGGCACTGTGCTTGTGCCTGATGAATAAGACAAGATGAATAAGACAATGACCTTCTCAATGGTAGTGGGAGACCATTACAGCATAATGATACACAAATGCTTGAGGTTTCAAGAAATCTCATGGGAAGGAACATCTGGGAATATCAGGGAAGATCTTCCCAAGGAGGGAACACTTATCAGAGAAAGATACACCTACCATCTTGATTGAGAAAGAAAGAAAGTAGGTGGCTGGTGGAGCCCTGAGCTTCTTGCTGCAGGGCATCTAGCCCAGCTGAGAGGTTCTGGGAAGGTGCTTGGAGGGAAATATGGAATAGGAGAGCCTTCCAGGAAGGCAGACCGGAGGGCCAGGGCACAAAGGTGACCGCATCATTGACTCAGGGAACTACACGTAGTTCAGAAATGCTGGGAGACAGGATTTATGAGGGAAGTTGATGAGGGGGGCGTGGTGGGATAGAGACTTGGCAATGACAGCAGTACCCAGTGCTGATTGAGTTCTCACCTTGCGCCATTCACCATTCTACCCGGAGCAGGTATTAGCTCATTTAATCCTCATAAAATTCTATACAGTAGTTACTATTATTACCTCCATTTTGCAGAAGAGGATATTGTGATAACATTGAAATACATCCACAAATTATTTGATACTTTTCCATTTAAGAAGTAGACCCTCACTCCTCTCCCCTTGAGTGTGGGTTGTTTAATGACTTTCTTCTACCCTAATGATATGGCAGAAGATCATCTGTGACTCCTGAGACTAAGTCATAGAGGCGTTATGGCCTCCTTCTTGCTCTCTTTCGGATCATCCACTCTGGAGGAATGAATGAATGCCATATGATGAGGACACTGATGCAGCCCTATGCAGAAGCCCACGGGGCAAGGAATTGAGCCTCCTGCCAACAGCCATCATGGAATCAAAACCTCCTGCCATCTGCCAGGCGAGGGAGCTATTTTGGAAAGATCTGCTCACCCCAATCAAGCCTTCAGGAGACTGCAGCCCCAGCCACCTTGACTGCAACCTCATGAGAAATCCTGAGCCAAAACTACCTTGCTAAGCTGCTCCCAAATTCCTAACCCCCCAACACCTCTCAGATGATGTGTTGCTGTTTTAAGCTACTAAGTTTTGGGGGAATTTGTTATATAGCACTAGATAACTAATACAGAAAATGAGGCATCAACGTATTAAGTAACTTTTCCAAGGTCTTGTAATTCATAAATTAAGAATTTGAAATTTGAACCCAAGCATTCAAATTCCTGAGTCTCTGCAGCTAAACTATACTATTCTGCCTTGAAAAGTAGGTGGGGCCTATCTGTGGAGATCCAGTGCTTCTATTACACTTTCACACACACATTCTCCCCCCCCCCCCCACCTTCTCCCCTTCTTTTACTGTCCTTAATCCTGACAGTGATAGGGAACTACTGAAAGCAATTGCATTTTAGAAAGATTCTTTGGTATAGAGGCCAGAGCGTAAGGGCTACAACTGGAATTAGGAAGAACAGTGTCAGACAATGGAAATAATCCAGATAGTGTTAGGTGGCCCTAAACTAAGACAGGGGCTAGAAAGGATTAGACAGGTTCAAGAATTACTTAGTGAGTGGGCTTGAAAGACTCCCAGGTGGTTGACTAGATATTTGTGGTGCTGGGCAGGAGGAGTAATGAAGGACCTTCCTAAGTGGGTAGGTCAGGGTGTGAGGGTGGAGAGGGGGATGCTGGCAGTCGGTGGGAGAGTAGGGGAGGGTCATGATGAGTCCTGCCTTGGCCACGGTGCATTTGAGATTTCTTCTAGACATTTAAGGGATATCTGAGCGGTGGGGTGCTGGCAGCACTGGACCGGCATTGCAGAGGAGAGGTCTTAACTGAAGTGGGGACTTGGGAGTCATCGCCCACGCTGAAGTGATGGTGTGGACACTGTGCCCTGGGAGAGAGTGTGGAATGAGAGGAGAAGAGTTCTCTCCAAGGAGGCGTGGTCTAACCTTGACATAGAGTAGGCAGAAGGAGAGAAGCCAGAGAAAGGAGAACCAGGGGAAAATGGCATCAGAAAAGTTGAGGGGGGAGAGTCTCGGGAAAGAGAGTGTTATTGAAGTGTCAAATGCAGCCTCACTATCTGCCAGATGCTCTTTCTGAGTCAGTGGAATCTGGTCACTGTGATTCCAGGCCTGCCACTGGGAAGAGCACCTGCAGGGTCCTTCCCACCGTCCTCTGAGGCTCCCAGAAGGCTCCCCCATGAAACTGCACATGTCAGGGGAGGGGAGAGGGGGGACTGGAGGAAAGAAGGTGAAGGGATTAGCCGAAGAACTTATATGCATAACCCATAGACACCGACAACAGATAGCCAGAGGGGGCGTGGGGGCTAGGTGGAGGTAGACAATGGAGGCGGGGTGGGGAGGGGGAGTGGAATGGGGTCATTTGTAATAGTATCAACAATTAAAACAAAAAAGAAAGAAACTGCACATGTTCACCTGGTCTCAGCAACCCACTCACCTAACTCATTTCAGCTCAACATTTATACAAAGTTTAGCACCTAATAGGCAAGTAATAAGTGATTGTTAGATGAATAAATACTTATTAATAATACATGCAAGGCTTTACACTACTGGCACATGCAAAAGCAATACAAGAAGACTTCCTAGAGAGTCCCACGGACTTGTCTTCAGTAGCTGCAGATTTCAATGAGGGTTTGATGTCTCCTGTGGAGACAGAATTGTGTTTCTCTTGTGGAAAAGCTATGAGTATTAACAACAACAAAAAGGAGTCAGAGGCCTGGAGATCCAAAATTTCCCCTGATGTTTTAAGATTGACTTTACAGATGCGATTTGGAAAGTTGACATGGATTAGGCTGAGATTTTTAAAGGGGCTTCTTTAATAACATAAGCTTCTTTCAACTCCAGCTGTTCTAATGGCAACTTCCTGTCCACCTGGGAGTCATTATTTTTAAAAGTTGTATTTAAGTTAAATGCCATAATGCCAGTACTAACCGTTTTTGGTAATTAGATATCGTGATTAGATTCTTTTTTTAAATTATGCTTGGATTTTCAATTAAGAAAACCACGGCAAAGTCATAAAATAATAGGTTCATAATAAGTTTCAAAGGTCCGAAAACTTTTACAGACTGGAGTACTGAATTTAAAAAATTGAATTCTGTGGCTTTCATACTAAAAGCAAACAGAAGTTTCCCACATATTTAAATAATTAAGACATTTAGAAATTTGTAAACCAAGCTTTCAATTCTGTAGCCCTTGATAGTATGAAAGTCATGTGTAAATCTCCTGGATTCATTAGCTGGGGATGCTCATTTCGTAGGGCATAAAGCCCTCCATAGAGCATACAGGTACTTACGAGGCTTGTTTTGTTTCTTAGTTTGTTTTAAACCTCCTCGAAAGAAAAAAGACTGTGGACAGGGAAGATTTAATTGAGCTCAGCCTGAAAGAACCTTGGTCGGCTCTCCCAAGGGAAACCTTACTCTTACGTCCCGCCCCCTCCTTGGTCTCAACGCCCCTCCCCCTCCCCCTTCCAGGCGCTCCCACCTGCTTTGACTCCCTGTGCCGGACAGAAGGTTTTCATTCTGTCGTCTTAAACTATTCTATAGTGATTTCATGGGTACTTAGTACAGGTTTGTCTCTGCAGCTTACTTTTCTTGAGGAGAGGGAGCACTTTAAGCTTTACTTCCATTTTCCCACAGTGTCTTAAACAATGCTGATCACTGAACACCTTCTTTCCAGTACTGTGATGTGTAATTTTACGTACCAGCTTGGTTAGGCTGTGGTGCCCAATTTGGTCAAACACCTGTCCAGGTGATCCACAGCTCCTAGTCAGCCCCACCATCCCGAGGGTGAACAACCCATACTCTACAATGTAGTATTAAATGCATTTCTACTTACGATATTTTCAATTTATAATGGGTTTATCAGGACACAACCCCATCATAAATTGAGGAATATCTGTCATTTCAAACCTACAGGAATGTTGCAAAAATAATAATACAAAGAGCCCAGCCGGTGTGGCTCAGTGGTTAAGAGTTGACCTATGAACTGGGAGGTTACAGTTTGATTCTGGTCAGAGCACATGCCCAGGTTGCAGGCTCGATCCCCAGTGGGGAGTGTGCAGGAGGCGGCTGATCAATAATTCTCTCTCATCATTGATGTTTCTATCTCCCTCTGTCCTGTCTTAAATCAATA
The DNA here is from genome assembly GCF_028538775.1 of Myotis yumanensis. NCBI lineage: Eukaryota > Metazoa > Chordata > Mammalia > Chiroptera > Vespertilionidae > Myotis > Myotis yumanensis. The sequence goes on along the minus strand of NW_027223752.1, from coordinate 46,411,340 downwards.
AAAATATATTTAGAAAAAAAAAGAATAGTACAAAGAAAATCCCATATAACACCTACTAGCTTCATCTGGTTTACCCACTTACCTTATCATCATGCACCCACTGTCTCTCTCCCTGCGCGCGCACACACACACACACACACACACAATGTCTTTTTCTGAACCATTTGTGAGTAACTCACTGTTACTCTTCACTTCTAAATATTTCAGTGTCTATTTCCTAAGAATAGGAATAATGTACAGTTAACACCTGAAGAAAATTTAATTCTTATATATATCTATTCCATAATGTATCTTCAAATTGTAATCCTTGGTCTAATATTGTCTTTTAAGTGATTAAGTGATTTTTTTTCTCCAGTATTGGATCAGTTATCATGTCTCTCTTAATCTGGAACTTTTCTGCAGCCTGTTTTTGTCTTGTGTGACATAGGTGCCATCAGTTTGGGTGCATAATTTCCAGGGAAATTGATTGTTAGCTAATGCTGGTTTTAATAAAACTTTGAGTCAGAGATAAATCAATATAGGATGTAATTTTCCTCCTAGGACTTCCTTAGGATCACACAGAATTCTGGACACGAAACACACACCCTAATGGTGCCTGACTCAATCAGCCGATGGTCCTGTTGTTCTCTAATAGGCTTTCCTGTCGAGGTTTTCCCCTTTGCCCTGGGCACAGTCAATGGCTGAGACAGACTTTGCGTCTGGAGTTCTGTGACTAAGCTTATTCTGAATTAGAGCTGGGTTTCAAATGAGAACCAGATCTGTTTTTCAGTTAATTAATTTATAACAAAAGAGAGAAAAAACTAAGAGCTTGAGTTTTTAAAAAAATTAATGAGAAGATATTGAAGTGATTTGAAACAGGCTTTTCCCTTCAGCTTTATTTAATATATTTTATTAAAAACAAATATAATTAAGCTAGATTTAGCACATAACAAGTTCTGGCTTTTTTTTTTTTTTTTTACAGAGGGGAACATTAGATTAAATTATTCATCTGAAAATATTATTCGATGGGGAAAAATCCATTAGATGCATAAAGGCAGATTACATTAAATAGTTAATTGGGAACAAAGATTCAATCCTGTAATGCAGATAAGAAAAAGTTATTAGTTTTGAAATACGTTTTTGTGCAATGTCAGATAATCTAGTTTAAATCACTGTCATGGTACCTTTTGGTCCAAAAATGGATGTTATGCCCTGGCCAGTGTGGCTCAGTTGGTTGGGTGTCATCCCGTGCATCAAAAGGTTGCTGGTTGGATTTCCAGCCCAGGTTGTGGCTCAATCATGGATCCCTGGTAGGGGGAGTGCAGGAGGCAGTCAATCAATGCTTTGCTCTTACATTGATGTTTTTCTCTCTCTCTCTCCCTTCCTTTCTCTCTAAAAATCAATTCTAAAAAAAGAGAATACCATTTTCAAACAATTGAATACCATTCTCACTTACAAACCAACTAATTATGGGCCTATAACCCAGGTCAGGAAATTAGTAATAAAATTTATTAGGATAAATTGACTCACTTTCCTAATTCAGTGGATACCTCTTGCTCTGGAAACCCAAATGGACTTAAGCCAAAGGAAAACCTACCAATACTGAGTGTAAAGCATCTCTGATGAAACAAAGGTTTTCAGACACATTTCTAAAACGTTTTCCGTATTTACCCTACAGGAGGTTAGATGTGATGCAAATGAAAGGCAGTTCTTTTCTGTTTCTGAGAGCTACCCACCTTCCTGGGACACCTTGACAAAGGACAGACACACTTCTTTCTCATTGTGTAAATGGAATAGATGGTTTCCTTCTGAATGAGTCTGTGCTGGCTGAATGCAGAACACAGTCATGTGCTGGGGAATAGATTCTGGCCTTTGCCTTCCTGCTTCTTAAAGTGGTTTTCCATCCCTTAATGTACCTAAATGGGATTTGGAGAGGCTGTGCCCCACTTCCTCCCAAAGAGATGGCTCCTCCACTGAGTCATGCAGACAAACACACACCAGCGTCCAGGGCGTTTTCCCTTCTAAGCACAGACAGGATCTCATGTTGCCTATAGCGTCAGCAGCTTCCTCCAGTTTCTCAGAGGAGGTGGCCAACTCTGCCTTGGGCCCCGCCCCCCCCCCCCCCCCCCCAGGACCCAAGGCGGGTGTCTAAGTACCCTACAGAGGGGGAGGGAAGGGAAGTGGGGGCTGTGTGTGTGTGTGTGTGCGCGTGTGTGTGCACGCCCATTTTACGTAGGTGTGCAGTGTGCAGGCTGGGTGGGATGGACTGGTGGCAATAGTAAATGGGCCAAGGGTTTGGATTGCCTGAAACAGTATTTCAGGAATTAGGCCTGGTTTTTTAAATCACCATGAATAATTTCTTTTCCAGTCTCCCAAGAGAGCCCAGATATAATCATTTAATTTTCTAGCTTTTAGAAGGTTGTGAACCTGTGGGTTCAATCACTGTTGGATTTTATTTACCAGAACCCAGTCAATTGATTGGATAAATTGTTGGTTACTTTGCCAGTAACTAGAATTCTTGTGGCATTATTGCTTTTGAAAGGCTAAAACTTTTAAATGTCCAAGGTTCCTGCCAATCCATGTTAAAGAAAAAAATACTCTGACACTTGTTAAAATGATAAGGAGGACTGTTGTAGAGAGCATTGCACTAAAGGAGAGAGATGGGACCCAACTCCAAATACAATAAACACAGTTGGGGATTAATAATTGACAAGTGGAGTGAGGGGCTCAGCAGATGGAAATCAAGGGTGGAAGGCTTGCAAAACCAACTTAACAGGATTCTTGCCAAAGGCAGGTCAAAGACATAAACATCAAAGTTGGGGGATGAGGAACTTGATCCCAGCAAGGATGAGGGACAAGATCGATGCCTAGTTAAGAAGAGGGCTCAGAGGAGTCTGTTAGTTTGGTCAAGAAGAGAGTCTTCGTAATATGTACTAATCTGATTGTCCACTGCAGAGAGGAGATTGGGGGCTCTGGGTCAGTTCATCTGAGAAGGGGAACGCCCTCTTCAGACTTGAGCTTGGGAGGCAATGCACACAGAGCTGCTATGCAAGGGCCCCTGACTTCCTCTCTCTTAAGGGATGGCTGTGAATGCAGGGGGTCGGCAGTTGGGCCCACAGAGCTTTTAGGCCTTCAGTCCATTGTGTCCACCTCCACTCAGTGCAGCCAAACAAAGAGGAAGAGTCACTTTTCATTACTTTAATGCATTAGAAATATTGGAAGTATATATATATATATATATATATATATATATATATATATATTAATATCCTGAAATATATATATATCTCAATGGCGGTGGTGACTTCCCCTCTACTAGGGGGGATGAGGCCTGGCCATATGCAGGCCTCTGCCACTCTGATGGTGCTAGTATGGTTTGAGGAAACCTAGACCTCTCTACATTTTTATTTTTATTTTTGCTGTGTATTCTACATATTGAACTTTCCTCTTAAGGAACACATTTCTTCAGCTTAACAAACTTTTAGAATGCCAGCACACATGGGAAAAATAAAAAATATTAGTCACTTAAATGCCAGTGTGAATTCATTTACAACATTGTTTTCCTCTCAGTTGAACTGAATTGGAGGGTTGGAGAGAAGGAGAGGGAGAGGAAAGGCCACATTCCAAGGAGGGCAGGCCAGGGCGTTACTCTGGACAGCATGAGGCACTGAGCACCCTGGATGGACCTAGAAGAGGACCATCGCCCAGAAGGAGAAGTAGGAGGATCTAAAGATAAATTTTGCCTACTCCACAGCTGTGCCAGGGAGAGGCCCTGGAAGTGAGTATGAGTAATCCATAGATGTGCATGACCATGACCTGGCCCTTTTGTGTTTATTTTAAAGTAGTAGCACATATTTCTCCAGGCCTGGCAACATTTCTTTTAGGTATTGTCAGTCCAATCATTCTTCTGGGGAAAAGTAAAAAGATTTCAGTGCTGAAAAACATCTAACGAGCAGATTTTCTTTCTGTGACGCTACCTCATCCTCCTGCATGTGCATGCGCGCGCACACACACACACACACAATTATCTGTTTGGGGGATTTGTCATGATTTTATAATGATTCTAATTTGAGTGGATTGCACATACTTATTTATTAGACATATTTAAATAGCAAATATTTGAAATATAGACTATATTGTTGAAGCTGGATACCTCTGATGAGAACTGGATATTTTATTTTATATATTTTTATTTTTTACCCACAAGAAGCCATAACTTTATTTTTTAAATATTTTTTTATTGATTTTTCAGAGAGAGAGGAAGGGAGAGGGCAAGAAACATTTATGTGAAAGCCATAACTTTATTAATGATAGAAATAGTACAGATTTCACACCAAGCTGCAGTTACTCTTTTGAAACATCAAAAAACAAAAACACAAACAAACTAAAACCATGGTTACAGTGTGAATTTCATAATACCATTCACAATATCATTACTGTTGATCTTCAGGGCTTGGACTGACTTTGCTCTTGACACATTTGCTTGTGACATGAGCAATTCTATGTCCCTAACTACCATACCTGTTTCATCAACCTCTTCTTCTTCACTCTCTTCTTGTACTGTTGGAGTCTGTGTGTTTTCCTTGAATGTCTGAGACAGCTTCACCTTGAACTTTGAATTTCTCAGCAGCTGCTAGCAGGACTTGCTGAGATAAATCCTCAATATTGGCTTCCCCCAAAACTACGCAGGTATCTGAGGCTGGGCCCTTGTAGACATCTGGTTTTGTGATGACAAAGAAGATATTCTTAGATTTTCAGATAGTGACCCTAGTAACCCTTGTAACTTGTCTAAGACCAAGTTTGGACACAGCCTTCTGCGCCTTCTCTTCACTCCAGCTCTGTTTAGCTTTACTGACCAGCTCTTCATTGGTTCCAGCGGCTGCCAGCTGGGCTTGTTGTGTGGTTTGCCTGTGCAGAATCTTGTTCCTCGAGCTCTGGTCCTGATTCATCACTGCCAGATTCTGTTCCAGACCTATGTCCGCCTGGGGTTGTGGCAACTCGTGCTCTGCAGCAGGGACGGTTTCTGTGACTTCAATGGGCATTTTATGTGGGGAACACAACCAAGATGGCCGCGTAATGAATATTTTAATAGTTCCATTCTTCCATTTTCAAGCATTAGAATGTTTTTTAAATTATTAAAGTTTGACATTTTATCAAGCTCCTGTTTCTAACCAGAGTCATCTCTACTACACATTAAAGAAAGTAGCTTTAAATTTTGATTCAATTATCTCTAAAGGAAAAGATGTGCCTAGATCATATCCAAAATTTATATCTCATTAATGCTTCAGTAATCCCATTAATTTGACCGCACAAGCATTGACTATTGCTGGGTGTTAGTTCCATAAAAAGTACCACTGAGTCGGAACCTGTACTCCCTTAGTTCTGTGCTAAGCATTCTCCCTTATCTATTATAGAACCACTTATATCTCACTTCTTTGTTTTCGCACTGTTATAAGAGAGTTGACTTGTGACTCTAGAGTGCAAGGTATCACAAATCACTCTGGCCAATGCTTTTTCTCTTTAACAAATCACACTTGACTATTTTTAAGAAGTTAATGAGAGAGGCTATCTTGTGCTATCATTAGGAGGCTGGGGTTTCTACTTTCCATTATCTTTCAGTCAGTATCTACTTTGTTGGTTTTTTTTACTTATGTTATCCAGCACTTCAGGCCCTCAAATCTAGTGACTAATTTCTCCTAGATTGTGAACAACCCTTAACACACTGCTAAAAGAAAAAAAGTACACGCCAAACGAACAAAAATATTTTTAACACAGAGTTGGGCATCTTGCTTGATTGGCTAATGTATATTTTATTTATTTACATTTTGGGGAATACATTTTTCCCTGTTTAGAATTATAGTTGACCCTAGAACAATGCAGGGGGAAGTGGGAAAGGGGAAGACCTCTGCACCTTTGAAAATCCACATACTCAGACTCCCAACTAAGGAAATGACCCTTGAACTACACAGTGGACCATGCAGTTCAAACCCGTGTTGTTCAAGGGTCAAATGTATTTTTATTATTTGAGATAATCTCTGACTAAAATAATGGAATAGCTAATAAGTGTTTGAGTATGGTAGAATGGATTGGAAAGCACATTTAACCTTGGAATAAAATATTCCTGATAACATTTTTTCTTTTAAAGATTCCAATGTGATATCATAAGTGTATGCATATATCCAAACTCTTCAAATTACATGCCTTAAGTATGTGAATTTTTTTTTTGTATATCAATTAGCCTTAATTGAGCTCTCCTTTATAAAGAAAAGAATAACTTTGTTTTTGTCAGGTAAAATGAGGCTTAGTCTTGCCTCCCCCTCCCCACCCCACCCCCCCGCAACCCCCCCAAAAAAATTTCCAATAAATGGAAAGAGATACCATCCTAATGGATTGGAAAGACTCGATATTGTTAAAATATTAGTTCTCCCCAAAGTAATGTGGAGGTCTTCCCAGAGGAGTGAGGGGTCCTAGCCCCACACCAGGCCCCCAAGTCAGGGTTTCAGTGTCAGGAAGAGAAGTCCCTGTAACCTCTGGCTATAAAAACCAATGTAAATTGAGGCTGAGTGAGATGGAGGGATGCTGGAGTTCCAGGTAGTTCCTTTTAAAGGGCCTGTACATGGACTTACTCTGACTCACTTCCTGCACCAGGGGCATAAGGGAAGGAACTGAATTGTCTGGCCTCAGGGCAAGAGCTAGACAAAAATACTGGCCAGTGTTCCTTTGATGAGCCTTGCCCCCACAGAGCCCAGAGGCAGAGACTCAGCCAAATCTGAGTCTCCATTAACCTGGCTCACCCTGTTTGCCCTACCCTGATGATTCCCTGAGACTCCACCCCACCAAACTAGTGGGCCCACCCCAGTGGCTTTTCTATATGAATGTCCTGTCTTTAGACTTTTCTAAAATCTCTAAAATAAGTAGCATCTGGCCTCAGCATGCCCTGTACATCTTGCTAAGTGACCGCAGGCCCAGCACTAGCAGTAGCTAGCTGTGGTTCACAGCTTGGCTTCTCCTGGGCACCTCCAAGCTCAGCACAAGTAGCAGCCATCTGCAGATCACTTTGTAGCTCAAGCCAGGTGACCTTGGGCAGAACACAGGTGGCAGCTGACTTTGGTTCGCTCCTCCTGGGAGGCTCCAGAGCCAGTGAATCCTCTGGACAGCTTCAAGCCACATCAAAGTACCATCCAACCACCTCCACAAGTGACAAACTTAAGGGGTGGACTCAGCAGGCACCAGAGTCCCACCGAAGTAAGTCCTGCTCTGTGAGATGGGCCCCTGTACAGCTGATCCTCCATAGTGGTCGGAGCCAGTACTTACAGCTGATTGGCTTAGGGGTAGATCCCTCCCATTGACTTGCCAACGGCCATCAAGGCTCAATGACAACAGTGGATGAGGGGGTGCACCTGGAGAGCCCAGCTTGGGTGATGGGGAGGCTGTGCCACTGAACCCTACAGGACACCTACTACATTAGGCTACTCTATTATGCCCTGAGACACAGCAGCTCTATCTAATACATAAAAACAAACACAGAGAGGCTGCCAAAATGAAGAGACAAAAAAAACACATAACCATGTCCCAAATGAAAGAACAAAACAAAACTCCAGAAAAAGAACTAAACAAAATGGAGGCAAGCAATGTACTAGATGCAGAGTTCAAAACACTGTTTATAAGGATGCTCAATAAACTTAGGGGAAGAGTAGATGAACTTAGAAAGAACTTCAATGACATGAAAACTATAAAAAGAACCAGTCAGAAATGAAGGATACACTAACTGAAATGAATAATAATTTACAGGGAATCAACAGTAGAGTAGATGAAGCCGAGAATCATATCAGCAATTTGGAATATAAGGAAGCAAAAAATCTCCAATCAGAACAGCGAAAAGAAAAAATCCAAACATGAAGATAATGTAAGGAACCTCTGGGGCAGCTTTAAGCATACCAGCATTTGCATCATTGGGGTGCCAGAAGTGGAAGAGAGAGAGCAAGAGATTGAAAACTTGTTTGACCAAATAACAACAGAAAATTTCCCTACCCTGGTGAAGGGAGTAGACGTACAAGTCCAGGAAGCACAGAGTTGGAAACAAGATGAAGACAAAGAGGCCCACACCAAGACACATCATAATTAAAATGCCAAGGGTTAAAGACAAAGAGAGAATCTGAAAAGCAGCAAGAGAAAAACATTAGTTACCTTCAAGGAAACTCCCATAAGACTGTCTGTTGACTTCTCAACAGAAACTTTATAGGCCAGAGGGATTGGCAAGAAATATTCAAAGTGATAAAAAGCAAGGACCTACCACCAACATTACTCTAACTAGCAAATCTATCATTTATTAGTAGAATCGAAGGACATATGAAAAGCTTCCCAGACAAGAAAAAGCTAAAGAAGTTCATCACCAGCAAACCAGTATTACATAAAGTGTTAGAAGGTCTTCTTTAAGAAGGTAAAGAAAAAGTTCAAAAATATGAACAATAAAATGGCTATAAATACATATCCATTAACAAATGAATCTAAAGAAATAAAATAAATGAAGAAACAGAATAGAAACAAACTCATAGTTACAGAGAACATTTTGATGGTTGCCTGATGGGAGTGGGGATAGGAATGGGTGAAAAAGGTGAAGGGATTAGATTAACAAGTACAAATTGGTTGTTATAAAATAGTCATGGGGTTTTAAAGTACACATAGGGAATATAGTCAATAATAGTCTTAACAACTATGCATGGTGTCAGATGGATACAAGATTTTGCAGGATCACTTAGTTATATAATGTTTAATCACTGAGGTGTATGTCTGAAACTAATATAATATTGTATGTCAACTGCAATTGAAAAATGATTTAAATTAAAAAGAAAAAAGATACAAGCAACCCATGGCCTGGAAGAAGTGGCAAAATGTATATCTACTAGAGGACTTGTTTCCAGAATATATAAAGAACTTGGTAATTCAATAATAAAAACACCCCCACTTTTAAAACGATGTACAAAAAGTCTTAAACTGACACTTTAAAGATATGTGAATGGTCAGCAATCAGGAAAAGATGCTCAACATCATTAGTCATCAGAGAAATGCATATTAAAACCACAATGAACTAGTACTGTACACCCATTAGAATGGCTAAAATGAGGAAGACTGACATCAAATGTTGGTGAATCTTCAGGCAACTTTAATACATTGCTAGTGAAAATATAAAATAGTGCATCTACTTTGGGAAAAGGTTTAGCAGTTTTTCATAAAAATCAAACATACACCTATTCTTTGGCTTAGAAATTCCACTCCTAAGAGAAATGAAACACATGTTCACAAAAAGGAATGTTCACAGTAGCTTTATTCATAATAGCTCTAGAATGGAAACATTCCAAATGTGCATCAGTAGGAAAATGGATAAACAAATTGTGGTGTATTCAGGCAAGGAATGAACCACTGATACATTCAACAACATTGGATAAACCTCAAAAACATGCTGAGCAAAAGCAGCCAAACACAAGAGGACATTGTGTGTGATTCCATTTATAGAAATCCTAGAAGAGGCAAAACAAATCTAAGGTGGAAAAAACCCGAAAAGACAGTGGCAGTGGTTGCCCATGGCAATGGGAGGAGTGCTGAGGAAGGCACGTGGAGGCCCTCTCTGGGGAGATGGAAATGTCTGACTCATAAGAGGACCGTGGATTTCATCCGTGCACCCATTTATCAAATTGTACAGCTGAACTTGTGTTCATGTCGTGAATGTATATTTTGCCTCAAAAAACAGCACAAAAATAATTCAGTGAAGAGTAGATAGTGGTAAAGATGATGCAAGAATGACAAGATGTTAGTAATTGTTAAAATTGTGTGATGATACATGGGGATTCTATTCTATTTACTTTATGCATATTTGAATTCCTTCCATAATAAAACATTTTAAAAAGCGAATTGATTGGAAGGATCATGGATTTTTCTCGTTGCTGTACTTCTCCTGGGCAACATTCAATTGTCCATGTTAGTGGAGCAGAATATAGTGGTTTAAAATCACAAGCTTTGGAACTGTTTACTAGCTAGTTGGCTTTGAGAAAATTCCTTGATTTCTTGATAGTCCAGGTCCCTCATGTGGCTTAAATGAGATGAAATACATGTAAAGCTTTACCATGGTCTTGCTCAATAAATGTCAGTTGTTACCCAGCCAGTGTGGCTCAGTGGTTGAGTGTCATTCATTCACGAACCAGGAGGTCACAGTTCCATTCCCGGTCAGGGCAGAATGCCCAGATTGTGGGCTCAGTCCCCAATAGGGGGCGTGCAGGAGGCAGCCATCAATGTTTCTATCTCTCTCTCCCTCTCCCTGCTTCTCTCTGAAATCAATAAAAAAAAAAAAAAAAAAAGATAAATGTCAGTTGTTATTAGTGGAGGGCAAGGCCAATGTGCAGAGATCACTTTTGAAAAATTTCTTATTTGGCTTTGAAAACAATCCTTTCCTGTTTAATTCAAATGCCATTGTCTCTGATATTTGGGGAACCATCATGATGGGGTCACACAGGGGAAGGTTTGGCTGAGAAGAAATCAGAAATGGATTCCTGCCCTTGCCGTGAACTCTTCTACTTAACGTTTAACTTGAGAATTAACACCTAAACTTTATTTCCACGAGACTTCACATTTATAACATAAAGCTCATAAACTGATAATGCATACAATCCCAAAATCGTGGTGTTTTTTTTTCTTTGTTTGTTTGCTTTTTAGAATTTGAATTCTTTTTTTTTTTTCTTCTTTCGAGAGCACCTGTCTCTGGAAGGTTTTGCTTGGGCCAATATTTAAATTGGCTCTGTTTTCTAACTTCAAAACAGCTAGTGGAAGGGAGAGAAAGCTAAGATTTTTGGACCTAAAAATAGCAAAATAAATAATCCCCAGCTGGCTAACAAAAAAACAAGTGTATAAGCGTGTTCAATCTCAGGCCTGGAGTGCAGTTCCCTCTGAGTTTCTTTCCTTAGCAACTTGCACTCCACGCTTTCACACTGTTCAAGGCTAACCATTTCCTTAATGGCTGGAATTCTTTTCCTTATTCATTCAAGAAATCCATTTTGACCACCCTCTCTGTATCTCCCCCCCCCCCCCCCCCCCCCCCCCCCCCCCCCCCCACTAACACACACCAGAGGCGCTGGGGAGAAAGGATGAGCTTGCTGCCCACTTGGTTCTATGGCTGGGAGACAGACACTTAGTCAATAATGAGTAACTCAGAGGGCTGTCAGGAAGGCCTCTCCCAGATGTCATGAGTGCGAACCTGTGAGATGAGAAGGAATTCCATTCTCTTTCTTGCTTTACACAGTGTTGGGTTTTGATGTTGTTTCTCTTTCAAAGTCCTAAATGGAATTTGCCAGATAGAACTACTTTGATGACTTGTGATCATCTTTCCAAATCCCTTCAGAGAAGTTTCTCTGTGCACCACGATATATTTTGCTTTTGAAAAGCAGATGTAGGCACATCTGCTCAGGGTCGAAGTTCCCCGTGCACCCCTGAGATGTTTCAGAGATTCCCACGCCTCAGCAATCCTGCGATTTCTCTCCTGCTCCCCCCGCCCTGCCGCCTCCCCTGAGGCTGTGCCCAGTGCTCATGTCTGTTTCCAGTCCCTCGCCTTCCTCATCCTGAAATGTAAGGAGCATCTATCTTACAAGTGGAAGTTGGCCTTCCCATGGCTCTTCCCCATGACCTCTGTTCTGCGAAGCTTCAGTGTGTCCCACTGCTCTATCTCGTGCTTCCGTAGCACCTTTTTTGTTTCTTTCTCATCTTTGTTCCTCTGCTGCTTTTTAAAAACACAGGCATTTACACTAACGAAGGTTGTAGCTGACACTTCTTCACAGGCGGCATCTTATTTTCCATGTTTCTTCGGGATGGTTTTTAATGGTTTGTCTTCCTCACATTTTAGTTTCCCTGTCTGTACCTCTGATATAGCTGACTAATTTTAGCTTCTTTTGAATAACTCAAATCCATACCGCATTACTGCACATGATTTCTCTTCTTTAGTACCTTAATCAGTTTAAAAAACCAAAACACTCTGGTTTAGGTTTTCACAAATATTTATTGAACCCTTACCATTTCCTCGTGTTGGGACTGGGTTTTTCTCGCTGACCCGGAAGCTTGCTCCAGGCCTCCTGCGCACACGCCCTCGCTCCGGGCTCCTCTCCCTCCTGCCCGCTGTGTCCCTGGGGTCAGGCGGTTTTCCCAGTTGCTGGCCCGCAGCTTCTCTGACTCATGAGCACTTATCACCTCCATCGCCCACTTGGCCATTAGTCATAAACTGCCCGGTGATGCGTATCAAACTTCTCATGTGATGTCTCCCATGTTTATAAGAGTCTTTTCATCTCTGGGCCCTATTATCACTTGATATAGTATTCTCTTCCTCTGGTGCTGAAATATTAGAATTTATTAAAAGGATAATAGCGCCTTGCTTTCTATTTCACCTTCAGCTTCAGGAGCCTACTTTGGTCTTAACTATCAATCACGGAACCTGCCTCTGAGGAAGGGATGTGAATTGATAGATCTCTTGGAACAAAATGAGCTGACTGGCCTCCACTGATCTGTGACCTCATAGAGATAGGACTCAACCATTAGTTATTAAATACCCGTCCTGTTTTTAAAAAGCGGTTGCTTAACAGATTGCAAAAGACTATGCTCGAGGCGTTTACAGAACACGGCTTCTTAGAGCAATTTCTCAGAATAGGAATCAAGGGCAAGGTTTAGAATCAAATCCGATAGGCTTAGAAATCATTTTTTTTAAACAGAGATCAGCATAATTTGATCTCAAGCAGTTCATTGTTCACTCGTGTTGCTTGCCTAAAACAACAACAACAACAATAAAAACCCCACAACTCTGGAGGTTCTATATCCCACAGATTGTCTTAACCCGTAAAGATGAAAGAAAACATCTGTCCAGTTGTCTCTGTAAAGATCTTCGTAAGAGGAATTCTGAGCATGTGAAAGGAGGCACGTTCACAGTATAGGCCTCTGTGTGTAGAGCGCCCTAAGGTCTGGGCCCTGCTTTGCAGGAACTTGGTTCCGGCTTCCTGTGAAGAATAACTAGCAGGCATTTACTCTTCATTATGTGGTTGCTTTCAACAACATTTATGAGAAAGCAAAAGGAAGTTTCTAAACTACTGCCAGATGGCACGTACTTGGAGCACTGAAATGAAACCCAATCAGAAAGAAACATAACATATTTAGAACAAGACAGGCCTCTCTTGAGAAGACCCGAAACTGAAGCATTTCTAAACCTTCCATGAAGACACAGACTGACGGCACAAACTTATTTTTTGAGTTTGAAGTTTAGAAATAAAAGTCAAACCTGAGGAACCTGAGGGACCTCAGCAACTGCCTCCTATTTGCTGCCTATCCTCGGCTCTGTGAAGTGTCTTCCCTGTTGAGGTTACTTTTGAAGAGTTAACTTCTCCCCGTGTTTGGTACAGACCAGCTGGTATTGTCACCCTCTGGTAAAATGATGGCTTTTCAAAATACAGTTAACCCTTGAATGACACAGGTTTGAACTGCATGGGTCTACTGATACGTGGATTTTCCCAATAAATACAGTCGACCCTTCGGATCCCTGGGTTTCATATCTGTACATCCAGCCAATTGCAGATCGAGAATTCTGTTTCCTTTTCCTTTTTTTGAAGGCAGAATGTATTATTCCAAGAACCATGTTTTTCTTCTTTTTTAACTACAGTTTACATTCAGTTTTATTTTGTATTAGTTTTGGGTGTACCGCATAGTGGTGAGACACACATATACTTTACAGAGTGTTCCCCCCAATATATCCAATGGGCACTGTTTATTCAGGTCCTCTGCTCACTTTTTAATTGGAGTGTGTGTGTGTGTGTGTGTGTGTGTGTTTTGAGTTGTATGAGTTCTTTATACATTTTGGATATTAAACCCTTATAAGATGTATCTTCTCCCATTCAGTGGGTTTGTTTTTTTGTTTTGTTTTGTTTTGTTTTGTTTTGTTGATAGTTTCCTTTGCTGTACATAAATGTTTTAAATTTATCTAGTCCCATTTGTTTCTTTTGCCAGAAGAGATAAATCAGAAAAAATTTTGCTAAAAGAAATGTCAAAGACTTTACTGCCTGTGTTTTCTTTTCTTTTTTTTTTTTTTTAGAAGTGGTTTTATTCCTCTTGCTTGGTATTTTTAAAAAAATATATTTTATTGATTTTTTACAGAGAGCAAGGGAGAGGGATAGAGTTCGAAACATCGATGAGAGAGAAACATCGATCGGCTGCCTCCTGCACACACCCTACTGGGAATGTGCCCGCAACCAAGGTACATGCCCTTGACCAGAATCGAACCTGGGACCCTTCAGTCCGCAGGCCGACGCTCTATCCACTGAGCCAAACTGGTTAGGGCTGCCTATGTTTTCTTATAGAAATTTTAAGGTTTTGAGTTTTACACTTAGGTCTTTAATCCATTTTGAGTTCATTTTTATGGTGTAAGAAGGTGGTCTAGTTTCTTTTTTTCTTTTGCATGTATCTGTTCAATTTTCCCAGCATCACTTATTGAAGAGACTGTCTTTACCATATTGTATGTTCTTGCCTCCTTTGTCATTTATTAATTGACCATATAGGCGTGGGTTTATTTCTGAGTTCTCCATTCTGTTACATTGATCTATGTGTCTGTTTTTATGCTATTACCATGCTGTCTTGATTACCATATATCTGTGTAGTATAGTTTGATATTAGGAAATGTGATACCTCCAAATTTGTTCTTCTTTCTGAAGATTGCTAGGGCTATTTGGGGCCTTTTGTGGTTCCATATAAATTTTTGGATTATTCTAGTTCTAGAAAAATGCCATTGGTATTTTAATAGGAATTGCATTGAATCTATAGATTGCTTTGGGCAGTATGGTCATTTTAATCATGTTAATTCTTCCTATTCATGAACATGGTATTTGCTTTTATTTATTTGTATCTTCTTCAGTTTATTTCTTCAGTATCTTATAATTTTCGAAGTAAAGGTCTTTTACCTCTTTGGTTAGATTTATTCCTAGGTATTTTTTTTAATACAATTGTAAATGGGATTGTTTTTTTAGTTTTGCTTTCCAATGGTTCATTGTTGGTATATAAGAATGCAACCAATTTCTGAATATTTGTTTTGTATCCTGCTACTATACTGAATTCATCTTTCAGTTCCACTGGTGACAATTTTACTTCTTTGTTTCCAATTTAGATGCATTTTATTTCTTCTTCTTGTGTGATTGCTGTGGCTAGGACTTCCTGAAAATACTGTTTTTAATTTGTGATTGGTTGAATCCATGGATGCAGAGGGCTGACTGTATGCATTGATTTATGCCATTTATATAAGGGACTTGAGCATCCTCAGATTTTTGCATCCTTGAGGTGGTGAGGGTGGGGGTGTCCTGGAACCAACCCTGAGGGATGACTGATAGTTAAGTATTTGGGGAGTGAAAAGTTATATGTGTATTTTCAACTGCACAGATGGTTGGTGTCCCTAACCCCCACGTTGTTCCAGGTCAACTGTATACTACATCTCGTTTAATCCGTGATATTATGTATCTTTTTCATTATCACTGAACCTGCATTGAACTACAGTAAATGGTAAATTTAAAAGAAAAAAATGTATTGTTTTACTGTAGACACTCCTTACTCTGGTACTTTCTGTATGAACCAGAAACATTTTAAAAACAAACCAAAATAGACTCTGGGTATTTTCGAGATTGTCCTGCTATATAGCAGTGGTCTTTATCTACTTTTCTCATCCTGTTGACTTTGTGCTCATATATTTATAAAGCACTTTCAAATCGTGAAAACCTAACTTCTTGAGAATCCACATCTTGTTCATAATTCCTACCTCATGAAGTCAGCATCTACATATAGAAGGCTGGATCTAAAGTACAGCGACATCTTTGATGCTCATCCAGGCAGCAAGAGTAGGTGTCAAGTAAGTGCCTTGATTCCTCTCCGATGACTTGGAAGGTTTAATAAGATTTGGGTTGACATCTTCACAGCCATCCACGGGTAATAACACTGTCATTTCTATTCTTGAGCTAAAAGTTGATTTTCTAATTGAGCTGATCTGTTCACCTTCTCTTGTTCAGTCCCTCTTGTGACTGATGCACGTTTACAGAATAAAAGGTGCAGCCTGTGAACATGAAACAGGGCAAAGCCAGCTGGACCACGAGGACCTGAATGCCTGACCCTGGACTCATTAGCTCCATTCTTAAACCAGGGCAGCCAGTCAGTCAGTTCGTGATTCACTTGGCAGCAGGGCCAGGCTCATGTGCTGTTCTAGTCCAGACCCAGTAAAGTACGTTTAACAAAAGAGCAGAAGGGCAGCTGTCAGGAGCAAGCCTCGCTTCCTTTCATTAGGCCACAGTGACAGTTGGTGTCAGTTTCACACTGGACTTTCGAATCACCAACAATCTATCTTTTAGAAATGCAGCATTTACTCTCCAGTAGAAGAAAAAAATATTTGCCACTTCTGTTCTTTTTAATGTTTACAAATGTTACACATTTAAACACTTTATTTATACTACGTGTTCTGCAGCTAAATTTCGGATTCAGCATTAGGTTGCAATTCATCCATTTTGGCTTTGTATTGGCATTTATTCACTGCTGCTGTTTTATCCCATTTACAAGTGTGTTATCATTGGTCCATGCTACTGTGATGGACATTTGTTTCCAGGATTTGCTATTGTAAATGTGCATAGTCTTGTGCACTTTTCCTGGTATGCATGTGCAGTTTCTTAAGGGTATACACACACACACATACACACACACACATACACACACACACACACACACACACACACACACACCCCTAGGAGTGGAATTGCTGGGTTGCAAGATACATCTTGAATTTTACTAGATGATGTCAAAGTGTTTCTGAAGTTTTCAATTTATATTTCCACCAGCATTAAGTATTCCAATGAGCCTGCATACTAGCAATACCTGATATTGTCAGACTGAAAACATTTTTTTAGTCTTCACCCAAGGATATTTATATATTTAAAAGATTGATTTTTAGAAAGAGAGGGAGAGAAACATCGATGTGAGAGATAAATATGCTCTAACTGGGAATCGGACCACACTTTTGGTGTATGACACTCCAGCCAACTGAGTCAACCCAGCCAGGGCCAGACTGAAAATTTTACACACTAGGTGTGCAACTGTATTTTAATTGTATTTAAATTTTGTTTTGTTTTTTTCTCCCATTTTCTATATACTAGTGAAGTTGAACAGTTTTCCATAGATTTTTTTGTAGTAAAGCCTTTTTAAAATTTATTTTATTTTATTGTTTAAAGTATTATAATTAGTAGTACATATGTCTCCTTTTTTTCCCCCTTGACCTTCCCCAGGCCTCCCCTACCCCCCGGCACATACCCTCACCCCCTCTCCCCCATGTCTTGTGTCCATTGGTTATGCTTATATGCATGCATACACGTCCATCGGTTGATCTCTTACCCCCTTCCCCACCACCAGCCTTCCCACTGTAGCTTGACAGTCTATTCGATGCTGCTCTGCCTCTGTATCTATTTTTGTTCATCAGTTTATAATGGTCTTTATTATCCATAAATGATTGAGATCATATGGTATTTTTCTTTCACTGACTGGCTTATTTCACTTAGCATAATGCTCTCCAGTTCCATCCATGCTGTTGCAAATGGTAAGAATTCCTTCGTTTTACAGCAGCATAGTATTCCATTGTGTAGATGTATCACAGTTTTCTAATCCACTCATCTGCTGATGGGATGGGCACTTAGGCTGTTTCCAAATCTTAGCTATTGTAAATTGTGCTGCTATGAACATAGGGGTGCATATGTCCTTTCTGATTGGTGTTTCTGCTTTCTTGGGGTATATTCTTAGAAGTGGGATCACTGGGTCAAATGGGAGTTCCATTTTTAGTTTTTTAAGGAAACTCCATACTGTTCTCCACAGTGGCTGCACCAGTCTGCATTCCCACCAGCAGTGAAGGAGGGTTCCTTTTTCTCTGCATCCTCTCCAGCACTTGTCGTTTGTTGATTTGTTGATGATAACCATTCTGACAGATGTGAGATGGTACCTCATTATCGTTTTGATTTGCATCTCTTGTATAATTAGTGACTTTGAGCATGTTTTCATATGTCTTTCAGCCTTCTGTATGTCCTCTTTCGAAAAGTGTCTAAATCCTTTGCCCATTTTTTGATTGGATTGTTTATCTTCCTTTTGTTAGGTTGTATGAGTTCCCTATAAATGTTGGAGATTAAACCCTTACCAAAGATAACATTGGCAAATATGTTCTCCCATGCAGTGGGCTTTCTTGTTGTTTTGTTGATGGTTTCTTTTGCTGTGCAGAAGCTTTTTATTTTGATGTAGTCTCATTTGTTTATTTTCTCCTTACTTTCCATTGCCTTAGGAGCTGTATCATTAAATATATTGCTACAACATATGTCTGCTATTTTGCTGCCTTTGGTTTCTTCCAAGATTTTTATGGTTTCCCATCTTACGTTTAAGTCCTTTATCCATTTTGAGTTTATTTTTGTGTATGGTGTAAGTTGGTGATCTAGTTTCATTTTTTTTTTGCAAGTATCTGTCCAGTTTTCCCAACACCATTTATTGAAGAGACTGTCTTGATTCCATTTGTATGGTCTTACCTCTTTTGTCAAATATTGAGTATAATGGCTTGTGTCGATTTCTGAGTTCTCTGTTCTGTTCCACTGGTCTATATGTCTGTTCTTGTGCCAGTACCAGGCAGTTTTGAGAACAATGGCTTTATAGTATAGCTTGATATCTGGTATTGTGATCCCTCCAACATTGTTCTTCTTTCTCATGATTGCTGCAGCTATTCGGGGTCTTTTTTTATTCCAGATGAATTTTTGGAGAATTTGTTCTAGGTCTTTGAAGTATGCCGTTGGTATTTTAATGGGGATTGCATTGAATTTATAGATTGCTTTGGGTAGTATGGACATTTTAATGATGTTGATTCTACCAATCCATGAACATGGTATAGTCTTCCATTTGTTCATGTCTTCCTCTATCTCTTTTTTCAGCGTCCTGAAATTTTCTGAGTACAGGTAGGTCCTTTATCTCCTTGGTTAAGTTTATTCCTAGGTATTTTAATTTTTTTTTTTTAAATATATTTTATTGATTTTTTACAGAGAGGAAGGGAGAGAGATAGAGAGTTAGAAACATCGATCAGCTGCCTTCTGCACATCTCCCTCTGGGGATATGCCCGCAACCCAGGTACATGCCCCTGACCGGAACCGAACCTGGGACCCTTCAGTCCGCAAGCCGACGCTCTATCCACTGAGCCAAACTGGTTTCGGCGGTATTTTAATTTTTTTGTTGCAATGGTAAATGGGATTGCTTTTTTAATTTCTCTTTCTGTGAGTTCATTATTGGTGTATAGAAAAGCCGTAGACTTCTGGGTGTTAATTTTGTATCCTGCTACATTGCCAAATTCATTTATTAAGTCTAGTAGTTTTTTGATGGAGTCTTTGGGGTTTTTTATGTACAATATCATGTCACCTGCGAATAAGGACAGTTTTACTTCTACTCTTCCAATTTGGATGCCTTTTATTTCTTCTTCTTGTCTGATCACAGTGTCTAGTACTTCCAGTACCATGCCGAACAGGAGTGGTGAGAGTGGACATCCCTGACTTGTTCCTGTTCTTAGGGGAAATGGTGTTAGTTTTTGCCCAATGAGTATGATGTTGGCTGTGGGTTTGTCATATATGGCTTTTATTATGTTGAGGTATGATCCTTCTATTCCCACCTTGCTGAGAGTTTTTATCAAGAAAGGGTGTTGAATTTTGTCAAATGCTTTTCTGCATCAATGGATATGACTATGTGGTTTTTATCTCTCAATTTGTTTATAAGATGTATCATGTTTACTGATTTGCAGATATTGTACCATCCTTGCATCCTGGGATAAATCCCACTTGGTCATGCTGTATGATCTTTCTGATGTAATGCTGGATTTGATTTGCTAGAATTTTGTTGAGAATTTTGGCATCTATGTTCATGAGGGATATTGGCCTATAATTCTCTTTCTTTGTGTTGTCTTTATCTGGTTTTGGGATTAGGGTAATGCTGACTTCATAGAAAGAGCTTGGAAGTGCTCCTTCCTCTTGAATTTTTTTGAATAGTCTGAGGAATATAGGTTTTATTTCTTCTTTGAATGTTTGATAAAACTTCCCTGTGAAGCCATCTGGTCCCGGGCTTTTGTTTGTTGGAAGTTTTTTTGATTACTGCTTCAATTTCCTCTATAGTTATTGGCCTATTCAGATTTTTTGATCCCTCCTGGTAGAGTTTTGGAAGGTTGTATTGTTTTAGGAATATGTCCATTTCTTCTAGGTTGACAAGTTTGTTGGAGTAGAGTTGCTCATAGTATTTTTTGTTATGATTCTTCGTATTTCTGTGGGGTCTGTTGTTATTTCACCTCTTTCATTTCTGATTTTGTTTATTTGGGTCCTCTCTCTTTGCTTCTTGGTGACCCTGGCTAGAGGTTCATCAATCTTGTTTATCCTTTCAAAGAACCAGCTCTTAGTTTCATTGATCTTTTGTATTGTTTCCATAGATTTTTGTGGCCATTAAGTTTTCCTCTTGTGAAGTTCCCATTCCAGTACTTCATTTTGTCCATTTTTCTTTTGGCCTGATCACGTGTGTGTATTTATATTCTAGATGTTAATCCTTTGTCCATTATGGATTGCAAATATCTTTTCCCAATTTGAATTGCCTTTTTATACTTTATAGTCTATAGTTCTCATTTATATGTTTTGTGCCTTAATACACAAAATCTTTCCTCATTGTCATATAAATGCTCTCCTATGTCATCTTTTAAAAGTTTTATTTTTATTTTTCTCATTGAAGTCTTTAATCATTTGGAATTGATGGTCCAAATTCCTCTGTTTCATAAAGATAACCGCCGGCACCATTCATTGGAAGCCCTTGTGTTTCATCTGACCTGCAAGGCTGCCTCTCAGAAATGACGTTTCCATCGTGTACATGTTTGGACTCCGGCTACTTTATTTATCTCTGTGCCAACATCACACTTTAATATAGTTTTATACTGATTTCTTACTATCTGCTAAAGCTACACCCCCGCCTATTGTTCCTTAGGAGTGTTTGCTATGGTTGGCTGTTTGCTGTCTAGAATAGAAGAAATGCTGTTTTCCAAATGTTCCTTCTCAGAGCTAATTGAATTTATAATTAGGTAAGGAAGATAGAAACAAGATTTAGATAAACAGGATTTGATCAGTAAACCTGAAAGTAAATATGTTTACTTGATTTTTACTTGATCATAAAGGTTACAACATTTAGATTTGAGAATTTATGCTCATGAAGTGTTTCCTTCTTCATCGTGCAATATCTACAAAGCATATTAATACAGATATGTTCAACCCATTTTGCTATTTTTATCACAAATTTAATTAACATTGAACTTGGACCATTTCCCTGAGCAGAAATGCAGATAATGCCTGACCAATGAAGCCACATGAGACTATAATTAGATCTCATGAAATAATGGTCTCAAATTATTTTAAGTGCTTGTAATTTTTAGTATATGCAGGCTCATGCAAAAATATCCAAAGGGAAACTCAACTAGGGGTATGTGTGTGCTGGTAACTGTTTACTAAGGAAACAGAATTTTAATGTACACATTCAGCCTGGGAAAGTCTGAATTGTTTATTAAATAAAGCAGAGAAAGCAAGAGGAATCAGCACATGGGAAACAAGGTCGCCAGATAAGGCTTTTTTTTTGCTACTCAGTTTCCTGTTCTGGGTTGCTCTGTGATCCACTCTGAGAATTTCACTCCTCTTACCCAGACTTAAAATTTCCCATTTCCTGTCACTCTCTGCACTCCCTCCCCCATTCTTGAGCTGTCAAACCAAAGCAGTTCAAACAGACACGCAGTTAATTTGTTGGAGAGTACAGAGCTCCAGTAAACAGCCTCTTCCTGGATGCTACTCTGCAGAGATGCCGGGACTCTCTCCGCAGAGCAGGGCTGTCCAGTATCTGTTAGGTCTGCACTCATGGAGCAAGTCAGCTCATCCTTGCCTGTCTTCACAACTGCATAGTGACAAAGAGAAGGAATGACTACAATAGCTACGGAACGTTTGCTATTGCAGGTGGCAGGATTTTTTGGAATCGGCATCACCGGTTTTAGAATAAAGCAGAGCTTAGATGGGAGCTGTGCAGGGTTATGCTTTTAGGAGACGCATTCAGAATTGGTGATGACACTGTCTCACACAGGGATGGGTTTCAGGAAGCCCCATTCTCTTTTTTCTGAATTATCAGAGTGGTGAAAATGTGACCACTTGTTAAGTCACTAGTGTAGAAACAGCAGCAGCCCTAGTCAGACTTACAGACGGTAGAAATAGTTAGGAAAGGCACAGGGTAGGGATGCATTTCAGAGGATCAATAAAAAGGCTGGGTTAAAAAAAAAAACCACCTAATGTTTCACTAGGAAACTGCCATATTCAACTAGGTGCAGTGTGGGCACTTTAAATATTTTATTTAACGTTGTAAAGGTATTTCTCCGGTTAAATTAAGTCAGGAACTCAGGTTGGTCTGATCTCACTTCATCATTAACTGGTAACTAATTAAAAGCACCTTAATAAGACTTTTAACAACAACAACAACAAAAGGGACAAATACTGTCTGCCACAGTGTCACTCTTGGTCTGTGTAAGAGCAGAAGGTCAAGAATGGCAAGTGGCTTTCCTCCCACAAAGTTCATGTCTCTAGCAGGGGTGGGGAACCTTTTTTCTGCCAAGGACCATTTGGATATTTGTAACGTCATTCGCAGAGCCCATACAAAATTATCATCTTAAAAATGAGCCTGCTATAGCCCTAACCGGTTTGACTCAGTGGATAGAGCGTCGGCCTGCGGACTGAAAGGTCCCAGGTTCGATTCCGGCCAAGGGCATGTACCTTGGTTGCGGGCACATCCCCAGTAGGAGGTGTGCAGGAGGCAGCTGATCGATGTTTCTCTCTCATCGATGTTTCTAACTCTCTCTCTCTCTCCCTTCCTCTCTGTAAAAAATCAATAAAATATATTTTTTAAAAAAGAGCCTGCTATATTTGGTCAAACATTTAATTAACTCACCCCTATTGCCTTGGCAGGGCCAGACCAAATGATTTCTCAGGCCTATACAGTCCACGGCTGGATGTACCCCACCCCTGCCTATGGTAATGGCTGTGTTAAGCAGATGGTGGGAATCCTTTCATACTATATACATATATCAGATCACCAAAATGTACTTTAAACCTTACAATTTTGTCAGTTATACCTCAGTAAAATGGGGGGGGGGGGGGGGGGAGCGGTTAATGTCTCTAGGTCCCTGACTTCTGAAGTTCAAGGTTGTGCAAAAAAATAATTTGTAGCAAGTTAAGATTACTGATTAACTACGCTGCGGCCTCCAGGTGTCTAGCCTGCTGATTTAAGCGAAAGAGAGGCCAGGGAAGGTCGGTCGGTCCACATGACACCGAGTCACACGCAGCAGCATCCTGACACTGCGTCCCTGGAGGCCCAGCCAGTGCTCTTTCCACGGACTGATGTTGCCTCTGTAGAGACCACCACAGTAGGATTCCTCAGGATTCATTCAAAATTTAAACAAAATAAAAAACAATTTTTAAAATTTGTTTTTCAATTACAGTTGACATACAATATTACAGGGTGGGCAAAAGTAGGCTACAGTTGCAAGTACAAAAAAACAGTTTATTCTTGTATTACTATTTATTAATTATTGTATTGTTTTCCATACGAACAGCTGTAAACCTACTCTTGCCCCACTGATATTAGTTTTAGGTGCATAGCATATTGATTAGACATTTACATACTTTACGAAGTGTTCACCTTGATCTGCCAGCACAGTTAGTATATGATTGGATAACTGCATTCCCTCTGCTATACTTTATATCCCCGTCTATTTTTTTTAATGTTTTTATTGATTTCAGAGAGGAAAGGAGAGGGAGAGATAGAAACATCAATGATGAGAATCATCTATCACCTGGCTCCTGCATGCCCCCTACTGGGAATCGAGTCGGCAACCCTGGGCATGTGCTTGCTCTGACTGGGTTCATGGGTAAATGCTTAACCACTGAGCCATGACTATTTTATAACTGACAATTTGTACTTCTTAATCCCTTCACCTTTTCCATCACCACCCGGTCACCCTCCCATCGATCTTAGTTTTAGGTGCATAGCATAGTGATTAGACTTTTATATACTTTACAAAGTGATCCCCTTGATCTGACAGCACAGTTCATTGCATTATTATTAATTTTTAGAGAGGAATTCTCTGGCGACCATCAATTTATTCTCTGTATCTGAGTTTGTCTGTTTTGTATTTTAAATTCCACATATAAGCAAAATCATATAGTCTTTCTCTTATTTCACTTAGCATAACCTTTAGCCCCAACCATGTTGTCACATATACCAAGATTTCATTCTTTTTATGGTTAATATTTCATTGTATGTATGTATATCTTTATTTATTCATCTATTGATGGACACCTAGGTTACTTCCATATCTTGGCTGTCGTATATAACAGTGCAATGGCCCTGGCCAGTGTCGCTCAGTAGGTTGGAGTGTCGTCTGGTACACAAAAGGTGGTGGGTTCACTTCCAGGTCAGGACACATATCCAGGTTGCAGGTTCCATCCCTAGTTGGGGTGCGTATGAGAGGCAGCTGACCGATGTTTCTCTCCCTTCCTCTCTCTAAAAATTAATAATAATAATGCAGTGAACATAGGGGTGCATATATCTTTTTGCATTAGTGTTTTAGATTTATTCAAATGAACACCCAGCAGTGGAAATGTTTGGCCATATGGTAGTTCTTTTTCTTATTTTTTGAGGATGAAGGGTTTGTTTTTAACAGTACTGGATAGGGAGATAGAAATTTGGGTTCACTTCCAACTCTGCTTGGCACTAATTATAGCTGTGTGACTTCAAACAGGTCACATGGCCTCTGAGCCGCATCTATAAAATGAGCTTGTATGACTCTTTAGAAGAGGTAATGTATGTGAAAGCACTTAGCAAAACTCATAATGCATAGTTACTGTGCAGAAAACATGTTCATTTCCTCTGTATAAAACTGTGCTGAGGTTATAAAAATACTAAGTTGTAATAATTCCTTGATTTCCAAAGGAACTAATAATTTAATAGGGACAATAGGATAGACTCAATCTGAATAAGGATGCTTGCTCTTAAGTTCCTAAAGGGCCAAACTCAGTGCAGCTCAGAGGGGTAAGAGAAAATTTCTGGCTGCAAGGAAACTTGGAAGTATTTTTTTATTTATTAAATAATTCTTTATTGTTGAAAGTATTACATATGTCCCCTTTTTCCTCCCATTGACCCTCTTCAGCTCACCCCCTCCCCCGAAAATTGGAAGTATTAATGGAAGAAAGAACACAAGTTCTTTCTAAAATGCTAGGAAGATGAGATTGCACAGGTTGAGACTGGAAGGCTTGGGAAATAACATGGAGATGGGCGAGTGTCTGGAAAATGTGATCTGTCCAGTTTGATCGGACTGCAAGATGTTGGGAGATAAGGATGAAAACGAGAGCTGGGAAACAGACCACGGGAGACCTCTGAGCACCTGACTGAGGACTTGGCATTTATGCTTTGGGCAACCAGGAGTCAGAGCTAAAATATAGCCGGTGCTGTGCTGGGGCTGAATTCACCGCAAATTCGCAGTGAGGGCAGTGGGCAAACCAGAGGTGGAAACATCAGCAGAGGCGGTCCTCACTTGTGGGAAGCTGCTGGGACTATAAAGGACTTGGGTTGTCATAGTCTACATATAGCTTAGGGCCTTTAGCAAGTGATTATACACATTGGTGACCTGTACTTAAGATAAGGAAAGGGAATATATTACTTAAAACTATTTTAATGGAAAGTAGCTCTTAAATTCCGGGGCAAGGCCTGTCATGACCTGGCCTTGGAGTACGAAGAAGAGCCATGGAGAGTGTGATCAGAGCTTTGCTCTAAGAGTCTGCAGCATCCTGGCAGGCACACGACTAAGACCTGCATTTCGGTGCTGGTGATGAATGACAGGAGAAAGATACAAGTTTGCCTGAGGGGAAAATCAGTAAGACTTGGCCTGATTAAGTACAACAGATAAAGGAGAAAGTCCAGGACTAAAGTTTTGCATCTGAATGATGAAATGATAGCAGTAACAGGGAGTAAATGAATAAATGGGGAATCTTTTAAAGCCAAGAGTCATTTTGCTATTTAAAACAAATTCTGCTCAAGTCAATAATTCTATTCATGTATTTTTGTTTACAACTACATTTCTAACATTTAAACACTATGCAGCTCATTTTTTCAAATAGTAGGAAAAGTGAGAAATTCTCAATTTAAAGAAGAATCTATCCTATCTAGTAACACTTTGGAATACTAGCAAACTGTTTCTCATAACACAAGATGTAGGCAAAGCATTTCCAAAAGGCAAAAGTTCATTTCTACAAAATAAATGCTATGTAAACCGTGAAAACAAGAAATACATAAAGAAACATTAAATAAAAGATTTTACTTTTATTTAAAATAAAATGCATTTATACAGTCTTTAAACCATGGGTTATTGGACAATACTGGTAATCCACCCCTCCCTGGCACCCTTTTGGGCCATGTGAGCTAGGAATTTTTTTGACTAGCACCAATGCAGGCTGTAACAGCGCAACAGACCAGAACATGGCCAGTCCAGGCATCAGAGTTAAGGACATTGTGGCAAATCATGATTATATTGAAGTCATTCTTAATTTAGCAGATATTAAAACTGCACATTAATTATATTTTTAAAGCACTTAATGTAAAGATGCTACATATCTACGCCATTTGCTAGTTGTGAGTAATTTTTTTTAAAAAAAAAACTGTACAATTTTATAAAATTTGTGTTTGTACATTAGTTACACAAAATGCATACTTCATAGACCTTTACTTCATATTGTAATGCAAAAGTTGCATATTTTAGGCAGACAGTGAATATGCTGGTGAATACTAGTGTTGTAATACAATATGGTGTAAAAATAAAAACACAAGACAATATACATACATGCTTGTTCAAGGACAAAAACAAATAAACCAAGTGTAACAGACTAACAGCATTTTCCTTCAAGGTTAAACAATGACATTAAATATCAGGCATCCTCTGTAGGCCTGATTTATTGGGGGAGGCAGGGGGTTCAAATGGCTACCAGAAGTATGATCTTAAGAACACTAGGTCAAATTAAACATACATTAAAACACATGCATTAAACATGATAAATAGACTTCATATAGTTTAAGCCCTGGATAGCTGTAAGGTAGATGGCTTGAGTTTCTTAGTTTGGCTAGCTTACACCAGTGACATTTCGTTCCTGACTTGCCCACTACTTTGGTTTTCAATTCTTGGCCCTAAGGAATGTGTGCCATATTCAAGTTCATATACTGTATCATGAGAGCAGGTTATAGTCGTGCTTGTTAGTGCACATATTAACTGGTCTGATAAGGCAAAAAAGTTTTCATGATAAAATGATAAATTTCAAGCTTACTTTATTAAGCAGCATATAACAAACAACAGCTTTTAAAGTTAAATATTGTTATGGCCGTGGAGTTTCATTACACAGTACTTTAATTCACACCCAACCACTGGTAAGTTTGTAGAACATCTCTTCATCTAAACTCTCATTTTGGTCTTTTGCCCGTGTTGAGAGGAATATGTAGCCACCAATGAATTCATGAACCACTTTGCAATCTACTTCAGTACAAATGAAGGACAATCGGACTTCATCTGCAAACTCTACAGTGACCTGGAACAAAGACAGAGAACTGTTAAGTCCCAGCAAAACTCCAGGTGAGTGGGGGTCCCAGCGAAGGTCTGCTCTATTATAAAATACTTGATCCTCAAATACTCTTTTTTAATCCTAAACTAATAATGCCTTTAAGTCCAAAAGCATAAGTAAAGGTTACGAGCCTCTCTCCCACTCATGTTCTGAAAAGGAAGGCAAGGGGTTTAGGTCATTAAGTTCCCAATGGTCTCTGGTGATTCGATTAATGAGACTGTCTCTCTTCAAGTCCTGGGAGAAAAACCTACTTCCTGTGTTTAATTTAATATTTGCTTTAGATATTTAACCTTTAGGTATCATGTTTAAATATTTCAGAAATATGAGACTCTAATGAAGTAACAGGAATAGATGCAACAAAGCCAGTGATCTTAAAACAAATGATTAATTAGTAAAAGATTCTGTTTATTTTAAATGACAGCAGTGCATTGGGGCAGCATGATACATGGTAGGAGAAGTGCCCGGTTTTAGCGGCCTCACCATCTGCTTGAATCCTGACTCTGTTACTGAGTGTGTGATCGTGGACAATGACAGCCCTTAGTCTCTACATGTTATGCCCTCATTCGGAAAGTAGGGATAACCCATCTACCTCAAAAGCTGTGCTGAGCTTCAGAAATAGGGTACAAATGTAAAATATCTAATATGCCCGGCACAACGTAGGCATTCATTCAAGAGTAGCTGCTACTGTGAGTGAAAGGGATTTATCCATTATAGAAAGACAACCTTAAACAAGATAAGCCAATATTCCAAGCAGATCATTCTGTTCTTAGAATTTTAATAAATGAGCTAGTTATGAAATAGGCAAGTTTAAGTGGGGAATGAATACCTAACCATGTTTTATACTTTAAGAAGTAAAGGTACATATAATCCTCAGAACTTATGGGGCTTTTTACTCTTACATTTACTAATTTTTTAGCAGTCTTCCAGTAATACTGTTGCAGCTTACCATTTTGATTTCCCAGTTTACATTCCACTGTTTCATGTTACTGAAACGCCAGGTTTTAATTGCGTCTCCTGTGCTGGCATCCATCCTGATCAGTCTGTTGTATGTAATTCCAATAAGGTCTTCTTTTTTGCCCCCTTGGAACCTATAGCATTAAAAACATATTAGGGGTGAAGGGACATGTTGGCCTGTGTTTGCACTTTAGCTCTAAAAAATAGTGCCAGTCTTATACAATTAAGAACAGAAATGCAATCACTTTGAATGTTTAATGTAAAAATTATAAGTCTAGAAAACATATTCCAACATCTTTAAATTTTACTGTAAAATAGGTTAATGGGTCTCAGTTAGTGGCTTTAAAGGTATCATTTAATTACGTGAAGTAGATTAAGTAAAAAGGCACAGACTGAGGTTTACCCGTAGGTGCTCTGAGAACCACTGACCTTGCCATGAAGTGTGTGATGCCGAACTCCGGCAAGGACTGCCACGCTTGAATAAATCTCATCTTGGCTTCAATTAGACTCATCTGAGCTACATTCTGATGGGCCTCCAAAATTCTTGCTGTTATCTAAACATGATTGAACATCAACATCACCTTAACAGTAGACAGTATTGTTTCATGACAGATTCAAGACAAAGACTGAAAAACTAAACTATGCGTTCCACCCCAAAAGCCTATGTTGCAAGAGTTGAAATTAGAAACCTGCATTTGGGAATTTTAGTAAAATGACTTTTCAAAATAAACCTTGATATCTTTCTTCTTAATTTCAGTTTCCATATATCATGAAACAAAAAGTACTATTAGGAATACGAAACTGCCACTCGACACATTCCAAGGACACACATGTCTGATAACTAAAGTTTTAAATTTAGCATCAAGATATATGATCAGAATGAGTACCTAGAATACAAGTTTATAGCAGAAATATTTATTACCATAATAATTTTAAAGTTTTTCTAAAGGAATCATTAGAAAAGTTCAATTTTAATTTAAATTATACTCACTTCGGGAAGGCTACTCCCACAAGGAATGGAAGGAAATTAATACATGAGGGGAGATGGTAGCTAAGGCTTTAATATTTTCATTCTTTTTTTTGGTAAACATGGAGAACTTACCAAGTCTCTTATATAGCCTGGCTGTAGATGGCAATGCGAGGAAAAGAAAAAGGAAGCAGAAAGAAAAAAAGGCAATCAGAAAAAACGGCAATGAAGCAAAGAAAAAGTTGCGATAACCTGCAAACCAAAATTCCAGCCAAAAACCATGCAAAAATTACTGTAGGTGGAAACCAAGCAAAGTAAATGCAAGCAGGAAAATGAGAATGAGGAAGCAGTGATTATTTCCATTTAGAATACTGAGAAACGCTCCACATTATTTTAGATTGTTAAGTGTTACTAAAATTAAGGGTAGAGAAGGTTGAGGGAGAAAATTAAAAGAGCAAATACCTTTTCCCCATCATGTACCAGTTCTTACTGGTTAGGGCAAAACTAATTATTTTAGTAGCAAAATCAAAATTAATATTTTAAAGCCTTCAATATTGTCTCAGCTTGAGTGAGATAACGTGATCCATGCACCGCTTTTCAGACATAAGTTGAAGGCATAACATAGGTAGTGCCCATACTGTTTATTTACACAAGAAAAACAAACACCTCAATTACCATCTGTTTTTTGCATCCTTTTTCCTGGAAGGGAAAATAAAGAGATGCCATACACTACACTAGGAATGGTCGCTATAAACATATTAGTCCATTGCAGTTTGGATTAACATGGATAAAGCCATGTTAATAGTCTGGGAGTCATATTCATGTGAAAATATCCATAGCAAGTTTAATTAATATGTAGCTTTGAAGAATTCAAGTAGATTTAAATATAACAAAGGCTAGCCCAACCAGCATGGCTCAGTGGTTGAGCATCGACCTATGACCCAGGAAGTCACAGCTGGATTCCCGGTCACGGCACATGCCCCATGTGCAGGCTCAATCCCCAGTGGGGGGCGTGCAGGAGGCAGCCAATCAATGATTCTCTCTCATCACCAATGTTTCTATCTCTCCCTCCTTCCCTTTCTGAAATCAATAAAAATATATTAAAAATATATACCGTATATAACAACGGCTATACTGATGGACCCAAAGGAAAACAATGCACTTAAGCCCTGATAGGATGAATGACCCCAGGCCTACACACCTTCCTAACTAACTCCTAAAGGCCACCGGGTTATACAGGTTAAATAATTACTGAGGACTTTGTCCAATGACCCCGATAAGTGATAGTAATGAAACTCCTGCCTACCAGCACTTACCAGGTGTCCGGGCAATACATGGTCTCTCCCTTCTGGGAGCAACATGTAAGTCTATTAGGGAAAGGAGGATTAAAAGAGAATGTGTGCCCAGCTGGTGTGGGTCAGTGGTTGAGTGTAGACCCATGAACCAAGAGGTCACTGGTTTGATTCCCAGTCGGGGCACGTGCCTGGGTTGCAGGCTTGATCTTCAGTGGGGAGTGTGTAGGAGGCAGCCAACTGATGTTTCTCTCTCATAGCTGATTCTCTCTCTTTAAAAATCAATAAAAACATATTTAAAAAGAATGTGCATTTGATAAGATGCCAACGTGGGAGACAGGCTAGAAGGATCCTTAACTACGACCACACACATACTGCCATCCTGCCAGTCCCAAACATCCAGTGTTGGGAACATTTTAAAGTGAAAACCTATCATTAAAAAATTTCTAAGAAAATAATACCTAACCAAAATTTGGCTGTTTTGATAACCATACTTTAAGATCCTTTCCCCTGATACTTGATAGTGAAAATATGATTGCTAAGATTTGAATTTATTCATTGCCTTTGAAGGCAAATGAATCTACTTTCTGAAACAAGTTTCTTTGCAAATAAGCTTAAAATGAAATTACTAAGAATAAAAGTAAGTAAATTAGTATTTGATTCACTTTGCCTTTTAATTTACAATCTACATTCCACAAAGCTCCCCAGGGCAGCATTTCCTCCATTCCTTACTACTCCCACATCGTAGGACTGTGGGATAAACAATTTCCATGTAGCTTACACAACCCCAGAAACCTAAAGAAATACTTGGTGATTAAAACTTCTGAACATTTTAAATTTCTACTTACGTGTCATTAGACTCATATGATAAGCATTATATTTAAAGTTAAGAACTACTAAGTGTTCTGGGCCTTTTCAGTAATGTTTTCAAATTATTTCTTAAAGATCAAAATGATACTAGATAAAAATATTTATTTTAAAGATCTTCACTCCCCTCCCCCATCCTCCAAACTGAAGCTTTTCCTTTTATGGCAGGATGTTTGGTGTGGAGAACACTGGGGTTATCCCAAGTGAAATTCCCCTGCAAAAAACCTTTTTATGTTGTTCCCAAAGAACCATTTTCCTAAATAGCCATCCTTTTATAGTATTAATTTCCAGGAAAGGAATTCTAAACAAAGTGAGCAAAAGCAGTGAATTTCAAGGAAAATTTGCCAAATATTGCCATTTTATGCAAATCTTGGTTAGGTTTTGACTGTTAATGTTAAGAAAAGATGACGTTTAAATGCAGACTTTTCTCTACCTTGTAAATTTACTTCCAAAGCTGGAAAAGTCAATGTCCACAGTAAAAAGTCACTATAGCTTTTGGTGGGAAATGAATAAACTGCATGAATTAAGGAACACAAAGCATTAAGACCATATTTAATTCCTGTTAACAGAGTGGTTTCCTCAAGTTGTTTAGAATAAATATACTCTCAACTATCCTACCTCATTACCTGTCATATTAAGTGATAAAGGTAACTGCTTGCTTCGGCAGCACAGACACTAACACTGGAACGATAGAGATTAGCACGGCCCCTGCGCAAGGATGACACGCAAATTCGTGAAGCGTTCCATATTTAAAAAAAAATTAGAAAAAGATAAAGGTATTTTTTAAATTATCAATTTAAATTGACTGAAAGCTATTTATTTCCAATTTTATATTCTAATCACCTGATGAAATTTAGACTTCCAATTAAGACTAAAAAGTTTTGTTTAAGAGGAGAAACTAAATTTAAAGTATGTGCACAAAACTGTAAAATCAACCAGCAGAAAACGGTAGATGGAATAAAATGAATCAAGTACCTGCTTGTTCTTGTACTTTTTTAGGTAGCGAGGGGACACCAAGCATTCAGGATTTATGTCCGTTGTGATCTGCTCTGGGATTAACTGAGGATCTGGGTTTAAATGCTGCATCTTCAGGAAGGAAAGAATATTCTGAACTTCCAGGTTGTAAGAACTGTCCGCCATGGTCTTGCCCTTGGAGGCCAATCTGCAGGCTGCCATCCAGTGGGCATACTGCTTTTCCTGGTGAAAAGGAATATCGAGGTATAAGCTGGGTCTCAGGATGGGTCCTTTGAGTATAAGACATAAGGATGGCTGGTTAATTCGCCAAGGAACTGGAAAACTCACATTGTCACAACGAAGCCAAATTTCATTCATGCCCTCCGCAACTGGGATCAGGAGTTTGATGTTAAATTTTTGGCCTGAAATGTTTACATCTGGGGTGACCTCACATCCTGTAAAAAAAAAAAAAAAAAAAAAAAAAAAAAAAAAAAAAAAAAAAAAAAAAAAAAAAAAAAAAAATTTAATTATTAAAATAGTTAAATTTACTTTTAAGAAATCCCAAGCCAATACAGGGATCCCTCATCTTATGGCATCATCTTATCATGTAGAATTTTGCTGTTGTGGAATCTATAAATTAGGGAATTAATTTTTTAGAGCAGAATCAGAGAGATCTAATACAGAGAGGTAATGGCTCAGAGGTTGTGGCCTCACAATCCACAAAACCTGACTGAGAAGAGAAGGAAAGGGTCCTATTGAAAAGACATGACCAAAAAACACAACTTGCATGCCAACAAGTTTTGATATGTGCTGTTTTAATATCATTAAGTTCTTTGAATCTTAAGTTATTTGGGGTTTCTAAGTTTCTAAATGTATAGGGATTTTAAAATGTCGTTCTTTAATTATTTTCTAACTTAATTGTGTTTTGGTTAGGAAAAAAATGAATCTGTTCTTAATCAAGGCCACCATTCCATGTGGCTAAATCCTATGGAAGCTAACAATCTTTATCTTTTCTGTAGCATTTGATGCTGAGTTACTGTGTCTTTTTTGAATCAGCTTCTACTGTATATTATTTCTATAATCTTACACTTTTTTTTGTTTCCTTTACAAGCTTTTCTTCCTCTAATATGCACTGTCCCTTAAAAATGAGTCTTCTGCAGGTTCTGTTCTTAGCCTTCTTCTACTTTAGACAGTCATTCCAATGGCTACACTTACCATTCATGCTAACTGCTACCATAGCAGTATCTGCAGCATGTATCTCTCCATGATCCAATGGCCTACAGGTTATCTCCAAAAAGATATCCCACAAATACCTCAGATTTAATTATTATTATTTTTAATCCTCATCTGAGGACATTTTCATTGATTTTTAGAGACGGGAAGAGAGAGAGGGAGAAACATCAACGTGAGAAACATCGATCAGCTGCTTCCTACACGTGCCCTAACATGAGCTGGGGACCAAACCCGCAACCCGTGTGTGTGCACTGACTGAGAATCGAACCTGCAACCTTTCGGTGTATGGGACAATGCTCCTACCAACTGAGCCACACCAGCCAGGGCAAGTACCTCAAATTTAAAATATCCCAAAATTAAACTCATCTTTCTCCCCAAATTTAGCTCTTGTTTCTTCCCAATCTCAGTAACACCCTATCCACCTAACTGCACAAGCTAGAAGCAAGTCCTTTCCTTCTAGCCCCCCCCAAGTCAATCACCTAGTCTATGGACTGAACTTCCTCAGTATCTACCGAATTTGTACCCTTTCTCCATCCGTACTGATAGCCTTAACTTGGATCACTAGCACTATCTGAAGTTACTCCTCTAAACTGAAGCCAATATAAATATGATGGGTGCTGTCACTTCAGGTTAATTTTTCAGTGGCACTTCATTGCTGCCAGTTTAAGAAAGTCTCCCTAACATTTTTATCCACTAATTCTTGCCAGCTCCTCCTGCTTTTCCTCTCATGTTAGCAGAACCAGATTCAACAGCTGTTAGGAAGTATCCATCTCCTGATTACATTCTGCATCCCAGCTTTTCTCCAGGCACTTTTACACCAGTCTCTGCCTGGAAGGCTCTTTACCAGCTCCCAGATCTCAGTTTTCTCTTTTGGATCCTAAGTCCAACAGCATTTCCCCTACGAAGTTTTTCCTAATTCTCTCCACCAGTCCTGAAGACTGACCGAAACAATACCCTTACCCGCTTTGACCTGTTACTTAATTTTTAAAGTACTAGTTATTGCCTCAATTGTAATTGTTTATCTTCCCAACATGCTCTAGACATCTTGAGGGCTGGGACTACTATTTGTTCTTGCTCATGTCTCAATAGTACCCAGCAGTTTGTGGCACAGGGTTTCAATTCATATTTGCTAAACTGTATTTATTTTTTTAATACATTTTTATTGATTTCAGAAAGGAAGGGAGAAATAGAAACATCAATGATGAGAAAAAAAAATCATAGATCGGCTGCCTCCTGCATGCCCACACTGGGGATCGAGCCCACAACCTGGGCATGTGCCCTGACTGGGAATTGAACCATGACCTCCTGGTTCATAGGTTGATGCTCAACCACTGAGCCATGCCAACCGGGCTAAACTGAAGTTTTTAGAGTTTTGCATTTATATCTCTCAGGGACCTGAGAGCATCTAGTCCAACAGATTCACTTCTCAGAGGGAGATACTGAGGTCCACATAGGTTATTTTTTCCAAAACCACTGGGCTTGGTGGCAGGGCAGAGCCTGGGCCATTAGATTCT
Organism: Myotis yumanensis; assembly: GCF_028538775.1. Lineage (NCBI taxonomy): Eukaryota > Metazoa > Chordata > Mammalia > Chiroptera > Vespertilionidae > Myotis > Myotis yumanensis. The sequence continues at coordinate 46,375,810 of NW_027223752.1, read as the reverse complement.
CTAGTGTTATCTTCTCAGCATGAGGTACCGGAAAAGTGCCCCTTTGGGAGGACTTGGGAGAGGTGGGAGGAGACACCACCAGGACTTGACTTTGCAGTCTTTCAGGGAGAAGGCTGAGGGTATAACAAGGACAGAAAGGACAGAGGCCAGAAGACAGAGCTACTCTCTGATTCAGGAGTGGATTATCTGAGCTGATTCTGGGCAGCCAGGAGGTGAGCAAGAAGAAAGCTAAAATGGATTCTGAGTAACAAACACTGGTTGAGACCCAAAGTTAAACTCATGTGACTGAGACAGAAAGGCAGTGAGACCGATGAGAAGTTTTAGAAAAATTTACAGAATCCCAACACTGGGCATAGCAGTCTGCTCCCCAAGCCAGAGGTTTTCTACTTTTTTTTTTTTTTTTTTGCAATGCATATAACTATAAAACAACAGTTCAGGTATCTACTGGGCAAATACAGATAGAGATTTGGAAATTATGTTAAAATATTCTAAAAATACCCTAACATTCAGCGTACTAAAAAAAGATCAGGAAAAACACATCTGTATTTTAAGTGATAAGTAAAATTATTTTGGGAATCATTTTTGTGAAATGAATTAGGGGACCTTTTTCTTTGGTGCTTTTGTCCAGGTTGCTTTACGTATAATAAATGTACATGTAAAATGCAACCCAAAGAGTCTGGGGTGGGCTGATAGGAATAACCACCTCCCTGACACCACTTCAGAGCTGGCCTCCCAGAGGAGTGCAGCTGCACTGCAATCGAGGAGCCGGGAACCTGGAGCTAGGAGCTGAGCAGCACTGGTCCAACGCCTGCAGCTCCCCACTCCTTCCTGAGCTCTGCCTCTCAATCCTTTACTTGGCTGGGAACTCAAGGCTCATGCGAATGCATCTGTTTAGAATCCAGAAATGAGTCTGGAAAATGTACGTTAGTTTTCTAGTCTTTGTTGTAAAGATTATGGAGCAGTGAGGAGCTAATCTACTGCCTCCTTTACCAAGCATGCCGGTGCCATGGGTGTACCGACGGTCCCCGACTTACAATGGCTCCACTTAAAATGATTTCTTGATTTTACGATAGTGTGAAAGCAATATGCACTCAGTAGAAACTGTACTTCAAATTTGGAATTTTGATTTTTGCTGGGCTAGCGATATGCAGAATAATCAGAATGATACTCTGTCACGATGCTGGGCAGCGCTGCAGCTCCCTGTCATATGATCACCAGCGTAAACCACCGATTGGCTGCAGTATACTATGTTACCAGTGGTTTTTTTGTTTGTTTGTTTGTTTGTTTGTTTCTTGGGGGGAGTATGTACTGTGTTCTGAGCATGTTTAAGGTGGGCTAGGCTAAGCTATGATGTTCAGTAGATTAGGTGTATAAATGCATTTTCAACTTACGGCGGGTTTATCTCAGTGGTTCTCAGGGGTATGGCTTCCTAGAGGAAGTGGTATCTGAACTGGAAGTGAGTCGGGTGGCTTTAGCGAACAACATCACAAGTAAGAGAAGCTCATCAAGAATCTACGAGACTAGCAGGAGGCCCTACAGAGAAGTCACAGCACGAGGCAAGCAGGTGTCCTCCAGCTGTAGAAGCAGCCGGTGAACCCGGAGTGAAAATTCTCCTTCCACCTGAACCCGAGCTCCAATCAGGTGAGAGGTGAAGAAGGAGCAATGTGAAGAAACAACAGAAACAGTCTAAGATGATAACTAAGTTAAATATATAGATAAAAGTACGAAAGGAGCGCAGAAACTGCGGAAAAACTTTTCCTCCCAGCAAAGTGTAGGGTAGTGAATATTAGCTAATGGATATTCTACCACCAGCAGTGGTCATCCCAAGGCTTACCTCTGAGGTTCATCTGATGAGCGGGTGTGCCACTGGCTTCTTCTTTGCTCTTGTAGCAAGAAATAGATGTATCTTTAAAGGTGCACCAATACTGCTTATAACCTTTTAGGGTCAGCTTTTTTGGCCTGTGTGTCAAATAGAACGAAGAGAAAAACCACTTTTGAAATAATGTTATCAATGCTTTGTTTTAGCACCAAGGCCAGATTTTTACATCTGCTGAGTCAGTTCCCCTCAGCCAGTGTGTTCCGTTCAATCCCGCTGTTCCTGATTGGCCCCTTCCCTACCAATTCGTCTCCACAGGAAGACCTCACAAATAGTGAGTGGGCAGAGGAGAAAGACAGCAGGGCCAACACTCTAGCACTCCTGTAGTTGTAGCCACCTGTATCACGAGCAGGTCACATGGGAAGGATGGGAAAAGAAAGGTGAAGTAAATGTCAGGAATTGGAAATATTCTAGGTCCTGTAAGTACCCACAGGGTCACGGTGTCTGCAGGGCTGCTTGGAGCCTCTGAAGGAGCGAGCCTACCTCGCATGACTAAGTGAGGCAAGTGCTTGTGTCTCTCAGGGCTGTAGCTCAATGGTGACTTTAACTTGCCACTCCCATGTCAAATATAACCAAGACAGGCAGTCAGGAGGAGAGCAGATAAAGAAAGGTACAGGTAGATGAAAAAGGTGTATAAATGGCAAAGAAGGCGGGGGAGAGGCAGCAGCATCTGAAATCATACCCTTATTTCAGAAATGTTATGTATGTTGAGGTGTTTTATATTTAGCTACAGCAAATGTTTTATTCCATGATATTGTATTTATTATATTCCACACCTCTCCTTTCCTCTGCGTTAATGCCTAGCCCTCATGATTCTGTGGAATATGTCTAGATTGTTTAAAAGTCTAACATGCCCAGCCAGCATGGCTCAGTGGTTGAGCATCGACCTATGAACCAGGAGATCATGGTTTGATTCCTGGTCAGGCCATATGCCTGGGTTGTGGGCTCGATCTCAGTGTGGTGTGTGCAGGAGGCAGCTGATCAATGATTTTCTCTCATTGTTGATACTGGTTGAGACCCAAAGTTAAACTCTCTCTCTCTCCTCTCCTCTCTGAAATCAATAAAAATATATTAAAAAAAAAATAGAAGTCTAGATTAGATAACATACACTGAAACCTTAATTATAAAATGTTTCATGAAAAAATGAAATAGAATTCAACAGAATCTAGAGCTCAAGGAAATAACTGGCAGTAACAGTTCAATATATACTATGCTTTTGCCTAGACAAGTTGCTTTATACTATATATCACTGTACATTTCACAATCTACATGATGCAACCTAGATTATAGTCTTTTTATTTTTTTGCCTTAAGAAAACAACTTAATGAATATTGTGATTTTAAGTTGATAAAAATGGTTAGTTCTCCTCATTATAATGCAGTGTTCTATTTGGTAAGTCCTTTTACAAATTTACAGGCCAAACATAAATTTCAGTAATGTGAATATAACTATAAAACTGACATTTATCATTCATTAGTATGTGGAATCCCTCCGTTTTGCGTACTTACTTGAAAACTTTAATGTAGTCAGCAAGTTCAGGAATTGAAGTAATGTCACCCTAGGGAAAGAATTTAATCATTTTCTTATTTTTCTTCAAATGAGAAACTCTAATATTTGGTATCTGATAACAAGAATCAGCTTACTTAACAAACAAATTACTTAAAATACAGATTACAATGATGTTAAAGATACAATTGTATTATATGGTCATATAGTACAAAGGCATTTTTAAATGTCATAAAAAGCTAATAAAATATGATCAAATGGCAATTTATATAACCCACAAGAATGCATTGTTGATTCTCATGCAGCTAAAACTGTTTGTGTCTGCATCATGGAAATTTTATAAATCCTAACAGCCCAAGATAAGTGTTTCTTATATAACTAATTCCTAAGCTTTAAAGCCATAAAACCAAACTTAACATTTGAAAAATTTCCTCTTCTTTTTGTAATATTTCAAATTTGGAGGGCACTAAATGGATTTATCCATGACTTGAAATTAACTTCTCCTCTGCAGAAATGTTCTACTACTACTTGTAAGAGAATGTGGAGAGTATCAGAAGATCTGTATCTTTATTGGAGGCACAATATTAATTTTAAAAGTTTCTGAAAAATTGATGTCTAAACTCTCTAAAGCATTAAATATTTCTCTACCTCCCCCAAATACTTCATGAGAAGTTAAACTGACAAAAAGGTAAGCATCATCCAAAGTACACTAGTAGGTTAAAAGATTCACCCTACCAAAATTGTTGATGTTTTACCCCCTTCCAAAGTAATCTCCAGGTCTGAAAGGGCAGCATCGACTTCATCAACTTCTTTGTCACTGTTGTTCAAATGATTCTCTGATGTCATGATTGACAGCTTATTGATATGATACTGAAACCAGAAATGACATTTTATTTAAATGATTGTTCTAAATGTAAAACTTGAAAATTCGATTATTTATCTACATCTATAGTGAATGCTTTTCATCACCTAATTTGAAAAGATAAAAGTACACAGGAACTAGAATGATAGGAACATAAAGGGCATGGCACCCGAAATCAATGTCCTGAGTCTCCTAATATTTATCCAAAAGAATAGGGTGTTTGAGCATACTCAAATAAATTCACGGGAGGCCTAGGCCTTAGAGTGTTAACACACCCTTCACTAAGCCCTACACAGCAGAGATTTTTTACTTTTTTCCCCCTACTGCACTATTTATTTCCTGAACAGGGCCTGGAACCAATAAATACTGAATGAACAGAATATGCAATAGGCCATTTGTAGAAATAACATTGATTACCTTATAATCACACTATTACCCAGAGAGGGAAAGTTAGTTATCACAATCATATTGAAAGCTAAAGCTGCACTTTCCCCCTTCCTTAATTCAATGCTGAAAATACACCCAGAGGGAGATGTTGTTTATATTGTTACATAAGAATGATAAGACAATGTTTACCACACATAAATACTGACATATACACAAGTAGTGATAACAATCCTTTATGTAAATAGTAAAATCTTTGGGTATAGAATTTGCTAGTCATGATTTTAAATACACTTAGGTGAGTGACTTAGAACAACTATTACTTATCGATTACATTCTGATGTTAAACCTTACAGAGATTTTATACAAAAGTAAACAGAACCTTAAACCCCTTAATCAGCTGCCTCTCAAAGCCCTAGGCAGCACTCCAAATGCCTGAAGTATATTCACAGAATATAATCTATTCGTGGGAACATTTAATGAATGAATCTGAGGCCAATTATCAATGTCCCTCTGTATTTTAAGATTTAGTGACTCAGTAATGAAAAGTCTGTGGTTATGCCTTCAGTTGTGCTGAAATGAGATCCTTACAGTGGCAGGAACTTTCAAGTTCACAAATCCTGGAGAATAAGGTAGGCTGAGGCTCTCACAGGCAGTGGCCTCAAACGTCAGAATATGTTAGGAATCATGTGGAGAGCTGGTTAAAAATGTAGATTCTTTGCTTTACTCCCAGAGATTCTGAATCAGCCAATCTGGGGTTCAGCTGGAATCTGCAGTTTTCTTAAGTGCCTTAGGGATTCTGATGCAAAAGTTCTTCGATTAAATGCTTTAAAAACAAAGTGGTGCCCTGAACGGGTGGTGCAGTTGGTTGGAACATCAAAAGGTTGCAGGTTTGATCGCTGGTCGGGGAGTGTGTGGGAGGCAGCTAATTGATGTTTCTCTCCCTTCTTCTCTCTAAATACCAGTGTTTTTTTTTTTTAAAAAACTAGTGTTATTAACTACTGCATTTTTTATCCACAGCTTCTTACTTGAATTACTTTTTGTTTTTACTACTGTAAATTTTACACCACAAGGAACCAGAAACCCCAAAGACAGAATCGTTCAGAATGTAGGCTACGTATGAAATAAAAAACAGTAGGCCTCTCTGCCATACTTTCAAAGTTTCCCCCTTCTGATACTGGATGGCTATCTCGAGCCTTCAGGTCAGTCTCTGGGAAGGCATCTAACAACTCAAGGATTTGTAATATTAAATTCTCTCATTAAATCTAGATTCTAAAATGGCCCAGGAGAGCTGTGCTTTGGGACATTCAGTTTCCATGAATTAAAATCTACGGTTTCTGATTTAGTGTTTTTTAGTACACTAAAATGGAATATCGCCTGTACACTGGCTTGGGGAAGCTGCAGAATAATCCCACTTCTGTGACAATATGTCTAGGAATACTCATTCAACAAATACTTTTTGAGCACCTACTATATGCTAAACACTATAAATGTTGGCTTTTAAAAAAGAATGCATTATCTATATATATAAAAGCCTAAGTGACCAAATGACCCGTTGCTATGATGCACAATGACCACCAGGGGGGCAGACGCTCAATGCAGGAGCTGCCCTCTGGTGGTCAGTGCACTCCCACAGCCAACCTCCCGTGGCCCCTCCCCCACAGGCCCTGATTGGCCCCAATGGGGCGGGCCAGCCAACCTCCCACCGCCCCCTCCCCGCCCCCAGGCTGACCCCGATTGGGGACTGGGTGAGATGCCCCAATCGCCGGCCAGGCCGAGGGACCCCACCTGTGCACGAATTCATGCACTGGGCCTCTAGTTTTTACAATAAAAAGACAAAAAGGAAATACGACAAAAAAAAAAAATCTGTGGGTTTCCCCATATATTTCACATGTATTATTATTCTGTCTTTGACAAAATCCTCACTAAAAAATTACAAGCCCACATTCTAAGCGAGAAAGATATAGGTAGACAGTCATACCAAGTGAGGGACTTTCAAAATAAAATTGCTCCAGAATTTAATTCAAGAAATTCTTCAGACAGTCTGAATCACATCCAAAGGCACAACAGAAAAGTCTTAACTACTCTCTAGAAAATATCTGATTAAACTAATTCATCCGTCATCACAGATTTTCCTTTTCTGGGCTTCATTTCCATTGTCTTCTTTCATCATGTAAACTAAGAAGAAATTATCTGATCTTCCTCTCTAACGGGCAATTTTTGGGTCTTCACTAGAAAACTTTTCTAAGTGCATAGAAGCATTTGGGACATTGAGAGCATTTTTATATTCTAAGGGGAAAAATCATAGTGAAAACTTTTCATAACGGAATACAATTTTGTTTATTGCATTAATCAGTACTTCAGGTGAAACCAGAATTCCACCATACCTAACAACATTTACTGAAGCCTTACTCAGGTACCAGAAATATAAGAAAGATTAATCTAGTGGTTAATCTGACCTCAGTGCCTCTATGAATGCTGATTTTTGGATGCCATACTAAAGTTATTTTATCAAAGGGAGTTGCAGTGATGAAGTGGACATTTTTTTAAATAAACCCTACTGTAATTATGAAGCAGGCGGTGTGCAAGAACTACATTCAGAAAAATACTGGTTTAATCTGCCTATTTATATTTACTCTTTAAGGATTATGACTCTATATACTTACTGATAATTTATGTTTAGTTTCACTAGTTTTTAAATTTTTATCTTCTTAAAAGGTATTTCTACCATAGCCCACTTTATAAATATTATCTCCAACTGTTTATGAATTTACGCAAATAAGCTTTCAGAAATCTGACTTTTACTATAAAAATCTGACGTTTTTCCCCAAAGGAAAACTGGATAGTTAACATACATCTGGGGTGTTGGAAGATAACTGTTCTCCTACAGGATGAAGAAAAGTAACTATTAAGTATACCACTAAACTCTTATATTGAATTAAATATTAAACAAAATTCATATATTTATTTTGCCTTCCTAAGAGTCTATTCACTTTCTACATAGTAAAAAGTAAACACTATTAAAATGCTACTGGATTAATATGCCACTTGACTATTTAAAAGTAATTGTCGATCCTTTCCCCCACAAATGTCCCATTCACCAATATTCTTCACTACCTGCAAAGCTGCAAACATCATCATTTCTTCTTCTGTGCACTCAATTTCTTCTAGGAGAATAGCCCATTTGGCCTGCTCATAAAGCTGATTGATTCTGATTGCATCGTACTGCAGCAAAAGAGACACAATTCTTTTATAATATATCACTTTTAACATTCAAAAGTTTGAAAACTCGGAATATTCACTTTAAAGCTTTACAAGAAAAACTTAATGTATTTTCTTTTCTGGGATTTTATTCACTATCAAATATGCAATAATTAGAAAGAAATATACCTATAGGATTAGAGTATATATCTGCATCTAATTTTGCATTAAAAATGGCAATGAAATATGTCAAAAGATTATTATTCAATATTAAAAATAGACTCTGTATGGTATTTTCCAGGGAAATAACCATTAGATATTACATTCCTTAACAAAATCTAACTTGAAGACATTAAAGGTAAGAATTGATTGCTCTTCCGTATTATTATTGCAACTTGACATACTAAAATATCAGAGAGTAACTTAATTATTTCAGGAACATCTTGCTCACTGTGGAAGAGCATAACCAGACAAAATGGCGGGTCCTTGGAAACAGTTATTATTTTAAAATCCAAAATAGAGGGTACATATATAGACTTGTAGAAAAGATTTACCTACGTTATTGAATTCTATTTAGTTAATAAAAATTAATAGTAATGTATTGATACAATCTTAGAATGTTAACAAAATACATAATCCCTTTCCTGCCTCCAGCAAATGTACGTAATGTCTCCAAAATTTTGATTTTACTAAAATTAGGTATGTTATGCCCTGAAAAGGGACTACAAAGATTTTTTATAGTTCTATATTTTTTACTGTTATAGAATGGATTATTTAAGCACTTAATAAAAATGATAACAATATACATTAAAATCTAGACTTATAATCTAGGCATGAAAAGGATGAGAAGGCAGGCAAGAGACCCCCTGCCCCGGATGATAGGGAAACAAAAGACCCAAATCTCTGTGCCATGTCTTTTCTGGGGTAAAATACTCCATATTTTCATGGTAAATTTAAATCTTATCAGGAAAACAAAGTACTTCAGTAGCTATAGTACAATGTTTGGTTATAAGACAGAAAGACACACAGACTTAAAGAACAATTTTTTTTAAGCATCATCTTTGAGTATATAATTAGAAATCAAAGTAATTGAAAAGGTTATCTTTCAGAAATGTTTCTTTTATCTAAAGTGCACTTTAAGAGAGCTATGTAAAAAAAATCCAAAAACAAACTTTACCAATTCTGTTTTTTTTACTAAATTAGTGCCCTTAAAATACAAATCAACCAAAAATTCAATTATCTTAAAAAAATTTACTTATACTTTCAACCTACTAAAACAATACATTTATTTAAAATACAGATGCCTTTGTCTAATCCTTTGGGTTTTCACAATTCAAGATCTGCTATTTACAAACATTCCCTTATCCCACCAACTTCCAAAAAACAAGCATCCAAATGAATAAAACAAAAAGGAAAAAGAAATTCCTCTAAACCCTTGGTACCTTTGGATTCAAATCAAAAAAGCTGTAATACTTGAATCGGAGTAGCAAGGCCTCATTTTCCTTCACATCCTGTTCCATGAGAGATCTCGAGGAATCAAGCCACCTGGACAGTTAACAAGGGCAGCGGAACAAAGCAAGACACTTTTCAGTAAACCATTTCTCCCTCTAATTGGATAAAGAAATTCTTCAATCATATGTATATTTTAAAACTTACCCTTGGTTGATTTTTGCTTTGTCAAGAAGAGCTTGAGGCTTGAACATTTTTGCCAAGATTTCTGGTGATGTGACTGGCTGACTGACAGCAAGTATGCCAGGGTTGCCTTCTGACAAAGCACTGTCACCAAACCACGCAGATGTCGGTGACAAGGGGCTTCCATCGTGAGCATCGTAAGTGGGGGTCATTGTTTTACTATAAAGTCCGGGGCTTGAATATATACTTCCTAATAAACAACATGAAAAAGGTCGTAAGTAGGAAGTACAGGATCTTAGTTTTCAATAACACATGCTATAATGGTAAGAAAGCTTAGTACATTACTTTACCTGTCTTGAAAACATGTAAAATTAACTTTAACACTCTACTTGTGTAACATTAGATCATATAATATCAAGGCCAAATGAATATAATTAATTAAGTTGAGGGAAATTCTGGGGGGGGAAATCAGTTCAAGAGAATTAGAAGGCAAGTTAAAGATATAGCTAAAGCAGACCAACGTGTTTTCTGTTTTTAATTGTGGCAAGGCTCACCTTTCAGAGGGCCAATGTAAAGAACATCAGTGCCTATAGGAAAGGAAAGAAAGGAATTCAGAAGGTAAAGGAAAGGCAACAATAGAAGACAGAAACAAAAGAATGAAAATGAAAAGGAAATGGGAAAAAGAAAAAACAGATTTTTCCTAGCTGCGAATCAAAACCTGAAGTACAGATTTCAAGTGGATTTGAGAGTAAAGAACCTTAGAAGATAAAACCTAAGTACAGTAAGTTTTTTGCCCAATTCAAAAACATGAAACTGTGCTCTGGTCAAGTGTCTAGTAACAAACATGTCCATGTTTATCACCCTTTGAAATCCATACCCTGTTTTAAGACAGCTCAATGTAAGTGAATTAATTCATATAAATAATTGTATGTTAATGTTTTCCCAGTAAAGAGCTAAACCGGTTCCAGCAGATTTACAAACAAAATATTTTTTTTAAATATATATTTTATTGGTTTTTCACAGATAGGAAGGGAGAGGGATAGAGAGTTAGAAACATTGATGAGAGAGAAGGATCGATCAGCTGCCTCCTGCACGCCCCCCTACCGGGGATGCGCCCGCAACCAAGGTACATGCCCTTGACCGGAATTGAACCTGGGACCCTTCAGTCCGCAGGCCGATGCTCTATCCACTGAGCCAAACCGGTTCGGCTACAAACAAAATATTAAAAGTCAAGGGGTAACCCTGGCCGGTGTGGCTCGTGGTTAGAACATCAATCAGCCTGAGCATGGAAGGGTCTTGGGTTTGATTCCCAGTCAAAGCCACGTTCCTGGGTTGCAGGTTCCATCCCTGGCCCTGGTCAGGGTGTATGTGGGAGGCAACTAATCGATGTGTCTCTCTCACATGGTGTTTCTCTCTCTCTCTCCTCCCTCCCTTCTACTCTCTCTAAAATTCAATGGAAAAAACATCGAGTGAGAAGTAACAAAAAAACTAAATAAAAAAGTGGGGGAGTGGGGGGTAATGTGGGGATAAGAACACATATGTAATAACTTAATCAATAAAAAATTAAAAGAAAAAAAAAAGAAAGAAATAAAAAAAGTAAAAGGGTTGATAAAATTTTGCCCTAGAAAGAGGCTAACAAAGGTACATTTTACATGAAAAACCCTGAAGGGATATTGTCTCTTTTACCTTCTGATTCCTTGGTATTAAAGAGCTAGGTGTATAGCTACAGTGGGGCCTTGACTTACGAGTGTCCTAACGAGTTTTTCGAGATATGAGCTGTCTCTCGGCCGATTTTTCGCTTTGAGTTGCGAGCTAAAATTCGGGTTACGAGCCAGCTTCAGATACCCCACCACTAGTTGGCGCAGCAAATGTCACAGTGAACGCCACAACATCAGCCCAGCATCACGTGTCTCACTCGTTCACTTTTTGATTTGACATATGAGTAATTTGAGTTACGAGCTCCATCACAGAACGAATTAAACTCGTAAGTCAAGGCCCCACTGTACATAACTAATAATTTGTTGAATTGGTCAACTGATAGCACCTCTTCTCCCAAGTCCCAACTCTGTTAATTACATTTTGACTGTAGTCGTACTATTAAAAAATAAAATGGGTATCACACTATTAATGGATACTGGAAAGAGGATGGTGGCTGCTTCCTTTACCTGATTTAGGAATATGCTTAGGAATCTCTCTCTTTTCCTAACTCCCACGCCACACAATGATAAAAACGATTACCTATGAAAAAGTGGTGGCGATGCTAGAGACTTTTGCAGTTGTCATGGCCTACTCCAGGAAGAGAACACAATAAAAAAAAGAAGAAAAAACAAAAAACGCTCTTGCTAGCTACAAGATACCTGACTTGGTGTCCCTAATATGTGCTTTTCCAATGTTAGTACCAAAGCTACTTATAGAATCTGAACATTGTTAAACTTAGATAAGCAACAAAATAAGCTGTGAACTCTCCTTTTTAGCCTTTAAAAGAACACTGGGATATTATTCATAGCTTTAAAAACTAAAACCTTAAACTACAAGGGCACTTGAGCAAAGTTAGAACTGATCATTTTCTTTATGAAGTTTCTCAAGCAGAAAATACATTCCCCTAAATCACACATTTATTAGAATCAGCCTCTTACTCAAATCTCTTTCCTCTCAATTTCGTATTCTTTGTACACTTCACATTTGATCACTTCATTGTTCCTATTTATTCTTATTTTTGTTAGGCACGCTATGATAATAACTCAATTATTGTTCTCAACAACCTTATTATTCTCATTTCAGAGGAACAAATGGAGGCACAAAGAGGTTAAACAACTTGTCCAATGTCAAGAACTATTAAGTTGCTGAGCCAGGCTATAAATCGGCCAGTCTGCAGCTATAAACACTGCCTCCAGGGAACTGTAACTTATTTAAGCCATACCCAATAGTGTGCATTTATTTGTTTAGTGTTTTGTTACTGATGTGACCACTGCTGTTGCAAAAAAAGGTTTCTAATACACATTTTTGTGCTTATTTCCCAATTCCAGCAGCACTGCTAGGTCAGAGGGTATGTGCACTTTAAACTCCTTTTAAGTCTCAGTTCAGTGACAACCCCAACTAGCTTCTACTCCTGATTGCCCCATTTAAAACATATCTGAAACAAAAAACGAATACAAACTTAGATGGAGAAATATCTTAGCAACAAAACGTGAGTTTGCTGAATTGCATTGAAAGATAACTTAACACTATGAGAAGAAATAAAGAATTCAATGAGCACTACAGTCTCAGGCTACCTTAACCTATTAGCTCCTGAGAGTAATGCTATATGTTAACATAGGAGAATCTGCCTCTTAACTTATTATTACAGATTATATTCATATCTATATATATAAAAAGCCAGTGACCGGAACACCGGAAAGACCGGAACAACTGGTCAGTATGATGCTCACTGCAGCTGGCCAACTGTCCTGATCGGGGGCGGGGCCCGCCAGCCGACCTCCCGCAGCCCCTCCCCCCCGCCAACCCAACCTGATCTGCCCTCATTGGGGTGGGCCCGCCGGACCCCACCTGTGCACGAATTCATGCCCCAGGCCTCTAGTACATATATAAACATATATATTTAAAGAAAGTACTAATCCTAATACATTTTAGAAAATTTTTCATCAAAATATTTCTCATACTAAATTACAGGTGAATTTTAAAAAATGTTGACATGACAAATAAATTAAAATATTATCAATATGAAATAATTTTGAAAGTATGAAAAGCAAATATAAAAAACCCTTTATATTTGTAAAGATTTTTTAAATATTTAAATCATTTTGTTATCTTTCAATTACAGTTGATGTACAGCATATTAGTTTCAGGTGTACACCCCAATGATTAGACATTTATATAACTTACTAAGTGATCAAGCCGATAAATCTCATACCCATCTGACACCTTACATAGTTATTAGAATATTATTGACTATATTCTCTATGCTATACTTTACATCCCCATGACTATTCTGTAGTAACTAATTAGTATTAATCCTTTCACCTTTTTCACCCATCTGGTAACTGTCAAAATGTTTTCTGTATCTGAGTCTGTTTCTGTTAAGCAAGAGTGAAAACAAAGAACTATAAAGTAAATAACAGAATTGACTACATAAAAATGTACAAGTTTAGTGTAGTAAAAAAGATCACAAGCAAAATGCCAATATAGGGAAAATATCTAACATAGCAAATGATTAATACCACTAAAAACAAAAATATAAGTAAAGCAAATTGCATGATTTGAAAGTTAATAGCCCAGGAATGGCTAATAAATATATGACATACTATTCATACTAGTGTTTATCAAGGAAATGGAAAATAAAGCAATTCAGAAATACTGTCATATCAGCAAAAATTTGTGCAGACTTACATTTTAATATTGGCAGAATGTAGGAAAAGGGCATTTTCATATAGTGTTGATGGGAATGTGAAAGCATCGCTTTAACACTATTTTGGAAATACATTTGAACTTGGGGGAAACTTTTTGGAGTATATTTGATAGAAAAATTAGGTACCATCTAGGCAGAGAAACAAATAGTTTTTCTACATGGAAAACTCTGAAGCCATTTATAAAAACTAGGGAGATCTCTCTGACACAGATCACTAAAACATACTGTTCAATGAAAAAACTCAAATTGCATAATATCTATAATAATAAAAGTATAATATGCTAATTAGACCAGACAGCCAAACGAACTTCCAGACGTCATTCCGGATATCCTTCCGGATGAAGCTGTGGCGGCAGGGGCCGAGGCAGATGCAGTTAGGGGCAATGAGGCAGGCAGGTGAGTGGTTAGGGGTGATCAGGCAGGCAGACAGAGTGGTTAGGGGTAATGAGGCAGGCAGGCGAGCAGTTAGGGGCAGGCAGGCAGAATGATTAGGGTGGTTAGGGGCAATGAGGCAGGCAGGCAAGCAGTTAGGGGCGATAAGGCAGGCAGGCGAGTAGTTAGGGGCATCAGGCAGGCAGGTGAGTAGTTAGGGGCATCAGGCAGGCAGGCAAGCAGTTAGGAGTCAGTGGTCCCAGAGTGTGAGAGGGATGTCTGAGGGGTCCTGGACTGAGAGAAAGTGCAGGCCAGGCTGAGGGCCTCCCACCTCCCCCCTCACCCCGTGCACAAATTTCATGCACTGAGCCTCTAGTACAATATAATATTAGGCTCTCATTCATGTTGTAAGAAACGAAACTAGACATACAAGAATACATAAACACACAGAATAGGTACTGGGAAGTTGCACTCCAACTGTTTATGACATAGTTATACACAGCAATCAAGAAATGGGTCTGGCCAGTGTGGCTCAGTGATTGAACACTGACCCATGTACCAAGATGTCACTGGTTCCATTCCCCATCAGGGCACATGCCTGGGTTACGGGCTCGATCCCCAGTAGGGGGCATGCAGGAGGCAGCTGTTCAATGATGTTTCTCTCTCATTCAGGTTTCTATCTCTCTAACCCTCCCCCTTCTTTTCTCTAAAAAAACAAGCCTATCTAATAAGAGTAATATGCAAATTAACTATCACTCCACAACGAAGATGGCAGCGCCCATAGTGGCTGTGGGGGATGCTAGCAGCATTGCCCCGGCAATGCGAGCCCAGTGTCTGCTCCTCAGCCACACGGAAGGAGGTGAGGGGCCTCTGGCCAGGGGCCTGGGCACGGAACGCTGGGCTCGCATCGCCCCTGGTGTCTGTGTCCCGGCCTCGAAAAGGGAGGGGAGGAGCCCTGGCCGCACAGAGGGAGGGGAGGGGCCTCTGGCCAGAGGCCAGGACGAGGGACGCTGGCATTGTTGCAGGCTGGGCTGAAAGCTCCCCCACCCCGTGCACGAATTTTGTGCACCGGGCCTCTAGTTAAAATACTTTTTTTTTTTTTTAAATAAATGGCTACTTCTTGAAAAGGAGTAACAGAATAAGTTGAAGTATAATTTTCACCTTCAATTTAATAAACTTTCTACACTATTTAAATTTTTCATAAGGCTGTATTAAAGTATGACTTTTTAAATTAAAAAGATATAAGGTCCATTTATATCACTGACTGAAAAATGAAAATTACAAATGTACGTATAACAGTCTCACTTTCACTAAGAACAAAAATGAATACATAATTCTATATTTAAATTTTTACTATGTACATGCATTACTTTTATAATTATAGTATTTTTAAATAATGTTTTCATGCTTAAAATGGCAAGTTCCAGTTTAAAAAAAAAAGGCATCCTGCATAAGTGATTTTCCTGACAGTGCAAAGCAAGTGAATACTGATTACTTCCTGTATGTATTATTTTAGGACCCAGAGTTTTCCTGCCTTTAAGATTTTTTTTAAAGTTCTGATGCAATCATTTTGTATTTTTATTTACATAATACATCCTGAAATTAGTAATTTGTACATCAGTACTATACTGTAAAATTAATTTATTTTTGGAAAAATTGTTTTCCCCAGACCTGGGATCAAGCTAGTTCAATGGGTCCCCTCCAATAGGTAATTGGAAATTAGATATTTACTTAAGTACAGCTAGGAAGTGGCAAAGCCACTCAAGAATGTGCTACCTGACCACAGCCATGTAAGCAAGGTATTTCATAGAATTTTATTATAATTCTATGTAACAATTTTACTGTAATCTGAGAATCATCAATTCACACTCAATGTCCTTTACCTCCTAAAGCATTACCTGTTAAAAATTAGCTCTGTTGAGTTATAATTCACACATTAATATTTTACCAAATGTTCCTATTAGAATTCACAAAATATTTGCTTTAAATATAACTGGATAGAGGAATGTCACATAATGGTTAGAAACACAAGTGTTGGAGCCAGACAGACTTAGATTTGAATTCTTGCTCTGCCCCTTTATTAGTTTTGTGACCTTGGACAAACTACAAACCCTTGTGGAGTATTCTTTCCTGATAAGTAACACAGGTGTAACACACCAAAACTGCAGGGGTTTCGTGAGGCCCAAGTGAAAAATAACATATGTATTAAATAATTGTTATCATTTACTGAATACATAGTTTTGTTGACTAAGAGCACACTGTGAGATGCTCACAATTCAAGATGCATGTGGGAACCAAGGGGAACTTTCTCCTCAGAAAATGAAGATTATATCTAATCCTCACCACACCTGTAGCAGAGGAGCATTTGTGAAGCACTGAGCATAGTGTCTGATGTGCTGAAGATGTCGTGTATTGAGATATATGGACCTGGTGCTACTTATTGACACAACATGCAACTGATTGTATTTTTCAATATTTGGTCCAATAATTGATTTAAATCCGAACAAATCATAAAAAGCAGGCAAACTAGATAGTTAATATTTCTTTTAAAAATCAACTGCACATTACTTTTATACGTGTGTATGGCACCCAGTGGATTTTTTTCTCTATAGATCATCAGTCTTCCACATATCACTATCTTTGTGTACTTTGGCAATATTCCATATTGTCGGAACACCTCAACTGTCTTTAATTAAACTGCTTGGAAGTAGATAACTAAAACATTTTTTTTAAATTCCTTCACTCAAAACACAGTTGCTTCACAAGACAGCACATAGTCTATGATTCATTCATGAGATTCAACAGGAAATGCTAATCTATGCTTAAGAGCCAGAAGTGGTTATTTTGTGGGATTGCGACTGGGAAAAGGCATGTGGGAGGCCTGCGTTGCTAGGATCATGCTATATGAGGTATCATATCCTAGGTGATTACAAGGTCTATACATCTGCAAATATTCATCAGTAATTTAAAATTTATGCATTTTACTGTATGTAACACCTTAATAAAAACAAAACCGACAGCTACTCGGTCCAAAGATTTATGGCTTTCCCTCATCTATAGTCATCATCCTTTGTTTCAAATTGTACTGTACAAAATCTCTAATTTGCAATTCTAGGACAAATCCTGCCTGATTTCAACCACCCCAAAATCACCCCATAAATACATGGTGGGGCAAAAGTAGGTTTATAGTTGTGAGTATATGGAACAGTTTATTCTTGTATTATTAATTATCGTAGGGTTTGCCATATGAACTGTAAACCTACTTTTGCCCACCCTATATACTTTTCTATGTAGTTCTTCTATGTTGTAAGAATTAGATGCGTTTCCACTTAAATATAAAATGACTGAAAGCAGGGATTGTGTCTACTCTCAGGTGCCTTCATCAATATAAATCATGTCTAAATCGAATTTTAAAATTAATCTTATTCTAATGATGAACATATTCTTTTACCTCCTTGATCTGTAGCTTCTACCACTACCTGAAACCTTTCCCCTCATTCCCTCCAACAGTTTACCGACTAGAAGCGAATTTGGTATTCCTTTAAAACAATGATTTCATTTTGTAACATGTTCAGAAACCAATGACTACAATGCACCATTCTAAACTCCTCAGCCTGACATTACCTGCCAGTGTGATCCTGAAGTTCCTTGAAGGTTTCTCCCCCGTGAACTGGCTCAACTGGTTTTTGTTCATGTTCTGTCCTTTTCTTCAGCCAGCATGTTCTTTGTTAATATCATTCTTTCTGCTTGGATTGCCTTTTCTTCCCATCAAATCCTAACCATTGGAACTTAACAGCTCAATTCACAAACTTCCCCAACAAAAACTGAATGCAGTACACCCTATTTAGAATTATTTTGTCTTCTAAATCCTTACCTCCTAAAACATAGTAACTGTTTTTCAACTAGCCTATAACCTACTTAAGAGTAAGGATTATCTGTTAATCAGATGCAAACATTACATGAGTAGTGACATAAAAGTAACCAGGTATGTGACCTTGGATATCCCTAACCTTACTGTGCCACCATTTCTTTATCGTTTAAATATGAGTACTAATATAACCCACTTCAAAGGACTGTATTGAGAACTGAATTTCCACAGGCAAAGTGTGAAATAGTTCTAGGCATACAGTAAGCACGGTATGAAGAGTTTACTTTTGTTATCATCATCATCATTCCAAAATTTAAAAAACCAAGACTGAACTAAATTAGAAGAATACCTAACTCAAGTTGGGGAGGTAATGGAAGGAAATTTGAAAAGCTTCTTAAAGGAGCAAACCATCAGGGGGAAAAGGCATGGAAGCAAAGGGACTGGCATAAGCAAAGCACAGAGGAGAATTAAGTAACCAGACAAAAGTTAAAATGTCTTAACAAAACAGTGGCGGTTTTCACGGAATACAGAAAAAAGAAGCTAAATAATGAAGTATCCAAGCGCTCTCCCTCCCAGGAGCACACCCTCACCTCTCCCATCCTCCTCCCTCTTCTCCCAGGCGGGCGACCATCACCTTCCTCACTCCCAAGCTCCAAGGGCCCTTCCTTTACCTCTATAACTTGTTTCCTAAGTCCATTTCTTCTAGGAATTACTTCTTTTACCTCTGTATTTTTCAAATGAATGTTCTCTTATAATTTGGAAAACAAAAACAAAAAACATCCATTTCTGAAAAGTAGAGAACTGAGCCCAGTAACGATACTGTCCCTTTCTGGCTCTTCCTGAGCAGAGAACCAGCCTTCTCTTTACTGATGCAACTATTAACAATGGCAAGATAATGTGCACGTGACACACTCTGGTGGTAATTTTGCTGGAGGGAAAAGATGCGGAAGGTGAGTTGTTGTTTTTTCTGACCTCTCCCCTGACCATGTATTCACTATTAAAAAGACACACAGGCATTCAGTCCATGGTTCTCACATTGAACCCTTGCTGAGTAAGAGAGACTCACCTGATCCAGGAGTAATAAGAGGTCCCTCTAATTCAAGTGCCTCATCTTCAGACTGGTCATCTAGCTTTTTCTTTTTTTTCTTGGTTGGATCTCTGGGCTTTTTCAAGAGAGAAAGCTCTTCAGGGTGTCTGATATCTGTTAAGAGGAGATTATTTTACTAGAATAAGAGGAAATTTGAACACTTCACACTTGGTAAATCCATCTATTAATCCATTTCAAAATAAGAACTGGCAATTTCCTTGTGTGTATGTGTGCTTGTTTTGCCACGTATTAATGCCATGCAAAAGACTGAAATATGACATTATTTAAATTTTTTTCTTTATTGATTTTAGAGAGAGAGGAAAGGAGAGGGACAGAGAGAGAAACATCGATTTGTTGTTCCACCCATCCATGCACTCATTGGTTGATTCCTGCATGCACCTCGACTAGGGATCGAACCCACAATCCTGGGATATCAGGATGATGCTCCAACCAACTGAGCTACCCGGCTAAGGCTGAAATATGACATTTTAAAAATAATCTACTAAAGCATTCTTAATTCACATCTATCTAATACATGTAGTAACCTCAAAGTGGCAAGATAATGATCTATGGCACAACAAGAAAATATAAGAATTCTTACTTATATTTTTATCTAAAACCATAAGAAATAAGCTTTATATTATATGGCAGCCCTCATTCATTCTGCATGTAAAGTAAATGTAATGAAAATACTTTCGTATCATTATCAAATCTCAAATTTTTAATTGAGTCAAACTTTTCTGCCTACAGATGGCTACAAGTTTCTGTGTTGATTCTATTAATTTATGTGGAGAATCTGATTAGAGGCAAAATAGTTAAATGAAAGTAATAAAAGGAATTAGAGACAATTCAAATAGGTATACATGACATTATATATATTATATATATATTACCATATCCATGAACTTCAAGAATTGTTAAGTCAATTCTCCCCAAAATGAGCTAGACTCAATGGAATCCTATTCAAAATTTCAACTTGCTTTTTTGTACAAGTTGACTGTAAAATGTATGTGGAAATAAGAACAATCCTAGAATAGTCAAAGCAATTTTTAAAAACAATAAAGTTGGAGAGCTAAGACTACCTGCTTTCAGGACATCATAAAGATACAGCAATCAAGACTGTGCAATTATTGGCTAAGTGATAAGACATATAGATGAATAGAAGACAGGGCCCAGAAACTCACCCATAAGGTGGTCAGTTATTTTGAACAAAGGTGCCATAGTGATTCAAGGGGAAAGGACAATCTTTTCAACAAACAGTGCTGAACAGGAGTCATGTTTTTTTTTTTTTTTAATTAGTCCTTACCTAACACAATATACAAAAATTAATTCTAAGTGGATCATAGATTCTAAAAAAATATATAAGTAGACAAAGATTTCTTAGATAGGACAGACACACACACCACACAAAAAAACTGTCTTTTAAAAAAAAATCTATTTTTATTAAAAAACTGTCTTTTTAAAAAAAAATCCATTTTTATTGATTTCAAAGAGGAAGGGAGGGAGGGAGGGAGGGAGAGAGAGAGAGAAAGAGAAAGAGAGAGAGAGAGAGAGAGAGAGAGAGAAACATCAATGATAAGAGAGAATCATTGATTGGCTGCCTCCTGCATGCCCCCAACTGAGGACTGAGCCTGCAACCAAGGCACGTGCCCTTGGCCGGAATCGAACCTGGGACCCTTCAGTCCATAGGCTGACGTTCTATCCACTGAGCCAAACAAGCTAGGCCCCCCCCCCCCTTTTTTTTTTTAAACAAACAAAAACAACCAGGTAGCTCAGTTTGTTAGAGCATCCCAAAATGCCCAAGTTTGTGAGTTCAATCCTTGGTCAGGGCATATACAAGAATCAACCAATGAATGTACAAATGAGTGAAGAGGCAATTCATGTTTCTCTCTCTTAAAAAAAACATTAAATAAAAAATTTTTAAGAAGCCAAAAACAAAAACCTGCTCTTTGAAAGATATTATTGAGGAAACAAAAAGGCAAGCTGTATACTGGGACAAAATAGTCACAAAACATATGTGTACACCTGACAAAGGACTTGTATCTAAAATATAAAAACAACCCATACAACTCAGACCAATGGGGTAAAGATTTGGACAAGCACTTTGCCAAAGAATACACAAGAATGGCTAAGCAACACATGCAGAGATGCCCAACATTATTGGTCAGGAAAATACAAATTAAAACCATGAGATAGCATTATACACCCATCAGAGTAGCCAACATTATTATTATAAGACTGATAATACCCTGTGTGGGTGAGGATGTGGAGGAGGAACTCTCATACCCAGCTGGTGGGAATGTGAAATGAGAATTTTTTTTTAACAGCCTGGCAATTTCTTATAAAGTTATACACATACAACTCAAACATTCACTACTAGTTCTTATCTCAAGAAAATGAACAGCACATTTGTAATCACTTTATTCATAAAAGCCCTAACTGGATTAACCTAAGTGGATAAACAAAATGTTTTCTTTCATGTCAGTGGAATTCTCATACAATGGAACAAAACTCATCAAGAAAAAGAGACAAACTATTGACACATACAATAATACGAATGTATTGCCCAACCATCACACTAACTGCTAGAAGCCAAGTAGAAAAGGGTATATGCTGTATGATTCCATTCATAAAATCCCAAAAACATGACAACAAATCTATAGTGACAGAGCATATCAGTGGTTGTCTGGCTAAAGTTTGAGGGCTGTGTCCTGATTATGGTAGTTTCTCAGATATGTCAACACTCATCAAACTGTACACTTTAAATAGGTTCAACTTATTTTATACCAGAATAAAGTTAATTATAAAAATAAAGAATGTAAAGATAGGGAGAGCTAAGAAAAAAAATAGCAGAAGGGAGAAGCACTGGGTCTATACAGTATAATGTTTGACAGCACTACATTATGTGTCAGGGTATGAATAGAGTAGAAACCAATACAAATTACTACAGGTTGTAATGCTACAGGTGGCTAGGTTACTAGATCCAAGTTTTACATGTGGCAGTTTGTACCTTGGGAGGCCCACAATATCCACCAGATTTAACCCAGTATTATAAATTCAGGAAGCTGCCGAAACCGGTTTGGCTCAGTGGATAGAGCGTCGGCCTGCGGACTGAAAGGTCCCAGTTTCAATTCCGGTCAAGGGCATGTACCTGGGTTGCGGGCACATCCCCAGTAGGAGATGTGCAGGAGGCAGCTGATCGATGTTTCTCTCTCATCGATGTTTCTAACTCTCTATCTCTCTCCCTTCCTCTCTGTAAAAAATCAATAAAATATTTTAAAAATAAATAAATAAATAAATAAATTCAGGAAGCTTTTTGTTTGTAAGGAACCTGAAACTTAGATGGACATACTGCTGCAGGGCTGATGAGGCACAATTTGAGTTAGAAGCACCAAACCAAACTACTTGGATTCAAATCTCAGCTCCACTATTTGTCAGTTGTGTGACTTCGGCAAGCTACTCAACCTGTCAGTGTCTCGGTTTCCTCATCTGTAAAATGAGAATAATCGCACCCCTCAGGCAGTTGCTGTGAAAATTAAATGATTCATTCGGGTAACAGTCCTTGAACAGGGCAGGCATATAACAAGTATTTTGTAAGTTTTAGGTGTTAATGCTTTTTTCTAACTTTAAAAATTATATAATCATTTAGAAATTACAAAAGGTATAAATAATCAAGTCCTTTAAAACATGTTCTTGAAAAATGGAACATGACTGTAAATAAGTGATCATTTTAATAGATGTAAAAAATTCTGTGTAGATCATAATTTAACCATTCTTCTAATACTTAGTCCATTATAAATAATGGTTATATAAACATCTGTCTATGTACATATTTTCCCACATTTTCTTTCTTTAGGAATTCATTGAAGTAGAATTACTGGATCAAAAGTTATAATAATTTTAAGGCAAAAGTGTGCAAAAGATGGGCATGTGTTATTTTTAAAAGCTTGCTTATTTAAAAAACTATATTTATCTCCTTGTTTTAATTTACATTTCTTTAATTAGTAATGATGTTACACATTTCGTAAAGGGTTTTTAGCCATTTCCTCCCTTTGCTCATTTTTCTACTAGATTTCTATAAATCAAAGTTAACTTGCTGTAAAAATTAACATATTGGCAAACACAACTTTGGACTTTTAAAAAATATATATCCACCTTATCCCAAGTTTAAAAAAGAAGTCCAAATAAATATAATAACTATGTAGGTTTTTTGTTTCTCTGTTGGTTATCTGAATTCTACCATTAGGAAAACTCTGATACACATTAGGTTTTTGTTTTGTTCTGTATGTTACAGGCTATTTTTCTGGGGAATTTTTTTCTGAAACATCAAAATAAAATTACCAGAAAAACCGTCCTAAACAGAGAGGTTACCCAGACAGTAGGTGAACATAATTGCTTTTTAAAAATATATATATTTTTATTGATTTCAGAGAGGAAGGAAGAGGAAGAGAGAGATAGAAACATCAATGATGAGAGTGAACCACTGATTGGCTGCCTCCTGCACGCACCCTACTGGGGATCAAGCCCGCAACCCGGGCATGTGCCCTTGACTGGAATTGAACCCTGGAACGCTTCAGTCCGCAGGCTGACGCTCTCCCCACTGAGCCAAACTGGGCTAACTGCTTTTTAATTATTAATAAATTTGGGTAAGTACATCTTAAGTATTAAACAGCAGAAATCATGTTAAAAATAAATGTTCCTTAAATTCTATCACTTTCTCAAAAGCTTCTAGGTGTATTTCTTTTTTTTTTTTTAAAGTTTAAAAATAGGGCAGCATTTCTTTATCTAACATTACACAATAAAAAATCAAGGATTTTCTTAAATCTTATATATTCAAAGTATAAAGAAGTTAACCCATTTATCCTCAAATGTACTTTTGGGGGTTTGATACATTAGCATTAATTGTTATGATTATGTAGATTCAGAAACTCATAAAATATTTCAGGTATACCTTTTAAGCTATATTTTCTAATTAGTAAAATCAAATCATCATTTCCTGGACTACTTTGAAAAGAAACAAGATTTAACTTTCTAAGAGACCTAATGGTTTATGAATTGCACTCTAGTGTGCCCACACTAAATAATTCTCAGTGTACCCACAGTTTTAAATGCCACCACTGCCCATGTTGGGAGAATCCCCTGCAGAGGGGTGACAAACTAAACGCCACTCCTAATCCAGTTGTAGTGCCCCCTCATGAAGATGTATGAATGAACTGTCAATGATTGACAGGCATTTGAGAAAGGCCTCTGCGGCAAGAATTCTAGAGATAAGCCCTTAAAATTCCAGTCCCTGGGTATACAGTTATACACTGATTGAGGAACTGCTGGGAAGAGACTTTGCAAATGAAATTAAAGTTATTAATCAACTGATTTCAGGGAGAATGTCCTAGCTTGTCTAGGTAGGTCTAATGAAATCACATGAGGCCTTCCAAACAGAAAAGGAAGCAGAGAGAAGCAGAGGAGAGACAAGACAGAAGGAAAGGTCAGATTCCACGCATAAGAACTGGACTTGCTGTTGCTGGCTTTGAAGATGGACGAAGGGGGCCACAAGTCCACGAATTCAGGAGGCCTCTAGGAGCAAGAATGACCTCTGGCAGACAAACCAGGGGGAACTTCAGTCCTACAACCACATGGAACCAAATTCTTCCATATAGAATTCTTTCTCAGAACCTTCAGGAACAAACATAGTCCCACTGACATCTTATAAAACTCTAAGTGTAGGATTCGGCTCAGTCTTGCTGTGCCAGAACTTTTAACCTATAGAAACGGTGAGATAATACATTTGTGTTTTTAGGCTGCTAAGTTTATGGAAAACTCACAGAGATTCTAACATAAAAGATACCAAATGTAAAGAAAAACAACTTGAGCAAAAGAATAAAACAAAAAAGGCTTAATTACAATTCTCAGAAAGATAAGACAATGACATCTATGAGAGACATATAGGATGTTATAAAGAACAGCTGGAGCTTTAAAATGAGACCTTGGATATTAACAAGGGGAGGGAGGGTTCTTTCCTGTTTTATTTATTTATTTACTATTTTGTTGAGGCTTAATTTATATAAAGTCAACAAATCTGAAATGTATTCATGGGTACCTGGTAACAAACATCTAGATAAAAATATACACCACTGAAAATTAAAATTTGATATTCACTATAAAAAAAATCCAAAATAAGAGATATAAAGTCATGTAAGAGGATCAGTCTAAGGACCAAGTCTAAGTACTAGTAACAGAAAGAACAGAGGAAACAAAGGAGGAATTAGGGTACATTACTATGAAATTTCAAAATTGCAGGAAAAAGAAAAGATCCTGTAAGTTTCCAAGGAGAAAAAGCAGCCTACAAAGGAAGGATAAAAATAAAATTTAAGAACTCTACCAGGACTATCAATAGCAACACTGGATGCTAAAATACAACTGAAAATGACTTCCCGAATCTGAGGAAAAATAATTTTCAACCCAACAATTCTATCCAAGAGCAAAATAAAGACATTTTCAAGTATATCATCTCAAACATTCACCTTTTCCTTAGTGCGCTGATGGAGGATAGAGTCCACCACAAAGAAACCAAGATAAGACATTTTCCTTGGACAGAGGTGAAGGGAAGTCCTGGGGCTATGACTGTGCACCTTAGCCTAGAAAACACCCACCCCAGGTTATTGGAGCAGAATGACAGAGGGCTTCAGAACAACTCTAGGGAAAAAGGCGGGGTGGGGGGTTATTATCAGATAATGTATTTGATCATGAAAATTCTAGAGAATGTGGAGTGTGGAAGAATCAACAAGATACTGGTTGACAACTAAGCAAATGATAAACAAAAAAAGGCATAAGATAGGAAAAGAAAAAGTATTTGGAGCTCAGTTTTGAACATGTTCAATTTGAAATTTCTGTAAAAAGAAATGGTTTTGTTATTATAAATAATGCTTCACTGAGCAAATGATGGCTTTCAAAAAGGTATATGGCTAGAACCCAGTGTGGCTCAATGGTTGAACTTTAACCCATGCACCAAGAAGCCACCAGTTCAATTTCCAGTCAGGGCACATGCTGGATTGCAGGCTTGACCCCAGTAGGGGACATGCAGGAGGCAGCCAATCAATGTTTCTTTCTCCCTCTCTCTCTAAAATCAAAAACATATTTTATATATATTTAAAAAAAAGGTTTATGGCTAGAAAAATATCAAAGATGTAGTTTCAGATGCACAACTTTATATAATATCTGTATACTCCATTGTGTATTCACCGCCCGAAGTCTAGTCACCATATATGTGACCACCTTTACCCTCCCCGAACCCCTTCGCCTCTAGTAACCACCATTCCGTTGTATCTGTGAGTTTACACAGGTAGGTTTTTATGTGTTCAAAAATGGAGAATCAATTGAGTAAATACTTAAGAACACAACTGCTAAATCATATGGTAAGACTATGTTTAGCTTTGTAAGAAACTGCCAACTATCACATAATTTTTCAAAAAACGGTTCTAGAACAACTGGATATCCACGTGCAGAAAAATGAACCTAGATTCAGACCTTTCATCTTCACAAAAATTGACTCAAAATGTATCACAGGCCTAAACGTAAAATGCAAACTATAATACTCCTGGAAGATAACCTGAGAAAAAATCTAGACCACTGGTGGTCCGTGAGGTCCGAAAGGCTGGCGACCGCTGATCTAGATGACCTTGGGGTTGGTGATGACTTTTTAGATACAACAAAAGCATAATTTAAAAAAAGAATAACTGATAAGCCGGAGTTCATTAAAATTAATTTCTGCTCTCTGAAAGAAACTGTCAAAGACAAGCCACAGACTGGGCGAAGATATTTGCATAAGACTTATCTGATAAAGGACTATTATCCAAAATATATAAAGAACTTTTAAAATACAACAATTAGACAATAAACAACCCGATTAAAAAATAGGTCAAAGTCCTTAACAGACACCTCACCAAAGAAGATGTAGATGGCAAAGGAGCCTATTAAAAGATGCTCCACATCACGTCATCAGGAAAATGCAAATTAAAACAATGAGAGACCATCCCACATCTATTAGAGTGGCCACAAATCAGGCCACTGACAACACCAAAAGCTGGTGACATTTAGAGCAACAGAAACTCGCATTCATTGCTGGTGTAAACGCAAAAGGGTACAGCTACTCTGGAAGACAGTTTGGCAAAACACATTCTTACCATCTGATCCAACAATCACATTCCTTAGTATTGACCCAAAGGAGTTGAAAATATTATGTCCACACAAAATCCTACACATGGAAAGTTTATAGCAGCTGTATTTACAATTGTACAACTTTTAAACAACCGAGATGTCCTTCTATAGGAAATGTATAAACTTTGGTACATCCAGACAATAGAATATATATATTTTAAAGTTAGTCATTTCTTTTTATATATATATATATATTTAGATTTTTAGAGAGAGAGAGGAAGGGAGAAGGAGAGAGAAAGAAACATCGGATATGAGAGAGAAATATTTGATCAGTGGGCTCCTGTACTCTCCCCCCTGGGATAGAGCCCAAAATCCAGGCACGTGCCCTGACCGGGTATCAAAACTCTTGGTACACAGGACGTTGCTCAACCAACTAAGCCACACTGGTCAGGGCTGGAATATTTTTTAGTGCTAAAAAAAAATGAGCTATCAAGCCATGAAAAGACATGAATAAAACTTAAGTGCATATTACTAAGTGAAAGAAACCAATTTGAAAAAGCTACATACTCTATGATTCCAACTGTAAGACATTCTGGAAAAGGCGAAACTATGGAGACAGTGAAGAAATTAGTGGTTGTCAAGGGCTGGGGAAGGAAGGGAAGAATAGAACACAAGATTTTGAGGGCAGTGCAACTACTCTGTATGATACAGTAATGATGGATACATGTCATTATACATTTGTCTAAACCCACAGACTGTACAACACCAAGGAAATCTAATGTAAGCCCCCGATTCTGGATAATAATGATGTGTCAATGTAGGCTTCTCTGTTGCAACAAATGTACCACTCTGGTGGAGAATGTTGACAGGGGAATAGGGGGTAAATTGAAATTCTGTACTTTCTCCTCAATTTTGCTGTGAACCTAAAACTACTCTAAAAATCAAGTTTATATCATTTGTCTATTTTTTAAAAATTAATAAACAGGTAATTTAAAATAGAAGAAACTTAGATTAGATGGCCAATAAAGATACAAAAACATACTTAACTTTATAAACTAAAATGAAATTGTGTATTTTTTTCACTCAGAGAAGCAAATACTAAAAACTGACAACATTCAAATGTTAGTGATGATTTGGAATGAGGGGTTTTCATACATTGTGGGCTGGAATGTAAACAGGCAGAACCTCTTGGGAGAGCAATTTGACAGTCTTCTGAAATGAATTATGTGTACTCTTAAAACAATTCTACTTTTTACTTGAACACGCAAGAGAAATTCCTGCACACATGTTCAAAACAGTGTAAAAAAATACCCACACAGCAATGGAAGTAACTAACATATATTATTTTGGGGTATATATTTACACATAGATGTAAATACATGCTTATGTGTGTGTGTGTGTTTATGTAGTTTTAAAAGTGTTGAGCGGATACACATTACATTTATGATAGTAGTTGCTTTTGAAGGGAAATTAAGAGAATGTAACTCAAAACTTTACCTATATTATTTTAACTTAAGAGTTTGGCAAAATGGCCCTAACCGGTTTGGCTCAGTGGATAGAGTGTTGGCCTGCAGACTGAAAGGTCCCAGCTGGATTCTGGTCAAGGGCACATGCCTGGGTTGTGGGCTTGGTCCCCCGTAGGGGGCGTGTAGGAGGCAGCCGATCAATGGTTCTCTCTCATCACTGATGTTTCTCTCTCTCTCTCCCTCTCCCTTCCTCTCTGAAATCAATAAAAAAAAAAAAAAAAATATATATATATATATATATACACACACACACATACATATATATATACACACACACATATATATACATATATATATATATATATAAAGTTTGGCAAAATGATATAAACTATTAATTCTAGATAATTAATTCTAGAAGTAGGTAAGTGTTATACAATAACCTGTACTTTTCTGTTATTTTAATTTTTTCTTAAAAATTTCATTAACATAAAAACCATTATAATTTCAGAGTCATTAGATCAAAACAGCCAACCTACCTGTATCTCCCCCTAAGCCAGCGATTTTCAACCTTTTTCATCTCACAGCACCCATAAACTAATTACTAAAACTTTGCAGCACACCAAGAAAATATAGGTATAATTTTGATTAATTCACACCAGACAGCTATGGTTGTTTGGCTGTTGTCATTTTTTTATTTGACAATCTAAGGCAGTGGTCGGCAAACTCATTAGTCAACAGAGCCAAATATCAATAGTACAACGATTGAAATTTCTTTTGAGAGCCAAATTTTTTAAACTTAAACTATATAGGTAGGTACATTGTTATTAACTTAATTAGGGTACTCCTAAGGCTTAGGAAGAGCCACACTCAAGGGGCCAAAGAGCCGCATGTGGCTCGCGAGCCGCAGTTTGCCAACCACGGATCTAAGGGAAAAGAAGTCAGTGCCCGTGACTAAATAGTTAGGTATTGTACGTTTTAAAAATTCTTGTGGCCCACTGTTTGAAAATTGCTACTCTAATCTATCGCACAATAATTATAAACTAGTGATAAAGATAACAGTTCACATTTTCACTGATGGCTGGATTCTTTTAGTCACATGACATAATTGGGTCAGCCAAAATTAATCCACATCTCATGTCAGAAAGCATAAATAGAATTACTACAAGAGTATTCAAATTGTAGGCTGGTTAAGGAAGACAACACTCATAGCCATTTCCTTCGGAGCTTTGTCAGGCCCTTAATGCGGGAAGTGACATAATCTGCCTGAATCGCTAAAATCAAATAGTGACTGACGTGAAGGAAACACTGCGAAAGCTACATCCCTCTGAAAATAATACCGGTTTCCTTCCCTGTCCTCTTCTCTTTCCCATAAAAATACGTCATCAGAATGTATTACATAATAAATACCTGATATACTTCTAGAAAGGAAAGAATCTACACACTTATCTTAAATATAAAAACTTTAAAGAATAAAGTAAAACTTTCATAAATATACATACATAGAGAGCTCACCCCGACCCCTGCTCCTTGAGATAAGCTAAGTGTCAGTCATCAGTCATATCATACATGCATCACACAACTCATACTTTCATGGAAGAATGTATCGAATACTTACTAAAAGTCTTACAGATGTCAGAAACAGCTTTGAAGACTCTATCAGAAAAATTCACTTTCACTTTCACATACTTCATGTTGGGAAGTTGCAGTCGAAGCAGTTTGTGCTGGGGAGTGAACTGGAGCTTAGCATCCGCCTGAATGCCATACTTATCCAAGGTCCAATGTGTCTTAAGAAGCCAAGTTCTCTTCTTTTCCCACCAGAGAGCATGGTCAGACCAATCTTTTTTTACATCTATAAAAAAAAAAAAGTACAAACAAAATACTTAAAAAATCACCAAGATTACCTTGAGAGAAATTTAAAAGCAGAAAACTAAATAATTGGGTATTTAATACAAACAATTAAATACTAAGTTGCTATTATGGGATAGGTACAAAAGAAATACTACCAGCTGAAAAACATACGCTCTGCCCAGGAAAGCCAGTATACAGGTAGCTGAGGCAGAAGACCCTGGGCCACTAATAATGCCTAAGTGAGGTACAACAGCGGACTCCTGGGTGACAGAGTCAATACTCTCTCGTCATTCAGGGAACAGAGAGAACCCTGGGGGCAGGAATCGGAAGAATAAATAATGAAGTGGAGTTGGTGGGTTCTGAGCCCAGCCTCAGGAATGGACAATATTCTGATGATAAAGTAGGTGAGAAGGCTGAAGTTAGTGAATCTGCAGCAGTGTGTTGAGGTGGGTAAGGAGTGGTGAAAAGTAAGATAGGGGACCAGAGTGAGCAAACACCAACAGCCTAGGGGAAGAGCATGGGGAAAAAACCACCCACAAGTAACAGGACAATCTAAGAGAAAGAAAAAACAAACAAAAACCTACATGATGTCCCAAATATATTCCAAGAAAAGTAATTTATAAAGTCATGCTAACTTTTCCCCCAATGTATTTTGGTACAAGTATAACAGAAAATGTTAATATTTGTTAAACTATTTAACAGCCCTATGCAATTAAGTAAAACCAAATAAAGAATATAATTTATGTAAGATTTGGCTACCCCAAATAAGGCAGCTGTTAACAGTAAACCAGCAAAATACACATAAAATCTAAATGTAACTCCAACTAGATTTGTTTTTTTTCTTAACTGATTTTTAGAAGGGAAAGGAGGGGGGAGAGAGAGAGAGTGAGAGAGAGAAAG
The DNA here is from genome assembly GCF_028538775.1 of Myotis yumanensis. Lineage (NCBI taxonomy): Eukaryota > Metazoa > Chordata > Mammalia > Chiroptera > Vespertilionidae > Myotis > Myotis yumanensis. Next base: position 46,344,252 of record NW_027223752.1, on the reverse strand, counting down.
AGAGACAGAGAGAGAGAGAGAAAGAGAGAGAGAGAGAGAGAGAGAGAGAGAGAGAGAGATGGATGAGAGCAAAACACGGATTGGCTGTGTCCTGTACACGTACCAAACAGGAATGAAACTTACGACCTTGCGGTGCACCGGCTGATGCCCAAATCAACTGAGCCACACGTGGCCAGGGCCAGCTAGTTTTTAAAGGAGCAATAAAAGTGAAAACTTTTTGGACATGTTAAACAATGAACCAAAAACAGGGAAAATGATACTTAAAAAAAAAAAAGAACAGTCAAACAAAGCCTTCCAGGGGAAGGAAAAAAACCCCTGGAAAATAACATACTAGCATATAAAAACGAAAACCTACACTTCCTGGGTTGAGGGTTGCTCTCAGGACCATTAAATTCCCAGTACTTCCTGGCTGCCATGCAAGGGACTGACCACCCACACTCAGGCAGAGCCAACTCAGAGACCTCAGGACCTGTCCCCCACAGCAGTCAGTGAACTGTGGTGGGGGAGGAGCCTCAACAGCATTTGTACAAGCTTGAAAGAAATGCTTATTCAAACAGACAAAAATGTGCTGTTTTACAATGGTATCGGGACAGAAGGCAATACTGTAAAGACATACTAAACTGCAGTCTCAAATGTGGCCCAGCAGTAAGGTGCTGAAACACAGAGACAAAGACACGGCATGATAAGGAACTGAGTAGCTCTTTGGAATAAGTTACAGATAAAATTCATAGAGGCCATTTGTCACCAACACCGAAAGTTTAAAATTTAAAGACAGCATCAACAATGTGGAGTGTTAAAAGGAATTTTAACAGTAGGTCAAGAATTGGACTTTTCAGCCCTAGCTGGTTTGGCTCAGTGGATAGGACGTTGGCCTGTGGACTGAAGGGTCCCGGGTTCGAATCTGGTCAGGGGCACATGCCTGGGTTGCGGGCTCCATCCCCAGTAGGGGATGTGCAGGGGGTGGCCGGGTGGTGGTTCTCTCTCATCATTGATGTTTCTATCTCTCTCTCCCCCTCTCCCTTCCTCTCTGAAATCAATGAAAACATATTAAAAAAAAAAAAAGAATTGGACTTCTCAAGTCAAAACTATGTTAGGGATGGGTTTTGGATGGCCCACCAGCTAAGAACATTTTTCTAGACTCTGAAATGATTTGAGGATGACTTGGGTTCCCAGATCCAATTCCCCGGGTGGGGGAGAGAGGTGTCCTACCCAAGCAAACAATTCTCAGACATCAGAAGGGTTTTTCAAGAATTTGACTCAATTCTGAGGCTATCCACCAGGAGACAGCATCAGGTTCCACAGGTTAAGAGTTCAGTCCTACCAGACTAGCCCCACCACACTGGATGCAAGCCCAGATTATGTACTTCTGACGGACTGGCTGCAGAGGAGAGGTACTAGCAACCTCCTCCAACTCAAAATGCTAATTGCAAGTCCAGGTTGTCACCTGTTCTTCTGAACGACTGGCTATAAACCAGAAGTTCCCATGACCCCCTCCCTTGGGTTTGATTAATTTCTTAGAATGACTTACAGTACTCAGTGAAAACACATTACTTACGAGATCACTGGCTCACTGTGTAACTAAGGAACAGCTAGATGGAAAGACGCATAGGGCAAGGAATGTGGGAAGGGGCGCAGAGCTCCCATACCATCTCCAGGCTGCCACTCTCCCTGCAGCTCCACGTGTTCACCAAACCAGAAGCTTTCCCAACCCCATGCTTGTGGATTTTTATGGAGGCTTCATTATGTAGTCACAATTGATTAAAATCGTTGCCCATTGGCGACTGATTCAACCTCCAGCCCCTCTAACCTCCAGGAATCAAACTGACCTCCAGGCCGGCGTGGCTCAATGGTTGAGCATCAACCTATGAACCAGGAGGTCAGAGTTTGATTCCTGGTCAGGCACGTGCCCGGGATGCAGGCTCGAAACCCAGTGGGGGGCGTGCAGGAAGCAGCTTATCAATGATTCTCTCTGATCATGGATGTTTCTAGCTCTCTCCCTTCCTCTCTGAAATCAATTATATATATATATATATATATATATATATATATATATATATATATGAAAGTTTCAACCCTTCATTCCCTAAGTTATATAATTATATAAATATTTAATCATTATGCTGTATACCTGAAACTAATATAATATTGTATGTCAACTATAATTGGGAAAAAGAAAGAAAAAAAATTCCAATCCTCTAATTATATGGTTGGGTCTCCTGGCAACCAGCCCCCATCCTTAGGTGCTTTCCAAAAGTCAATTTATTAACAAAACAAAAGACACCTCCCAACACTTGGGAAATTCCAAGAGTCTCAGGAGCTGAGAGCCAGCAATTATGGAAGACCAAATGGATATGAGAAATATATTTTGGCCATCTAAATGATGAAATATATTCTTATACATCACAATGTCGCAGGGGGTAAAAAGATAACATTGTTCATATAATTTTTATATAAAATTCAAATGTCCGTGTTCACAGTTTTATGGAACACAGGCACACTCATGTGTTTCACAGCATCTAAAGACTGCTCCGCACTACAGCAGCAGGGCAGAGTAGTTGTGACAGAGACCTTAGTACCCACAAAGCCCAAAATATTTACTCTCTGGAGTTTTACAGAAAACTTCTGTGGGGCCCCTGATGTAATAAAATCTCGACTTTCCATCAATTAAGCTTCAAACTCTGACCTGAGAAACAGATACTCCCCCCGATGCCATCTTCCCTTTAAAGTCCAACCATCCTGGTGTTTTCACACCAAAGGAGCAGCTAGTAGCTGCATACAGCAAGAATAATGAGACAAGAATGGGCATACGATCCAAAGATGTACTAGACACCCTATGAGTAGTGTACCCACAGAAGGAAAGAGAGTCTCTCACTGACTGGCAGCACTGGCAAGATCAGTCCTTTTTTACCCATAGAAAGTAGTGGATAAATAACAACATAGGAAAGAAAAATCACACAAAACAAAAGCAGAAACAGGACACCAGAAAAGATCGTTAGTGTCAATGGTGTACATGCCAAGAGACAGAAACGGGGAAAATCAGGCATTTACAGTCCTGGAAGATGGAATAGTTAGACTGGGACAGATGTTCCAATAGTAGAATTTTCAGTAGCATTCTTTGAAGATTCAAAACGCCAGCAACCTACACAGCATTTATTATAGGGCGATCACCACTACAGAATAACAACAGTGTCTATAAAATACTCATTAATTCAACAGCTATCTACTGAACAGGTACTGTGTCCTAGTGCCAGAGAGTGATGAGAAAAAGCTCCATCATCTCTGAGGAAAGCCGAGGGGGCTAGGGTGGAGGAGGGAAAGAACAGAGGAGATGGCGTCAGAGCAAGGTCAGAGTCCTTTAGATTTTAGTATGAGGGCAAGAGAAGCCACTAGAGCAGTGGTTTTCAGCCCATTTTGCATAAGCATTATCTGAGCAACTTTTAAATATATGAATGCCTGGACCCAGCCCAAACGACTTTGGTTTTAAGGAAGGGAATGATTTACGTTTCATCATCACTGATAATTTTGAAGAACTGCCGGGGCAGGGGTGTGCATGAGTGGAAATGAGACCATGCGAAAAGTTAAGATGGGAGTGGAAATGATGAAAGTTTGAATGACCATGCTTGAGCAGTAAGGACATAGAACTAGGAAGAGGCAACTTTTCCTGAGCATTTTGTTACAGTGGGGAGAATAATGATGGTGGAGGGGCAGGCAGGGGGTGGCAAGACCAAGCAGTATTTTTAATTTTCTTTTTAAGAAGGGAAAGCTAGATTACTTAAACAGACTGGAATGATCCTGTTAAGCTTAAACATATTTACAATTATTATTATTCTTTAATTTGACTAACCCTTAGCTGAGGGTCAGTGTGTCACAATGTCACCTCAAAACTTTTTAGAGACTTGACTGGGCTCTCTTAAATATGCAAGACAATGTTTTCCCACCTTCTAGAAAATTCTTTCTTTGGTGCTAGCTTTGTATTATGCTATATATCTTGTTTTGAAGCTAACAGTATCTCCACATCAAGTCCCACAAATGGCTCCACTCAGGATATCACAAGAATATATCTTTTCTACTCAGAGGTAGCAAAAACAAAGTTTAAACTGACCAAAATCCTGAGAAAAATGACATTATACGAACTGAGAACCATTCACCTAAGTGCACAACAAAAATACGTAACTGCACAAATTGTGTGTGTGTGTGTAAAGCAATATATGTCAGTGCAATAGCCATTGAAAGTACTTAGGTTATCTAGCATGTTACAGCACTACTTGTCACTACAATGGCAAGTTAAACCAAACACACTATGCAACTGTAACCTGTATAAACACCGTGTACACAACAGATTTCAGATATCAACACACACATTTACTTATTTCTCTAGTTACAGACTAACCACAAGCATAAAAACATGCTGACTCTAAAAGGTACATTGACATCTCAAATAATTATGAACAAATAATGGCAAGCGAAAGAAAATGCTACTAATGAGTTAAACAATAGTTTATTTTTCTTGTGTGGTATTGGGATTTATAAAGGAATAATTATTGACATCCCTGCATTTGTATACTCTAAAACGTTGAAATTACTTTTCATACATGTTAACCATTTGTACACCATAAGCGTCTATAGACACAAGCAGTGGACCTTTTTTAATTAAATTCAAAATATCGTGGCAGTTAACTGGTTAACTCCCCTCCCCATCACAATGTGGGCCCCAAACCATATTAAAAATAAACAAACATTTCTGCATTTTCAGAATGGCAGCCTTGGTTTCAAACATAACATTAAACAACTGAATGGGAGACACACACACACACACACACACACACACACACACACACGCAAAACATCAGCCAGACACTTGCCACGGTAGGAGTTAGCAAACATCACCAAGGTAGGCTTGCTTCCATCAGCGTTATAAAAGCATTCAAGGGTAGATCGTGCTCAGCAACATATTCTAATAGTCAATTTTTCCAATATTATGATTTTCAGTTATGCTCCAGGTACCATGTAACTTTCTTTTATTTGGCATATTGTGATTTTAAATTATTGTTTCTAGATTTTTCAGAAGCAACCTACCATAACTACAAACATTTTCAGAAAGAAAAACTGAAGGGAAAAATGTTGTACTGTTATGAAGTTCTTGTTTATTTTCCTTTGTGAGGGGAGAAAAAAAAGGGATTTCATTATTTATTTATAAATTCAGCCTGTTTAGTAATTTTCAGAAGTCAAGAATTACTTAGATTATGGTGTAACAGAGAAGACAAATGTCTTCTATAGTAACTTTTGGTAAAACATGCTAATTTTTCAAAACATTTTGCCAGGATTCTGGAAAGAATTATTCCTGTGTTCCTCCCCTACTTAATAGGGCCAATCATGTTGTGGTCTCTTGCACATAAAATAGTATCTGACAGGCACTCAAATTCATATAATTAAAATTGCAAACGGCTAAACATTAACTGAATTAATAAAAATCTCCTCCCTCAACTGTGATAAAATGCTCCTCAAATTCAAGAAGTGGTTGTATATTTATTCCACAAAGACACTGTTTGTGTTTTAAGGAACAGAAGGCATAGGATTCATCATCAGGGGCTGAGCACACAAATATTGGTTGTATACTGGTTACTACCAAATAGCTTTTGGTGTCAAAGTGTTCATCTGCTCCACGAGTCACAATAGAAAGCAACTATTTCAAAATTTTTCCTGCTATAGAGATAATATTATATGCCCCTCTTTATACAATGACAGCTAGCTTGCACTAGAGAAAACAGGAGCAGGAAGAAAGGAGATACAACAGCGATTTTCAGCCGGTGTGGTGTGCAGCAGCACACTGATGTGCTGCAAGAATTTTTAAAACATGTACTACCTGACTGTTTAGTCAGGGACACTAACCTCTTTTCCCTTAGATTGTCAAATAAAAATGACAACAGGCACACAACAATTGAGCCATCCAGTGTGAATGAATCAAAAGTATACGCTGGGATTTTTTGGTCAGATCAGCAAAAAATATATATGTATTTTTTGGTGTGCCGCAGAATTTTAGTAATTAGTCTATATGTGCCATGAGATGAAAAGGTTGACAATTACTGAGATACACAATTTTTTTTAAAAATATATTTGTATTGATTTCAGAGAGAAAGAGAGAGGGAGAGAGAGATAGAAACATTAATGAGAATCATTAATCGGCTGCCTCCTCCACGCCCCCAGTGATCGGGCCCTCAACCCGGGCATGTGCCCTGACTGGGAATCAAACCATGACCTCCTGCTTCATAGGTCAACGTTCAACCACTGAGCCACACCAGCTGGGCTGAGATACACTACTGAAACACCATATTTAACCTTTTCCTACTAGAGCTACAGCAATTACTACTTGATATAGCCTTCTAAAATGCAACTTTTTGCTCTCATTTAAACAAAAACTTTTGTTTAAAAAGTCAAAAAACTGGTAAATAGAAAATTAACCAAATAACTTGTTTTTCTTAAGTACCCACATATTTTTTTTTTTTTGGTGCCCTTGACCGGAATCGAACCTGGGACCCTTCAGTCCACAGGCCAATGTTCTATCCACTGAGCCAAGCCGGTTAGGGCAGTACCCACATTTTAAAAGTAAGTAAGTAACTCATTAGTAACAGTTTGGAATGAAGAGAAGACAAGATATTAATTTTAGTGGCTGCTAGTTCTAGTGGCATATTTAAGAAAGAATTTTAACCAAGAAGGAAATGTAAAATTTGTTTTGTATTCTCTTAACGTCCACAGACCAGAACCAACGCTTATATTATGTTAGATAATCTTTGGTAAGCAAACATTTCACTTTAAATCTTAAGTATGGAAAAAAGCTTTCTGGGCACATGTCTTATTTTTGGTCAATGGACACTTTTTAATTTTGCTAACATTGTTGACACTTCCTGCAGTTTCCTTTGTTTACAATCCTCTTGAACCACAAATTAGGTAATATAACTATTACTATATTCAAGAGTCTTTTGCCCGTCTTTACTGATGGTAAAGAACACGCTAATCCTGGAGCACGAGTAACAAAACTAAGCAGGCTGGTCTGACACGACTGCCAACTGAGTCATGCAAGCTGACCAGACCAGACATCATGGGCCAGTGTCCTCCTAACCGCCCAAATAAGACTTTCAAACTCCACCGCACCCCCCCACACACACCATTTACTCTACCACCCAGTCACTCACCTACCAAACTTAGAAGATTTTTTTCTCCTTCATTTCACAACCAGGCAGATTGAAACAATTACTATAAATTTATCGTCAACAGGGTCCAAGACATCAGTGGGCAACCCCACTCTGTTCTTCTGTCCACCACTGTATGTCAAACTCCTCAACCCTCCTCCAACTCCTGAGGATCCTCCTTCTCAGTAGACAACCATGGGTTCTACCTCAGAGGATACAGGTGCCATCAGACTGGAACTATTTCACCTACATGCCAACCAAATCTACAAACCTCCTTCCACTGGTACCCGCGGGTCACCTGCCTTTGTGTTATGATGAAGGAAGCCTCTCTCTTCCTACTTATCTGAAGTCTTCCTGCCACCTGTTCTGCTGCCTTCCCACCTTCTAGGAACCATGCACTTCTCTCCTTACACTGGCTCCCTAGATACCTCCACCATTCCCATGGCTTTAAACGGCATGTTGCCTTCATCATCTTTTCTCCAGCCCAGCCTTCTGCTTAGAGCGCCAGCTTATACAACCTCCTGTCTATCCCACATCTCCCTCTGAATGTCTCACAGGCCTCTCAAACTTAGTATCTCCAAACTTAACCCAATTTTCTCCTATCCCCAGGGTTACAAAATAGCACTCAACAACCCATTTGCTCCAGTGAGAAATCTAGAAGTAATGGATTCTATTTATCAGCAAGCCCTTCAGTTCCACTTCCAATAATCTCCACTGCACCACCCTATTTCAAGCCATCATCTCTTCCAATGACCACAGCAGCGGCCTCCTAACGGGGCTCCTTGATTCCACCCAGTCCTTTCCACACAATAGCCAAGACTTGCTTGTCATTCCCCGGCTGAAAATCCTTCCACAGCTTCCAGCTGAATTTAGAATAAAATCCAAATGCCTATCATCGTCTACAAAGCCCCAGACAACACAGCCCGTCTACTCCTCCAAATTTACCCTGTGCTACTCCTTCTCTGCTTCAGCCACACTTACCCCCTTCATATTCCAAGAACTAAGAAGCAAGCTCTTTCCTGCCTCCATGGCTTTGAACATGCTATTCCACTTCTGAATGTCTAATTTTCTCTCATCTCTCAAATTTCAGTTTAAATTCCATGTTCTCAGAGAAGCCTTCCTCTTAAACACCCTAGCAATGAGCCTTCATATGTCCCTCATTATTCTCTATTTCAGTACACTGTGATATCACTTACTAAAATTTGTATTCATTTTGTTATTTCATAGGAGGGGGAGGTGTCTTCTGTACTAGATTATAAATTCTGAGAAGATAAGGACAATGTCTATTTCTATCACCCTTATACAGGACGGGGCAAACGTAGGTTTACAGTTGTATGTATGGAAAATATAACAATTGAGAAATAATACAAGAATAAACTCTGTGTTTTGCCCCACCCTATAATTCTAGCACCTAGCCCAGTGCCTGGCACACAACAGCTGATAAATGAATGAATCCTCATACTGCAAATGTTAAAAGTGTTCCATTACTCTAAGAAAACATTGATCCCAACAAGGAAATTATTCTTAAACCATCAAGAAATAGATAAGATTTGTTAATTTAATCGTATGTTTAAAAATCCATTTTATCTTAACTTCAGAATTAAAACATGCTTCCATGTAACTAGACATGTGGCAGAGATTCCCCTAGACATGGGGAATCACACTGAACTGACTGCCTCTGCTTTCTCCTTTCTAAAAAGGATGGATTCCTTTGCTTATGTTCCAAACATTCCTTTATTAGTCTTAGAATTCTGATTCACCACAGAGAAACATTATAAACAGTAGGTTCCAAATCGGACTGTTACCCAATCTAAAATCACCCAAAGAGCATCACCAGCAGTATTCACTACACTGATCATAGGCGTTTGCGGTTGGTGCTTCGTGAGAACTACTAGCAGTGGCACCGGCAGCGTGTGGACTGGAGGGGAAGAGAGCAGATGCTGCTGGAAAACTGTGAGAGAGACGAGGACTTCCTGCTATCGTAAGGCAACCGGCTACTCCCTGTCCCCCTTCCACAAACTCCAAGAATTAACCGGCCTCCTTCCTCTTTCCCAGGGGCATGTTGTCATCTTAGGCCAAGGTTTCTTTCCTTTACTGAGCTACTGACAACAGCAAAGTTTCAGTTTCTGTTTCCCTCTTCAATTCCTGAAACAAATCTTCTAATGTTTCTAATGAGATATTATTGGCAATAATGTGTAACAAGTAAAATGAATGCTTAAATGTTTTAAAAATTAACTCTATAATGGTATCCCTCATATTTCCTGAAATATGGAGGACTTTAAATAATAATTTCACCATAGAATCACAATCTTTTGTCTTGAAAACTCCTTATCCTCCAGCCTTTTGGTCTCTCTCTCCCCAAATGCCTTTTAATTTCCGCTTTGAGAAAGCTGAGGACCTCCTCCCTTGCTTTTAGAACATGCCTTCTTGTTCCTTCTTTATTAGGGAGAGGAGGCAAAGTGAATGAAGTTTTTTGCTCTTCAGGTACACAATCAGTAAGTGAATGAATAAACATTTTCCAAGTACTGACCGGACGCCAGGCATAAAGCTAGCCCTGGGAATATAAAACTAGTAAACAAGAATTCCCATCCTAGAGGTGCTTATAGTCCAAGTGAGGGACACAATTAGTCAAATGAGCTAAACAGATAAATGCCACAGAGGCCACCAAGTTTAAATGTGAAAGATTTAGGCTCTGAAGAAGAGGTGACGTTTTACCTGGATCTTGAGAGAGAAGGGGGAGTTCCAACATGTGCTAAGAGTAACTGTCCTATAGAATATGCAGGCTCTCAGTGAGAGTGCTGTCTGAGGGGATCATGATGGGACTGTGGACAATGCATCAGAAGCAGCAAGGGCCTGGCAGCAAGACCAGCACTGCAATATTCTGCAAGCTGGACCTGACCTAAGGCACAACCTGAAGAGAAGCCAAACACGAGAGCCCAGGCTACGAGAGAACCACAGGTTGTAACGATGATCATTAGAGATGAGAGAGGACAGCTGGAAAGTGAAGAGGAAAGCTAGAAAATTCCTAGGGCTTGAGTAACAGCACTGAAACATTTATTAACGATTTAGTATATACCAGCAGCACTAACACATTCTCACAAAAATAGATATTTAGGGGTGAGAAAGAAGACAGACCGTACATCTACAGGGAGTAAAGAGATGATTATTTTTTTAATATATTTTATTGAATTTTTACAGAGAGTAAGGGAGAGGGATAGTTAGAAACATCGATCAGCTACCTCCTGCACACCCCCTAGTAGGGATGTGCCCGCAAGCAAGGTACATGCCCTTGAACGGAATCGAACCTGGGACCCTTCAGTCAGCACGCAGACCAATGCTCTATCCATGGAGCCAAACCGGTTAGAGCGGTAAAGAGATTATTAAAGTGGAAATACCAGGTCTCATGGGGAAGCGATGAGCAATGAGAAATGAGGTGTCACATGGGGACTGCACTTACTGCGTTCCCTCAGTATCTCTCCCACCTCAGAGATAAGTGACCTGCACTAGTAAGAGGACTACTGTGAGGTAGATTTCAAGCAATCTTGAAGGCAAAGGTCTGCAGCAGAATAAAATTCTGGGGAGAGTTTCAGCAAACTTTTAAGGCTTCAATGACTAACTAGAGCAGATGGATTGACCAAGTAGGCAAAACATTTAGAAAATAAACTCCTGAGTTTGGCCCAATGGTTGAGCATTGACCCATGAACCAGGAGATCACATGCCTGCCTGGACTTGCGGGCTCCATCCCCAGTGTGGGGCATGCAGGAGGCAGCCGATCAATGATTCTCTCTCATCATTAATGTTTCTCTCTCTCTCTCCCTCTTCCTCTCTGAAATCAATAAAAATATATATTTTTAAAAAGAAACAAAACTTCTGATAAAAAGTTGGCAAATGGATATTCCTGTGACATAGCTAACACTGAAAATCAAGGAATTCACTCCTCAAAACAAAATCATCTTTTTAAGTTACTTACAAATCCCAAATAATGTCTACCAATTTCAACTTAATATCTGATACAGAATATACTAACTCAAAGTAGCTGAGAAGTGTTATCAGATCACATAAACCACGCACACAATTACAGAATGTGCACAAATAGGAAGTCTGCTGATTATTCATTTCCAGAGGGTGGGTAACTTTCCATCCAATCCTGAAGGCTTACTACTCATTTGGTTCAACTTGGCTTAGTTCCTAGAAGACTGGACTCAGAGTCCATACAATGTCAACATCTGACATTCTGAGAGGAACATCGGGGCTGAATTCATCAGCTAATATTTGACTCATAGAAGTGCTAATAGGATTTGTCTTTTATAGGTGATCAAAGGCACAAGCTATTCAATAGTTTAAAAAAGTATCACTTTGAATATTTTATTGCTTTTGATAATTTAAATTTATCTCAGAAAGTACTAACAAATCCTAATACAGGACTGGAGTGTAGACTGCTGGAAAAAACATTTCTTGGAATCCAAGAGGTTTATATCTTCTGTTATTGACTTACTAGGGGCCCAGTGCACAAATTCGTGCACTTTGAAAGGAACTGTGGGCCGCAAGACTGCAGTGGGCACAGGGGCAGGTCTTGGCCCATCCTCCGCACCCCTTCCCGACCCCTCCCGCTGCGGCCCCGGTACCCTGTCTGCTAGCAGCCCCGCTCCTGCTGCCGACGCCACTCCCATGCACTGATGGTGCTGGGCCCTGCTCGCACTCGCTGATGGCACGGATCGATTGGGGCTGGAGCCAGCAGCGGGTGCAAGCGGTGGCTGCCGTCCCCAATTGCCCCTCAGGAGCAGTGGGAGGTGGAGAAGCCCTCAGGGACAATCAGGGCCGGCAGCTGCTCGCACCCACTGACAGTGCCAAGTGATCAGGAATGGCACTGGGCACTGGCAGTGGGTGCAAGTGGCGGCTCCAGCACCAGCAGCGGGTACAAGTGGGGCCAGTACCGGCAGCAGGTGTGAGCACCGGGCAGGACCGTGGCATGTGGGAGCAAAGAATTTTCAGTAACCACCAGAGGCTTGCCTCGATGACAGCAACTGCCGCCCCACCTTGGTCTGGCACCCCCGCTCACCTGCTCCACCACCCCACTGTGACCGACGCCCACCATGTTCTGTGCTCTGCCACCTGCTGCCAACCGTGTTCTGCTCGTGCCCTCTGATGGTCAGTGCTCTGCCATTCAGTATACTTGCATATTAGGGCTTTATATATAATGATATGTACCCAAGGAACTTCAAATTTGTAAAAAATCTAATGTCTCTTTCTGTTTAAAGTCTTTTAACAGTATCTCATAGTTCTTATTATAACACAGTCTTTTGTTGTTGTTAATCCTCACCCAAGGATATTTTTTCCAATGATTCTTTATTTTTTTAGAGTAGAAGAGAGTGAGCGGGGGAGGGAGGGAGAGACAGAAACATGGATGTGAAAGAGACACATCGATTGGTTGCCTCCCATAAGCGTCCCGACCGACCGGGTGCCTGCAACCCAGGTACATTCCCTTGAATCAAACCTGAGACCCCTCAGTCCCCAGGTCAATACTCTAACCATTGAGCCCACCAGCCAGGGCATAACACAATCTTTTAAACCTGTTAACAAAGCACTTTAAGTACCTGCTTATGTCTTAAGCCTGTCAAGCCAATGGATCCCCAGTATGGTTCCTCCATTAGACTTCTTTCAGTTCTTCAAATGGCCACCCTCCCTTGGTCCACCTCTCTTTCTCATCTCCCAACCTACTGTTTTTTCCACCCCATTTCCCCACACTTAACGTCCTTTGCCACCCTTCTAATTCCTACTCCACTTTCAGCTCTCAGTTTAAAAGTAATTTCCTCTAGAAATTTCCCCCTCCACCCTATGTCAAGTTGCTGGGTACATACTCTCCTATTTCAATTTTAATAATACTCATCACATTATAGGACTGAATTATTTAAAAACTGTCTTGCCCCTAAGACTTCAAGTTGAGTGAGGCTAAGGAATGGGTTCATTTTGTTCACATTTTATCTCTTCTATCCCTAGTACAGTGCCTAGCATTTGGTAGGTTCTCATTTAAAATATTAAGTGGGTGAGTGAAGGAATAACAGAATACAATTTCCCCACTGAGCTATATGTTTCTTCTCTATTATCTTTCCTTCCACTTTTCTAAGCTAGTTTCCAATACACCATAAGCACAGCAATCCTCAAGCTGGAGTCCCTTTCTTCCTCATTTTTCACCCTGCCGCTCCTTCAGATGAGGCCAGTCATTGATCGTGCTTCTAAAGCTCCATCACCTTCCTGTACCACTTACTTGGCACTTCACGGCCAGACCATCAACTCAAACCAATCTTTTCATTTTGGTATTAGAAAACCACTGACCTTGTGAGTGAGGACTGTTTCCCATTACCTAATGTAATGCTTGGCCCTCCACAAATGTCGGCTTTGCTGCTACTGATGAGAGCTCAAATCCTGTCCCCACAGAAGTCTCATGCCATATACCTCCATAACCTATCAAAAATAGTGTACAGAATTATCTTCATGCAGGAACATGTACACATGAATGTTCCATCTCATGCTAAGGCCCCTCTTTCCTAGTCTAACTTATTTAAGGCATTTATTCCCCCAAACTTGTATGATATTTAAGAATGAGATATCCCAGAGGTCCATTAGGATCTCAATAAAATAATAACAATTACTGTAACTGGTACTTAATATATATATTCATTTAATCCTCACAGCAACCCTATGAGGTAAATATATTATTCCCATGTCACTTCTAAGGAAACTAAGTCACAGTCATAGCTTGGCACAAGGTCACAAAGTTTATAGGTAGTGCAGTCAGTGTTCAAATCCACAACAAGAAAACTCTATCACTAGCCACAAAAGTCATCAACACCTCGCACAAAACTTTTGAAATTGGTATTGCAACTATCTGCCTTTTTCCAGGTTATTTTTAATTTTCAAAAAGTTATGAAATTCTTAAATCTGAATTTAAGAAACTACATTAAGGAAAATGAAGCGGGAAGGCACTTACCCAATAGACATCATCTAATACTGCTGGCACTTTCTTGGGGTGGTGAAACACAATACAATACACAGATGATGTATTACAGAATTGTGCACCTGAAACCTGTAATTTTATTAAACAATGTCACCCTCAATAAATTCAATAAAAAAGAAAAAAAATGTTGAGGGGGAAAAAAAAATGCTGGTACTTTACTGGTGTTTTATTCATAACCCTGAGTGCTCCATTAAGAAAAAAATATATCAAAAGCATCATTACACTGATGCCCTGAAATTACGATTGATCTTTAAAATACCTGATGTAATTTTTAGCTGCAGCATAATATAAAAATAGCATAGATAAGCCTGACTGTAGTGGCTCAGTTGGTGAGCATTGTCCTGTACACCGAAGGGTTGCTGGTTCTATTCCTAGTTGGGGTACCTGGGTTTTAGGTTTGATCCCCAGTTGGGGAGCATATGGAAGGCAACAGATGAATGTTTCTCTCTCAAAAGATGGATGTTTCTTTCTCAACAGATGGATGTTTCTCACACAGATGTCTCTCTCCCCTCCCTCCCTTCTTCCTTCCCTCCCTCTCTTCTTCCCTTCCTCCCTCCTGCTAAGCATGTCTTGGGTGAGGAATGAATGAATGAATAAATAAATAAGATAGTTAAATACTAAGTGAGAAAAGATTGGCTAAAGATTTTAAGACAGATGTCACCTCCTCTCAGCTAGAGGTTATTAGCTCCCAACCTTGAAAACTATGTAAGAGTCTCCCAAGAATACACTGAAGCTGGCTGGTCCTTCTGCAAGTAAATAATCAAATCTGAACACTGAATCATAAAAGAAAAGGAAATCCAAATATAAACCTCACATTTTAATCACTTACTGCTTTTCTTCTCAGACACATTAATTCATTGAGAAGCAAAATTGAAATGGAAAGTACCAGAAGATTCAATGTTCAAAGCATTTTGCCAATATAACACTCTCAATGAAGTAACATAGACCAGGATTTGTATAATGACCTTTTTCTGCACAATGGTATTGCTTCAGGATGGTATCTTTTACTTCAGATAGTTGCCATACTTGAAAAAATAATTTTAGAGAACTCTAATACATTACAAAGTATTATTTATCACGAATTTGACATGTTTGCTGTACAAATAAGGAAACTGAGATTCTGAATATTGAAAACCCTGTCTTAAAACAAACAAACAAACAAACAAAAACACCACTGATATTAAGTGGTACAGCCAGGAATGGAACCCAGACTTATTTCCTTCTATATCATTAACTAGCAGCCTGGTGCACTAAACTCAGGGGCTGTCCGACTGCCAGTTTAGGCCCTCTCGCAATCCAGGACCGCTGGCTCCTAACCACTCACCTGCCTGCCTGCCTGATCACCCCTAACCACTGCCTGCCAGCCTGCTCACCCCCAACTGCCCCCCCACCAGCCTGCTCACCCCCAACTGCCCTCCCCCTGCCGGCCTGATCGCCCCCAACTGGCCTGCTCACCCTCAACTGCACCCCCCCTGCCGGCCTGATCACCCCCAACTGTCCTCGCCTCCTGGTCTGATCGCCCCTATCCGCCTCTACCTCGGCCCTCCACATGGCTTTGTCTGGAAGGTCTCCTGGTCTAATTAGCATATTACTTTTATTAGTATAGATATCTGAAACTATTGTTCAAAGACTAGAGGCCTGGTGCACAGATTTGTGCACCTGGCCTGCGGGGATCAGGCCAAAACTGGCTCTCCGACATCCCCCAAAGGGTCCCACCAGTGCACAATTGGGGCCAGAGAGGGACTGTGGGAGGGCTCCAAGGCATGTCCAGCCCATCTCGCCCAGTCCCGATTGGGCCGATCAGGGCCGGCCAATCAGGGAGGGCTCCAGGGCATGTTCGGCCTGTCTTGCCCAGTCCCAATCGGCCGGACCCCAGCAGCAACTAACCTACCAGTCAGAGCATCTGCCCCCCCGGTAGTCAGTGTGTGTCACAGCAACTGGTCAAACAGTCAAATGGTCTAATGGTCAGACACTTAGCATATTAGGCATTCATTATATAAGATGCTTCACTACTGGTCCATTTTTATGACTTAAGTTCTAAATATCTACGTTTTCCAGTAGATTAATGATAAATCATTTTCATTGGACTATCCTATATAATAAAGAGCTAATATGCAAATGGTCATCACACCCTCATGCCCTCGTGCCAGGGCCGGGGGACCCGAGGCCATCCCCCCATCTGGCACCGGGCCAGGGGACCTGAGGCTGCACCCCCCCACCTGGCGGGGCTTGACGGGGGAACCTGAGGCTGTGCCCCCTGCCCGGCGCCAGGCTGGGGGACCTGAGGCTGTGCCCCCCGCCCTTCAGGGCTTGACGGGGGTGGGGCCAGCCGGGTCTGGGTCTCGCGAGATTTCAATGCACTCGGGTGAGCAGGGACTTGACTCTTCGGTCCCGCAGAGTGCCCCAGACTCTGACAGGAGGGAGATTTTCATAAACATTTTATTAATTTTCTTTCATCACTGACACTTCTATTATAAAGGGCAAATAGCAATATCAAAATATTTCCTCTAATTAATTATCTTTTAATGTGCATGAATTTTGTACACTGGGCCACTAGTTATTTTATACCTCAGATTCTACCAAATTAAAATAGCAATTACATTTTAAATTGATATAACATTATCTTAAATTGATATAATACAATTATTTCCTTTCTGATAATCACTACTATACCTCATATATTCTTCCTTTTAATATATAACAGTAAACAGAAGCTATACAACTTACAGAACAAAATCTTTGTGACCTTGAATAGGCAAATTTCTTTTTTTTTAAATATATTTTATTGATTTTTTACAGAGAGGAAGGGAGAGAGATAGAGAGTTAGAAACATCGATGAGAGAGAAACATCGATCAGCTGCCTCCTGCACATCTCCTACTGGGGATGTGCCCGCAACCCAGGTACATGCCCTTGACCGGAATCGAACCTGGGACCTTTCAGTCCGCAAGCCGATGCTCTATCCACTGAGCCAAACCGGTTTCGGCGGCAAATTTCTTATATATAACAATTTTTTTAAAAAAAGCTCAAGCCAGAAAAGAAATTGATTAAATGGACTTCATTAAAATTAAAAACTCTGCTCTTTGAAAGATATTGTGTTAAGAAAATGATAAGACAAGCCATAGACTAGGAGAAAATATTGCAAAACACATGATCTGATAAAGGACCTGTATCTATAATATATAAAGAATTCTTAAAACTCAATAAGATAAACAATTTTTTAATCCTCACCCCAAGGATATTTTTCCCATTGATTTTTTTCTCTTTTTTTAGAGTGGAGAGGAGAAAGGAGGGGGGAGGAGAGAAAAACCATATAAGAGAGACACATCCATTAGTTGTCTCCCGTTCATACCCTAACCAGGGCCAGGGATCGAGCCTGCAACCAAGGCACATGCCCTTGACTGGCAATCAAACCCTCGACCCTATGGTCCACGGGCCGACACTCCAATCTCTGAGCCAAACCAGCCACGGCAAGAAAAACACAGTTTTTTTTTTAAAAAAGGCAAAAGATATGAAGCCACTATATTAAGAAGATAAACAGATGACATATAAGCATATGAAAAGCTCCCCAACATCATTAATCGTTAGGGAAATGTGAATTAAAATCATGAGAACCACTGCGTACTTATTAAACTGGCTAAAACTAAACAAAAATAAAAATAAAAAACACCTGCCCTGGCTGGTGTTGCTCAGTGGTTGAATTCGTTGTCCATATATCACACCAATAAGTGGCAGGGCTCGACTGTTGTTTCTTACTTATTCTGTGTATCCATTAGCATCTACTACAGCCTGAAGACAGCTCATATGGTAAATCTATACCAAATGATGTCTAAAAATATTATCTTACCTAATAGCTTAGAAAAAATTGAACTTTAAGGACAAAGAACCTATAAAAATATTCTGAAGTGAAATTTGCACTGATAAAAAAATCTTATTAAAAAAGGTAAAGCACCCTAGCTGTTTTGACTCAGTGGATAGAGTGTTGGCCTGAGGACTAAAGGGCCCCAGGTTCGATTCCAGTCAAGTGCATATGCCCAGGTTACAGGCTCAATCCCCAGTAGGAGGTGTGCAGAAGTCAGCTGATCAATGATTCTAGAGGCCCGGTGCACAAAATTCATACACGGGTAGGGTCCCTAGGTCTGGCCAGCAATCCCCGCTGGCACCTGCCTTGGCCAGCCTGGCGCCACTCACTCGCTGGCCCATCCCCCCACCACTGGTTGCCTCCCTCTGCAGGGCAACCAGCGGGGCAATGGGGGGGCGGCGCCGCTGGCACCTGCCTTGGCTGGCCTGGAGCCTGTGGGCAGCTCCTGTGTTGAGCATCTGCCCCCTGGTGTTCAATGTGCATCATAGCGATGAGTTGTTCCGCTGTTCAGTCTATTTGCATATTAGGCTTTTATTATATAGGATGTTTCTAATTCCCTTTCTCTCTGAAATCAATAAAAATATATATTTTTAAAAAAGGTAAAGAAATGTGTTGAAAGACAAAGGCTAACGAACTGTTCTATAGGATGATGATAAAGTCTGAAAACAGGTACTATTTATTACATGTATCTTAATGTAATTTTAATAAACCACTTATTATATATTCTCCTGTGGTTCCAAACTTGGTAGCTATTAGGTTTATTAAAGGACCCTAGGAGGCCAATTTAGTTAAACTAAATGTGGAATGAGATCCTGAATGGAAGAAACAAAAGCCACTACTAAAACAATTTGCAAATTTGAATATAGATACATAGTAGACAACAGTATTGATTCAATGTTAAATTTCCTGGATTTCATAATTGTACTGTAATAGTTAAGAGAAAGTCCTTGTTCTTAGGTGATACATATTTTAAATATGTATGAAGGGTTTTGATGTCTGCAACTTAAATGGTTCAAAATAGTGTGTGTGTGTACACAAAGAGAAATCAAATGGCAAAATGCCAACTGGTGATATATGAAGATTATATAATATTTACTGTTATTATTCTTGAACAAAGTTTGAAATTTCAAAAAGTAGTTAGATAAAAGGTAAAATTTACAATTCTCTTTCAATTTTCTTTAATAGCTATTATATATTTCTAACAAGATCTTTTGGTGCTCAACTAAAGAAATTTATTTTTGTAATTTCTAAAGGAAAATCTAGTTATTTTGTCCTTCTCTGAGATAGAATGAATGTATACCATACTTTAAGATCACTTTAAAAGGCCTGGCCAGTGTGGTTCAGTGTGGTCCTGTGCACTGAAGGGTCTTGGGGTAGATTTCCAGTCAGGGCACATACCCAGGTTGCAGGTTCCATCCCAGGTCAAGGAGCCATGAGTGAGGCAACTAATCAATATTTCTCTCTCCCTTCCTCTCTCTCTAAAGATCAATAAAACCATAGTCCTCGGGTAAAGATTTCTTTTAAAAAATTACTTTAAGGGATTTTTAAGCATTTTAACCAAAATTTCCTTTTTTGATCATGTGATAACTTCTCAACCTAACTCTATTCTAACATACAACTACAACCTAAATGTACTCATTTCATTATTATGGCAAGAACATAACACACTTTAAAGCAAGAACAACTTTTTTCTAAAGGTTACATTCAGAAACATATTCCTCAAATTTTTGTAAGTCAGTTCCATAGTACATTTCTTTTTAGTTCCTTTTGAGTCCTCCAACTTACATTTTCTCCTCTGGAATATCATTTAACCTGATCTAAGCCAATTTCTACATTCTTCCTACTCATAATCAGAGCTAGAAGAAATTTAGAAATCACATTGTCTATTCTTCCCTCCAAGCTCACAGAGTTGGCTGGAGACTTCCATTCAGTGAGTTTCATGTTATAAAAAATTCCTTACTCGTCAACTAAAATGAATTTTTATAGAAAGGTAAAAATTTAATTATACACAGAAGTTTTAAAAAGTCAATTTTTATAAACTGATACTAAAATGCACTGAAACAAAGTATCTCTTTGGAATTTAGAATCATCAGTCCTGACTAAGCTCTAACTCTATGGAGAACAGTTTTAATACTTCTCAATGATCTCCAGAGGAAGGTCAGGAAAGCCCATAAAATTGAGCCTCTTCTTCACAAAATTTATTTTTGAATATAATTACTTTCCAGTTCTATTCTCTGATATCTTACTTTTATAATCCTTATCCCTGACATTTTAATCCTTTAAAATGAAGACGCTATACAGGTTTGAAAATTGTTTTTAACAAAACATGCGATAAATTTTTAAAATTGTATTTCAAGCACTCAATTTGTATTTCTAAAAAAAAAAAAGTGTGAATAATTTTTCCTTCTTGGAATGAAGTATGCATATTAAGGAAATCAATGTTGAGAACATTTGTCTAGTATCAGCCCAGACTAAGTCCCAGAGGCAAACGTTTCTGTCACATCACTATATAATTCCCTAAAGCCCACTTCATGGTGTACACTCTTTGCTTTCTTTTAAAAGATTAGTGCAGAATGACAAAGGTGTTTTATACTAAGATTTAAAACGGACCTTTCAGATCTTTTGAATTAAAGTCATAAACCTAAGAATCATAGTTTAATGACCTTAACTGAGGTGCTAAAGTTCTTGATAAAATTCTAACTGAATATAAAGATGTTGCTGACACATACCAAGGAAGCATTTATTTACTTTTTTTAGCTTGCTTAATTAAACTGCCCAATTCTGGGATGAACACTACCTTCAGTGGTGTCATAACCTTTTTTTTTTTTTTTTTTTAATCATAGGCCTTTTTGAGAATCTGACAGGAAGCTAAGAAGCCTCTTCCTAGAAAATCCCACATGTGCCTATACACACAAAATTTTAATATGCAATGTTAAGGGGAGGAGGCACTGTAAAATCCATTAATCCCAGAGAAACAATTGCTATTACAGCCTTAAAACATAATACGTTGGTATTTATGGACACTCTAATGGGAACAAGGGTATCACACAGGCATTTGGGGTTTCCAGCTGTAGGGAATGCTGTGGTAGCTACTGTTCTGAGGTACTGTAACTGTTCCAAGGCTACAGCCGCTAGTTGGTTCTGCTAATTTGTCCATCCCTGCTCTGCAATCCAGAGACACGGACCCTGTCCTGTGCCTTCTCATCCCCACCACAATCTCCACCTCTTATCATGTAGACTCTGCAAACTGCTTTGATCTACTTTAGCTACTGTTAACAAGTAGCCATTCAGTCTGCCCTTTGACAGAAGTGACACAACTTAGGCTTCAGAAGGCAGGTCATCCCAGTTTTAGGCAACGTGAAGAATTTTCACATTGTTTTTTGTTTGTGTTATATTTTTATTGATTTCAGAGAGGAAGGGGAGGGAGAGAGAGAGATAGAAACATAAATGATGAGAGAATCACTGATGGGCTGCCTCCTGCACGCCCCCCACACTGGGGATCAAGCCTGCAAACCAGGCATGTGCCCTTGACCGGAATCGAACCAGGGACCCTCAGGCACTCTATCCACTGAGCCAAACCAGCCAGGGCAAGAATTTTCACATTCTTTTCTAATTTTACTGGAGACTGTTTTATAAAGTTTAAATACTGCTCTACTTACTTGCCAATAGGTAATAAAATAGCTTACCATTCAAAGTATCTAATCCTAAGGCCAGGAGCAAAAAATAAATTAGCTCTACTTATACCAAACAGGAAAGCCAAGCACTTTCTACTTGGAAGTCAAGATATTAAGAGGATCAGTACTGGTTTCGTTCACGAAACATGCAAGATTTCCACATACATGGCATTTCCTACCATGTTGGACTTTTTTATTTTCACTAAATAAAATATTAAAAATGCATAAACATTAAAAGATTAAGATTACACTCACTTAAAATTAGTATCAGTTCTCTCTGAAAATAGTTTATTCTCTATATTTCTATTTATGCCTGTGACTCTGTAATAAACAATTCTAACCAGTGCAATACAAATATAGAAGTCATTACTTATTCATTAAAGGCTGGCTTTCAAGAACTACATGTTGTCTCAGTCACCTTCAACAGCTCCTTTTTCAGAATAAAAAATATCTCTTGTTGAAACCAGTGTTATTAATAAGGTCCATTTATCATATGTAAAGGAATCTATGATGTAAATGCTTGTTTCCTTTGAAAACAAAGAAAATATAAACAATTACATTTGATATTTTCTTCTTAAATAACCCTACACTAGTGCTGGACAAAAAAGTTTCACAAGTATTTTGACTTATTCAAATGAGATGAGAAAAACCTTAACCATGAGTTACTAGTAAGTGGGTAAACAACACAGCAAAACCTCATTTTCAAAGAGCTACCCCAGCTGGGTCTCTTTCCTGGGCTGCCTCAGGGAGCCCAACAATGCAGTCCCCAGGAGGAGGCTACCTCGTCAGGAGCTTCTTTTTGGCACTTCAATCATTAAATTTCCTGCAGGGATACAAAGACAGTCCACCTGAAGGAACTGTCTTATTTTGCCAATCTGCACGGGAACACTATTCCAGTAAGTTTACGTGGTAGGTATACAATGATCCCTTGGTAAGCAATAAGTTTCTTAATAAATACCACCTCTCTACTTTTCCAGAGTGGCTTGAAGAAATGCTGTTTAAAAAAAAAAAAGTCCCAAAGCCTACAAAGACTGTGCTACACACGTCACCTTATCAGAGCGGCACCACATAAAAAGGCACTTTACAGCTCAGGACGGCAGTCCTCCCAGCACTGCTCCTGTGATAAAATTAGGTATTGAATCGTCTCCGTAGCTTCTTCCAGCTGAAAATGGTTTCGTCCACCACACAAAATGTGTACTGTGAAATTCCCTTCACTTCATATTGTTGGGACACCCTATCGTTTAAAAAACGAGTCCGTCTTAAATCAACTCAATATACAGCATACTTATTTGTACCCAAGCAAATACTGTCAATCTCGAATTAGCTCAATGCCTATTTTTTAACACAAAATTCTTTCACTCGCTTGTAATTAATGTAAAACTGAACGCTCGAAATAGCTCCCTGGAAGCATGGACTACAGATAGTCACACACCGCCCCACCCCTGGGTCAGAGTGGATGACTGGGACATTATTTTAACACACTCCACGCAGGGCGGCCACAGAACCTTCAGGCTGGCGCCAGAAGTTACACACTTTCCCGCACGTTTGATTCTCAAATAGACTTTGCATCATACTCGCTACCAAACGTCACCAACATGCAGGTAAACTGCAGATAACTGACAACCGCAAGCCCTGTAATATCCCCTCCTCAACACCCGCTTGCGCACTTTTCTCCCTGCTTTTAATGTAAACTCGCCACACGTACAGAACTAAGTTTTCCCGGGTAACTACGCAATTACATTTATTAATTGGGAGGCTGGAACCACAGGATGAAAATTTCAGAGAGCAGCAATACCAAACAAGAAGCAGACGGGGAAAAGGTCTATTTGCTGAAACACTGGAAGATCTTACATTTTTTTAAAAGAAGTTTATGTGTGGGACGCCAACCGACATGTCTCAAACCCACCCCTCCCCCAGCCGAAAGTCTCCCCCGCCCCCAACGCGCCCCGAGTCCGGGTGGTCGTGACTCGGACGCGGCCGGGATGCTACTCACCGAGTTTTTCCACCAACTTGAGCATCACCCCGCCGATGTGCACCTCCCCGGTCACTCTCAGGGTGACATCGCGGTTCAGGTCCGTCACATGGACGCTCAGTTCCCACGTCCCGTCCGCATAGCAGCCATCTGGCATCCTTATCCCGTCCAGAGCCATGGCTCCTTCCTGCGCGCACGGAGGAAATGGCTCTCGTAAGCGTCACTCCTCCCAAGGAAGGCAAACCCCACCGAACGCGCGCCGGCGGCCGCGGGCCGGGAGGAGGCGACGGACCCCGGGGTTTGCGCACCAACTCGGGAGAGCGGCGGCGGGCCCGGCGGCGGCCGGCGATCTGCGCCCCGCGCCCTTTCCCGGCGGCCGCCCCGCGCTCCCGCCCGCGCTGGCCTCGGCGGCCACGACGCCGCCCGCCCCGCACGGCCCCCGCCTAGCGGACCGCGGCGGCTTCACCTGCCGGCCGCGCCCGCCCCGCCGACGCCGCCCGCGGGCTCCACATTCCTCCCCCTCCGGCCGCCCGCGCTCTCCCCCCCCCGGGTCCCCGGTCCCGGCCCCGCACGCGCGCCCCTCGCGCGGCAGACCTGCGGCACCAGGCGCGGGGCGATGGCTCTCGGGCAGCGCGTCGGGTCCCCCCTCAGCCGGCCAAGCGCAGCCTCCCGGCGGGAGCGACTAATGGAGTCCCGTCGTCGCGGTCCCTGGCCTCCCTCCCCACGCTCCACCCTCTCTCCCCGCCCTCGGCCCGAGTCCGGCTGGGCTGGGCGCGCCCGCTCCCTCCGCCTCCGCCCCGCCGAGCGCCCGGAGCGGGCCGGCCGCCCCCTCCCCCGCGTCCCCGGGCGCGCTCCGGGCGGGGGGCGCGCGGCTCGGCTGGGGGCGGGGCGGGGCGGCGCGCGGGGGCGGGAGCTGGACGCGGGGGCGGGGGGCGCCCGCGGCGGCTGCAATCTCGGCCCCGCGGAGCCGCTGCCCTTTTATGGAAATGAAGGACCCGGCGTAGGGAGAGATTCCAACATCCGGGCTCTCGGCGGGAGTGAGGAGGGGGAGCGGGGGGAGCGCGGGGAGCGCGGTGGGCGGCGGGGCGCTCCCTTCCCGCTCGCGTCTCGCGCTTCGCGGGACCCGGGGCGGTGGGCGCCTGCGCTCCCGGCCGGTGGCGGGGGCTTGGCCCCAGCCGGTGCCCAGGGCGAGGTCGTGTTCGAGGAGCCAGGTCCCTCCCGCCCCCTCCCCACGCCTGGAGCGCGTCCAAAAGTCTCGGGGCGGTGAGACGTGCAGCCCTCCGGCAGCCGGAGAGGAGGGTTTGGGACGAGAAAACTTTAAAAAGTAAATGCCCAAGGCAGCTCCATGAACATCCCACGAAAGAATGACAAAACCCAGAGGCAATGTCCGGCGCGACCAGCAGCTCCTACTGGACTCCCAGGAGTTTGCACGCGCCCTTAACCCATTCGGAAGCTCAACCGGAGCCGGCCAAATACGCCCTGCGGTGCTCAGTTTCAGGGAGAAAAATAAAATCAGTGCCGTGGCTTCATAAACGTTCTCCAGATCTTTCTACGTCTCTGTATTTTTCTATGCAACTCAAATCTAACAGTCTACTAGGGCGTTAGGATGGACGCACCTCGTCTACCCCACCCGCAGCCACACCTAGAAGGAATTTTAATAGCTCTGGCCCGGCGCCAGCCAGCACTGGAGGAGCTGAGGAACCTCACCTGCTGAGACTGGCGAGCGATGGAGAGCGGTCCTCCTGCTTCCCACTTGACTTTCCGCTTCCCCCAGTTACTGTTGCACTCCGGGGAGTGCGCTCTGTGCAGAAGCAGCCGGGGAAACTGCCTCCTGGCTAATGCATGGCTCAAAAAACTAAGTCAGGACGGCTCAGATAGGGTACCCCAGGTCCCAGAAAAGACCCCAGTCTTCAAAGTCTCAGAGTCGTCTTGCGCTGTGTCAAACACGTGGAAGAGGAACCCACCAGGTCAATAAGCCTCCTGTTCACCGACACAATTGGGAAACCAGTAGAGGCCTCAAGAAAGGGGTGAAAGGAAAGCAGCGGAAATTTAGTCAGATGCCAGAGGTTTGGCACAAAAAGACAGGGAAAACCGCTGCAGTAGTTTCAGCTAGTCATCATGGAGAAACTGATGCCTGCAGTCCAGTTTCTCCACTCTCCAATTATCTCTACCCACGGAGGTTTCAAGTACTTGACTTGGAACCAGAGAGGAGAGAACGTTTATGTAAATTACGGTGTTGAAAATATATAGGAAATGCTTTTAATAGGGAATTGCTTGTCGGGGTACAAAACTGTACCTGCAGCTGTAAAATCACAAGCTTATCTATTCTTAAATATTCAGAGAA
Source organism: Myotis yumanensis (assembly GCF_028538775.1). Lineage (NCBI taxonomy): Eukaryota > Metazoa > Chordata > Mammalia > Chiroptera > Vespertilionidae > Myotis > Myotis yumanensis. The sequence goes on along the minus strand of NW_027223752.1, from coordinate 46,318,200 downwards.
AAAATCTGGAAGGAAACCCCAGAAAATACAGAAGCTGTCTGGGTGTTGAGATCATGGGAGATTGGCGGGGAGGGGGGAGGGGGACGGGGACGGGGAGTGTTTTTTATTCTTTATTTTCTAAAAATGCCAAAGCTTTGCGTTCAGAACCCTTCTATCACCAGCTCAAATTGCATTCAGCATCTCAGCGTCTCTGTGCATGTCATTACGGGCACAATGCTAGAGCAGGGTTGTCGGGATTCTTCGTGCGTTCTTTAATATCCACAAATAAAACAAGTTCTTTGAGAGCAGGGACTTCAAACTACTTGCATTGCCCACAGATTTACAAATAGCTTGGCACAAGGGAAATGGGACACATGCTGGTACCAAATCAACACAACAGCAATGTCAAGGAAACAGGAGGTTTCCCCCATGGAGAAATCTCATTATTGAGAAAATCCTGGCTTTTCACTTTTACCTGTTTATTTCCATACCGTATCCCCAAAAGATTTTTGGCACTGTTTAAGGATGCATAAACAATGAGAGAGAATACATTATCGATGGCACAAAATTAAAAAAATAATGGCCAGAGGTAAAGGGACAGAGATTTATAGGGGAAGCTGGAATGAGACCAAGAATTGTACCTTCTCAAACATGCCTTTATAGAACTAAAAAAAAAAAAAAATCTATGTCCTTTCTGAATATACTTAGACAAATTTGTCAAAGCCAACTGTCATGTCTCAGAAACCTTTTTAATGCTCAGCTTCCACAGTCTAGTTCTTTTCTCTCGTGTGACTTACTTTCTCAACTTCCCACAGTGCCCACTTGTATGAGTGCTCCCTGCATTCAGTGACAGAGGGGGGTGGATTTTAATATTGTGAGTAACAGCCCCATTTCTTAGCATTTGAAATAGCTTAATTATAGCGTTAGAAGAGACTTTACTGGCTTTAGAAAACCAGCCGTTTATGTTTGAGCAGTATAAGCACAGGAAGGCAAAGACCCTCCATTAAGTACCATTGGGAGAATAATTAGATGAGGATGGGTGCAGCTGGTCCCTCGGGGCCTTCTTTTGGAATATTTCAAGTTGTTGCTTGCTTTGAAGATTAAAGAAGAGTCAGACTTGAATCTCAAACGTCCCCCCCCCCCCCCCCCCATCAAGTGAGACCTTCAAGTGCATTTCTTAAATGTTTACGTCCACCTAAAGTTTTTCAGTGTATTCAGATGTGGAATCTTATCTGAAATCCCCTACTAGAAACTCTAAGCCTGCAATACTTGTGGTACTTACATCATACTGAAAAGTAGCCGAGAACGCCAGTGTTTGGAAGAACAGCTCAAGCATTGAAAGCAGCAATATCCAAATAAGGTGCCAAGCACTGGACTTAGATTTAGACTAAATGATACCTCACAGATCTGCCGTCAAATGCAGCCCTCTGGCTTGGTGATCTGCAGGTTGACTTCAGCTTTTTCTCTGAGCCTAAACTGTGTTTTCTATTTCTAAAAGGATAATAAAAAAAAATATAACCACGGGGTTTGAAAAAAAGAGAGATTGGGAGATATCAGAAAAAGGAGAGATCTGTGTGTGAATGTGTAAGAGTAGTTAAGAATGCTCTTAAAAAGGCCATATGAGGCCAGCAAGATGAATTGTAATGAATTAATCCTGTGAAATACCAGGTGAGCAGAATTCTCTCTCTGTCTCGGGATTGCCAAAATTGGAACAAACTGGTACAGCTACTAAAGAGGTAGAAATCAAGGGGCATGCGGTGTGAACTCAGAATGGGAGGGAAGGTTGTAGGGGCCAACATTGCTTTGATAGAAGTAGGCAGTCACTTTAAACAGCAAGGAAAGGGCCGGCAAACTGAGAAAGTAGGGAGATTTGCGAGGAGTGGAGCTGTTTCTATATAGACCTAAAGGAGGGCTCTGAGATACAATGAAATCTCTACTTCAAGGGGAAAGAAATGCACTGTTTGCATTTACTGCTCTAGATTATAGAAAGTGTTTTGTAGGAATCAATGCTGAATGATACTTAAAAATTATTTCTCTTTGCCCAGCCAGTGTGGCTCAGTGGTTGAGTGTCGACCTATGAACCAGGAGGTCACAGTTCAATTCCCAGTCAGGGAACATTCCCTGGGTTTCAGGCCCCATCCCCAGTAGGGGGCGTGCAGTAGGCAGCCTATCAATGATTTTCTCTCATCATTGATGTTTCTATCTCTCTCCATCCCTTCCTCTCTGAAATCAATAAAATTACATTTTTTAAAAAATTATTTTTCTTTGATACAAGTTTGAACATCATGTCATCTTATGAAAAGTTCTGCCCCTGACTAAAGAATGAAACATTCACACGTATGCTTACACAAACAAGGCAGCTAACTGTGTGCTTAGCACAGTGCAGGCAGGGCACCGGGACAGACGTGCCACAGACTCTTAAGGAACATCTCTATGTAATACAGGAGGTTTTTATTTAAAACATCAGGAAGGATATCCACAAACAAAAAGAATGAAATTAGACTCCTACCTTACACCTTAAACAGAAACTAACTCGAAATAAATAATAGACCTCAAGGTAAGATCTAAACTATAAAATTCTTAGAGGAACGCATGGGAGTAAACCATTGTGGCCTTGGATGAGGCAATGGCTTCCTAGGTAAGACATAAAAGCAAAAGCAACAAAAGAAAACAGAATCGATTTTATCAGAATTTAAAATGCCAATGTTTCAAAGGACAACATCAAAAATGTGAAAAAACTACAGAAAGGGAACATTTTTGAAAATCATACATCTTTTATTTAATCCTCACGTGAGCATATGTTTGTTTTGTTTTTGTTTGTTTGTTTATTTTAGAGAGAGGAAGAGAGAGAAACATTGACATGGGAGAGAAACATTGATAGGTTGCCTCCCGTATATGCCGACCAGAGATAAAACCCAAAAGCTAGGTTTGTGCCCTGGCCAAGGATAGAACCCCCACCTTTTGGGGATGACACTCCAACCAACTGAGCCACCTGGTCAGGGTGAAAATCATGTATCTTTTAAGGAATGCATATCTAGAATATATAAAGAGCTACTACAAGTATACAGTAAGAAGACTACAAACGTAAATTAAAAATGGACAAATGATCTGAATAAACCGTTCCCCAAAGATGACATATAAGTGGCCAATAAGCACATAATAAAATGCTCCAGCCCTGGGCGGTGTGGCTCAGTTGGTTGGAGCATTGTCCTGTACACCAAAAGGTAGTGGGTTCGATTCCAGGTCAGGGCACATACCCAGGTTGCAGGTTCGTGATGGCAATCAATGCAGAAGGGGTGCATGCAGAAGGCAACTGATTGGTGTTTCTCTCTCTCTCCCCCTTCCTCTCTCTCTCAAATCAATAAGCATGTCCTCAAGTGAGGATTTTTAAAAATCACAAGGGAGAAAAACTCTATTACTCTAAGGCTAAATTGTGAAGTACAGACCCACTTTGAGGACTGTGATAAACCTAGCCTCTGAAGGAGGTCACCAATAAAGTCACGGAACGTTTTACGTAGAAGATAAATGGAAATGGATCTGAAGGAGTAGGCAGAGTTAGATCTATAAAGAGTAGTATGGAAACTCATGAGGCTGAAGTGAGCTTGGCCTGCTCACCAACCAGGGAGAAGAAAGGAAGAACAGCCAAGGAGATATGCTGGGGAAGAATGAGCATAGAGAGGCCAGGCTAGGCAGGACAGAAGTTTCAATTCTGAGATAGAAAAAGGGAGCCAAAGTTGGTTGGGCCCTAGCTGGTTTGGATAGACTCTATCTGATAGAGCATTGCCCTGCGGATTAAAGAGTCCCAGGTTCGATTCCGATCAAGTACACATGCCCGGGTTGCGGGCTCGATCCCCAGTAGTGCGTGTGCAGGAGGCAGCCGATCAATCATTCTCTCTCATCATTGATGTTTTTATCTCTCTCTCCCTCTCCCTTCCTCTCTGAAATCAATAAAAACATATTTAAAAAAAAAAAAAGTTGGCTGGCCCTGGCCCATGTGGCCCAGTTGGTTGGAGCATTGGCCCTTACACCAAGGAGTGGCAGGTTCAAATCCGGTCAGGGCACATACTTAGGTTGTGGGTTCGGTCCCCAATTGGGGTGGTTGCAACAGGCAACTGATGGATGTTTCTCTCTCACATGGGTGTTTCTCTCATTCTCTTGCTCTAAAATCAATTTTTTAAAAAAGGTTGGTGCATAGTAGTAACATCATGAAAGCAATGTTCAAATAAGATTAATCTAGTAAAAATATGCATGCTGGATTGGAAGGGTTATGGAGTCAAATCCAGAAGGTTGTTTTGGAATTTGTTTATAACTTAGATGTAAAAAAAAAAAGCCTTTGATGGGTAAGATAAATAACCAGGGGGGGAGGGGGGGAGCAGAGAGAATTCCAACAGAATTATTATCAGAAGCCCTTGAGCATTATTTTTGATGTTGTGAGTGCTGTGCAGGGCACTTTAAATGTTCCTCACAGCAACCTTGAGTTTTTATTATTATCCTGATTTGATGTGAGTTAACTGATGGCCAGATTAGTCGTCTGGTTATATAACTTGCCCTAGACCACACAATTGGTCTATGAAAGAACTGGAATCAAAACCTAGGTCTGAAGAAAGGTCACAAGTGCTCCAAAGTTTTTACATTTGGCTGACCAAGAAGAACAGTGGAGTTACTGAACTGAGAAATGGAAGTTGTGAGGAGCTGATTTCAGGGAGCTAGGGAAAGATGAGGCATTTAAAAACATACATATTAAACTTGGGGTGAAAGCCATATATTCCAGTGGAAACATTTAGAGGCAATCCTATATAATAAAAGGGTAATATGCAAATAGACCGAACAGAGGAACAATCAAACAACTGAGCAACCGGTGGCTATGATGTGTGCTGACAACCAGGGGCGTGTGCAGAACATGGCGGGCGTCGCCTGCGGCGGGATGGTGGAGCAGGTGAGCAGGGGCACCAGACCAAGGCAGGGCGCCGGTCGCTGTCATCAGAGCAAGCCTCTGGTGGTTACTGAAAATTCTTTGCTCCCGGTGCACCACGTCCCACTCAGAGCTCGCACCTGCTGCCGGTGGCAGAGCCGCTGCTAGTACCCGCTGCTGGCACCGGTTCCATTTGCACCCACAGCTGGCACAGGAGCCACCACTTGCACCTGCTCCTGGCACCTGGAGCCAGTCCTGATCGCTCAGCGCCATCAGCGGGTGTGAGTGGCAGCTGCCGGCACCTATTGCCCCTCAGGAGTGATGGAGCAGCAGCCATCGCTCGCACCTGCTGCAAGAGGGCGCAGGCCACCCTGAGGCGACCTGCCCCTCAAGTACACTGGGCCTCTAGTTAGGTAAATAAGCCTGGCAATCTTGTGAGAGGATCAGATCACACAGAGAATTCATTAACATGGAAGCCAGCCATAATGGATGGGTCAACTCCCCAAATGCGACTGACCCTTGGGTAACTGCCCCAAAGGCAGAAGCCAGAAGAGTCTTCTAAGGCAACAGAGAAGAACGGATCCGAGATGGGAAAAGAATCAGGTTAGTCCAGTGTCAGGCAAGCCAAAAAAAAAAAAAAAGGAGAGAAAGAAACCACTTTCCAGAAGGAAAAGGTGGTCAGCAGTATCGGATGATGCAGAGAAGCACAGGAGAATAAAGAGTGATTGAGAGAGCCCTGGCCCAACAGCTCAGTTGGTTAGAGCATCCTCCTGATACGCAGGTTTCGGGTTTGATCTCCGTCAGGCCACATACAATGAAAGCATCAATAAATGGAGCAACATCTCATCATTGATGTTTCTAACTCTCTTTTCCTCTCCCTTCCTCTCTGAAAGTTCATATATATAAACTTGTAGAGGAGGCTTGGCCAGTATGGCTCAGTTGGCTCAGTTGGTTGAGCATCGTCCCATACACAAAGAGGTCACAGGCTCATTTCCCAGTCAGGGCACATGCCAGGGTTGTGGGCTCGATCTCTAGTAGGGGGTATGCAGGAAGTAGCTGATCCATATTTTTCTCATTGGTGTTTCTCTCTCTCTCTCATCAATAAAAACATTAGCCCCAGCCAGTTTGGCTCAGTGCATAGAGCCTCAGCCTGCAGACTGAAGGATCCTAGGTTCAATTCCGATCAAGGGCACATGCCCAGGTTACGGGCTCGATCCCCAGTAGGGGACATGCAGAAGGCAGCCGATCAATGATTCTCTCTCATCATTGATGTTTCTTTCTCTCTCTCCCTCTCTCTTTCTCTCTGAAAGCAATAAAAATATATCTTAAATTAATAGATAAATAAAAACATTAAAAAGAAAAACTTGCAGAGAATAATTTTAGAGTCAACTGAAGGCAGGTTTCAAAGAGTTAAAAAAGGGAAGTTTATCAGGGAAAGGAAAGCAAGAAATAGGATGGTAATTTGGAGGTGCTGCAGGAGCAAAGATGCTTTTCCAAGGCAAAGGAGACCTGAGCATGCATAAAGACCATGGGAAATGTAAGGGGGAAACGGTTGCTTAAAACTAAAACCAAGATCCCTCCTGGGATTATCCAGGATCATCCCAATGGTTTAGTGGGGAAAGAGAGCAGCCCTGGCCAAGGCAGAAGCAATACGCACCAGTTGGTAGGGATGGGACTGGGTTATTGGAAGGCTCTAGTTTTATAAAAGTGGGAAAGCACAGAGGATACAGCAAAGGGGCACATAAACATATTTAAATAAATACTGTTCATATTAGTCAACGAGTGGGTGGGGCTGGCTGGGTTATTGTGCCGTCCAAATGGATGTCTCCCGCGGAGGTCAGCTTGGGGCCAGGATGTAAAAAAGGAAGGATGTGATTAAGAGATTATTTCAGTGCATCTAGGACAGCCATTCAAAGACCCACAAAGGAAAACCAGTGGTGACAGCACAGATGCCAACTGGCCTGGCCCAGAGGTGCTGGGGATCAGCTGGCCAGGGGACAGTGTGGCCATCACATCAGTATGAAGTCACTGGAAGGACTCAGGGCAGGAGGCCAATCCCCACAGCTTTTAGGCCCTGGATTCCTATGACACAGCAGAACCTCCGACTAGATCAGTGTTTCCTTGTTAATGAGCACACCAGGCGCCTCCCTGATTTTCAGTGTTATTTATTGTCTGGCTGGTTCCTCCCAGTTTTTGGTAGCAGGTACGGTGCTGCCTCCCAACCCCCATTCTGAGAAATGATCGCTTTGTGTTTTGTACCACAATGTCCTCTTCAGATGCATAAACCCTCTATTCTTCCCAAATCCGAAGTTGCAGTTCCACTAAAGGAGCCAAACCAGAAAGTCACCTACAATTCCAATTGCCCCCAGGGGCCAACTCAGTCAGTCCCACGTGGAAGGACAAAAGTGCTTTTTATCGACTTGCTCCTAAGAAGGTGCCCAGGTGATAGAGGCTTGACCACAGCCGAACATCACCATCTGGTGCCTGGGAGGTGTCACTACAAATCTTTTTTTCTCCCTTGAACTACATTCAGTAAATAATTCATTAAGAACTTAGTGAGCAAATGGAAAAAGTGTCCCTGCATCAATGTAAAGACACACTCTTCACTTTTGGATCCTGTCCTCCCTTTAGGATGGACCCCCTATTTCCACATCAGCAGTTTTTCGTACTTCATCGAATTCTCTCCTGACTTGCTTCCCAGACCACTGCCATCACCATAAACAGACTCTATGCCTCCCATTTAAAGAAAGGAAAAGGTTGCTTTTGATCACATGTATCCCTCTACTACCCATTTATTGCTATAGTCCCCTACAACACAAAGCCACTCAAACAAAATACCTGCATGCATTATCCCTGCTTCCTCAAGTCTAAATTACTTTGTAAATCACCCCCAAATTGTTCTGTTTCCATGCTCCACCCAAACTGGTCTTGCATCACTAATGACCTCTGTGTTGCAAACAGTGGTGACTTTTCCATCCTCTTCTTACTCAGGTGCTCAGCACCATTAGATACATGTCTGTGCTCTTGCTAAACGCTCGCTCCCCTTGGAGTCTGGACACCACCCTGTGCTTGTTTCTCTTTTACCACTCTGTCCTCTTTTTTCAGTCTCCCTTGCTGGCTCCTTCTCCTCTAGCTGATCTTTAAAGTCAGCACGGCAGGTGTGGGCCCCTGTCTGGGACCTCTTTTCTTCTCTATGCATATTCTCTCTCTAGCTGATTTCCTTCTACTCAAAACACTGTCTCTATGCTGATGATTCCTGAACCTCCGACCTGATCTTGGGGCTCCAGACTTGGAGATCCATGTGTAATAGGCATTTCAAACTAACATGTGCAACGTGAGACTGATTTTCCTCCAACAGCTATTCCCGTGCCCCTGTTTTCCATCTCAGTAAGTGACACCACCATTCCTTCATTTGCTCAGACTAAAATGTAGGGCTCTGCCTCGATTTCCCAACATTTCTTTGACACCCCTCTCTAATCACTAGATGATGATGATGATGATGATGATGATGATGATTATTTATCTTAGAGAGAGAGAGGAAGGGAGAGAAAGAGAAACATGGATTGGTTGCCTCCTGCATGTGCCCCCACCGGAGATTGAACCCATAACCTGAGTATGTGCCCTGACTGGGAATAAAACCTGCCACCTTCTGTACCAGACAATGCTCCAACCAACTGAGGGCTCCAGTGACTAATTTAATGCTAAGTCTGTCTCCAAAATAGCTCCTAAATTGATCCACTTCTCTCCATCTCCACTGTCACCGCCCTAGTTCTAGCCACAGTCTTCTCACTTGGATTATTTATTCAGTAGCCTCCTAAGTGGTCTCTGTTCTTTCCCTACACAATAGCTAGAGTGATCCTTTAAAAATGCAAATCACAACATTTACTCTTATCTTAGGAGCATCAATGGCTTTCCAGTCAGAGTTAGAATAAAATCCAAACTCCTTAAAAAGGCTCAAAAGGTTTCACAGGATCCAGGCCAACCTACCTCATAGACCTGCTGACTGTCTCCAGTATCCCAGGACTCCTCTTCCTTTGGTCTCAGTACTTGCCATTGTCCTGATCTTGGCCTTCTCCCTGGCTCTTCCCAGGACTCTTAGCTTTCTCCATCCCAACGTCATCTCCTCAGAAGAGCTTTCCCTGACCACAGGGTTTATAGTAGCCTTTACCCCTAACCCCCAGTTATTTTCTATTTCCTCATCTGCTTCTTTCTCCCATGAAGCTCAACCCCCCCTTCCCTTTGGCAACTATCAGTTTGTTCTCTGCATCTGAGTCTGTTTCTGTTTTGTTTATTTGTTTGTTTTGTTCTTTAGATTGGTAGTTACAAAATAGTCTCGGGGATGTAAAGTTCAGCATAGGGAATACAGTCTATACTAATAGAAGGGTAATATGTTAGTTAGGGTGGACATCTTCCAGACGACCATCTGGATGTCCATCTGGACAAAGCCACAGTGGCTGCAAGGCCCGGGGCTCAGGCCGCCACCGCGGCCGGCAGTGGCAGAAGCAGCAGGGTAATGGGGACGGCGCCTTCCCCTGATCAGCCCAGTCGCCTCCTGCAGAGGGGAGCGGGCTTAAGCCATCAGTAGGAAATCCTCTGAGGGCTCCCGGACTGTGAGAGGGGGCAGGCCGGGCTGAGGGCACCCCTCTCTCCCACCCTCAGTGCATGAATTTTCATGCACCAGGCCTCTAGTATTGTAATAACTATGTATGCTGCCAGTTGGGTATTGGAAATACCGGGGGGAACATTATGTAGAGTATATGATTATCTAACCACTATGCAATACACCTGGAACTAATATATAATAATATTAAATGTCAACTGTAATTAATACAATTTTAAAAAGAATGTAAGCTCCTTGAAGGCGGAGAGTTTCCAATGGTATCATGATGCACAGCTCCATGGGCACCATTCATGGTGTAGTCGTGTGAATGAAGGACCCTGTGGCGACTTGCCATCATCATCTGCCTGTTTCTAGCCATAACCTCCAGCAACTAGCACAGTGCCTGGCACATGGCAAGTGCTCAATAAATAATTGTGGAAGGAATGAAAGAATGAAATGCAGTGTGTCCACAATCCAGACCATGCCCCCAAGCCCCTGACTGACCTGATCCTGCACACTTTGCCAGATACGTGTGTGTGTGTATATATATATATATATAGTCGGTTTCAGAGAAAAAGGGAGAGGGAGGGAGAGAGAAACATCAATGACGAGAGAGAATCATTGATCAGCTGCCTCCTGCATGCCCCACATGGGGGATCAAGCCCACAATCCGGGCATGTGCCCTGACTAGGAATCGAACTGTGACCTCCTGGTTCCTAGGTCGATGCTCAACTATTGAGCCATGCCGGCCATGCTGCCAGTCTCATCTTGTTCTATTCTCTCTCTCCCCTTTGGTTCTACCTTTCAGTTCCTCAAACACACAGACTCCCTCCAGCCTCAGGGTCTTTGGAGAGGGTTCCTCTACCTAGACAGCTCTAGTCTCCCTCTAACTCTTTGTCTACTCAATGACCATTTTCTCTCCCATATTAGTGGTGGCAGATACTGTTGATGCTCTGCCCCACAGCTGGTCTAGAGCAGAGGTTCTCAAGTGTAGTCCCCGAACCAGCAGCATCAACAGCACCTGGGAATTTGTCAGAAATGGATTCTCCAACCCCACCCCTGAATGAGAAACTCTGGAGTGGGGTTCTGAAATCTGTTTTATCAAGTCCTCCAGGTGCTTCTGGCTCTTTGCGAACCGTTGGCTTATACTGTCCACTCAAGCTTCCTATGTCCCTCTGCCTGAGGGACAAGTTGCAAGTGTGACCTTTTAACACACCTAGAGTGACCCTTAACTAAGAGGGGGTGGGATGGTGAATAAATGTCCCAACTTCATGCCCCTTGGTGAAACATTCTTAGGGGTGTTCCACAAAGTCTTTCAGAGAGTGCCCAGTAGGACTGAGCCCCAGTTAACATTAATGGATCTGCTTTTGAGAAACTCCGCTTAAGACACACAATGCAAATGCTCCACATACAGGAAGCTCCGTCTCCAACTGGATCAGTTCACTCTGTTCCATGTTCCTTTTCACCCTCTTCTCTCTGTCTCTCTCTCTCTCTCTCTTAAAAAAAAAAAAAAAAGAATATTTTTATTGATTTCAGAAGGAAGGAAGGAAGGGAGAGGGAAAGAGAGAAATATCAATGATGAGAGAGACTGAATAATCAGCTGCCTCCTGTGTGTCCCCTACTGGGGATCAAGCCCACAACCAGGGCATGTGCCCTGACTGGGAATCAAACCATTACCTCTTGGTTCATAGGTTGATGCTCAACCACTGAGCCACACCAGACAGGGCTTCCCCTCTCCTCTAGTATCACAGCACTTTTCACAGTTTATAATTAGATACGTGTGCCATTCTTTGGTTAATATATGCCATCCCCACCTTGAGGGGACAGTGTCTGTCCCACCCTTGTTTTAGTCTCAACACCTACCTGTGTCTGGCACAAAACAGACACCCAATTAATGTGTACTGAATGAATGAGAATGAATAGATAGTACCCTTTCATTCATAACTTGCTGAAGGGCTGTCAGAGAAGGTCTCAGGTTGTCGATCTACATTTAAACATTTTCCTTTTATGTTTCTTCTAGTCTTCTCCTCTTTCCTAAGTTCACTTTTTACATTTCATGTTATGGTATTCTCTACATAATAGTACTACTTTTCTTTAATTTTGTCCGAGTTTATCTTTTAAAGTATTTCCTTTCCAACCAAAACATTTGTCTTCCTAACCTAACTGTAGACAAGACTCCTTTTGTAACAAGCACAGCATTCCTTGACATCAATCCTCCAAACCTGTAAAGGCTTTTCATTGCAGGTTTCCACTGGCCTTCTCACTTCTAAAGGAGGTGAACACAGGGATACATATGAAATAATTTTGTTTTTCTGAGATTTAATCAGTCCTCATACATTATTTCTTTGTTCGAGAATATGGGGAGGAGGCTATGTCCCCCTTCTCCCGGCACCTGTAAATCTTTGCCCATCTCTGTTGCCTGCCTGCATGCCTCGAGAGAGAAGGCATTCGTTTTAATGTTCAGAGCCCAGATTAGTTGTTGGGACAGTTTTGTCAATAGGCAAGGTCAACGTTAAAGTTTGCTTTTAGAGAGAGAGAGAAGGGAGAGGGAGAGAGAGATAGAAACATCGATGAGAGAGAAAAACATTGATCAGCTGCCTCCTGCCTGCCCCCTACTGGGTATTGAGCCCAAAACCTGAGCATGTGCTCTGACCGGGAGTCAACCCAGCAACCTCTTGGTGCATGGGATGATGCTCAACCAACTGAGCCACACCAGCCTGGCTACACAGCATTTTTTTGGTGGTGGGTTTACCACACCTGCGGCAGACTCAACACCTTCCTTTCTTTCATTCTATGTGGCTTTTACTGACTCAGGCCCCTCTTAGTTGGGGTAAAGAAATAGGATCTGGCCTAGATCTTAAGCAGAACCCACATTGTCCAATCCAGCCAGAGACCCCCTCCCTCTCTGTGGGAACATGAAGTGCTTAGTCAGCTAGGAATGAAGTGGAACTTTGCTTTGCATTTAGTATTTTCTTTTCATGTGGTTGAGCCCACGGAGTGTAAGGGATGCTGGACTCTGCAGGATCTGGGCATTCTGGGTCTCCAGATTAGTACACTCAGAATAGAACCTAAACCAGACCTCCAACCTCTAATAAAACTTTGTTTCTTCAGGAATTCTGAGCAGCAATTTCAGAGCCTATTCCTGAAACTGAGTGTATGGGTTTTGCTTCTTGGCAGAATCTTTAAAATAAATAATAGAAAAGCCCCAGCAAGTCTCCCAGTCTGTCTCCCCCAAACCAGAACAGGATCACTTCCTACATTAGGCCAGTCTAATGTTTTAGCTGATTTAATTTTTAATATTTTGGATGATGACTTTCACAATTTCTCTGAGGAGACCATTTCATAATTTAATATTTATCTCTCAGAGAGGGAGTGTTTCTGGTAATCAACCCAAATTTTTAAATTTCATCTCGTTCTCTTGGAGATTACATATTTCCTCTCCATGAGAAGTTAAAAATTACAAATATGGTATTAGTATACCAACAATATCCCAGTAGACAATCTATTTCTTTAGTCTGTTTAAAAAAATGAATATCCCTAATCATTTGTTTTTATTGTTTTTCTGAACACCTATCATTTTTTTCTATCTTTTTATTATCTACTAGAGGCCCAGTGCACGAAATTCGTGTGTGTTTTGGGGGGGTGTCCCTCAACCTGGCCTGCACCCTCTCCAATCTGGGATCCCTTGGGGGATGTCCACCTGCTGGCAGTCAGACATCCCTCTCACAATTCCGAACCGCTGGCTCCTAACCGCTCGCCTGCCTGCCTGCCTGATTGCCCCTAATCGCTTCTGCATGCCAGCCTGATCACCCCCTAACGGCTCCCCTGTCGGCCTGATTGATGTCTAACTGCTCCCCTGCCGGCCTGATAGCCCCCAACTGCCCTCCCTTGCCGTGACCCGCCTCCTCTGCGCAAGGCGGCGGAGATGCCGGGACCAGTCTCCTCCACACCACGCAGAGCCACGGGACCCCCAGGCCTCACTGTGTGGAGTGGCTGCCAGGCCCCACCTCCACTGTGCATGCGGCCATTGTGTGGCGGCCATCTTGTGACTATGTCGCACGAGGGCGAGGGCGTTGCATGAGGGTGTGGTGCCACCTAGGCTTTTATTATATTGGATATGATAATAAAAGGATAGAAAATCCTTTTCTTCTCATTTTTTCTTGCCTATTTTTATAGTGACTTTTTTGTGGTAAAATATAAATAACATAAAATTCATCATTTTAACCATCTTTAAACATACAGTTTAGTAGCATTAAATTAAGCACATCTGTGTTGTACAACCACCACCATCATCCACCTACAGAACTTTTTCATTATTCCGAACTAAAACTCTATATTCATTAAACACTAAATTCCTATTCCCCCTAACCCTAGTCCCTGAAAACCAGTATTTTACTTTCTGTCTCCATGAATTTGACTATTCTAGGTATTTTATATAAGTTCATTCTTGTTTTTTTAAAGGAACTACCAACTCCGAACTCTAACATGCTGTGATTTTAAATGACAAAATAGCCCTAACCAGTTTGGCTCAGTGGATAGAACGTCAGCCTGCGGACTGAAGGGTCCCAGGTTCGATTCCGGTCAAGGGCATATACCTTGGTTGCGGGCACATCCCCAGTAGAGGGTGTGCAGGAGGCAGCTGATCGATGTTTCTAGCTCTCTATCCCACTCCCTTACTCTCTGTAAAAAAATCAATAAAATATATTTAAAAAAAATAAATAAATGATGACAAAATAACAATCACCAGCTTATTATTAACTCAGGGTGCTATTTAAACTATGTAAGGACTAGCATCCTGGCGCCCTGGGCAATCAGATCAATCTCAGCCCATTCAGAGAGGGTGACTGATGTACAGAAGAGCGAACCTGACCAGTGTCACAGCTCCCATCAGTCAGGCCTCCTCCCATGGGGCAGAAAGATGAGGGGGGAGGGGGAATAAGGGAGTTGCTGTGGAAATTAAATATATTTATCTATACATTACAAATATTAATAGATAGTACATTGCCCTGGCCGGTTTGGCTCAGAGGATAGAGCACCAGCCTGTGGACCAAAGGGTCCTGGGTTTGATTCCTATCAAGGGCATGTACCTTGGTTGCAGGCTCCTCCCAAGCCTGGGCCGGGGTGCATCCAGGAGGCAACCAATCAATGTGTTTCTCTCACATCAATATTTCTCTCTATCTTTACCTCTCATCCACTATCTCTAAAAAATAAATGGAAAGAAAATATATCCTCGGGTGAGGATTAAAAAGGAAAAAAGATAGTACATTACTTTTATATTTACTATTATATATTATCTAATTATAAAATACATTACAATAAGTCCATTATATAATAATGAATATAATGTATTAAATCATATTAAAATGAAATAAATTATGTTAATACATATAATTAAAATATTAATATAAATATATAATATTAATGCATTTACTATATTAAGTAAATGAATACTGACAAAGCACTTGACAGAGAGCTAGGCATGTAGTATTGATACATGTTGGATATTCTTTTTTATTTTGTATCCCTAATGCATAGCTCTGTGCCTGACACTTTGTAGATGTCTAGTTTATTCACTCATTCATTCAGCCTTATATCCAAGAACTTATTGACTTGTTAGAGGCATATTGCTTCTTACCCACTCCTCTGGTTTCTGTGAGGAAGAATTTTCCCCAAACACTTGGTCTCTTGCTACACTCCTTATTCTGCCCTTGGAGATGGAGTGGATTACCTGTCTGGTGAGTCTGGGAAGGCTCTTAAAGGATGGGGCGGGGGGTAGGCGGGGGGGGGGGGTGCGGGGCGTGTAGGGCATAGCCTGGAACCCTTTCTCCTCTCTTCTCTTGAATACATATTCTATTCTTCCTCTAGGATGTGAACTCTCTGAGGGGCTTGTCCCATGGGCACGGGCGTGGAGTTTCCCAGCACAGCAGAGACTAGGTAAATGAGGCTGCTTGATTTGGGTTCTGTACTGGGGATATGAATGTTATTGCACACTCAAGCCTCATTGTTCAATAACTCTATTGGTCATAACACGGATATTTTGATCTCCATCTGATTGTTTCCGCCATATCCTATCTCTTAACTGGCTCTAAACCCAGGCAGGGAAAAAATAAATCTTACTTATGAATTCCCCCTTCTAAACCCAGTATCATTTAACAGATAGTTTTGTGATGTTGGGGAAGAGACAGTCAAAATCTAAAACATGAATTAGAGTAATCTCCAAGAAGATATGGTAAAGATTCCCAGATTGAAGGACAAGGGCCCTGTGAGCTTGACAAGGGTCATGAGAGCTTGAAAGAAGGCTGGGTGGCTGGATGGAGAGAATGAGGGGGATATAGATCAAATGAGGGCTGATACAGGTAGGCAGGGCCAGATTTACCCTAAGACCAGCAGACATGCCGTTGGAGACCTTTGCATTTTGAAGTATCTCTTTGGCTGCTCTGTGGAAAGTGGAGGTAGCAGACCAAAGTGGATATGGGTAGACCAGTAGGAGTCAAATCCAGAAAATTATGATCTCTGTGTGGATTAAAGTGATGAGAGTATGACGAAAGTATGAATAATATGCAGGAGGCAAACATAAAAACTTGGTGATGGATTGGATGTGGGCAATAAAAGAGATGGAAATGTCCACGCCCTGGGTTTGCAGCGTGCATACCTGAGTGAGTTGGAAGCACCATTCACGGACATCCAGAGCAAGGAAAGATCAGATTTTGAGAGAGAGAATATGAGTTCCATTTTAACGTTTTGTTTGTGATGCCTTTGGAACATCCAAGTGCGAATGTTAAGAAGACATTGGACGTATGGATCTGGGGTACATAGGAGAGAGCTGGGCTGGAACTATGCATTTGTGAGTCACTGTGCAATAAATACACTCTCTACATATAGTAGTTAAAGTTATGTATACATAGATTAAATTGATTGCCTTACTCTCTCCCTTCCTCCTTCGGCCCTCTCTATAAAGTAATCTATATATAATTAAATTAAAATTTTATGTAGTAATTAAAGACGAGGATGTGGTGGAATTGACTAAGGAAGAAAGTATAGATGGAGAAGAGCAAGTGGCCCAAGGCTGAACCATGGAGTTCGACAAGTAGAGGTCACATGGAGGAGGAGCAACCAACCCCCAGACAGACCACGAGGAAGCAGCCAGGGAGGTGGGAAGAAAAGCAGGAGCGTGTGAAAGCCACGTGTTCAAAGAGAACGCATATTGCACTGAATCGAAAATCTAACACATGACTGTGCGTCATTCATTCTCATTTTTACCCCTTTTTGCTCACTACCTATGCTGGAAAACTTTGCCTCACGTTCTGTGTGCTCAGTGCTCACTAAATGCCAGTTCACTTATTTATTTAGCATCGCCTCCTCCACTTTGGAGAGATGGATCCTGAGGCTCACGGGCAGGGGGCTTCTTAGGGGGCAAATGTTAGATGAAAAACAAGCAAGCTACACAGCTCTGGAAACCCGTGGTCTGCACCAAACAAGTAGGCAGGAGTGGGGACAGAAAATGATGGCAAATATTTGGTTTTGCATTGAAGGGTTTGAATTTTATGAGCGGATGCTGCTCCAAGTGCTCTAATCATTGCGATACTTGAGTCCTGCCCCCTGCACAGATCCCTACCAACAGTTCATGGCCAGAGCAGCAGGGTGTCATCACTGGGAGAGGAGGGTGGGAGACAGGTAACAGGGAGGCAGTGTATGGTGTGACAGAGGCCTGGAGTGAGAGGGCAGGTGGAATGACACTCATCTCTGCTCAGTTTGTCGGGGTAGCACTTGCTGGGAATAAGAGTGAGAATTGGAATCAGCCCCCCTTTCTTTCTTTTGTTCATTTTTGGCCCAAGGCTTTTTTGGGTATGGGGTGTGGTAAAAGCATCAGCCATCAGCACTCTCTTCTGTATGTATTTGTAGTCACTAAAACAAGAATTGTAAAAATAGGTGTTCAATTAGTCACAAGATTCCTGAGACCTGGAACTTTGTTTTGGTCACTGTTATAACCACTATACCTGGTGCAGAATAGGGCCTTAATAAATATGTGTTCCATGAATGAATGAATGAATGAATGAATGAATGGGGAGATCATCTTTACTAGTTATACGAACAGGGAAGTACACTATCATCTGAAACAGAGCCACTGAAATTGGGCCCCTGCCAGGGAGACAAATGCAAAATGTCATGAAGGGCTTGTTAAAGCCGTCTGGATCCTCTCCCTTCTGCCTCCTGTTTGGCCAAGCTGTGCAAATGTCAGGGCTTGATTAACTCCTCCATCCTTGTCACTCCAGCTAATGAGAAGACAGGACATCAAACCACAGAAAGGGAAGAACCAGTACAAGCTTTGTACTCGGCAGAGGCTCAGCAAACATTTTTGACTCACTGATGAGCATTTGAACACTATCAATGTATTCAAAGCCATGGGGCCTGATGTGGGGCCTTCTGGGATACATCATGAATTAGTTAGGGTCGCCATGGCGCTGCCTTGCTCGCGGCAGCTCCGGAGGACGGAGACATTCCTGAAAACTGGAAGAAGGCCAACGTCGTGTCTTTTTGCATGAAGGATGAAAGAGATGACCTTGAAAAGTATTAAGCTTGCAGCAATACCTTGAAAAGTAGTGCAATAAATCAGCAAAATGTTAATTTAGAAATGTGGAGAAGAGAACAAAGCATAAGGCACAGGTTTCTAATAAATGATTCTTGTCTGACTCATCTAATTTCCTTCTAGGCAGACGGTTAACTCTGGTTAAAGGGCAGAGAGCAATAAATTAAGCAATTTTTTAACCTATCAAAATTTTTCATTTTGTCTTGTATAACAATTTAAAATGAGAAAAACATATTCTGGGCAGATATATTGGTAGGAGGATTAAACTCTAAGAAGGAGCATTGTCAACAGTATAATAAATGTGTTTCAAAGGGATTTCCAAGGGATCCTGTAGATACTGGCTCTACATTCATTTATGAAAGACATATTTATTGGACACTTACTAGTTTCCAGGCACTGTTCTAAATGCTGGGGATACAATACCGAACAGAACAGACGAAAATCCTTGCCCCATTGAGTGTACAATCTAGAGGTAGAAGAGAAGAGATACATGTGGTATATGAGGTAACATTAAGAGTTAAGAAAAAAATATATCAGGAAGGGGGATAAAAGGTATGCAGGAGGAGTTACAATTTTAGATAGGATGGCTATTGGAAGGCCTTATAAGAAGGTGATATTTGTGCAAAAAACCTAAGTAAGGTGAGAGAGACAGTTATGCAGATATTGGGAACGAGCATTCCAGATATGAAAAGAGCATGTGCAAAGGCCCTGAGGCAGAAACATACTTGATGTTTTGCATGGCTCCTCCAGTGGAGTGAGCAGGAGTTGAGGTCAGAGAGGTAGCAGGGGCCGGATCAGGACAATGTACTGTTTTCAGCAATGACTACTGTCTGTGCAGTGCTGGGTAGCTCACTGGAAAGAATATTCCATCGTGTAAGTCTATGTAGGAGGCAGAATACCTGAGACCCAAGCTTCGAAGTGGAAAGAACTCTTTCCCCACCTCCTAGTTAAAGGGAGAGCAAACACATGTTGACAACTGTATATTTATCAAGACATGGACCACAAGGGAAAGAATCAAAACCTCAGGCGCAGGCACAGTAGCACTGAGAGCCCTGTGTTAGCGCGTCCTGCCCAGTGTCCTTGTGTCAATTATCATGGATATGTCTTCCCACCCAGCCTTCCGTAGGTTCTGCCTCTGGCCCGAGTCTAGTTCTCAAACCTTCCTTTCTTTTGTAAACTACCTGATAAACTGAATTACTTCTTGTACTTTGCAACCGAAAATACTGAATGATACTCATGGAACTCAGGATCATAATTCAACACATCCTTTATCATCTAATGTGCTGATTCGTAAAAAGAAGACAGACATGCAGAGAGAAAAGCAACACCAGATTTATTACAAAAAGCTCAGAACTGGGATTTATAGTGGATCACCAGCTAACAGAAAACAGGGCTATACAGTGTGGTGGCTCATATTCCCAAAGACGGCTGCAATGATATCTCCTATCCCACATGCTTTGTTGCATTGTGACCTTGCCACTCCCCCAACAAGAGGTGATATTTCTCCATTGGAATCTGCACTGGCTCTGTGACCTGTTTTGCCCAATAAAACAGAGATGATGTGTAAGGAAGTCCCACCACTCTGTTGGAGAGAAACCAGAGGAGAGGCACTCCAGCCCTGGCCAAACTCACAGCTAAATGCAAACCCATGAGAGAGCCTAGCCAATGTCATATGAAGCAGAAGGACCATACAGTTAAGCCCAGCCCTGACCCACAGAATCATGAGCAAATAAACTGGCTGTTGTGTTAACCCCTAAAGTTGGGAGCTGTTTGTTACACAGCAATGGATCACTAAAACATAAAAACATTGTCACAATACAAAATTTTAATTAAGCACTTAATTGCATGAGGTTTCAGGAGATTTACGAAGACAGGTACGTGTGTGTGTGTGTGTGTGTGTGTGTTGGGAGAAGGCAAAGGAGATGTCTTGGAAAATTGAAGGAAGAGAATGGAAGAAAACAGAAAGCAGTCAACAGGAAGGGCTCACCTTTATCTCAGGTCCATATTTGAACTTAGAAGCACCAGGAAAAGGTCTGTTAAGCTGACCTATGCTCAACGATTGATCATGCAACAGCATCCATCAGCCACTCCATCCTTCGGTGTAGAAATTGGTTGGAACATGATTTTACCCGTTCTGCTCAGTGATGGATCCCAAGCGACTGGAACTGGGCCTGCCTTGTGTAAGCCTCACTGAAAACCTGTGGCAGGAAATAAACAAACATGGAAACCACAATATGATTCAATTTTTTTACCTATTAAATATCAGAAATGTAATAGAGTGGTTCATTCAATTTAGGGTTTCCAAACTGATGACTGGTGAGATGGGAAGGAGTGGAGAAGGTTCCAGAAATTCATAAAATAGATATAATACCATTACCAGAAACTGAAAGAGGGCTAGGAAGGCTAAAAGCTCCAAATAAAGCCAAGGGATTGTAAAAACTATTTATAAATTTTGATTCTTCAGCAAGTTAGTTTCTTCTCATTTAGACTTCTAATTTTACACTTCATTCTGTGGCTTGCTTTCTTCCTTCCTTCCTTCCTTCCTTCCTTCCTTCCTTCCTTCCTTCTTCCTTCCTCCCTCCCTCCCTCCCTTCCTTTCTTTCTTCCTTTCTTTTAATTGTTTTTAGAGAGAGAGGAAGGGAGAAAAAGAGAGAAAAATATCGATGTGAGAGTGATCAGTTGCTTCCCACACGCGCCCTGACCAGGAATCGAACCCAAGACCTTCCGGTGTACGGGAGGATGCTCCAACCAACTGAGCAGCACCAGCCAGGGCTGGGTTTATTTTCTTAAATCCGAGCAAGATTTCCCATTGGAAAGGATAAAATAAACACGTAAAGAGATACATGAGAGCATCTCACTGCCTTAAATCACTTTAGCTCTCCAGGCCCCGCCAACAAGGTTTGGCAGTGGCCTCCCTGAGCGTCCTCAGTTGCTTCTGCCTCCGAGGGCGCAGCTTTCCTGACGGGAGATGCATCTGGTCTTACAGGTTTGGTTGTGAGCTCAGGCGTCATTTAGACTGAGCAGCTTCTCAAGACCTCCTTTAACCCCCATTGAGGAAATGAGCCTTTTCAAGCTTTTCGTCAATTCTAGTCGAGTTTTACTGGTCACTGCCCTCCAGCAGAGGTAGCATGTGCCATGCCTGAGGCCTCTCCTCTCTAGGCAACCCTGCCAACCAGCCGCAAAGACGGGGCCAGCCGGATGCAGTTCTCCTGTAGCCAAATGGAACACCAGCCTCTGTAGCAGCAAGTATGTACAGGATAAACATGCAGAATCCCAAACATGTCTGGTCTGTACTGGGGAGCAGGCAGGGAACCCCAACTGACCTCTCCGACTCTGGAATGAGCAGAATCTTGACACCATGCACAATGCCTTCCTCAAAAGGCTGGCGGGGCTCTGCACGTGGATACACACGTGGAACCCTCCCCCTTTGTAAACCTCTGCGCATACAATGTATTAGCGTCCCAAAGATTATGAAAAGTATTTCTGATCATCACAAGTACCACAGTGATTGAGCTTTTTCCCAAGGGGGATCTGGGAATGCTGCTCCGTCCATATGACCTTGGCAGAAACTGCGAAGTTTACACATAGGCTGCCTGCTCCATTGAATGAACTCATACGCTGCTATATCGTCCAACAGTCTTATGGAGAAATGCCCAGAAATGAACTCATAAAGTTAAGTAACTTTTTCAGATCACTGATCTATGGTCTAACCTTAATTTATCCTTTAGTAAATGTCATGCGTTGATTGGCCTTCAGATTACAAATTTTTAAAAATAAAGTATGAAGTTGAAATGTTAAAAGAATTACACATTGAATCCTACAGCATTATAGCAAGATTAAGTGTGTATCATTGTAAGCATTTTTTGCAAAAAAGATTAGCAGCGACTCAAATGTCTATCAATAAAGGTTCGGTTAGAGAAATGATGATGCATCCACAGACTGGAATACTATGCAGCTGTACAAAAGAATGAGGAAGCAAGTTATAAGCAACACAGGCAAAGAAAGATTTGCAGAACATGTTAACTAAAAAAAAAATATCAAAGTTCCAAAAAGTATGGCAAGCTATGGTAAAGAAAAGAGGAACATAAGAATGTGTATTTGCAATGTACTTTTAGGTGCAGTAACAATTCTGGAACTAAGTCTATGTTAAGAAGAGTGGTTACATATGGAGGGTAAGAATTTGGTTAATAGAGACATGGGCTGGAGTAGAGGAAACATTTCACGATGGAACTTTTTATAAATTTTGGTTTTGACCCATGAACATGTATTACTATACAAAAAACTAAGTTTAAAAAAGATTGAATATATATAAGAGTAAAACTTCAGTAAGTTGGGTACTACTCATTAGGAATTTATGGTGAGTTAAAGGCAGGGGTGATGAGTTATCTTTTCACTTCGTGGGGATGGAACGATATCTCCAGCTCTCGTAGAGGAGTGAATGGGAAGGGAAGGGGGACATGCTCCCATGTTCATCCCAGCTTTACCCAGGGGGCGGTGTGTGATGTGCAGAATCAGAGTCAAGATTCTCCTGGCTTATAGGGGGCCTGAAGGGTGGCAGTGATAATGCCTGAGAGGAGATAGAGACCAGATTACAAAGGGCCTTGAATGCCAGGCTAAGGACTTGAATTCTGACCTAAAGGCTAAGGTGGGACTTACATGTCAGGTTTGGGTTGTGGAGAGAGGTGAATCTGGAGATGCCAAGAAGTTCAAGGTGTTGTAATGTATCCCGCGAATCACACAAGGACGCCTCAAGAAGTCGAATTAAGGAGTCACATGTATTGCAAATCTGGGACTACGAGGGGGCATTTCGCTCTCCCAAATCTCGCAGTAATTTCCTAGCCCCAACACCAGATTTATATAGGCAAAAATCGCAAAGGTATTGATTACATCTCAGGGTTTGGAATGAGGAACCTGGTTTGCAAAAAAGCAGTTTACAGAAGCAGAATTTGAGCAAGTTAGTTAAATTATAGTTTTGGGTCTCCGGATCACTGAATCAACGGAAACACATTGCATGGAACCATGGGTCTTGGGACCACTGAGCCAATGGAAACACGTTATCTGGAGCCAATGGGGCAATTTGGGATAATTGTGCTGTCCTGGTTCCCAGGTACAGAAGAATGTGCTTTCTAAAACCAGTATGACCACAACCAATGGGATATTCACATTACAATCAATAAGGTATTCAATTGAATGGGATGATTTATATAATTCAGAAAATCAAAATAACTTTTCTATTGTTAAACAAAGCAAATAAGTACAGAAGCCAAACAGCAGGGTTAAAGTTAAACTATAGTTTCTACCTGAGATGACTGCTACCATACTTCAAAGGTACCACTGAAGAGAGACATGTAATACTTTGCCTGTGAGTTATTGCTTGTGATTGTTGTTGATTGCCCTAAAATGTACCACCTTAACAGGTCGTGGTATTATGTACAATATTGGTTACTATTATTTTTGAGAGTGAAGACAAAGCAATATTGTCTGATTCAGAGTGTTAACAGGAAACAGATGGCACACTCAAAGGAGGATGATTCCAGGAGAGTTTGTTTACAAAGTGTGGGCGTAGAGTCACTGCAAAGAATGCTGCAACAGCCTGGGTCTCCTAGCAGCCTGGCTGACAGCACATGCCCAGGCCAGTTATGGACGGAATGTTTGCATCCTCCCAAATTCAGATGTTGAAGCCCTGATCCCAAATGTAATGGTACTAGGAGGTGGGGCCTTTGGGAGGTAATTAGGGTTAGATGAGGTCATGCAGGGTCCCCATGATGGGATCAGTGCCCTTATGAGAAGCGAGCAGAGCACACACCCTCTCTCCTGTCAATTCCCACCCCCTTTCATCTTCCCCTCCCCACTGACATGGGAAGGCATGGCAAGGCAGGCGTCTGCATGCCAGGAAGAGGGCTCTCACCAGAACCCAACCAAGCTGACACCCTAATCTTGGACTTCCCAGCCCCCAGAACTGTCATACATTTCTGTTAAGCCACCCTGTCCATAGTGTTTAGCTATCACAGCTTGAGCTGACTAAGCTGGGCTGATGAGACAAGGCCCACATAGACAAGGGCAGGGAACTGCTGCGTGAACCCGGGAGTGAGACAGTCATGTAAAACAGATTGAGAGGGGCAGTGAACTTCTGTGGGAACCTCACAGGGAGTGAACCAGCACCAGAAATATCCTGACCTTCCTCTCCCTCCCTCCCCCTTATCTCCCAGGCATTCCTCGGGCTAAGAGGCCCAAGAATGTAGGTCAGCCTGCAGGGGTTGAAAGCAGGGTACAGAGGTTGAAGCATGGCTCTAAAGGGGCAAATGATAGATGCCCGGTTCCAACACTATAATTAAATTTTCCTCAACTCGTCCTTTCTGGTGTGTCTCCTCCTTCCTCCAAAAAAGTGAAAGAGAAGAATTTTGCTAGGAAAGTATGAGTTAAAAAAGACTTACTAGTGAAACAAATTGACTCTAAAATGTAAAATAGCTCAAGAACCTTAGACTTTATTTCTTGTTTGCATCACAGTGCAGTACTAGGTAAACTCTACGGGCCAGTGGGGTGGCTCCTTGGTAGATGTTTGAGCTCTCGGAGGCTCTGCTGTCTTGCCCTGGTGTCTTCCAAGATTGTCCTGGGGGTCATCTGAATTCCAGCCAGTTGCAAGGGACAAAGAGCAACAAGGGAAGTTTTAATGGGCCAGGCCTGGCAGTTCATTCCATTGGCTATCACTTCAGTTCATTCCATTGGCTAGGACTCAGTCGCATGGCCATTACTATCTGCAAGGGAGGCTGGGACATGTAGTCTAGTCACGTGCCCAGAAAGAACAGGAGAATGTGGCAAGGAAGCAGTTGGCATTTCTGCCATTGTGAGGAAATAATGTCCTTTAGCAAAATGAGCTTTTTCTAAGTAACGAATTAAGTTCTAAATGTTTTTATGATGTTTATGTCCAGCTTCTGACAGTGAAAATTGTAAAGTGGAATGTAGTGCATGAACTGATCACTAAAGATCTGACTTAGCCAAGAATGTTACCTTAAAAAATTTTTTTTTACTGATTTCAGAGAGGAAGGGAGAGGGAGAGAGAGAGATAGAATTATCAATGATGAGAGAGAATCATTGATCAGCTGCATCCTGCATGCCCCACATGGGGGATTCAGACCACAACTCGGGCAAATGACCTGACTGGAATCAAACCAGGACCTCCTGATTCATAGGTCAATGCTCAACCACTGACCCACACTGGCCGGGCAAGAATGTTACATTTTAATTTCAAAATATTCAGCCCCTTTATTTTACTTTTCTTGCAGAAAAACCCTTCCCTGCTTCCAATTTACATCTCTATGTGTTGGTCACCATCCTCCCACAACATATGTGAGTGAGCCCCATCAAGCCTTTGGAATTTGCTAGGAGAACATCAGGAATAGACACTTCTAAGAATGACAGAAGTTGTTAACGTAAGGGGATTCTGGTTAGCTGGCCTGGTACTCTGGTTATAGTATTGCAAAATATTCCATCATGGATCTATTAACACAATTGATCATCTCTATGACTTTTACTGCATACGCCGTCTTCTCGAAGCTTCCTGACGCTCCTCTGCATGACAGGCAGTCACTCCTTTCATGTGGGCTGCTGTGTGCTATTATTGTGCCCAACCTAGTGAATCACACATGCTCGGTCACAAGTCGGCCACATCTTGAGAGCAGATTCCCTGCCTTGTAACTTTTATCCTTAGCCTCTAACACATTACAAGGCACATGCAGGCAATACATTTAAATGAAAGAAAGAATAAATGATTATCAATGAGTGCAGCTTTATTTTGGGTCTCTGAAGATACTTATTGAATGATATAATAGCCATTAACCTTAAACTTAACATTCACACATTTCCCTGTTTTACCTTTCTATTTGGGGGGAAAAATAACCAAAAAACAGCCTGTGTTCTGAAGTCACTGTCTTTTCTTTTCTTTTCTTTTCTTTTCTTTTCTTTTCTTTTCTTTTCTTTTCTTTTCTTTTCTTCTCTTTTCTTTTTTTCTTTCCTCTCCTCTCCTCTCCTCTCCTCTCCTCTCCTCTCCTCTCCTCTCCTCTTCTCTTTTCTCTTTTCTTTCTTTCTTTCTTTTTTAAGGAGAATCTAGCTGTGCCAGGCCAGGTAGCTCAGTTGGTGATTAGAGCATCATCTCAATACACCAAGGTCGTGAGTTTGATCCCTGGTCAGGTCACATACAAGAAGTAACTAGTGAGTGCCTGGATAAGTGGAACAACAAATCAATGTTTCTCTCACACACACTCTCTCTCTCAAACCAATAAATAAAATAATAAAAAAAGTGAATCTAGCCCTAGCCAGTTTGGCTCAGTGGATAGAGCGTTGGCCTGTGGACTGAAGGGACCTGGGTTTGATTCCGGTCAAGGGCATATGCCTGGGTTGTGGGCTTGATTCCTAGTAGGGGGCATACAGGAGGCAGCAGATCAATGATTCTCTCTCATCACTGATGCTTCTCTCTCTCTCCCCCTCTCCCCTCCTCTCTGAAATCAATAAAAGTATATATTTTTAAAAGTGAATCTAACTGTAACAACCATTCTGGTGTGCCCTCACTTTTATTCAACCATATTCAGGAAGGTGCCAACATAGTCTAACAATCCAAAGTTATAACAAAGACATTGAACCAGTAGAGGAAGACAAATTTGATTTGCAAACATTTTAGGCAGGATCAAAAAAAACAAAGCACCAAATCTCACAACTGTTTGCCAAACTGTTATTAGTAATATTACTGTTGTTTTTTAAAAAATATTTTAAATTGAGGTATGATTGACATACAAAAAAAGCCATACAGCCCTGGCTGGTTTGGCTCACTGGATAGAGCGTCGGCCTGGGGACTGAAGATTCCCGGGTTTGATTCCGGTCAAGGGCATGTACCTTGGTTGCGGGCACATTCCCAGTAGGGGGTGTGCAGGAGGCAGCTGATTGATGCTTCTCTCTCATCGATGTTTCTAACTCTCTATCCCTCTTCCTTCCTCTCTGTAAAAAATCAATAAAATATATATATTTTTAAAAAGCCATACATATTCAATGTCTACGTCTTGATGAGTTTGAAGGTAAGTAGACACGAAAATGTCATAAACAATGCCATAAACATTGCCTCTAAGAGTTTTCTCCCTCCCCACCCTCCTTTTTTTATAATAAGAACATTTAACACAAGATCTATTCTCTTAACAGGTTTTGAAATATATAGCACAGGCTTGTTAACTACACTTAGAATCAATGACTAGGGCTTATTCATCTTGTATAACCATGTACCCCTTTGACCAATGACACCCCCCCTCCATGTATCTCCCCCTGCCCCCTGGTAACAACCACTCTACTCTGCTTCTATCACTGCTCTTCATATGCACAAATTAATAGTTTGACAGATGTTAGATTTTGGTTAAGAAATTTTTGGCTAAAAGATACTTTTGTGTAACGCTGTGGGAGCTGCATCACGGTTTGGAAAAGCAATAGGAATGCCATTTTCTTTTTTTTCTTTGTTGTGTGTTTGCATAGATTTAAGAAAAGAAAGACACAAGACAATAGCACAAAAGGTTACATACTTCAAAATGTCTCCCTCCCACCTCTGCTCCTCCATTCTAGAATGTAGAGAGGATTATAAGTAGATATAAGAAATTTTTTCTTAAAAAGTTACACATATACTGAGCAGATTTTAATTGTTATTTGGCATGCAGGGTCATGAAAAATGATCCTAGTCTCTCATTTTTATGGAAGTCATGGAGCTGATCCTTCTTAATCGCTTAGAATCCAAGGCCCAAGGGACGGGCCTCAGAGAAGCGCTTCAATCCTGTATTCCTTTCCTAGGCCTGCCTAACAAATGGCCACACACGGGGTGGCCCGAAACGACAACAGTATGTTATCTCCAATAATGTGTTCTGGAGGCCAGAAGTCCCACATCAGGGTGCTGACAGGCCGTGCTCCCTCTGCCCGACCCAGGGGAGAATCTTTTCTCGTCCCACTCTGGTCGCCTCAGGCATTGCTTGGCTGTAACCATAAAAATAGAAGTTCTGCTTCTGTCTCCACTTGGTCTTCTTTCCTCTATATGCCCCTGTGTTTCAAATCTCCCTCTCCTCTTATAAGGACACCAGCCATTGCATCCAGGGCTCATCCTAAATCCAGGATGATCTCATATTGAGATCCTTAGCTGCTTCTGTAAGAACCTTAACTTTCTTTTCTTTTTAAAAAAATATATTTTATTGATTTTTTACAGAGAGGAAGGGAGAGGGATAGAGAGTTAGAAACATGGATGAGAGAGAAACATCGATCAGCTGCCTCCTGCACACTCCCCACTGGGGATGTGCCTGCAACCAAGGTACATGCCCTTGACCAGACTCGAACCTGGGACCCTTGAGTCCTCAGGCTGACGCTCTATCCACTGAGCCAAACCGGTCAGGGCAGGACCTTAACTTTCAAGTAAAGTCACATTCACAGGTACTGGGGATTAGGACTTGGACATATCATTTTGGGGGACACAATTCAACCAACTGCAAATCCCCATGTGTGGAGAAGCCACAGGCTCCTTCCTGGCCTGCCATGTGACACTCAGGATTCCTGTAGATACCCAAGGGGCTGGTGGATGGGTAGCTTGCTCTAGACACCAACCAGGTCTCCATCTGGTAGATACTGAAGACATGAACCCCTATGCTGGTTTCTCTTCCCCTTTCTTCCTCCTCTCTCTCTCTACAAGAATTTGTTGAGTTCTTACTATATGCCTGTCATAATTCTAGGGTACTGGGAATTTAACAGTAAGTAGAATGAAGTCCTACCTTTATCAAGCTAATATTCTAGTGGGAAGAAAAATTATCAACAAATAAAACCAGTATATCATATGATAAGGGCAAATAAATAAATAAATAAATTTTAAAAAACCCAAATCAGGAAAGAGATAGAATGATGCTGCTTTATCTTTTTATAATTTTTTTCAAAATATATTTTTATTGATTTCAGAGAGAAAGGGAGCGGGAGAGATAGAAACATCAATGAGAGAGGATCATTGATCGGCTGCCTCCTGCATGACCCTACTGGGGATCAAGCCCACAACCTAGGCATGTGCTCTGACCGGGAATCAAACCATGACTTTCTGGTTCATAGGTCAATACTCAAAAACTGAGCCACGCCAGTCTGGTAAATGGTGCTGTTTTAGACAAGGTTACAAGAAGCACCTGTGTTGAGCAGACACCTGAATGAGAGGAGCCAGCCTGTAGTGATCTGGGGCAGAGGGAACAAGTACAAAAATCTTCTATTGTTATAAGAAACACTAGAGGCCCAGTGCACAAAATCCATGCACTGGTAGGGTCCCTAGCGGCTGCTGGCCGGGTACTCCCTCCCTTCCCCTGGCTGCCTGCCACTGCCACTAGCCGGGGCCTCCCTCCCTTCTCCCGGCTGGCCCCGCCCCCTGGTAGAACTCCCAGACAACTCCCAGTCGAGGGGACAATTTTCATACTACACTTTTATTATATAGGATGTCCGTGAATGCTTGTGACTCTTCCAGAGGGGGAGGAGCTCCTGCTTGCCTGCCCTGGAGTGTGGGCTGCCTATGGCAAAGCTGATGGAGTGTCACTTCTGAGGTTCAGTTTTAAAAAGATTACAGCTTCCATTCTGGGTGCTCATTCCCTCTCAGATAACTCTCCCTGGGGGAAGCCAGCTGCCAGGAGAGCTGCTCTCTGTTTTACAGAGAGGGCCATGTGGCCAGAAACCGAGGGTGGTATCTGGCCTGCAGCCAGGGGGGAAATGAGGTCGTTGGTCCAAAAATCCATGAAGACCGGAGGCCTGCCAACAGCCTTGTGGGAGAGAGGAGGAGGAGGAGGGGGAAGAGAACCCAGCACAGTGGGCCCTCCCCCGGCCGAGCCTTCAGATGAGGCTACAGCCATGGCAGAAAGCTGGACCACAACCTCATCAGAGATGTTGACTCAGGACCACCCAGCTAAGCACTCCCAGCTTTCTGACCCTCAAAAACTGTGAGAAATAATAAAATAATACAGCTTTGTTATTTTAAGCTGTTAAGTGAGTGTTGGGATAATTTGTCATGCAGCAATATATAATGTACTTAGGCCCTGAGGCTGCAGCTTGCTTGCCAGGTTGGAGGAATAGCAAGGGGCTCAATGAGGCTGGAACAAGATGAGCAGGAGGAGTATTGGTAAGTGACAAGTTCAGAGAGCAAACGGGGGACCAGCTCACAGATTCTTGTGAGCAACAGGAAAGACCCTGGGCCCTGGCTGGTGTTCTCAGTGGTTAGAGCGTCAGCCTGCGCACTGGAGAGTCTCGGGTTCGATTCCTGGTCAAGGGCATGTACCTTGGTTGCAGGTTCATTCTCTGCCCTGAGCCAGTGTGTGTGCAGGAGGCAACCAGTCGTGTATCTCTATCACATCAATGTTTCTCTCTCTCCCCCTTCTTCCCTCCCATCTACTCTCCCTGAAAAGCAATGGAAAAAATGTCCTCAGGGAAGGATTAACAAAAACAAACAAACAAAAGAAAGAAAGACCCTGGCCTCTCATCTGAATGAGGCGAGGGATACAGATTGCAGAGAACTGAGTAGAGGGCTGACATGATAAAAGAACGGACTGGATGGGAGAGCACAGGGAGTGTTGAAAGAGGAGAGCAATTGGAAGGCTATCGTCATAGGTGACTGCTTGGCTCAGCAGAGCTTGGATTAGACAGTGCTGATGGTGCTGAGAGGTGACTGGACTCCAGATCGGTCCTGCTGGTGGAGGGAGTGACACATTTCTATAGAGGCTGCCTGGATGCGAGAATTAGGATAATTCTTTAAGAATTCAGGGGAAAAGATGAAGTCATAAAAACGGTTTCCAAAGCACCTGGCAACCCTCTTCTCTGTCCTTTGGGCTTCTCGTCCTCACACATGAATCTTCACATTGATTTTCCTCCCCCGCTTTTTCCCCCTAAATATGTTTTTATTAATTTGAGAGAGAGCACTTAAGTGGTTGCCTCCTATACACCCCGACAGGGGACCGAACCCACAACCTGGGCATGTGTCCTGACTGGGAATCAAACCAGCAACGTTTTGCTGCACAGGATGACCCTCAACCAACTGGGCCAGGGCATCCTCTCCCCCTTTCCACCTACTAACATCTCCTACCAGCGAAGAAACTATAGAACTTCGTTACCAGTAAGGTATAAATAAGCGATGAGATAAAAATCAATAGCATTCCTTTACACTAGCAATATGCAAGTAGAAAATATATAATAGAAAAGTAAAGATATTTTCTACAGTAGCAACAAAAAACTATTAACAAAGACTGTATTAGAGCTCTATAAGAAAAAATTTTAAATTATTATAGGACATAAAAGAAGGCCTGAATAAATGGAGAGGTTTTCCATGCTCATGAATAGAATGGCTTAATATTATAAAAATGCAGATTCTCTCTAAAGTAATCTATTCATTAAATCCAACCTCTATCAAAATGGCTGCTTTTTTTTTTTTAAGAAACATGATTCAGCTATCTCTACTTTGAAAAAGGAGATAAGTCATACTAAGCCATGATCATTCAAACATTATGGTTCTCGTTCAAGAACAGACAGAATGGACAATTGGAACAGAATAACAGACGGCTCAGAGAGACAGAGCCATGTTTAATTAAAACCTTGTCTCACATGTAAGTGTGGGAAAGGATGGACTATTCACTAGATGGGAAAACTTGCTTATTATATTGAGAAAAATAAAACTGAATCCCCATCTGCTGTATAAACAAATGCTAGCCCAGCCTGGCTGGCGTGGCTCAGTGGTTGAGCATGGACCTATGAACCAGGAGGTCAACGGTTTGATTCCTGGTCAGGGCACACCGGGGTTACGGGCTCATCATTGATGTTTCTATCTCTCTCCCTCCCTCTTTCTTCCTCTCTGAAATCAATAAAAAAATATTGGCTCCAAATGGGTTAAAGTCAAATGGGTTTTCAAAGTCATCATGAAGCTAACAGAAAATACATAGATTGTTGTGACCCATGCTAGGGAAGGACTTCTTAAAATGCCAAAGCACAAGCCGAGAGCTAAAACAAGATTTGCTGGACATTGTTGAGGTTGCTACAGCTGTGGGCTGCTGGGCCTCCAGGGTCACCCATTCAGACAGTTTTGTTTGGGCCATTTCAGTAGCTCTTTGGAGTGGTCCACTCTGCTGATGGGTAAATTCACCCCCAGAGAATCAGGCATCCTTACCAATCCCAAGACACGGTGCATATAGGGTCCCAGTTGTAAATGCTGCCCCTTCCCAGCTACCCAGGCTTGGGGACATACCTAATTCCATGGCCAGCCTCTATCTTATCCTTCTCTGGACTCACTTAACTCAATCCATGCTGCCCTGAAGTGAAAAATCTCTTCACTCCTCATTGGGAGAAGAATAGTAAGACCCCTCAAGTCTTAGAATGAACACATAAATTTAGCACATAAAACCCGGGTGGAACATGTCTCCCCATCATCCACCATAGTAATGGTGTTGAAAATTCAGAGAAGTCTTTACTCCATCCAGCCCCCACTTATTTATCCGGGGTGCCATTCTGACTTTGGTTTTGATACGCAGGGCACCCTAAGGGCCTTCGGAATTACTCTGCGGTTTGGAAGTGAACATTGGCGATCTTCGTGCCTGCACTTATTCTGAAGTTGCAGGTGCTACACTGAGATGTTGGGTAAGGAGAACCCAAGCTCTCCGTACCCCAGGGGTGGATGACTGCCACAGGAAGAGATTAGTAAGGCCGGTGGCAAGTGTGAGGAGGCGTGCACGGATGTGATGTCATGGGATGCCCCTGCTTCCTTGGGTATGACAATGGCTACAGGGCTGAGCTCTCCTGGGCAATGCAGTTGCTCTGTGTTGTGAGGCTAACCATCTTGACAGTTTAAAATCCCGAATGAGCTAGGAGGATTCACGAAGGTAAGTAGAACTACTGGTCCGTGGTGAATATCCTCAAAAAGAAGTGGTGGTAACCAACCCAATGTGAAAGTTACCAAAAAAGCTCAAACACTAAAAAGACAAGATGTATCTTCGACCAAACTAGGCAACCTCTTTAATTCTGTACTAATTAGGAAGTTTATGACTGCAAGTAACAGAAAGTCTGACTCAGAGTGACGTAATAGGGACACGTAGTAACTCATGTAACAGGAACTTCAGGTATGGCAGGGTCAACAACAGCATCAATCACCCAGATGTTTTCTGCCTCTCTTCGCTGTGGTCCATAGGGTTCATCTGAGGCCTGGTTCCCCTTGTGGCTGCCCACAGCGATTCCGGCTTCACAATTCTTTTTCACATCCTCTAGGTGAGAGAGCGAATGAAATTCCTGATGGGCCAGCGCAGTCCACATGCCCACCTCTGCATCAGCCACTGTCCCCAAAGGGGCTGCTACCTGCTGTGTGACCCAAACCTCAGTTACTGAACCAAACACCGGCAAAAGGAGGAAAAGAAATGACTGCAATTGGTTGAGGTCAGAGCGTCTTCCCTGAGGGGAACAGACGGACTGGAGCCATCTTTCCCTGAGTCTCCTGGCTGCATGCGGTGGGGGAGGGGGGGGTGTTGGGGGGGGTGTTCGATGCCTGAACAAAGTTCGGGTTCTGTAAAGGAGGGAAAGGAGGATGGATACGGAGGGGGCTACCAAAAGTGACAACACAAACTCTGATCTACAAACACTAAGGCGGAGGGCTGCCGGAGGCAGCGAAGATTGACAGGGGCTGGTGAAGACACCGGAGGACACCTGCAGGGGGTCTCAGGTGCCAGGAGGTGGAATTCAACACTCCCTTGTCAGAAATGATGGAGACAGGATGCTTGGAGTTTCCAGGTGGCGCCGAGGAGTGGCAGGGAAGGGGGTTTAAATAAAGGCACACACTCCTGCTATGTGTGCAGGGACCGGTCAGTCAGGGAAGTAGGGAAGGAAAAATACCGATGAATTGTGAATAGCCCCATAGTTGTTGATTGCTGCTGCCTGGGGTGCAAAAAGGGCTGAAACATTACACACAAACACACATACACATAGACACAAACACACACACACAAACACACATACACACACACACACACACGCACCCCTGTGTTACAAGGACGGGGGAGAATTTTTGCCAGCTGAGAACACCACTTTAGTTCCTTCACTCAAACCTCCTACAAATTGCTCTTCCAGGAATGCTCATCTGATGATCTCACATCTGTTTCTGCCACACACTGCCGGTGTGCTCTTGGGAAGTTGTCTAACCTCTCCGTACCTCAGTTCGCTCTTATGTAAAATAAAGATAATAGTAGTATCTACCCTCCTAGGGCTCTTGTGATATATGTAAATTTTTGCGCCAAAAATTTACATATACCAGATATACCTGAACATGCAAAGAACACTTCTGGTTAAGTACAGAAAAAACCATGGTCATTTTAAACAAACCGAGACCTGAGAAATGCTGTGGACAGTGACTCCTTGGTGCCTCCCATGTTCTTCCTTTCTAAATGGGAGTGTGTCTAGCCGCCATCCTGTGCCTGGCCACCACTGGACGTGTTAGGTGCAGAGGCAGGTGACTTGTCACAGTAGTCCCATAGGTCCCTGGGGGGGCGGGGGTGTGTGTGACTGTGCTCCAGTTGTTGGACTTCGTGAGCTCCCTGAGGAGCCTCAGCCACACTTGGCTTCAGATGACGAGATCCTGGACTTCCAATGGGATGAGACTGTTGGAGAACGCGAGAGGAGGCAGGTGCATGTTGCCTGCGGGAGGGACTTTGATCACCGAGGGCCAGGGGGTGGACAGACTCCGGGATGACTCACTCCAATGAGCCCCCACCTCCTGGTACTCACTCCCCGTGTCACCCCTTCCTCTTGACCATGACTGGGACCTGTGAGTTGCTCTGGTCGCCAGACTGTGGCACAGGTGATGGAATACTTCTTTCGTACGTTGCATAAGATGGATAAGATGGTAACTTCCATTTTGCTAGTGGACTCTGCAGACTCCCTCCCTTGCTGGCTTTGATGAAGCAAGCTGCATATGCAGGGGCCCAGGGGGCAAGGAACTTCCAGTGGCCCCAGTAGCCAGACGGCAAGGAGCTGAGCCCCCAGCCGGACAACCTACAAGAGACTGAATCCTGCCACAGGATCAGAACAGACAGTGCAGTGGAGAATGGGCAGAGAAGGCAGGTCACAGAACAGAGCGTGCCAGGGCCCGCAAACATCGATAAAGACGCTCAGTGCCACTTGCAATAAGAAAAAACCAAAGTAAAATGACAATAAGATACCATTTTTTAACCTATCAATTGACAGAGGTTGGATAACCCTGTGCTGAGGAATAGGGGAAATGGCCCCTCCCACGTATGTGAATATAAATTGGTATAGTCTCCAAGGAGGGCAATTTCATAAAATATCTACGAAAACACGACACAGCAATCCCATTTCTAGAAATTTTACCTACATATATACCTGCCATGATATATGTTCAAAGATATTCACTGAAGCACAGTTGTAATAGGAAAGACTGAAAATAACCAACATGTGTATTAACAGGGTACTGTTTAAATACCTAGTTAAAATAAATAAACGAGGAAGTCCTGTTTGTACAGATATGAAACGGTTCCCAAGGTTGTTAAAAACAAAGAATGGAACATTGTGTAACATCTGTTATTGGTACCAAAATGTACATATATCAGACATGCTTGAACACGCAAAGAACCATTCCGGAAAAATACACAAGAAGCGGGTATCAGTCCTTGCTCCTGGGATGGAGAGCCAGGTGGCCAGGTGGGCAGAAGTGAGAGAGAAACTTCTTATTCTCTAGAGTCTTTAATATTTTAGATGAAAATTATAAATGTGTCCTCTATTCGTAGTTAATAAAAAGTTAAAGAGAGGTTTTTGACATCAAATGCCCTCTCCGGGGCTTAAAGGGAGGAGCACCTCCAGGCAGCAAGAAAGAGCGACTGAATGCCCCCTCTGTTGGCATAGGAGGAGAGAACGCCCACTGCATTTTTAAAGGGCATCTTAAAATAGTGTGTTGCAAAGCTCAGTGGGCTGAGCCCTTTATGATTGTTGGTTAGAGGACGGCCAGGGATCATTTTCCGCGCGCCAACTTGCAATTCTCTATATTCCAGAAGGTGGTTTTTCCTGTGAAATTTTTAGGATTTGGAGAATGTGGCTAGAAGAGCTGACAGCCCCACACGGAGCAGGTGGGGATGGATGCCTCGGAGGAGTGGTCCCCATACAGCTCTTCTCTTATATATATTTTTTCTATCCTCATTCCAGCCAATGCCACTGCTCCTCTTCCCTGGGCCCAGCCTGCAACACAGGCCCTGCAGCTGCTGCCTCGGGCCCCTCCTTCCTCTTCCCTCTCTAAGTCTGGAACAGTCCTTGCTGGCACCTCTGCAGCTGTGACTCATTGCAAATGCTTTGCATTCCTGGATGTTCTGCAGGGTTTTGGGTCTCCCCTGTGGCTTGAAGCATTAGGCAAGTTGAAAGCAAATTGGAAAAGAGGCTCCACAGCTGCCAAAACATTGCAAGGATGAGGGGGAAATTGTTAGGGAAACTGGAAAGGTTTTGTGCTGCCAGGACCCCAGCCAGCCGCTCCCTGGGGTGGGCCTGCCTGGTAACTTGATCAGGGCTGGGGACGGTGGAGGCTGAGTCAGGGGGTTGTGCAGCCCGCGAGGCCCATTCACACATCTAGAAGCACCGTGCGCCATCTGGAGACCATCTCCATTGGTCTGGGAGGGACTGTGCTGAAGCTGCTGAAAAGCAGAAATGTGCGTCTCATTCAGAAATGTTTTCAATATTAGTTTACCTTTAATTGCTTGGAATTATTTTGTTAGCTTGTTCCTCCTCCCTGCCACCTTGGCCATACACAATTTATATTTATATTCAGATCAATTAAAACAGTAGTGGGTTTCCCCCCCCCACTTAAAGCTATGGAACCCAATGTTGAAGACTTTGTGTAAAAGAGATCAATGCCAAACTGCCCGGGTTAATGACACAGAGATGGGTAGGAGACGGGGAGGGAAAAGTCCTGCCTACTCACCTTCACCTTCTTTTCTTCCCTGTTCCACTATGCAGACTCCAATGGGGCATAATTAAAGAAGTCTTTTAAATAAGTTGTATCAGATAAATTTACATTCAGTAACATACAGTTTGATGAGTTTGGGCAAATTTATTTACTCATGTAAGGCATGATTTGACACCACTGGCTAGCTCTGGCTGGGTAGCTCAGTTGGTTAGTGTCATTCTGATATGCCACGGTTGTGGGTTCAAGCTCCAGTCAGGGCACATACAAGGATAAGCCAATGAATGCATAAATAAGTGGGACAACAAATCGATGTGTTTTTTTCTTTCTAAAAAAAATCAATCAATAATGATAATAAAAGAGAAACCACCAGCTTAGTAGATATAAACACAATGGAACAAATGTACATTTTTAAAGGGGGATCAACAGAATTTAACATTTGCCTTTGCTGTCCTACCCCCAATGGTGTGATATCATCACACTAGGCTCCTTTACTATCAAACAAATAATACTATTCAATTTAGTTTCACTTGGATTTCATAAAAGAACACACTTGGATTTTATAGAAAACAAAATTGAAGTGAAATGGAAAGAATTGCTCAATTTCCAATAATTTTTTTCTTCTTTATGAGAAATATTAACTCCTAAAAGATCTTTTCCTCCCCCACCCCCTTTTTATCTTTTCTTTTTTTGTGAGAGGAAAGAAGAGGGAGAAAGAAACATTGATCGGCTGCCTCCTGCACGCCCCCTAGTGGGGATCAAGCCCGCAATCCAGGCATGTGCCCTGATCTGGAATGGAACCAACAACCTTTTGGTGCATGGGATGACACCCAACCAACTGGCCATACTGGCCAGGGCCTAAAAGATCTTTTAGAGAGATTTTGAAAGTCATTATGTTTTGTTTGAACCAGATGTTTTAATTTCATACACTAATTGACCCCTTCTATAAATGATGGAGATAACACATTCTCCCATCTTCATTTCTTCTCTCCCCAACTTCACGTAGCTTCAAGCTACCAGGACACAGGCCCCACCAACACCCTTAATCTTCTCCTCAGCTCTTCTGCTGAAGCATTTGGCCTTCACAATGACAGGCAGCTTTGGGAACTTTCTCTTCCCCAGAACTTTGTAGTAGCCGATCTCACCACATCGATGATAGGAGCAGCTCCAGTCTTGCTTCTGGCAGCATTTATCTGTGTCTGCTCATTGACCAAGCTCCACAGTTTATCATGGTTGACAGTTGGGCAGAAGCTCTGGTTCCTCTCACCCCCCCCCCCCCCCCCACCTCCGCCCTACCATGTGCTTGCCGATGCATCTGTGGCTGCGGCTCATGTGGCCCCAAAGCTTTTGGGTCCTCCCCAGTCTGGATGGTATGTCTGTGGCCGAGCTGCAAGAGCTCGCCCCAACTTTTATACTATTATTTTATATCGGTGAGTTCGTAACGTTAACATTCTCCTTAGTGATAGTACAGCAGTTGGTACTGGTCTACATTTAAATGGATTTGGTATTCCCAAAAGCCCTTTACATGGCTTCGGTGTGCCTTCTTTTCCTCATTTTAATTCTCTTGAATGCCAGGATGTCAGCAAGTAGTTTTTCTGAGAGAGGTTCATGGGTGCTGTGGTTCATGATTTTTATGTGTTTAGGAAAATCTGTTTTGCATGCATACCAGAATGACCACTTATTTGGAGATAAGATATTCTTGGGTTACACTCCTTTAAGTCATTGCTTCTGTTTACTGCCATCCCCAGTAGATAATTTGATACTGCTTGTCTCAATGCTTGAAGGAATCTGTTATGCCCAGATTTCAAGATTCCCAAGAAGCCACCAGGGAGCCAGCCAGTCCATGCAAAAGCAAAGAGTCTTTTATTTTAAGCCCGGGCTTAGCTCCTCTACCTTCCTTACTGACGCAGCAGCAGGTGGCAAAGAGAGAGCAGTCTGTTCGAACCAGGGGTTTCATAGAGGGTTGGAGTAGGGGCGGGAGAGGGGGCTGTGCCCCCCGCCGATTGGCCAGGTGCGAGCTGGTGACCCATTACACAGGATGTGGTCATATCGATGGCGTGCACTTCCCTTGATTACCATTGGTTAGTCCAGAGAAATGGTGGGTGTGGCTAGCAGAGGCTCCTTCCGAGGGGGAAGGAGCCTTCGCTGAGCACATGGTTCCATACAAAATGGAGGTCCCTTAATGGATGGGAAGCCGGCCACTCGGCTCCCATGCAAGGCCTGCCGCCGTGGGCGTCACCGGGAGGCGGGCCGCCCACCACCCCGCCTGGCCCTTGGGTCTCCCGCTGCTCGGCCCGAAAGTGACTTGGAGGCCGAGGAGGGTGGCCCGGGTCCTTCTGGGCGTCCGCGGGCCTGCACCTATCTGGTCAGGCGCTGCCTCGGCCATGGCTGCCCGTCATCCTCCCTGCCGGATGCCTGCGGGGCCACGTGCCCCGCCGGCCCTTTCATTCCCCCCTTTGTCTTGGAACTTCCGGCTCAATCATGAGACGGCCTGCTTTTCCATTCCACCGTGGCTAGAGGTTTATCCTGGACATCTCTTAACAAATGGTCTGGTGGAAGGGAAAGAAACCATTTTAGCTTTAACAACTTCTATTGAAATAGGACTTTTCTTCTTAAAATTCCTCCATGGCTATCAAAAAGCCAAATCAAGATTAATTTATCTACTGTCCTGATGTTTGCATAGACACAACAAGAATGGTAATTGACTACCTTTGCTGGAATCTCATGGTTGAATCTTAATGTGCCCCGTAGGGCCAGGAAGCCACGCCACCCAGCTGCCATCAGGCCCGCCTGCAGTATCTGCTCCACCTGAGCCCACGCTTCAGGCTTTAAGGCCCATCTCAGTAGCCCTCCTACTTGTTGTGGCCCAGAGCGTGTGGGGGTCCCGCAGGAATGCAGAGGCATCCCTACTGCTCCCCTTTTACTCTTACCAACCGCCAGTGAGGGTAGGGCATCGGCCTGACACTCCAGCGCCAGCCATCTTCAGGGCTTCCAAGCAGGATACCAGGCTTTCTTCGTGGCATTCTTACTGGCTTCAAGTCTTTAGAGCTCAGACAGGGCTCTTTAAAACATGATACTCCAGTCAAAGTTTTCCGTTAATAAAACCACTATTAGGAACCGGTCTTATTGAATCTATGCAAAGAAATGTATTGCCATGTTAGCATTGCCAAATTTCGGAGGAATTACATAAGAAGAAAGACATACTGATCTAACTGTTGGTATAAAACCTTCTTTCTATGCATAACCATGCCTCAGACCTTCTATTCTAACATGCCAGCTTTACTACCCCTGACATGGGCATGATGACTCAGGCCTGCAAGACAGTATTGCAGGCTGCCAAGTGTTAGCTGTCTCTCAACAGAGACCGAAACCTGATGGGCACCGTTCCCTGCCCAGTTGGGCACCTGCCCTCTTGGCAGCTAGGCACCCTTTACTTTCTGGGGTTCACCCCACATAGTACCCTTCCAGGACAGCCAACATACATTCAAACCTGCAAGAGAATTAAAGGTCAATATAACACATCAATACAATGAAACATATTAGCATCATGGCCGCTTTAGGCAGCCAAATTCTACTAAAGTCTATTCTTGGCCTTTCTATAAATTGTCCTTGTCTTTTGGAGCCATGTCCATGAAGATGCAGGTATTATCTAAGTCTATTCAATGTTACCAGCATCGGGCAGGTCGAGCACGCCATAGCAGGTTGCGTTGATCTCGATCGACGCTCCATTTGGTAATGAAGTCTTTCTGGATCATGGATGGGTCCGCTGACCGGACGTGGGTTTGATGGACCCAGGTCGCACGTGCAGGGCTGCCAGGGTCTCGTCTATGGCAGACAGTTAGTCAGGCAGCAGGTCCAGGAGACAGGTGGCCAGAAACATACCCCCGGCAAAGCAGCTTACCAGGCTCAGGACTTTCTGGCAGAAGGCTGAGGCTTCCGGGCTGGCTCCCGGTCGGCGTAGCACACAGATGGGCACCAGACTGCAGATGAGTGTGAGCACCAGCAGGAGCACCAGGGCCCCCAACTTCACCTCCAGGCCCACAGGCAGTGGGGGAGCCGAGGCTACTGCCTCTGGGCGACACACCAGGAGCTCTGGTTCTCCCCAGGACCCCATGGTGGCCGGCTGCTCCAGTGACTCTCAGACCTCGTGAGGGTTTCACTCCATGGTCTTCACCAGGT
The DNA here is from genome assembly GCF_028538775.1 of Myotis yumanensis. NCBI lineage: Eukaryota > Metazoa > Chordata > Mammalia > Chiroptera > Vespertilionidae > Myotis > Myotis yumanensis. The sequence continues at coordinate 46,276,985 of NW_027223752.1, read as the reverse complement.
TCAGCAACCAGGCCTCTTTCGAGGGAGTGCGTTAGGACCAAACCTTTTATCAGCTTTATTCCCGCTTATCTTTACAGATTTTAAGGCCCATTAAGTCTTTGCCTCGGGGAACTGTGAGCTTCATTCTTAAATGTCCCAATCAGCCTAGAATTCTAAAATTTCAATCTAGCACTGAATATTACATAGTAAATCAAAGTTTCCAGCAGACAAACAGATAGAAATGTTTACTAGTTAGGCAGGTTGATTCCACCTCTGGCAGAGAGCAAGCGCCCTTGGGGAAAGATCCCAGCGGCCGCTCAGGGTGCTTTGCTATCCGTCAGAGCACTCAGCCTTAAGAAGTCAAGTGTGTGCCTTTCTGTTCTTTTTTTTTTAGATTTCTACATGCATATGAATAAACAATCATATTCAAGCAGATATACAAATATTAAATAAATATTTATACTTATACTCTTAGTGAACAAGTTCTTGATCTAAGTTTTATCCAGATAGAAATGGCATTTATTACAAATAAATAAATAAACAAATTTAAAACCAAAACCCGAGAAAACCAAGGCTAGAAGTACCCTCTGACGTTTCAGGGGTACCAAGGGAGAAGTTAGGCCATGTTTAGTTCTTTTCACAATCCACTAGTGACCAGTCCTAGCTTACTGGTCTATCATCTATTTAACATTTCTTTCCTCCCATTACACCAAAGCCATGCTTTCCAGTTAAAACTTTTAGCCTTAATTTTTAGGTGACATGTAAATAATTAACATTCCTCAGATTAATAATACATTCAAATTTAACAACAAGGATACATATTTACAGAAACCAGTTTCTACCTGAAATAATTGTACTTTTACTTTAGAAATTGGATTCAAGCACACTTCCTGCTTCATAGGTGATTTGAACTTAAAAGTTTTAAGTTTCCAGCCAATAAGCCTGGTATAGCTGCTAAATTTTAAAATGGTCACAATTTTCCTGCTGGGGCAAACCCCATAGCTATCCACATGTAAATTTGACTATCAACTTCCTGGTGGTTTTAAAACTTTTACATTCCTAGCTGGGGCGATCTCCATGGGAAGAGGCCGGCTTGCATCCAGAGCCGCAGCCGCCCCCGGCCTCCTGGGTGTCCGGCCGCAGGCTCCGCGGGGACCTTCCCCGGACCCGACGCCGACAGGGGCCTTCGCTGCTCCCGCCTCCCGTGAGCGACGCGCCGGCCCCGCCCCCCCGAGTTCCACAAGCCCGGGGCCAACGCCGGCCAACGCCGCCGCCGCCGCCGCCGCCGCCGCCGCCGCCGCCGCCGCCGCCGCCGCCGCCGCCGCCTGGCTCCGCGAACGAGTCCGTGCCCGGCCCGAGCCCCCAGGGCCGCCCCCCGAAAGGCGCGCCGCCGCTCATGGAGCCGAGCTGCGGGGCTCGGGCTGCCCGGGCTGCCGCCGCCTCTCCCGGCCTCCGGCCTCGGCCCAGCGCCCGCCGCCGACCAGGCCGGAGGCCGAGCCCCCTATTGCAGAGCAAGCGGCTCCTGCGGCCCCAGGCAGTGATTTCCAGCTCACCCTCCCTGCCTGGGAGGCGCGCAGGCGGGGACTCCTCCCCTGCCTTTACACTCACATACTTTCATCAGACATTCATTCAGAGTTTAAACAATCCATTCAATTCCTAACAACTTCCCAATTCCCGAGGGAGCTCTAAAGCCTCCCCCAATCTCCTTGAACTGATAACATCCGTAAAACAAAAACACAGACAGACAGACAGGGCCCGAAACAGCCTTCCAATTCCATGGAAGAAACAGACGGCGGCATTACGCTAAAACCGTCTCAGATTGGGGTTTCTACAGACCTCCCGACTTCGGGAGCAAAGCTACAGATACAGATGGCGGAAACTACCCGCCTACAGATCCCCCGACCTCGTCTCAAATCCGCGAGAGAAATACACATCTCTCATGAAAGGAATACACATCTCTCATGAAAGCAATACACATCTCTCATAACCGTGAGGAGAATACACATTCCTCGTGGGGAGCAGAACGTCTTCTAACTCTCCCCGGCCTGTGGTCGTACACGGCGCGTCCGCCAGACCCCTCAGGCACTTAGATTCCAGAAACGAGCTCACACAGATCACACAACGACACAGACACACGACACAGACACCTACCGCGGTCAGTCAGACTCACGGATGGGGAGTCCCTAGATGGTCTTGGGAACCCCGGGCGAGCCCCCAAATGTTATGCCCAGATTTCAAGATTCCCAAGAAGCCACCAGGGAGCCAGCCAGTCCATGCAAAAGCAAAGAGTCTTTTATTTTAAGCCCGGGCTTAGCTCCTCTACCTTCCTTACTGACGCAGCAGCAGGTGGCAAAGAGAGAGCAGTCTGTTCGAACCAGGGGTTTCATAGAGGGTTGGAGTAGGGGCGGGAGAGGGGGCTGTGCCCCCCGCCGATTGGCCAGGTGCGAGCTGGTGACCCATTACACAGGATGTGGTCATATCGATGGCGTGCACTTCCCTTGATTACCATTGGTTAGTCCAGAGAAATGGTGGGTGTGGCTAGCAGAGGCTCCTTCCGAGGGGGAAGGAGCCTTCGCTGAGCACATGGTTCCATACAAAATGGAGGTCCCTTAATGGATGGGAAGCCGGCCACTCGGCTCCCATGCAAGGCCTGCCGCCGTGGGCGTCACCGGGAGGCGGGCCGCCCACCACCCCGCCTGGCCCTTGGGTCTCCCGCTGCTCGGCCCGAAAGTGACTTGGAGGCCGAGGAGGGTGGCCCGGGTCCTTCTGGGCGTCCGCGGGCCTGCACCTATCTGGTCAGGCGCTGCCTCGGCCATGGCTGCCCGTCATCCTCCCTGCCGGATGCCTGCGGGGCCACGTGCCCCGCCGGCCCTTTCAGAATCCTTTACTTTTGAATTTCAATAGGTAGGCCAACATGTATCTCAGTATTGGGTATTCTTCCAGGTTGAAGTTTTGTGACACACAATATGTTTTTTAACTCTGCAGACTCAGTTTTGTCTCAGGGATATTCTCTTGAATATTTTTGTTTAATTTGATGGGTTTAATATTTCAGGGACATCATTTGTGATTATATTAGATAATCTGTAGTCTCCATTACCTATCTCCTTCTTTCTACTTACTCTAGTAACCTACATTTATTGTGATTACTCAAATGCCGGGAGCCGGTCCATCCTTGCTGTTTCAAGGGACCTGGCATATATGGCATACTGTTCTTAATATGTTTGCTCACCTTCTTGGTGCTATGTGTTTTAACCAAGGTCACCTCTCTGAGAAAGGTTGTTTCCCTAGGTGGGGATTTTTCCCTGAGGATAGGGAGGGGATACAACCCCTTAATTGTCAGGCGGGTAGTTAAGCTACATAATCTTTACTCCCTGGAATGGAGATAAGAAACGCCCTAACCTTTGTAATAGAAATTGACAGGATTAAAATTGGCTGGTATAAATACAGATGTAACAAGACAATAAAGATCAGATCCTCATCAGATCCCCCTCAGCTCCTGATCAGATCCTAACCAGAACCTAGCCAGAGAACATAGCAAAAGATCCTGGACAGAACCTGGCTACAGAACTTCACTGGAGAACCTAGACAGAACCTGGATAGAACCTGGCTAAAGAACCTGGTGACTGAACCTGGCTGGAGAAGCTGGAGAACCTAGCGAGAGAACATGGCTACAGAACTTGGTTGGAGATCCTGACCAGAACTTCGCTGGAGATCCTGGAGGGAGAACCTCGCTATGCTGATGAACTGAAACCAGTTTCCATGTCATTCCTTCTTCGCCGACTCCGTCCACACCTTTGGGGATCCCTGGACCCGTTGGGGTTGGACCTCAACACTCAAACCTTTGTGCTGGAAGCCAATTCCAGCATGACAGCAGGGCTGAATCTGGGAATGGCTGATGGCATTTCCCCAAACCTGAATAGGATACATTAAATTGATTGTTTGCTGCCAGACAGCTCAGGGCATCTTAATCTACATGTTATTGTCCCCTACTGGCCAAACACCTGAACAGCCGGAGGCTAATTCTCCCCATTCTGACAATGGACTCTGTATACAAAACCCTGACCCTTTGAAGTGTATATCTCCACCTCATCTCAGGACAATTTGTGCTAATAAAAAGCATGGGGTCCTGAGGAACCTAGAAAAACTAGGCTCCTTTAACCCCCAAATGCCTTTCAAAATTATGCTTCGTCTCTGGACTCCTATTTAATCTACGCACAGCCTTCTCCAGATTTCCTGAACCCTTCTTAATGCTGGAACAAGAACTCCGGCACCTTTGCTCTATGTTAGTAACTCATGTTAGCTCTTTTTAAAAATATATTTTTATTGATTTCAGAGAGGAAGGGAGAGGGAGAGAGAGAGAAACATCAATGATGAGAGAGAATCATTGGCCGGTTGCCCCCTACTGGGCATTGAGCCCACAACCCGAGCATGTGCCCTTGACTGGAATTGAACCCGGGGACCCTTCAATCCGCAGGCCGATGCTCTATCCACTGAGCCAAACCAGCTAGGGCTAAAACCTTTCTTAATATTTGTTATTTAAATGGCAGGATGGAGGTGTGTATATAGGGTGAGTAGGCAACCAGGAGAACCATAGCTGTTTGGACAACCATTTTTTGAAGATTAATGTGTGGTTCTCAAACCAGAGGGAAGCCTGGTCACAGTGCTTACTTCTGATCCTATGCTGTGCAATCTGTTGGTTGAGTCTAGAGAAACTCAAAGGACTAGGTTAGAAAGTGTGTAACAACAGAAACTTGGGAATGAAAACTATCTAACTGGATGATAGAATGAATCATTACTTGAAATATATTATTCTCAAGTGATGAATCCAAATTAACCAAATGAAAATGTACATATAGTAGATATTTATAATGTGGGTTGCCCAGTGTCCAACACATTCGTATTTGGAAAGAACCCTAAGAGAATAATAGGAAAGCAGGTTTCATCTTGGAGGAAAAATGGGCAGTTATCTCCTTGGGAGCGTGAACCAGGATAAGACCTAAGCACAGCCTATCAAATACTGCCCCCGGGGACTTTATATCCTGAGAGGGTGACGACAAGGCTCAGGTCATTTAGGGACTCTTCGGGCTGGGTCCACAGGGAATAGAGTCTGGAAGGACAAGATGCAAAACTAAAGCACAGGGGGTAGGTATCCAGGGGTGTTGATACCAGTTAGGGGTGGTGAGTGCCTTGCTGGCCAGTGGCACGTCCTGAGCAGCCTGTTCCCATGGTAACAACTTGTCTGAGCTTTGCCTCCTTTGTCCTATCTGATCCACTTCCACCTTTCTTTGATTCTAGAAGTTACCACATACCCATCTAGTACATTCCATTTCTGCCTAAGGAACTGTAGTTGGCTTCTGTTATTTACAATCAAAGACCTTAACAAGCACAATATATTTGAGTTTAGGATCCAAAACTCAACTAAGAAGACCTGGATATTGGCCATTAGTGTGAAAAAGACCTAGACATTTTAGTGCACTGTGATGTAATGGGTGTCAGTAAAGTGGCTACGGTGGGCAGGACAAGGACGGTCAGAGTCTACTTCTTCATTCTCTTGGTCTTATTAACTACAACTAGAATATATTTAACTGGTCAAGGGTTTTATTTTAGTGCAGAAAGGGACAAATTAAAATGTGTACAGTTGGAGTTATGTTTCCACTGCAATAATTTCATGACAATGTAATGGTACCAAAGCAGATGCAAAGTGGCCTTAAAAACCAGAACAACATCCCACACACGTTCTTGGCTCTGTGTGTGTATTCCAAAAAGTGAGGGAAAGTGAGAGCTGAGACTTTCCAGATGGGACAAAGATGAGAAATGAGTGTTGTGTGGACACTAACTTCCAACCAGACTAGAAAACACTTTCCTCTCAGGAACACTTATTCATGGGATGCAGATATCTTCTTCCCCCAAAGTGTTCGTAAACTAACTACTTGTACCAGAGACTCCAGATGACTCACTGTTTCTCATCCTCAGAGAAAAAATACAAAATCTAAATTTACTGAAATGTTCCAAAGGTATACTATTGTATTCTTGCTTTGCCTTCTGGTTTCCAATGTGTTCAAAGGAGTGATAAGCCCCAAATCCTGTTCTTTCCTTGCAACATTATAATACATCGAAGGCCACGTCTATCATCAGAGGGTCTCTGAGGAGAATGTTGATTATTTCGAATTTGCTATTTCAAGTAAGAAATAATAAATGTATCTCATTTGTGCATATATTACTTGCACATTTCTTCCAACTTCTATGTGGAATGTAAGAATTAAAATAATTGAGGATATTCTGCATTTGCTAGAAATCAAAATCTCTGAAGGTAATTAAGCTATTTTGCTAGCTCTTATGTAAACTGGTCTCCTACTCCCAGAGCCCACTGGCATCAAGAATCAAAAGAAGTGGAGAAATGGAGGCCTCTCCACCTCCAACTCTCCTTGGCAGAGCAGGCAGGACCAAGGCGTCCCCTTGAGAAATACAATCCGGGATTCAATACTGGCAGGATTTAGGGAGCCAAACAAGAGCTTCATTCAGGCTCATGAGGGTTTCTACAAATGATGTTGCTGTGAGAATCTTTCTGACTACTGAGCATGCATATTAACCAGTTTAACTTTTGTTTCTTGTTTTTAGTTATGGCAAATAATCTGGGTCAAGCCTTTCCCCCTTCTCCCTGCCCTATCTTATGACACATATTTCTACAAAGTCTGATTGAGACTAGCAGAGCAATCTGTACCAATAGGACAGGCTGTGAGCTCCTTCAGGTAGAGAGCAGTGGAGAGAGGGAAGCTTGGCTTATTGAGTTTTCTTTCTCCAGCACTTTGGACAGTCACAAGTACAAAGTAAAAGGCTGTTAGATTGACTTGAATTAAAAGGAACAGAACTAACTGATTCATCATAATATCAAAGCCGCACACACAAACAAGGAATACCGGCTAGGTTGCTAAAGAATTAAATTAATAGATATAGCAACTTCTTGGCAGGGAGAGAAGCTAGAGATGTACTTTTTCTTGATCTGCAGATTATAGCTTGACCCATCTATAATAATAAAAGCGTAATATGCTAATTAGACCGGATGTACTTCTGGATGACCTCCTGGATGAAGCCAGGGCTGCGAGGGAAGGCCAGGTCCCGGGTGCCTACCGATGGCCGGAGGGAAGCCTAGGTCCCGGGTGCTAGAGGGAAGCCGGTGCTGGCAGCTGGGGGAAGGAAGGCCTACTCTTGCACAAATTTCATGCATCGGGCCTCTAGTTATATAATAATTTATTAAGATATTAGGGAACAGGAGGAGGCCATTTTAAAGAAAGTCAATAAAAAGTGTCTTTTAAAAAATTTTTTTTTTTACTTCAATTGTCATATTAGGTTTGAAGCCCTGGAGGCTCGAATCGTTGCCTTGACTGTCAAGATCCACGAAGAACACAGGCAGAAACATGGAAAGGACAAAGCTCTCAAGTGTCATTTGCTGATGAGCATTGACCAGAGGAAAAAGATGCTCAAACACCTCCTAAGACCAACTACAGTGTCTTTGAGACGATATGCATGGGGATTGAGTACACCTTTAGCCTCTGTCTGGCGAAAAGCCCACCGCTGGGTGACCTAGAGGGCTCTGTGCATTCGGGTTTACCAGGAGGTTCAAAAGCTAAAGAAGCAAAAAAGGGCCTTGAAAGCAGCACAGCCTGGAAACAAGGCCAGATGAACCCAATAAGCTCTTCCAAAGCCGGACCAGAGGCAATCAAGGAAAAGCAATAAATTTTGTTCAAGTTTTTTAAAAAAGGGGGAGAACAATGGGGGAAAACCAGCACCACAAGATAGCATGACATTATAAAACTGTATCAAAACAGTGTGCTCTGTGAATGAAGTCAGTGGCATCCATTCCAGAATCCAGAAATAGACTTACACATGATAATGTTAGCATGATAAAAGTGGCATTTTAATTAAATAGGGGAAGGATTGATTATCCATAAAAAATGTTTCAACAGTTAACTGAGTATGGGAAGAAAATACTTCACTCTGCATACTAATGTAAATTTGAAATAGATCAGCAGATTTAAATGTCAACAAACTGATTCATAAACGTACTAGGAAAAAAACATGGAAATATTTTTACGAGTAAATACTTAGGAAGTTCTTTGGAGAGAGAATTTAAGAAGTTCTTTGGAGGAAGCAAGTATTTAAAAAACATCTCAGGAAAGTCCTAAGAAGTGTAATTTCCTGACTAAGAATTGGAGAATGGGTGAGCTTATATCTCTGAACGTATACTCTTGAGAAAGGAGTGGGGAATACCAATCACTACCGTTTGCCTGCTTAATGCTGTTGATATAGAAATGTATTGCCTATTTCATAATCTCATTGTGCAGGTTTTGAGTGGAGGGGGGTGTCACCCAGATGTCAGTGAGATTACTTTCTCCCTTGAAATTCAAAGGAAATTATTTGAGCTCTTGTGTTCCTCCTCAGGGAACTCTGGGTAATTTAAGCAATTTCCAATCACCTCAGGATTTGAAGAATTACTTTGATTTATCAACTGTTTTGCTTTGCCATATGCTTTTACTATTCTACATTGCTTTGTCCCAAGTGAGGAATATCAGCCCTTTCCCCATTGTTCCCCTTAAATTTCATTCACCCAGGCATCTGTGTGTGCAGCAAACTTTACCGAGGTTGCTTGGTTTCCATTTCCCAGGCCTGTCTTTGAATATCCCAAAACTTGTTAGTGTGTTTTGCAAAAACTATGGCTCCTCTAAGGGAATGTGAACCTTGAGGCTGCAAGGTGGAGTACTGGCAAAGACTTTTTCTTTGGCTTTTATGTGAAGTTGGGGGCAGATATTCCCCCACTGGTAGTGGCTACAGTCAGTTTTTTAAAAATATATATTTTTATTGATTTTAGAGAGGATGGGAGAGAGAGAGATAGAAACATCAATGATGAGTGAGAATCATTGATCAGCTGCCTCCTGCACACCCCCTACTGGGGATCAAGCCTGCAACCTGAGCATGTGCCCTGACCAGAAATCCAACTGTGACCTAATGGTTCATAGGTTGATACTCAACCCTTAAGCCACTCCAGCCAGGCAGTTTTGATATTACATAATTTGCTTCTTCTCCATCATAGGAAGAACTGGATTTCATAGTCATCTGGATACATTTCTCCCCATTGCCTAACATTATCTATACTAATAAAAGGGTAATATGCTAATTAGACTGGGAGACCTTCCAGATAAAGCCATGGTGGCGGGGCCAAGGCAGAGGCAGGTTTGGGGTGATCAGACCAGTGGGGGTGGGAGGGCAGTTGGGGGCAAGCAGGCTGGCAGGGGGGTTAGTTAGGGGTGATAAGGCTGGTGGGGGAGGGCAGGTGGGGACGAGCAGGCCAGCGTGGGGGTGGGGGGAATTGAGGGCGAGCAGGCAGGCAGTTGGGGGTGAGCAGGCTGGCAGGGGGGGCAGTTGGGGGTGAGCAGGCCGGGGGGGGGGCAGTTGGGAGCAATCAGGCTGGCAGTGGAGGGGGCAGTTGAGGGCGAACAGGCAGGCAGTTGGGGGCGAGCAGGCTGGTAGGGGGGCAGTTGGGGGAGAGCAGGCCGGCGAGGGGGGGCAGTTGGGGGCAAGCAGGCCAATGGGAGGGCAGTTGGGGGCAAGCAGATCATCAAGGGGGGCAGTTGGGGGCAATCAGGCTGGCAGGGGTGGGGCAGTTAGGAGTGATCAGGCCAGAAGTGGGGGAAGTTGGGGGCGATCATGCAGGCCGGCAGGTGAGCAGTTAGGAGCCAGCGGTCCCAGATTGCAAGAGGGATGTCCGACTGCCCGTTTATGTCCGATCAGTTGGACATCCCCCAAGGGGTCCCAGTGTTATGCCCAGATTTCAGGATCCCCAAGAGGCCATCAGGGAGCCAGCTGAGTCTGATGCAAAAGCATAAGAGTCTTTATTCGAGCTAGCTCGGGCTCCCCATCTACCACACTCACCGACGCAGCGGCAGGGGGCAGAGAGAGGAGCTTTGTGGGTAGAGGGGTTTATAGGGGGGTTGGAGTAAGGGGAGGAGAGAGGATTGTGGGCCCTGCCGATTGGCCAGGCACAAGTCTAGGTCTTGTTACACAGGATGTGGTTGTGTCTATGGCGCGCCCTTCCCTTGATTATCATTGGTTAGTTTAAAGAAATCCTAGGTGTGGCTAGCAGAGGCTTGGGCTTCCGGGAAGAAACTCCTTGCTGAGCACATGGCTGCTGCCCAAAAATGGAGGATTCGGGGCAAGATGGAGGGCATAGCCCTCGCCCTTTCACCAGATTGGAGAGGGTGCAGGCCAGGCTGAGGGACACTGCCCCCCCCCCCCCCCCCCCCGCATGAATTCACCATATAAAAGAAATGAACAATTCAAAGGTACAAAATGACAAACTCATTATGGAGTTCCCAGGTCCATGAGAAAGTACTTGATCTAAATTCTATTGAGCATATTTAAATACAATTTTTATGTTTGGACCATTCAAAGCCTAGGGTTCATGGGCAAGTGCTATGATTTTAAAAGTTATTTAGGTTATTAGATTGACTTACAGCCATGTCTGGGCCAACTTCTGTTACTGAAGTTCTTTCAGAATGCTCAGACAGATAGTTAAATCATCTTACTTTTAAAGATCCTGATCCTTTATTTCTCTAAATGTCTGGGAAAGACACTTCTTTCCTATTTCTTACATTCTACAATCTCCCATATTGCTCAATACTCTCAAAAGAAGAAGGGTGTTTAGATGGTGGTAAGTTTATCAGGGTTGTATTGTTTGTTGTTTCTTAAAAACATACACACCCACTTTGGGATAGGTAACTCATGCATACAATTAAAAATTCAAAAGGCACAAAAGACTATATAGCTAAAAGTGGTCTCCTTCCCCACTATCCTTCAGTTATCTAGTTCTCATTTGCAGAGAAAGCCACGAGGATTAGTTTATCTTCCAGAAGTATTTTTTCTTACCCCCACTCCCCACAATAGTATACATTCTATATACTCTTCACTCTATATTCTATACATACTGTTCTGCATTTTGGTTTTCACTTAACCATGTAGCCTGAGGATTGTTTCATGCCTGTACTTATAGAACTGCCTTATCTTTAATTTTCTTAATCTTTAAGCTGCACATCATTCCACTTTATGGAGGTAACATCATTTATTTAATCATTCCCAATCAATGGCCATTTACACTGCTTATAATCTTTTGCTGTCACCAATTCTGCAATGAATTACTTTATATGTAGGTCATTTTGCTTGTGTGAGAATATCTGAAGGATAACTTTGCAAAAGCAGAATTGCTGAGTTAAAAGGGTATGGGCATTTTCAATTTTAATAGCTATCACCAAACTGCCCTCCAAAGGGGCTGTACCTGTTCACATTTCCACTAGCACACATTTGAGAGTACCTGTTTCCCACTACCTTGACCACCAGAGCATGTTATCGAGCATTTTGAACTTTGTCATTCTTATAGATGAAAAGTGGTATCTTGTCCTTTCAATTTAGATTCTTCCTCCTTAAAATGTCATCTTCCTCATATACTAAATCTGTCTATTTGATGCAGTTCTTGTTTTTCTTAGTGTATTCCCCTGGTCTCTCTTGTCTTGTCATACACCGTTACTCTCTGATCACGGCAGCTTTGTGCTATGTCTTACTCTATAGTAGGTATAAATCACCCTTATTACATTTCTTTCCCCTAAGAAGTTTCCTGGCTATCCTTGCTTTATTTTTTTCTAAATGAATTTGAGAAAGTTTTTCTGGCTTCCAAAAAAAATCCTGTTGCATTTTTATTGAGATCGCATCACCATTGATAGATTATTTAGGAATACTATGACTCACTTGTTAAAGCTTATTAAAGGCTTACCATTTCTTGTTCATATCTTCTGAGTCCTGTCTTCTTTGTGCTTATAACAACATCTTAAGGAAAATGTTTTCTTATTCATTCTTCACAGCATCTTTGAAAACAGGGAAGATAGAAGGTAAGGGATTAGCCCGATTACATTTGATAGAAAGCCCTAATCCAGTTTTATACCTAGTATTTGGTAATGCCTCACCAGTAGGTTTCATTCAAATTCAAACTCTCCTACCCATATGCAAGCACGCGTCTGCGGTGTGTTTCTTGCATTATGATCTGTGGCCCAGCATTGTTGAATGCATTTTGATCATTGAGTAACCATCTCAAAAGAATTTTGAAACCAGAATTGGCTTGAATGCTGTACAATAACACCCAGGATCCTGGCCTATTTCCCAGAATTCTCTTAGTTTCCTAGCAAGTTTGGTCATGCCTGGGAATTTGCTGAAGATGGTACTTGGACCAGTGACTTCCTGAATGTGACATTGGGATCAATGGCATTTGTCTGCCCGAGGGTTTTAGGACTATGATTTTTAGACATACTGAAGTCTTTACTGACCTGGTGCTCAGGGAGCCATGGTACAGGGTGCAGACAGGAAGGGAAGTTTGTGAATTGATTATGGAAGGCAAAGATCTTGAGGGACAACATTCTGTTGCAAATACTGAGTTACATACCTGGGCACGCTGGCATTGTAGCTGGAGGATCGTCAAGTCTTTAAATAAATAACCGAAGGATTTAAAAACTATCTTTATGCCACCCTTGCTTGACAACTGGCCGCTCACTAAAGGTCAGCCAAGACTTGATAAATAGTTGATTATGTGCAGCAACCTGGGCACTTCCTACCGTCACCCCAGTTCAGTTAATACGGGGAGGGCGCAGAAAGAGCTTGCATTCGTTGCTGAATTAGTCAGGACACACGTATGTGTTGACATATGTCTCTGAGTGTATTTTTGGATTACATTTTCACCACAAATATTGTTTTCATAATTTTGTGTTTAGTCAACACTCTTCTCTTCAGTGCCATGTGCAATTAAGAGCCTACTTAGGTAAAATATTTTTTAACATGTAGAGCAGTGTGATATAGGTAACGTCTGAGGCTTTTGCTACCACATAAATGAGAACATTCTTCAGCTGGTTCCTCTGTAACAAAAGGACTACTGTGTTCTAAGCTGGAATGTTATGCAAGAATTTGAACAGCATAGTTTACTGAAGGCTCAGCCTGTTTAGTGCCATGCCAAAAAGTAGGACAAAGGCCAACAGCAAAAATGTGGGGCAAGTTTTAAGCAATGAAATTAAAGGCATATGGACGTTGAAATATTTAATTCTCAAGGCTGAGACCAGGCTGTACGATCTAGCTATAAAAGTATACAGATGAGCCATGAATGGCGTAGCTGTTTGATTCAATGATCTCACTGCTGAGCATTAAGAGTGTTGCCAAAATCATGAAACCCCTTGGAACAGAGAATGGTGATGGTGTCATATATCACTTGCCTTTTATTCCCGCTATAATGGTAACACGTTAGGCTATAAATATTAACGATTTTAAAATGAGAAATGGGTAGCAAAAGTAAACAAGGCATATGTCAATTTCAAGTCTAGACAAATAACATAACACAAATTTTATGGCTCTGATATTAATAAGATTGTTGTATCAACCAAGTCATATGAGACATACTTCTCTACTAACATGACTGTGCTCCTGAGTCTTAAAATTTGCCTTAAGTATCATTAAGTTCTGTGGTCACAGGATTCTACAAATCCCAGATGAGTAGAAACCTGAGTCTGACAAGCCTCTCAGAGTAACTAAAACATGATTTAAACGAACGGGCGTTCTAGTTTCTCTTGGTGACAATTTTTCACTCCCCTAGGGACCCTGTACAGCTGAGAACCTGAGTGCCTTTATCTAAGTTAATCATTCGAGAGAACTGCCCGAAAGGTTTCAGGGTCTGAATTCTGTAAAAGACAGGGGATTATGACAGATTACAATACAGGCTATTTTCAGCCTTCTTAAACCTGGGGAATGTGGCCTGACCATCCCCGGGACTATTTCACTCCTGGGTAAGAATATTTAGCGGCTGTTTGTGCTGCAAGGAACACAGATAAGATTACATTCCTTGGGCAACTCACTTGTGAAGACACGGGTCCTTCTCACAGCTGACGGAGGCCAAGCAGGAAGCACTCGCTCTGGTTTATTCTTCTCAGGAAATAGGCTCCTTTCTCTCCCACTTGCTGGCACTGTGGGTGTTCTCCCCAGCAATCGAGACCACGAGCAGGAGGGTTAGCTAGGATTCGGACACAGTGTTACCATGCTCAGGCCTCGACCTAGAGGCGGGTGTGTGGGGTCTGGTCCCGAGGCCCACCTGGAACGCGCGGGAGGTGGCGGGCACAGGTTTAAGCGCTGTCTCCCACTCTCAGGTGTGAGTGCTGCCTCCCACGCGGCCACGCCACCATCATCTCGCAGCTGTGTGACCGGGGCTTTACCTGAACTTTCCCGGCCCTTGCTTGGTTTCCTTGTTGGAAAAGAAGGTCTAACTACAATAGGTACCTCATAGGGGTACTGTGCACGTGGAATGAGGAAACACACCTAAGGCGTCTAGAGCAGCAGACCCGTCCATGTTAACAGTGACTTTAATAGCCACACGATTGAAGATTTAATCAAGCTGGCAAGCTAGTCAGCCTCCACCCCTGTGTATGGAGACGTATCCTTGAATCTTTTCAGTTAAGAGGGGGAAACGTGAGCAGAGAAACCTTCGAAACAGGGAGTAGCAGCAAATCTTTATAAGCATATATCTGGTTGATAAAAGTTCCCAGGATTTGAGGTGTCCAACTTGGCGTTTCTCTGAGGAGTGGGCTCAGACAGCCCCCAAAGATGCCCTCTGCTGCCTAGGCAACGGGCCACTCGCACCACCTGTGTGAGGGCTCACTCCTGGATTCGCACTGTGCTGCGATTCTTCCCCACAGAGGTCATCTTTAGTACACCACGCGGCCAGCCAGCCAGCAGAGGCAGAGGCTTTGTGGAGGGACTTATCTTGGGGTGCACTTATATGGAGGTACAAACTGGTGATCTTTAGCCTCCAAAAAGGTTGTGATCCTAAAGTTAATGGCTATTTGACACTTAGAAGACATCCCCTTCTTTATAAATAAAACACAAAACGTGGTAGTGTCTCTCACAAAGGCAAATTAATTGACCAACTCTCACTTCCCGTGAACTCCATCTTTTCTTTGCGAGTCCTCCCTTCCATAACGTTTCAGTTGCAGAGGTTAAGCCTTAAATTACTGTCTGGTATAGAGAGCTGGAAGGAATTAGAAACACACTGAAGACCCTCCCTGCCCCCCCAGTTGTGAATGCAGTGAATACTTCAAAATAAGCAAAATTTCAATAAATGGGGGGAAACAGCAAATGCTGGGGTGAGAGGACAGCAAACACAAATGTAGAGAGCTGTGCACGTGTGTGGTTATGCTTCGGGAACAGCATATGGCAAGAAGGAAGTACTTCTTGGTCAGTAGGGAACTGTCACTGAGTCACCGTGTGGCACAGGCTGGGGAGTGCCTGTAATTCCAAACATGTAGTTAGGCGTTTTCGATTTTCACAGGACAGTCTTTGAAAGTGGTACACCCAGTTCTATTTTCAAGCTCATCCTGACGTGTCCTTCATGCTCTTCTGCTGCATCATAGAGCTATTTTAATCCCTTTCTTTAGTTGTGAGCAAAGCAAGGTCCCTTTTGTCTGATCCCAGGTAGTTTACCTTTTCTCAAGGTTTCTTTCAATTCAGCAGTTTCCATGGATTTTGGACATGTAATTTTCCTACCACAGTGTAAACTCCATGAAAGCAGGAGTGTTCATATTTTTAAACGCATATCATAGTACCAGTCCAGATGTACATAACTGAATAAACTGAAGCACCTATGAAGTGATGCCCTGTGAAGGTCCCATGGTGATTAAGGTATGCTCCCCACCTTCAAAGAACTTGCAAAGGAGTTGGAATGAGACCTGTAATCAAACCCCAAATCAAGGCAAAAGGCATGCAGTGCAGCTACTGAGGCATTGTTAATGGTGGCACTAGGTACTGAATACATCTCCCCACATTCACATGTTGAGACCGAATCCTTACTGTGATAGTTTGGAGGTGGAGCCTTTGGGAAGTGATTAGGTCATGAACGTAGAGGGTGAATGGGATTAGTGCCCTATAACAGGGACTCCAAAGAGATCCCAGTGCCTTCTGGCATGTCAGGTTGCAGGGAGAAGACGACAGCCGGGAGATGGAGGGCTCTCACAGACTCCGAATCTGCTGGTGCCATGATCTGGGACTTCCCAGCCTCCAGGACTGTGAGAAATGTTTATAAGCCATATATATATTCAGTGGCCTGAATGGACTATGACAGGAGGTTCAGAAGCGGTTATTAATTTCAGAGGATTGAAGAAAGGCTTCATGAGACGCTGCCCTCAAGGACAGAATTCCCACTAGGGATATGCAGGTGATTTTTGCTCAAATGATGACTAACTTGAACTCTTCTGGATCCAAGAGATAGAAACCCACTCAAAAGAGCTTAGGCTAATAAAGGCGTAACTGGGAAATCTAGGGCGGCATTTGCGTCAGCTCCCCAAGACCTCCTGCCCTGTCCCTGTGCATAAACTGCCTTCTCCCCCACAGCAGGTGGACATAATCTGTGTTGCAGGAAAAAGGATGGAACCTGGCCACCGATAACTCCATGCTCGTATCACACCATGTGCCACTGGATTATACTGAATAGCCGTAGAAGGCTATCCGCATTTCAGGGCCAGCAAATAAAATCTTACGGAAGGCTGCTGCTTGGTCTAGTTTGGGTCATGTGCCCATCTCTGGGCTCATGCTGGCTCATGGGGCGGGAAGTATGGTACTTCTCACCTGGTCATGTACACGGTGCTGTACCTGAGCTGTGCTAAATAGGGACTTACACAAAGCAGAGCTTAATTTAACCAGGGGTGAGGAAAGCTGCAAAGACTGTTCTAGGATTAACAGCCTATTAGACCCAGATGGTGTAAGCAGGAGATGGGGAGGAGAGGAGCCAGGAGAAATAGTTTGCTGGGCAGACAAAAACAACAGGTAAACACTACAAGATCTAAAACGCATGCACTATGAGGAGAACGGCTTGCAGTTTGCTGTGACAGAAATCTGACTGCTGAAGACAGGCAGTGGCACACCAGGCCGGAGTTGGACTGGGCTGTGGGGAACCTCCAATGGTAAAAGCAGCTGTCAGAGGGCTTCAGTCGAGGGAATGCTGTGATCAGACATATAGCACCCTATTCCCCTTTCGCAGAAACAGCTTCTGGGGTAACTTTTCTGAAATGTCTAAGTTGTCAGACCATCATGATCATGCACCAAGTCTTTTTCCTTCCCCACATTTGCCATTTCTTCCTCCCATCCTCACATTGTTCCACCTCAATTTTACGTAATCCCTACATCCTGGACATTTCCAATCTAATACCACCATTTCAGGGAATGACCTTGTCTAGCACTGTAGTTCCTGGGTTCTTACATGCATCTAAAATCCCACTGTTCAGCCAGCTGGTGTGTTTAGGAGGTTGAGCATCAACCTATGACTCAGGAGGTCACAGTTCTATTCCCAGTCAGGGCACTTGCCTGGGTTGAAGGCTGATCCCAGTGGGGGGTGTACAGGAGGCAGCTGATCAATGATTCTCTCTCATCATTGATGTTTCTATCTCTCCCTCTCCCTTCTTCTCTGAAATCAATAAAAATATAATTTAAAAAATCCCATTGTCAGTCAGTCTGGTGCCACACAAAGGGTGGGGAATGGGAAGGTAAATGGAGATGCAGCAGCAGTTGCAATCTGCATGGGTTTTTGGGCTTGATTTCCCACTAGTCAACCCACGTTCAGATTAGCCTGAGAACTACATCATCTTTTGAAGCCTGAACTGAGAAGTTGTGAATGGATTATACTCTGTAAGATCAGAATGTGTCCATCTTTTCCTATATGCATACTTTATCCTCTGATGTTCTTGAGCGAGGCAGTGTGCCACCACGGCCACCAACCCTCCTAGGAGGTTGGTGACCATAGCTCATCAGTAGGTAGATTTTAATATTCATTCTTCATAAACTTTTTGGGAGGATTACCAGGAACTGTAGTCAGGATTATATTCCCAAGAATGCTTAGATCAGCCTATTCGTGTAGGCTGTTTACTATAGGCACAATTACTTGCTTTTGGTGAATGAGGTGACAAACGGACCAATTTGGCTAGAGAAACACAGTATAATCCAGAAAATTATACTTACCTCTCACTGCCTTAAAATTATTCAGTGTTCTCCAGTAGTTAGAGTGTCAGCTCATGCACCCAAGGGTCACAGGTTCGATCCCGGACCCCAGGCAGCGTGCGTGTGGGAGGCAACCAATTGATGTCTCTCTCTCGCATCCATGTTTCTCTCTTTCTCTCCTTTCCTCCTTACCTTCCATTCTCTCTAAAAATCAATGGAAAAAATATCCTCAGATGAGGATTAACAACAACAAAAAGAAATTATTCAGTGTGCATGTACTAGTTCCAACAATTCTAAAATCAGAGTTACAGTGTGTGTGTGTGTGTTTTTCCCATCCAAACTGATCACTCCAGAGATAAAAACAGGAATAATCCTTCAGTAAAACTGAGGAGTTGAGAAAATTAACCTGCCTTGACTATTGAAAAGGAAAGGTAACAGCCCTAACCGGGTTGGCTCAGTGGATAGAGCGCCAGCCTTTGGACTCAAGGGTCCCAGGTTCGATTCTGGTCAAGGGCATGTACCCTGGTTGCGGCCACATCCCCAGTGGGGAGTGTGCAGGAGACAGCTGATCGATGTTTCTCTCTCCTTGATGTTTCTAACTCTCTATCCCTCTCCCGTCCTCTCTGTAAAAAATCAATAAAATATATTAAAAATAATAATAATAAAAAGGAAAGGTAACAAAGGAAAGGAAAAAGAAAAAGGCCACTTTCTTAGTTGGTACCACAGTCATGGACAGCGAGTAGTACTGTGAAAGGGAGTGACGGTAAGAAGAGGGCACAGAAGCTGAGAAAACAAAACACGCCTTTCAGGCGGTGACGACCTCCCCACGACAATATGCCTCTCGCTAAGGAGCTCCTCCATCCCTCTCCGGAAGAGAAGAGGAAGCACAAGCAGCAGCGCCTGGTGCAGAGCCCCAGCTCCTACTTCATGGCTGTGAAATGCCCAGGATGCTATAAAACCACCGCCATCTGTAGCCACACACGAACGGTAGTTTTGTGGGTTGGTTGCTCCACTGCTCTCTGTCTGCCAACAGGAGGAAAAGCAAGGCTTACAGAAGGATGCCCCTTCAGAAGGAAGCAGCACTAAAAGCACCTTAAATCAAGACGAGTGGGAAACCATCCCAATAAACACATTTTGGATAAAAGAAATAAATAAAAAAAGAAAACACCTTCAGGGTCTCAGGAGAGTCACAGTGCCAGCTGCTTCAGAGAAATGTACCTGCGAGCAAAGAGCAAAAGACTCCCCAGGCTCTTCCTGGCAGATCTGTATGTACTATGACAGCCACAGAACCAGAAAATGGTCACACCTTTAACAAAAAGCTCACAGGAAAGAGATCAAGCAGAGATGGTAGTGGGTGTGGGTGCAGTCACGGGAAGAGATGAATGGTGCTCATGGATATCTGATGTTGGCAGGAGAGAGCATTAAAGGTGAAGTGTTAATATACTTGTTTTCATCCGACTCCAGCAGAAGACCAGATGTGATCTTCCTAAAGAATAGCTTTCCAACACATCCTGACAACTGCAGGGTGGGGAGGAAGCAAGTTGCACCCTGTTATGTGTAAATGAAAAACCATAAGGTAACAGACAATACTAAGCACACTCCCACCCTTCTTCAAACACAAAGACAGAGGAAAAGTCTAATGATTTGCCAAGAGACTATTTTTGGGGAGAACACACACACACCCACACTACACACACACACACACACACACACACACACACACATACACACAAGTAGCAGCAAAACCTTTTCTCCCATTCTCCAAAATGTGTAGCACTTAGAACTTAAAATTCCTATTAGTTAATCTATGTTGTAACTGTTTTAAAAGGGTCCTGCTTATAATACATTGATAAAAGGCTACATATAAACATCATGAGAATAAATGGAACATTGAAGATTTTACACTATGCAACCTGTCTCCCTATCAAATTCGCGTTGGTCACCGGAGTGAAAAACACAATGTTCCCTGGGCATTTTTATTTTTTCACCCTTTTGCTTTTCTTTTTCCTGGGTACTCTGAGTCTGAAACTGAAAGGAAGGCTGTATGGACCAGGGAGGGCATCTTTCAAGAGGGTCTGGGAATAGACGGGACCCCCAGGGAACTCAAGCCTGGAGGTATTCTGAGTTTGCAGCACCTAAAGCAACAGATTAGGAAGGAGGCACAAAAACAGAGGGGCCATTTCTACCTTTAGGAATTCCCTGTCTACCAGAGGAAGGAAATAGGCAGTGTGGTCTTAGACATAGCTGGCAATTAGGACAAGGTGCTAATTCTGACTCTGTCTTTGGCTGGCCATGTGATCCTAAAAGGTAGGAGGGGCCACTTGTCAAATGAAGTATTCACACCAAGGGATGACTCTTCGTAATAAGGAAAATAAGTGTGGTCAGCAATTTTCTAAGTATATTCCAATTTTTAAAAAGTCTGGTTAAATAAGTTTAGAAAAACTTTCCTTCCCTCCTCCCTCCCTCATAGCACCAGACAGATTCACACTGCATTTAGTGTGTCAAAGGCTCCCAAAGCCTTGCTGTAAAGGAATCTTTTAAATCTGGCATTTCTCAACTTATTGTCTGAGATGACGTTAACATCTGCAGAGCATGCTTTGGAAAATGATCTCTATACCCCTTCCAGCTCCAGAATCCTGCTGTTCATGATATTCTTCCTTGGAGACTCCACCACTTCCCCCTTTCTGTTGTGTAGTCAGTCTTTCATCGAATCTTTGGGCTGAACCTAATGTACTATCCCATCACTTTCCTTTTCATGACCTCTATGTTATTTAAATGCTTGCATGGAACTAAAATAGGGTGTGCAGCGTGGTGGCTCAGTGGTTGAGCGATTCCCTATCAGGGCATATGCCCAGGTTGTGAGCTCAATCCACAGTGTGGGGCAATCAGGAGGCAGCCAATTAATGGTTCTCTCTCATCATTGATATTTCTACCTCTCTCCCTCTCCTTTCCTCTCTGAAATCAATAAAAATATATTTTAAAAAAACAACAGGGTTGGACTAGATGACCTCTAAAATTTGTTCTAACACTGAAATTTTAAGATTTTTGGAAAATGATCACAAACATCCACTCAAGTATGAAACAGGACATACATAACCCGGGCTGTTCCCATCACAGCACGAATGTTTACAAACTGAGACCTTTGAGATGAAATCCTGTATCCTGCCATTCTGTACACTAGTACTACCCTAAGCTCAACACTATAAACATTTCCTTGGTAACTTCCTTCTGCCCTTGGCTGATGCAAAAGGAGAAATGAGGGAGATGGTGTGGGAGTTCCCTAGACTCATCCTCGAGGTAACAGAGTTCAATGGGGATGCTTCCTGCCAAGTGTGCTCTCTGTTTTTCATGTAGGTAAAGGATTATAAAACGTCAGGGAACTATACATACTGCCCATACCTAACCACAAAAATATTTAATGCATGCGTTTCCAATTCAGCCAGGGCACCATCTGATTCCTGGCAGAGGCTGAGGCCTAGAGATGGCAGCAGAGCAAGATAAGAGGCAATTTGAGAATAACCGCAGAAGTCAACTATCCAATAGTCACACGGTTTAGTCAAATTCTAGTTCTCCAGTGTCTGATTGCCATATCCTCTTTGTACTTTGCCCTGACCCTTCTTTAACAGCCCCCCCCCTTTTTTTTACCCTCATTTCCATGCTAACAAAAGATTATTTAAAAAAACAACAGTAAAACATACTCAAATTAGTTTCTGCCATTGTCCCAAAGCCTTATTAGTAGCTGGAAAGACAGAAATATTAACTAATGTAATTAATCAAAGAGCAATTCACTAATTTCCCCTACTCCAGGCCTTCCAATGAAACCCCTGGGGTAGGTCCGAATCCACAGCAGTGCATGGGGGCACTGGCCGTGACACTGCACTGGCAACTTTTCTTTTCCTGTCTACTCTTCGCAGGAACACAGACCTGGGACGTGGGGTTTTGAACCATGCCTTGGAGAGCAGGATGCTTCAGCCCGCAATAGAAACACAGCAAGGAAAAGAATGAATGTTTACATGTCACTGAGGGCTTCCATAGAACATGTTTAGTGTGAGAACTTTCAAAGGCTGACAGATGCAGTTTGACAGAAATAAATAAAACGTAAGATTCCTATGGCTTGCTTCACATATAAAGGAGTAGTTATTGGAAAAGAGTACACTTTGTAATTATGTTTTAAAACACAGTGACACTGGATTGTAAGTATAATTACTATTGAAAATAAAGTTATGAACTAAGAAAAGGCTTTTGCAAAAGCTAATTTTAAAGTAAAAATAAAGCAAGATTTAATCCAAAACATTCTCATTTTAAGTTTAAATAACCCTGGGGAATCTAACTGGATTAAAATTGAATGATCTAACCAGTATTCAGAAGAATCATCATAGCATATACACAAAATAGAGAATAAATTTTTAATGGTATCAAAAACAAATTTTTGGCCAATTTAGTACTTGCTGGAATAAAGTTGTAAAATGTTACTCAGTAACTGACTTAGCTTCTAAAGCCAGAATCATACATATTCTGTATATTACTTGAGATTACACAAGTACATTACATGATAACATGCAGACATAGAAACAAGAAGAGTACCGTGAAATCAGAATTGCCATCTCTGTGGATGAAGTAATGAACTGAAAACAAAACACCTGTCCAGTAATCTGGAATATCTCATTTTAAAAAGGGAGTTTTGAATGTTGTTCCTTTCAAGGATTCAAATTCCATGTGGTTAAGTTTGATTTTGTTTTCTGACTATGAAAAAAGGGAAACAGATATATTCCTACAGTTATGGAAATATAATTTTCTTTTTACTCAATATTAAACTTAAATGTTTGATAGACTTTCTTCTCAGGTAAAAAGGGCTCTTTGCACTCTAGTGGTTAAGAATGAATTCCTTAAAGCTCTTAGGCATTTGAGTGCCATACCACCCACAGCAACGTATGCTCAAGCGCATTTAATAACAGTCATATGAGATGCGTTTAACTTTCCTGAGAACTAAGTTAGACCTAGGAAATAAGCGGGGTATGAAAATGACCTGAGTTCACAGGAATCTCTAAATTCAGAAGAGATTACCTCAGCTTTGCTAAGATCTCATCAAAAGCCTTTTAGAGCAAGGGTTTCTTAGTCACTTATTTGGTCATGGAGCCTTGGAATCTTTTTAAACATTAAAAAGGAGTGTTTTATGTTGTGCAAATTCAACGAAAGGCCAAAATAGACAAGAGGACTGATGGTGCTGAGTAAAACCTACAGGTAAGCCACAGATCCCACTGCCTTATAAAGAAAGAAGGCGAGATGTGCAATTGGCCAACTGTGCACCAGGCTAACGGTTTCTGGAAGCTAGAAAGATCCTTGTGCGGTAAGTGAAGACAGCACCTTAAGTGGAACCTAGTGGAAGCCACTCAGAAGTGAGGGATGGTTGTGGCAGAGACGGCTACTGATCCCCTCTAGGTGACTCTTCCTTTGTGTGTGAGAACCCAAGAACGTGTAAGACAAGCAGAGTAAAATATTAGCGTCAGCCATTTCTCCAAATTATGAATTGCAACTTCTGTTACTGTTTGCAAACTACTAAGAGGTAACCTGTGAATTATTAGTCACTGCTATCAAAGAATATGGTCTGGCTTCAATCTGAGCTCTTCTGATTTGCTCTGTTATCTAATTCAAGGCACTTTACATGTTTTGGTGCCTTAGTGTATTAGCATGTAACATGAGAAAAACACTCATTTACTTACCTTGAGGAGCTACTACATAGATTACTAACTCTTAAAGCACTTTGAGCTCCTCAGATGAAAAGCACTGTGGAAATGATTAAGCTGAGGAAAACTCTTCTAATGCCTTGGAATTCTGATCTATTGTGCCTTATGTCTCAATCATGTTTTCTGAAACACTTTTAAAATAGAACCTGTTAGTGGCACTCTGTCCCTTTATATATGCTGTTTGGCACATAGATGTTTATATATTTAAAATAGTTGTCATACTCTTGATTCCAAAGAAGTTTACTAAATTTTCCAATAAAGTTAATGAAATGTACTCCTTGTGGAGTACTATGTTAAGTTTAGAAGACTTTAGTTTTCTCTGAGATACATGTGACATAATAAAAAGTTGTTTTTTTTTCAAAATAATTCAACTAGTGTTATTTGTGTGAAACTACAAGTTTTTAATGAAAAAAAAAATACTCAAGGTATGCCACAGTGTCTATATATTCATCTGAAGAGTACAAAGATGACGTTCTGAAAAAAAAGGTCTTAACACTTTAGAAAATAAATGTTTTTCTTAAATTGTTCAAAGAAAACATTTAAAAAAGTAATGTTTCATACATTGAAATAAAGCAATTTGTCAGAGATAATAAATTATAAATACAGTAGTCCAAATATTGTTTCTTTTTTAGCATTAGTTTTGCTACAAGTTAAATTCAAAATATTAAATGTTATACTCTTCTTTCAAAGGAATTGTGGAAATCTAAAACAATGATACCACCTTATGATCTTTACATACAATATACTACATCATGACCATTTTAGACTTATAACATATTTTGGTTAATACATTACATTCGACCCATTAATATGCCTTTATATTTGGGAGAAATTAGATTGTGATTTATAACCTTGAAGTTCACCCAAATGTTCCTTACTTCCAAGTCTTGCTTGATTCTCTGCAGGGGGTTCTATCAGACTCATAATTAAAATGATGAAAATTGTAAATTACTTCTTTTGGACTGAAAAATGTCTTGTTTTTAAATAAAATAAAGTGCTTTTAAATTCAAATATTTCTTGCTCTAAACAAAACTGAAACATACTTAAACCTGAAATCTGTATCTTGACACACATATTTTAATAGAAAAAAATCATTATTGGGCCATTAATGTCCTTCACAAGTTCAAATTGGATCTAAATCGGGTTTTGCATTATTATCGTGCTCATGTTTGTACATGAAGGTTAAAAGAAAGAGGGCAACATCCAAGGATGACCAATAGGCAGTATGTGACGTGACAGCTGACCAATAGCGGCTCTCCACAAGTCCTTCTCTGAGTTCAAAGTCAATTCTGTGATCCAATTCCACTAAAAAAAAAATAAAATAAAATAAACAAATAAATATTACAATAAAATAGGTTCCATATAGACTTATGAGTTGAGGATAAAAATTTAGCTAATAGAAGTGATTCTTCTAATGATAAATATGTATATATATTTTAAAGTGACTTGCCACTCTAATTACATGGGAAAAACACTCAGAAGAGCCTTATTACCTCAGGATTCTATGTGGTGAGTCCTTTCTTTGTGTGCCCAGGTTAATATGGAATAATAATTGAAGAAAACAAACAAAAATTCACTGCCAGGCCGGTGTGGCTTAGTGGTTGAGCGTCAACCCATGAACAAGAAGGTCATGTTTCCATTCCTGGTCAGGGCACACGCCCGGGTTGCAGGATTGATCCCTAGTAGGGGCTGTGCAGGAGGCAGCCGATTGATGATGATTTTTCTCTCCCCCTCCCTTCTCTCTCTAAAATTAAAAATTTTTCACTTGGTATATTTAGGGTAAAACAAACTGGGCTCAAATGCTGGCTTTCCCTTGTGCCTAACCTGTAGAATAAGGAAAGCAGCCCTCCTGCAGAATTATGGGCCAGCTTACATGCAGCAATAGCTGTGGGAGTGCAACATGTCACTAATGGCCCCTCCAAGGCTCTGGGGGATACACTAGAACAGCGGTTCTCAACCTGTGGGTTGTGACCCCTTTGGCGGTCGAACAACCTTTCACAGGGGTTGCCTAAGACCATCCTGCATATCAGATATTTACATTACGATTCATAACAGTAGCAACATTACAGTTATGAAGTAGCAACGAAAATAATTTTATGGTTGGGTCACAACATGAGGAACTGTATTTAAAGGGCCAGAAGGTTGAGAACCACTGCACTAGAAGATAACCATCTTTTTACAGTGCCACAGTTTTCTTCCCCACTTGGCAGTTTAGATTTTGTCCAGTTAGCAGAGCCTAACATGGGGAACATACATTTGCTCAATAAATGTCTGCTGTGGCTGGGAACGTTAAACTGGGAGGAAGAGTGCTGATTCTTGGGAGGAAGGACTTCCTTTTTAACAATGCTGCACTCAACGATTCAGTGAATTTAATCAAATCTTTTCTAAAATCCACAGAAAGTCCTATAATACCTGTTAGAGAAAAAAATCACAACAAATCAAGATTATAGGAAAATTTCAATCAATTCATTTAATAAATCCTTAGAGAAAAGACACTTAGAAAATCGGTATTTTGATCTTCAGGAACTAACTCTTTTAAAATTGTGAGTGAGCCATACAGTCAGTATTTTGAAGGGTCCATCTTCAAAACAAAAAACACCCAAGTTACTACCACTCACATTCAAAGTCTGCTCTTTGTCCAGAGCCAGAGGATGTGAAAAGTGAAAACTGGCAAAAATTGAGGAGGAGGCTGGAGAAAAGTTGGGTTTTGTTTTATACTGGGACTTTGTTAACTGCATGTAGAAAACCACATCATTATAGAGAATAATTTCATTTAAATGTTTAGCAAATACTTATTTTAACAATATTTTGTGACAATACCTTTTGGTGACTTAAAAATGCATCTACAGTTGTTATTTTTCCTTTTTTAATTTTAATTTTAGAGAGAGAGGAAGGGAGAGAAAAACATCAATTTTTAGTTCTACTTACTTACACATTAATTGGTTGATTCTTATATGTGCCCTGACTGGGGATTGAACCTTCAACCCTGGCGTGTGGGGACAACATTCTAACAACTGAGCTATCTGGCCAGGGCTACAGTTGTTACTTTTCTATTTATTTGTTCTTTTCTGACAAGAAATGTCCATGGATCCATCTATGCATTCTCAAGTAAGGTTTACACTTCAGCAGCACAAAATACCAATTAGTTATTAAACCATTTGTAAGATATATCAACATAGGCTTTTATAAGGTTTTTTTAAACTGTTATTTTCCTCATTTTAAATTATAATAAGCTAACCCATAAATTAGAAATAGTTGAAAGCCGTATGTGGAACTGTGGAGTAGTAATGTCTGCATCTTTTATCTTCTGTATTCCATGTGACATTGTAGGTACATTCTGGCACAACAGACAGGAAGATGATAAAAGAGGAAACTGGAATTCTCAAGCATGATGAGAAAGAGTCAAGGTGAAGTTAGTTATAAAGGGAAAGGAGAAACAGAAGAAATGGGAAAGCTATGAATGAATATTGGTGAAAACCACCTAATAACTTCTAAGAATTCCCTTTAAAATGCCACTGTAGAAAATCTTACTAGTCTAACTAGTCTTAAGTTGAATTGTGTTTTAAAGTTAGAGTGTGAGACTTTTCTTGTTATAACAAGTGTTATTGGCTCCACTTTAATATTATGTACCTAAAATTTATTCTTATTATGCTATTCTTATGTGCAACACTGCCTTTCATATATTAGACACTGAAATGCCTAATTTAATTGTTACCCTATTATATGCCCTTGTTATTCTTATCACCTAGACCAGCTGTGGGCAACGGCCCACGGGCCGAATCCGGCCCGTTTGAAATGAATAAAACTAAAAAAAAAAAAAAAGACGTACCCTTTTATGTAATGATGTTTACTTTCAATTTATATTAGTTCACACAAACACTCCATCCATGCTTTTGTTCCGGCCCTCCGGTCCAGTTTAAGAACCCATTGTGGCCCTCGAGTCAAAAAGTTTGCCCACCCCTGACCTAGACTCTGGGGACTTTAATAATTGTTAACTGACTGGCCCTCCCTATCCCTTTTTATTTATCTTAGTGTGTCCCTACCAAATGGGATCTAGGTAGCCAGCTTGTACCTGATGAAACTGTTTGTCTTGCACCTTCCTTAAACAGTTTACCCCAGGCAGTCTGGCTGCTGGTGTGGTTAACACATTTGTGTTGATTCTGCAGGTGGGTGGATAGAATTAGATGGGCTTATGTCTCACCTTCTCTCTCCTGTGTATAGAGATTTCCCAAGGGACTGAGATTCTACAGGACAGCACCATTCTATACAGGGTGGGGAAAAGTAGGTTTATAGTTGTGAATATGCAAAAACAGTTTAATCTTGTATTAGTATTTATTAATTATTGCACTGTTTTCCATACAAACAACTGTACACCTACTTTTGTTCCACTCTGTATGTGCTGTGAGATGTCTTGCCCAAAGTGGGCCCAAATCTACCTGGAATTGCCATGGACCTACTTTCCTATTATCTATATAATAAAAGCCCAGCGACCGTTATGGTGGAATGACCAGAACAACTGTTCACTATGATGTGCACTGACCACCAGGGAGCAGACGCTCAATGCAGGAGCTGCCCCCTGGTGGTCAGTGTGCTCCCACAGCTGGAGCACTGCTCAGCCAGAAGCCAGGCTCACGGCTGGCAAGTGCAGCAGCAGTGGCGGGAGCCTCTCCCACCTCCACGGCAGTGAGCCGAGTGGTAATGAGCAGTGAGCAGGCGGGTGGTAAGGAGCGAGGAGTCCTAGACTGCAAGAGGGCACAGGCCAGGCTGAGGGACCACCCCCTTCCAGTGCACAGATTTCATGCACCGGGCCTCTAGTTACCATATAAAGAATAGGCAGCATAACACAGCATAGTAGTTTTTCCCTAGTTTCTCTCACTGAGTTAGGTCAAAGAGAAAAAGAACATAAAATCGTCACTTTGTCCTCCTTTCTCTTTCTTGGATGACTAAGTTCTAGAATTCTCCTATTCACAAAGAAAAGAATGAGATTCCTGAACAGCTGAAGAGAAGTAAAAATGAGAAAAAAATGTTGGCTTTTAATAATCATCAGCAGTTTGCTTATATGCTTTAAAACATGGATTATTTTCTTTCCTGGGGAGTCATGCAGATGAACACATTTCCTCCCCTACTCCCCAAAGCAAATGTCTGCAGTCCACACCAGTGTGAAGGGAAGTGCCCTCAGTGCTGTGCTTAGATTAGTGGTCTAATGGCTTATGGAGTTGGGAAGGCTTTAAGACAATGGATATAATGGCTGCTTGAATGCAGGACAAATGTATGAGTAGATTGATTTTCCTTTCTCTAAATATGCAAAAAGCACAAGTTGAATTATTTCTTTACGTAAATAACAATTACATGAGCAGAGACCAGAGTGAGCACTTTCATAAACTCATTTCTTGAGGGGAATTCACTGAGTTAGATCAACACAAACTGTGGCTAGGAAGAAACAAGCACAAACAAAATGAAATCAGCTTGTTATACTAAAACAGTTTTGAAACTTGTATCAAGTAAGAGTTGTTTTGAAAACAGAAAAAAAAGTAAGCAATTAAATACAGAAATTATAAATTTAGATATAGTTAAAACATCCAAAGAAAAACCTGTAACGTCTTTTGTTAAAGACAAAATACACTATTTAAAAAAAAATGGAAAAAGTAAGGAGTTGTGGAAAAAGGAATGAAAAGTTAATTGATAAAAATAATTTAAACTGCCAATATTAATCCTTCATGATATTTAGAATCTGCTGAAAGAGAATGAAAACATCTCTTGCATCCAATACTAATTTTTTTAAGCAAATCTACCTTTCAAAAGAATATTAAATACAGGGTGTCTTAAAAAATGTATACACACTTTGAATAATTTTAAATGCAGTGTTTATTAAAATACATTTTATTTTCAAAATTGAGCTATCAGCTATTAAAGTATGTATACATTTTTGGGGGACACCCTATATTTGTACTGAAATGAGATAACAGCTATGAAATACTTAGTATCGGCCCTAAGTGGTAGTGTTACTAATATCTGAAATAGCTAGATATAACTACATCCTTGATGCTATGAAAACCTTTTACATCTAGTGTAGTACATAAAAAGTATAGTGAAGCCTTTAGGACAACAGAGAAGGAAAAAATGGCTTATGCTTTTCTCCCTCTCTAAAAGGTTCCTTCTCTGTAGGAATATATAGGAGCATCATATATTTTAGCACATAAGGCACTAATCAACAGTTGGGTTTCAGGATCACTACCATTTAAGATTAGAAAATACATAGTAGAAAGTACACATAAAATAGTGTATAGGCTGATTTCATAGGAGAAGTAATTCAATTTTCCAATGAGCAGAACTCTCTAAGTAGATCATTTTCATAGTATTCTGAATGCTATTCCTAACGTATACCATACCGAGGGTATTATCTTTATTCTGCATTACATTTTCCGGAAAAAGAAGATGTGGGAGATTTAAGAACGACTCCTGAAGTCTGAAATCTGTGAAAAAAAAAACACAAGATGCTGTAAAGTATTGGCTGATAGCTATAAATGGCCTTCAATGATGCAGTGGCCAAAAGTTAGAACAGTCCTCCCAAATAAGCCGACTGAACCTAGCATACATAAAGAAGTACACATTTTGATGTTTGTAAAGATTTCTTTCATGGAAAATGTAAGCCTAATTAATTTTGAAATATAATGTCATAATCTGTTAACATCCAGATACCCCCAAAATGTCTAGTTCATTTAAGTTCTGATATAGAGGGAAAACAATGCTAAAAGAAACAGACCTTTCTTTTTCATGTTACAAACACGGGGGAGCATAAGAAATGAAGTAGTGAAACCACTAGGAATAAACCTAGACTTTTTAAAAAGAAATGAAGAATAGTTAGTGCCATCAACTTGATGACAACTGATAGAACTTACTTTTCAAAGAGAGAAACCCTGATTGATCTCAAAGCCTGTGTCCATCTTACCTTCAAAGAAAGAGAGAATCAAAGTTGGTAGCTTCAGAATAAAGGTTATGGAGAAGAATCGAGGCAATGAAGGTGAGCAGAAAGAAGGAAAGAAGCCAGAATTACCTAATCACAATAACCAAATTCAAAAAGGAAGACTTGAGCAAGTTTTATGATTTGCAAGAGACAGCCAAAATAGCAATTAAGACTTAAGAAATTTGTTTCAATCTGGATTACACAGAAGAATATATCTTTGAAGCAAGTCCAAGAATTAGTAAGGCAAATCTTGAGGATTTGATTTAAAAGACAGAATTCTACTATAGGAGTAGTGGTCCAATTTTAATAGTTATATCTATATCTAGAGATGAATATATGCAACTAAGATTCATGATTATCTCAGATTTAATTGTGTGTATAGTTGACAAGAAATTTACCATTAGGCCTAACAAAGAATTTATATATAAGAATAACAGCAAATGTATTTTGTTAAGCTATCAAAATAAATGATGCAGTACAGCTAAGCACCTCTATTCACGGGTGTCCTGAAAGAATAGGTTTCTCTCTTACCATTTTGAATATTACTATGTTAAAAAACAAACAAACACTAAAGAATAGTTTTCCTCCCTCAGATTCTATAGATTCTCTCTGTCTTTATCATCCTTTCTCTTGTGCTACATACGCTGCTCTTTTTGTTCCCTCATTCATCCCACTATTTACTAGCTCTTTGTTGTGCATTAACATTATGAGGAATTGTGACTTTTTACCTATGCTGTCACAAAATTTTTTTAGAAAAATTATTTTTCCTCAGGAGTTTTCTTTAAACATCTGCATGTTAAACACACTTCTGTATTTTCACAATCACAATCCTAATATTAAGTAGAAGTGAGAGCTTAAGTCACCAATATCTTGCAAGAACATACAAAATTTGTACAAATATCAAAGTATAAAATGAATTTTCTAGGCAGTATTCAAAAGGCTTGCAATTAAAGAATTTCCAGTACTTAGAATCTGACAAAGATAAGATCAAGTTAAAAAAAATGCTATTAGTCTAAATAGAAATGTCCAATGTCCAGGATAATTAATCCTGGGGTGGGGTTCAGTTGGAGAAAGATCCAGCTTCTAGGAGGCCACAACTGAGCTTCCTTCTAAGCATGTTTTACGGATGGCAATGCTGGCCATTTTGAAATTCAGAGCAGCAGACACAGTAAGAAAACAAGTCTTAAAGTATCTGAAATAAAATGTTTAAACATCTTTAGAGAAAGTTTTCCTCTTCACATAGTTACAGAAAGGAAGTAGGCTAGTTTCAGAATCTACATTTCCTTATATAACCTAATGGAAAAATAGGACTTGACTCTTTAGTCTTATTTTACTGGACACTTAAAAGTGAGGGTCAAGTTTAGACCCTTGGAAGTAAATATATACTAAGTAAGTTTTTCACAACAATTCACGATTTTAGACCTTTTAAATCCACTGGAAAAAAATTGAACATAGCTCCATTCCAATGCCATGTCCAGAATAAACTATCCATTCATTCACTCATTTCTTGAGTACCTGCTCTGCACCAGTAGTGGGGCTAGAACTGGAAGCCATGGTTTTAGCATTGGGTTGGATAAAAGAACAATGGGATAAGTAGCAGAATGGCTTTGGCATAGTGGTTTTTAAAAAGTATCCAGAGTAGACACAGCATAGGTTTAATGCAACTACATGAATTTGAGAAGACCATGTTTTTAAAAATCTACTCTATAAAAACCAGGGGGTGCTTACCTGAGAGAGATTTGTTTTATGCTTGATGCTTAAGACCCCCATGCCATAATAATGCCATTGATTATTATTAATTCACCAATGCAGAGAATAAAACTGCATTTACCTGGGAGTAGTCTTAAAAATATAAGCAGCAGAAATGGATTTTTTTCTTTAAAAGCTTTAGATTTTAGAGTTGACTGCCTGTGTTAATATCATAATCCTCTCTGCTCTCCTCAATTTGAAAAAACATACAGCATGAAAAAACAGTATGAACTAACATGCAGAATCAAGAAAGCCAGAACTGCTATGTGGAAGGGTCTGTGTTGCCACAGTGGTAGTAGGAGGTGAGGCAACTGGCTTCTTCTCGTCTTCCATTGAGTCTTTTGGTGTCTCAGATGGCTGTGCAGTAGATGAACGTCCAAACCTTGAGAACAACATTCCTCCAAGTCCCTTTCCAATGCTAGCAGCCCCTGCATTTCACAAAACAGGGCAGTCATTCTGCTGAATTACACCACATACCAAGCCAAAGAGCACCACCCATAATTATAGCCAATTGGCAGAGGCACCAAGCTCTAGTCATGTTTTTCCAGAGTGGGAACATAAAAAAGTTACAATTTATATTGTAGGTTTCTAAATAAAAATGGTGTTGAACAGAAAGAGAATGTAAAGACTAAAAATATAGCTTACAAAAGAATAAAGATTCTATTTTACTCAAGTGATCATTATTTATTAAAGTATTTGGTAAAATTAGAAATACATGACACGGGCATATATTTACTGTTGATATGCTTAATACTGAAGTTAGATGAATATGTAATAAAAAGTTATCAATAAAAAATCTGTATGATAAAGTGACATAGCAATTAAACCAGCAGGTAAAGCCTATTTAGAGTGCCATCTTGTGGCATTTTATATTAAGGCAACTTATAACCAAAAGCAATGGACAAATTCAAGTGGCACATTATTGAACTCCAGTGCTACACCAAATATTGTAGCTGTAATGGAGAGCATTCAGAGACAAATTAAATATCCTTGTTGCCCTCAGGAAGGACACAATTTAAGAGACTTTTGGGACATGGATCAGAGAACTAGATGGCAGGGGCACCCTTACAACTCAAGTACCTTCTCATTTCACAGATAAGGAAGCATTAAGATCTATGGGACTTGCCCAAGATCTCACAGGAAGTAGTAGGGCCAAGTTAAAATGAGGGACTTGATCCTCAGACCCTTGTGCATTCAGCTATTTCACATCTAAAATTATAGGATTGGATCTAATTAGAGAAGTTTAAGGTTTTTGGCCCTCAAATATGAACAGTGAGAGGGCAGTTATTTCTAAACACATGGATTAACTGTTGATTGGTTTGTAATACATAGAATAATTCCAAACACCCCAAATTTAATGCCTGAATAAAAAGTATTTATATTCATTGATAGGAATACTGAAGCGAAATTACCTAAGATGCTTGCTTTGCCTATATTTGTTATAGATTCTCCATAGTGTCGGCGAGGCAAGACAGGTGAGGTCACAGGGCTTGGTATTGTGGAAATGCCTTCGTTCTCATTAATGGAGGTAGATTCTTTGCATGGGTGGAGAAAGCAGGGCTTCATATGCTCATATGGTAAAGGATTGGAAGTATTATACCAGTGAATCTGGACAGGTGAAATGTTGCTGTAGTGTTTCAGTATTAACGGTTCTAACCTATAAGCCTTGATTAAAAAAAAACAAAAACCACAACATTAAGGCTCAGATTTTAGTAAACTCTATTTATTCTTATTCTATTGCATGCTCAAGCAGACCTTAGGGAATTTTTAAAAACCTGATATTTCTAACATGTATTTCCCATTTGTTCACTCTTAATAATATGTAGTTGGTCTAATATTTCCTTAATGATGGGACTATAAAAAAACAGAGTTAGTCTAGGATAATAGTTCCCAGAGAAAAAAATTCATTTTTACTATGCCCTGACATCATCTAACAGATTAATTTTAGTCTCACAAACAAAGCAGAAGCAGTCATGAGTAAACTGGAACACAGTAAATAAGGGCAATTATTACTAACTTAGAAGCTCTTAGTAAACCCCACTTTCAAATACATTAACATAGTAACACACAAATTAGATCCCAATAGAAGACTATTTGTCTCCTGTGAAGTGGAGGCGATACAGCAGAAATGGCAATGGATTTGGTGTCAGTATTCCCCGAGTTCCTATTCTAGCCTGTCACAAGGTCTCAGTCTGAGTTTCCTGAGCTGTAGAAAGGCGATAACACTTCCTACCTCACAAGGATGTTGGAAATAGATAATGGTGGTACAAACTGCGTAGCACGGTTATGACATAAACACTAAAAAAGCATTACTTAAAAAAAAAATCACAAAAAACTATAAAATGAATAATAAAAATAATTTATATTAACGAAATGAGTTTGGAACCCTCCTTTATAATGGAACAAACTTTAACATTATACAAAGAACACTGAAAGCTCAGAGTTCACCTATGAACTCAAGTTCACTTTCAAGTTATAAAAATAATGAGTAAAATGAATGTATATTAATGAAATACGGAACATCTAGCTAGATGTTTCCATATATATTAGTTAATCCTAACCCATAAAGTAAACATTATCATCTACATCATATAGATAAGAAACAGTCTCCGAAGTGACTTGGGCCAAGACTGTGCAGTCTGTATTTAAGCCTTATATTAGATTCCAGTTCAGTTAAATTTATTTCTTAAAGATAGCAGTTTTGATTCTTTAACATATGGGCAATTTTCTAAAATTCTAGTGTTTAGTCAGTGTTTTATTTATTTGGTATTAGCTAACAATCTTTTAAAAGACTTTACACTATTATATAAATCTATTTTTCAGAATGCTACTTAAAATAGTTTGTTTTAATTTTAGGTATATCTAGCCTAGTCCCCCAAAAGATTTAAGGAATCATTTTTTTTTTCATCTGAAAAATGATGCATCAAACTGTTTACCTGGATGCAAGACCCTTGGACTGTTTGTATTAAACAAATTATTTACAACAGAACATGTAAAAATCCAAAATTTTATAATCCCACCAGGCTAAACCAAACTCTTCCACCTTTTCATGTTTTAATACATAATATTTAAATATTTTCACTTCTAAGAGGATCTACCACATACATTTCATATTGTAGCATATTTTAGAGAAAAATAGTTAAAGTGGGATTCTCAAAATTTATGATTGCTAGGTTATTGGCCTTACAACTGGTTATGGTTTGAAAGTACAGAAGATTCTCATCCCTTGTATTAGTTATCAAGATAATATTTTTACATTACACTCTTATACTATAAGTACAACATAAACAGGTCATCTCTAAGGTATTTTACTTCCTGAGTCCCACATCATCCAAAACACAAATGTTTTAAAAATATGAACCTATGCAAATACAAAAGATAAATGAACTCTTTCTCATTAATTCAGTACCTAGCAAGATTTCTTACAGATTCTTTTAGGAACAATGTAATATTGAGAGAAAAATGTCTATATGTGCAACTCACCACTGGATCTGTTGGGTGAAAAATATTTAGTAACCGGTTACAAATCTCTCTGGGCAAAATATGGTCTTGACTTCCAGTGTTCCCTGGGCGAATGCCACGCAATGCCAAAAATACTGCTAGTGGGGATCCCATGCAGAAGAAATTCTCAACCTGAAATATTAAAGCCATTGACAATTTTAAAAATGGTGTAGTGTTTTTCAACAGAATTTGAGCACAATAAAACAAGTGGTATAATACAAATAAAATTATCTCCAAATATGTCTTTTTCTATGAGGTTTGTCTAGATGGCATCTGCATTATTTGTTAACTATATGCTAATCATTAGTTATCCTATACAATCTTCCTAGTAACAACTTCAAATATATCTTTCGATATAATAGAAAATGAAGAATGAGAATGATGAGAAGATAATTCCGTTGTGTTTCTACACACTAATCAAAGATTTATTCAACTACTATTTTGTGTGAAGTAATATACTTGGT
The DNA here is from genome assembly GCF_028538775.1 of Myotis yumanensis. Taxonomy (NCBI): domain Eukaryota; kingdom Metazoa; phylum Chordata; class Mammalia; order Chiroptera; family Vespertilionidae; genus Myotis; species Myotis yumanensis. The sequence goes on along the minus strand of NW_027223752.1, from coordinate 46,240,527 downwards.
TCTATGGAGGATATAAAGACAAATATGGCAGTGAGAGAAAAAGGGAGACATCTGTTATACTTTCAACAATAAAGATAAATTTTTAAGAAGATGAATAAGGCAGAGCTTCTGCACTCAGAGTTTATAATCTTATGTGAATGGCAGAATAAAATATATGCATAAGTTGGGGAAAGTATGCTATAAGACAGCAATTTGCAACCTTTTTCATCTCATGGCACACACAAACTAATTACTAAAATTCTGTGGTACACCAAAAATTAATTATATTTTTTTGCGGATCTGACAAAAAAAGGTATAATTTTGATTCATTCATACTGGACAGCTATTTTTCTGTTGGCTGTTGAGATTTTTTAATTTGGCATTCTAAAGGAAAAGAGGTCAGTGCCTCTGACTAAACAGTTGGGTATTACATGTTTTAAAAATTCTTATGGCACACCGGTTGGAAATTGCTGCTTTATTAAAAGAACAAAGAAAGGAATAATTAATTCCAACTCTGAGGGCTTTACAAAGGAGGAAGCATTTGCATGGGCCAAAAAGATGAAAAGCATTTTCACAGTTGGGGTTGGATCACTGGAGATTAAAAAAAGGATGTTCCAAACTGATGGTACCACATGAATTAAAGCAGAGGCAGGAAAGAACCTGGTTTAATTTAAAGAACAGAAATAGTCTGATATGGTTGAAAAATTGGGTGTGGGGAAAATGTAACTTGGAGTGAGAGAATATTATAAAACCTTGGCTGTTTGACTAAGAAAGTTGGACTTAATTTATTTTATAGGTAGTGAAGGAGAATAGGATTTGATTCATGTTTTAGGATAGTGGTTCTCAACCTTCCTAATGCCGCAACCCTTTAATACAGTTCCTCATGTTGTGGTGACCCCCAATTTCACTGTTACAAATTGAACATAATTAAAGCATAGTGATTAATCACAAAAACAATGTGTAATTATATGTGTTTTCCGATGGTCTTAGGTGATCCCTGTGAAAGGGTCGTTCAACCCCCAAAGGGGTCGTGATCCACAGGTTGAGAACCACTGTTTTAGGTTAAATTAAACAATTGAGAGGCTGGTGACTTGGAGACAAGGTAGGAAATTATTGAAAGAGTTTAGGCAAAAGATAATCTGAACCCAGGTAGGACTAGCTGTCCTGTGAGGGGCCAGGATGGAGTCAGCATGAATGGGTGGAGACATAAAAAGTTTGAGATATCTGTAACATCTCTAACAGGTAGATGAAAATTTAGGACAAGAGATATAGTCCTGTACATGTCACCATCCAAGTCTATGCGTTGCCATTATAGAAGTGATGTGTAAAACCAAAAGAATGGGAAAGATTGCTTAGGAAACCCTAACTGGTTTGGCTCGGGGGATAGTGCGTTGGCCTGCAGACTGAAGGGTCCCAGGTTCGATTCCGGTCAAGGACACATGCCTGGGTTGCAGGCTCGATCCCCAGTAGGGGGCATGCAGAAGGCAGCTGATCCATGATTCTCTCTCATCATTGATATTTCTATCCCTCTCTCCCTCTCCCTTCCTCTCTGAAATCAATAAAAATGTATTTTTAAAAAAAGAAGATTGCTTAATTGCTTAGGAAGAGCACAGAGTAAAATGGCTTTAGATAGAACTATGAGGAATGTTTTCATTTGATTAGCAGGCAAAGGAGGAAAAAACTACAAAGGGAAGAGTGAAAGGAGAAAAAGAACCAGGAAAATGGTATCATGAAGACAAGGGAGTATAGGGCTTCAAGAAAAATAGGGTGGTCAACTGCATTGGATTACATATAGAATGAAACACCTTTTCCTCCTAAATCCACCCTACCTCTCTCAGATGTTTCATATTTTGATGAGTGAGACATCCCAAATTTATCCTTCCCTCTAATCCCAAACATTGAAGAAGTCATTCCAACAGATTCTAACATTTCACCTCATTTCCTCTCATCTGGACTAGACTGTAACAGTGTCCCTTCAATTTTATACTATCTTTAATCCCTTCCCACAAAGCCTCTGGAGTGATTCTTCTTTTCTCCAGATGGAAAAAATGTATATGAATAAATATATATTTTGAAATGATACCTTTATGTTAAAGGAAATTTGAGAAAGTTTTTGTTTTTATTTGTTTCTAAGGAATTGAAGGCTGAAGAAAATTAACTTGTGTTAAGAAAAAATACATAATAAAAAGCATTTAAAATCAGAGTGACACAGATAAAAGCATCAATTTCTGAAAAAAATCAAGGTCATCTATATCCTATCTAATAAAAGAGAAACATGCAAATTGACCATACCCCCGAACGCTTCCCATTGGCTAATCAGCAGGATATGCAAATTAACTGCCAACCAAGATGGCGGCCGGCAGCCAGGCAGCTGAAGTGAACAGGAGGTTTGCTTGCTCCAGTGATGGAGGAAGCCAAGGTTCCCCGCCTGCCGCCGCCCAGCTCTGAGCTCCGGATGCAACAATGTTGCAATTATAGAAGCTAAACAAGCTCCAGAAACCTGCTTTCAGCCGGCAGCAGGCTCAGAGCTTACAGCAGCAACAGAGTTTCAATTATAGAAGCTAAACAAAGCCCAGATATCTGCTTTCAGCAGCCGAGGCCTCAAGCTGGAGCCGGCCTCAGAGCTAAAGCTGGCTCTCAGCTCCAGTGACAGCCATAGAAAGTAAATAAATCCCAGAATAAAATAAAAAAAAGAAGAAAAAAAGGAGAGGCTGGGAGCTTCAGTCACCCGCCAGCCTGAAAATGGCCCTCAGCCCCTCATCCAGACTGGCCAGGCACCCCAGTGGGGACCTCCACCCTAAAGGGGGTGCAGGCAGCCTAAAAACAGCCATCAGCCCGTCATCCAGGCTGGCCAGGCACCCAAGCGGGACACCCACCCTGATCCGGGACATCCTTCAGGGCAAACCAGCCAGCCCCCACCCGTGCACCAGGCCTCTATCCTATACTACAGGCAGGGCGGGACAGCACAAGCTGCCATCCGGGCCCCATGTGCAGCCCTGGGCAGCGGGGCATAAGCCCCGCCCCCAGCCGGGACCCTATGACTATTGGAGAGCAGGAGAGTGCCACTGAGCCCTGGGTTGCTGTGGTGATCTGGCCATCGGTAAGTAGAAAAGTGCGGCCTGTAGGCAGCCCCCAGCTGTGCCTGATCAGGGAGCAGGAAAGCCCAGCCTTTGGGCAGCCCCCAGCTGCGCCTGATCCGGGAGCAGGAAAGCCTGGCTTGAGGGCAGCCCCAAGCTGGGCCTGATCCAGGAGCAGGAAAGCCCGGCCTGTGGACAGCCCCCAGCTGGGCCTGCTCCCCGGTTGCCATGGAGACCTGGAAGCGGGAAAGCCCGGCCTGTGGGCAGCCCCCAGCTGGGCCTGCTCCCCCGTCACCATGGCGATCCTGGAGCAGGAAAGCCCGGCTTGCAAGCAGCACCCCTATCCTGGCCATAGCTCAAGGGAGAGTACAACATGCAGTGGAGGCTGGGAGCCTGAGAGATCAACACAGAGGGGCTCCTGCTCCAAGCCTCCATGGTGTGGCTGGGGCAGGCCCCCAGCAGACACACACACACACACACACACACACACACACACACACAGAGCGCCTGCTCTGAGCCTCCAATGTGGCTGGGGGCAGACCCCCAGTGGGGACACACACACACACACACACACACACACACACATGGGACGCCTGCTCCGAGCCTCTGCTGCCAGACTGTGGCCATCAGTAGGACATCCACTGAGGGCTCCCGGAATGTGAGAGGGGCAGGCTGGGCTGAGGGAACCCCCACCCCCCAGTGCACGAATTTCGTGCACTGGGCCTCTAGTACGTATATAAAAGGATAAGTGTCCGTCCATCTGACTGGTAGCTATGAGGTGCAATGACCACCAGGGGGCAGGTGCTCAATGCAGGAGCTGCCATGATGCACACTGGCCATTTAAAAATAAATGGCACCATGGACTTGGCGCCGACAAACCAACACTTTGCTTCCACCAAGTGGAACACAGGAACCAACCCGGAGCGACACCCCACCAAATAGCAGCAAATGCTGCCAAGACCCCATGGCGCAAAATGCGATCCACAGCCCAGCCCAGCCTGGAAATGGTCGCTGTGGGCACCAGGTAATGACGTCACATAGCAATGCCTGGCTTTCTCTCCCTAGCGACTAGCATCCTTGGAGTTTCTTCAGCCCAGGAACCCAACTTGCTTTATAGCCAGGTGCAAACATTTTACAGTTTAATCAAATGTTTGTGAAGCATTTTCCCATGCCTCATCTCATTTGATCCTCACAGAAGTCCTGGATTAGGTAGATAGGAGATTCGGTAGAATCCTATTTTCTTTTCATTAGCAAGACATGAATAGCGATATTAAAATATTTCTTCTAATTAATTTCTTTTCAATGTGCACGAATCTGTGCACAAGGACACTTTCTTCTATAAAGAAAGAAAAAATAAAGCATGCCTGGGTTGTGGGCTCGATTTCCCAGTAGGGGGCGTGCATGAGGCAACCGATAAATGATTCTCTCATCATTGATGTTTCTATTCCTCTCTCCCTCCCTCTCTCTGAAACCAATAAAAATATATTGAAATTTTTTTTTAAAGAGTAGAGCTAGACGAGAAAGCTATGTAAATCCTTTCTATTTGATATACACAGATGCACACATGCATACTATAGCAAAATGCTTTATGCATTGGTCAGACACATCACAAATGTTTGTAAAATGGTTCAATCCATGGAATAAATAACTTTTCTTTCTTTGTTTATGATTGGTCAGCAGTTTGACAAATAAAGGAATATTCTCAGAGAAGACTAATGACTGCTTTAGTGATATCTATATCCATCAAAGAATTTTAAAGATGAAAAAGGGCTTTAGACATTTAGTCTATCGTCCTTGCCCAGAGATGACTAAACAGATGAATTCAGAGATGTTTAATGATTTGGCTAATGTTACATTACTAGTTAGTGGCAAAGCCTCATGATCATAATCAAAGTTTCCCACTCTCCAGACCAAAGTTTGTCAATATGTTTTTCTTCTATGAAGTTCAGTGGTCACCCATAACAGATCTAACACCTGTATTCTGAAAGTAAATCTATCTGCTAATTAATAGGCACAGAAATTAGAACTTTGGAGTCCTAAATATTAATTTGCCAATTCATCAGATATTCCTTTTTAAACTTCAAATTTATTTACTTTTCCTCTATGAGTAATTAAATAGCAATTAAAAATCCATATTATTAGACTACATATGACTTTATATTAAGATACACAATTATAGTACATAATTTCTAGTAATGTGAAACTATTTTTTTTAATCCTCAGTTTACATGCAATATCATTTTGTATAAGATTAGGTATACAGCATAGTGGTTAGATAATCATATACTTTACAAAGCATTCCCTCAAATTCTTACTATTTAAAAAAATTCTGCATCTTTCCATTACTTAATCTGTATGTTAAGTTCCTATGATTTGCTTTTTTAAAAAAATATATTTTTATTGATTTTTTCTAGAGAGGAAGGGATAGGGATAGAGAATTAGAAACATCGATGAGAGAGAAACATCGATCAGCTGCCTCCTGCACACCCCCTACTGGGGATGTGCCTGCAACCAAGGTATATGCCCTTGACCGGAATGGAACCTGGGACCCTTCAGTCCACAGGCTGACGCTCTATCCACTGAGCCAAACCAGTTAGGGCTGTGATTTGCTTTTGACAGCTCCATTTTGGTGCTCAAACCCCCTAAAAAGCTTCCCATTGTACATAGCAAATATAAGTTCTTTATTTCTAGCTCTTCCACAGCCCCCTTGCCTTGAGTCCTGTCCATGACAGCCCAACTGGTTTGCTCAACCTGCTCCAAAACTAACCACGTGTGTCATCTTGTGCTTTGGTTACATACTTTTCATTGCTTGAAATGCCAGCTTTCCATCCCTAGAATCATCCACTTATTTTTCTTACCACCCACAAATGGCTGGTCACTAAGGCTTTTAATTCTAAATACTAAACATTTCCCAGATCTGCCTCTTATTTTCCCCCTACTACTTGAGATTACTTCATTTTTCTTGGAGTTACTAACGTTATATCCCTCCATATCTTTATGTTCTTTCTTTTACACAGAATAGCATTTTCCTTTCCTCCACTTGGCAACATTCCAGTTTATTGATAACAAGTATAAGTGTCATTTCCTTGTAATCCTTTATAGCCAAAATTAAAACCCTCTTTTCATACATACATCATTCTGCATACTGCCAATAACACTGTGTTACATATCCTAAGGGCTGGGGAACTGTCTTGTCCATTCTTTTCTTTGTAGAATCCAGAAACTAGCAATGTCCAACATATAACATGTGTTTAATAAATATTAATTTGAAAGAACAATAATTTAGATTTCACTGAATCATAATGTCATGCTGCAAATGCTGTTTGGAAAAATTGTGAGACAGATAATGAAAATCTCATCAGTCTTTTCTTACCTTAAATTTCAAGGCAGGTATTTGTGTCATTGATGATGCTTTCAATCCATTTAGCCTTTCTTCTATTTCTCTCAGCCTAGGAAGCAGTATAAAATTATTTACACATTTGTATTTATGGTTTCATAAATATTAAATGCTCATTAGTTCACTAAAGTATAAAGAATTAAAGACCTATTATTTAATCCCTCAAAATCAATCCCTATTGATAGTATTTAATAAATGCACCTGCTGTAGTACAGAAAGTCTATAAAATAATTAGTAAAAGTATTCCTACTCTTTATAATACCTGCTGTTAGTATTTTTTGGTGGATCCTCTAGTAAAATGTGAGGCAAATAAAAGCATACTTATAGCGTGGCTGGTGTGGCTCAGTGGTTGAGCTTCATCTCATGAACCAAGAGGTCCCTATTGGATTTCAAGTTAGGGCACATGCCTGGGTTTTGGGCTTGATCCCCAGTAGGTGGTGTGCAAGAGGCAGTCGATTGATGTTTCTATCTCTCTCCTTCCCTTCCTCTCTCTCTCAAAAAAACAAGCAAACAAAAACCAATAAAAACAGCATATATACATACATACATATATATACATATATATATGTATACCTTAAAAAATCACACTAAATGTTCATACCATATACATTGTTCTTTCTTTTTTCTATACTTAATGAATCTTAGAGATTTTTTCATTTCATTACTTCCTGATCTACTTTAATCTTTTTAACAGCTATGTAATTGTCTATTACATGAATGAACCATAGTTTTTTAAAAAAAATATATTTTATTGATTTTTTACAGAGAGGAAGGGAGAGAGATAGAGAGTTAGAAACATCGATGAGAGAGAAACATCGATCAGCTGCCTTCTGCACACCCCCTGGGGATGTGCATGCAACCCAGGTACATGCCCTTGACCGGAATCGAACCTGGGACCTTTCAGTCCACAGGCCAACGCTCTATCCAATGAGCCAAACTGGTTTCGGCCGAACCATAGTTTTTTCAACCCTTCTTTGCTAGTGAACATTTGAGTTATTTCAATTTTTCCTATTAAATGTTCCATATCTACTTACATTTAATAAACAATAGAACTAAGTTTTAAAAAAAGGGTGCAATTCATTTTATAAGCTGTTAATTTTTTTTTCTTACTGGATTTTATATCTAAAATGCTGTTCTGAGGCTTTTCAACATGAAATTTTCTTTCAAAACTATAAATTATTTTGCCACGGTAAACTTTATGTATCTATTCTGGTGCTGACTAAGATTATATAGAACCCTTAAACTTCCATAAGATTGAAACAAACCCAAGGCTTCCTGAGTAAAAATTGGGTATTATATAAATTGGTGATTTTTATATAATGCTAACTACCAAAATGAGTGATTTTTCACTGTTTTATTAAAATTGATTGGATAGTTTTTAAGAGGACAAAGAAAGAGCATGTAATTACTGATGAAGAGAGGGGTATAGCAAACTAAACGATAGTATCCAGAAAGGCCACAAGTGATCAGATAATTATAAAATCTGTCAAAAACAGATTTACCAAGGAAAAAAAAGGCTTAAAAATTATTTCTAAGATTAAGATAGGTAAGGGCACATTCTTTAAGATTAGTAAAACTAACAAAGGATTCTACATAGTGACTCAGCTTGAAATAAGTTTTAGATTTTACTCCTAAGAAATTGTGAAGGACAGGCAGAAAGAAAAAGAGGCAGATGACAAAACCATTTATTTTATGCTACAGGAAAATGCATATAATTAGCATGAAAACAGTCTCTCCTTGATTAGCCATGTTATCTAGAAATTTTTGTACCCTGAACAATGTAGTTTTTCTTTATCATGAAAATCTTAAAGTTTTCTCCTAAGAAGTCCAGCAATTCCATGAAGAGATTTTAAATACTAGAGTATTTTTACCGTCGTTTTGTTATGTAGAGTTCATCAAGAAGGTGTCGTTCTTCATAGCTCATCCATTCTTCATCAGGCAACTCGTCTTCCTTCTCCATCAACTGTTCATAGAATCGAACTGGATTCCAGCCAGTCATTATGTCATAAGTGATTACACATCCCAGTGAATGTGACACTATTGAGACTTTACCCCCTTTTTCTTCAAAGTCTGGATTCCGAGAACAGAAAAGGGAATATAATCGATTCAGCTCTTGCTGAAGGCCTTTAACTAGCTGTTTGAAATAAGAGAACATTATCATATTAGAGTAATCACAGATACTCTGAATTCTATTTCTAAACATACATTACTGGCCAAATACACCTAGGTTATTAAAATTAACACAGATGCCTTAAAACATTGCAGGAAATGAAGATATGTATTATTGTAATCTATATCATCACTAAAGAATAAAGGCAGATATTACACAGATTCATTCATAATCCTTAAGTATGCTATATGAGCCAGCAGTTCTGTACATTAAGCAAAAAAGGTTCACGAAGATTCCAGTAAGATTTTCAAAGAGCCCCTGGAAATTTCTCCTTCACTGCAAATTCCATGCAATTCTAAATTTTTGTACCTTGTAATTTTTAGGCCTTAATTGAGTTTACAATAACAGGTATACGAATGTAGTATATATATTATTACACTGTGCATTTAGATAAGAATGATGGAATAAAATGTCATTGTATGATTAAAGAAAAGCTAACATCGATCTACTTGATATTTCAAAATTCCCAAAAATTGGTAATAAAGATACGAGTAAACAGTTGTTTTACATGGCTGGAAAGCAGAGCTTTTTAAGGTTTAGGGGGTTCATAATGTGGGAAGTATTTTAGTCATTTTTCTTTGTAAAACTGTTTTCTTTGAAATTTAGCTTTAACAAACATTGCTGAAATATGCCAGGAAGTCAGAAGAAAAAGTTTTTTTTGGTTACTCAAATCCATACTGGGTCCTGACCTGTGTTTGAAGGCAGTTCTCTACTCTTCATTATCATTGCTGGGTACTATAATTAAAGGTAAATTTCCTGCTTGATATTTAATTTTTCATTTCAGTACTTATACCAGCTGTTACTCCAACATACAAATATTAGTTATGTGTGACTTCCATTTTCAAATATGACTCCATCATATTTTACTGAACATTCTCTACCTGCTCACAAACTGAAAATCATCTGAGCATTCATGCATAGCAGGATTAGCAGTGACATGAATGAAGTCATGGTGTTCTCTTTGTTGACATCTCAGAACTCTACAAGCAACAATGAGGGTTTGGTTAAAGCTACTGAAACCATGTATTGGGTCTGATGAAATATATTCAGCTAATGAAGGAAGAGAAGGATAAGATGAGCTGGTAGCATGTGGAAGGATGATAAGCTACCCTTTCTCTAAGGAGAAATGCAAACATTTTACTTTAATTGTACATTTTAATTTTTTTCTTAGGAAAGCAAAACAATTCCATGCTTTAATCAACGGTTCTCCAACTTTCAATGTGCGGCAGAATCACTTAGAAGGTTTGTTAAATACAGATTACTAGGCTCCATCCCAGAATTACTGCTTTAGTGGCAAATGCATATAAAAGCCTTCTAAGACATGGGCTGTCAGTAATTCTAGTCTAAACAGTTTCAGGAGTAGGTAGTGTGATATGAAAGTACATGCTCTGTTCAAAGTGAGCTATAATGTAATGTTTTAGTTCTGATAATATAATGGTTTGGCTTTGATAAGAACATCAACAAACTCAACGTTTTTATCATTTTCCTGATTTATAATCTAAAGGTGTAGAAAAAGTGAATGTTTAGATAAAAATTAATTCCTTTAAAAGCAACATTTGCTAATAGTTTTTACTTTTGAAGGCCTTGTTTTAAGACACCATGTAAACCTAGAAACACTAAAAGATATACTTAAGTACTCTGGCAAAAGGTACTTAATCTGTTTGTTTTTTAAAATACCAACTTCTCTAAATGCTTTAATAAATCATCCACTTAGCAGCAAAAGGAGAAATCCACCTCCCTGTTGCATCTAAAGAGTCTACTCTGATTAGGTTTTTCTAATTAGGTTTCCTTTTTCCTATCTGATCCAATTATATTCTCCAACCTTAGGATCCCTTTGTGACCAAGTATATTCATTTGGGACATCTGGACCAAGATTAATGATATATCCTATAATCTTAATTTTATTAGCTCTACAATATTATCTAATTAAGTCAACTAACCTTTTACAAAGTAGGCATTAGATGGCCTTTCAAAAGCTTAAGAGTTTTAAAATCTCATAACCATTGCCCCAAAGTTAAAATGTATGAGGAAAATCAATCCAAAAGGAAAAATCCCAGCATTTTTAAGAGAAAATCCAAACACATAAAACATGGCTGACGACTATAATTAATCCTTTGTCCTCCCTGCTTCAAAAAATTTTAATGAGAAAAAAATTATTTAGACAGTTTTAGTTATATATATCAATTAAATTTCTTTTTAAAATAAAACTATGTTTCTTAATTACAATAGAATTCAATTAAACAATTTTCAAATAACAATGACAAGATACTGTCATAACTATTTTTTTTTGTAATTCTTCATTTTTAATGCTATTTAAAAGAGAGTTCAGTTGTGTGCAAGAAGTATGGTTGTCTCTGATTTTTCACATTACTTTATTTAAGGCTGAAGTAAGGGCCGATGGCTCTCTAATGTTATTTTGGAAGTCTGATATTAGTTCTGTTTTAGAAACTGGTCCTCAGAAAGTATAACCTGCAAAGTACTGATTTATACACTACACTTTTTCTCTAACCATTTTTTTTTAGTGATTATTTGCACAGTCATGAGTTAGAATGCTCCCATGAGCACCTCAGAATCTGGAGTGAAGAGGAACCTTGGAGATGAGCTAATTTAAACTGTGATGAAGGGAGGAGTCCCTTCAGTAGCATCCCTGATAAGCTGTTCAGCATCCACCCCCATAACTATCTCTACTCTACAGTGGTCACTTCTATTTAAAAACATTTTCTCTGTTTTATTGAGATATAGTTGACATATAACATTATATAAATTTAAGGCATATAACATGATTTGAGATATGTATATATTGTTAAATGATCAACACAATAAAGTTTAGTTAAAACCCATCACTTTCACATTATATGCAATTTCTGTTTACCTTGTGATACTTTTATTTTTTAAAGGCAGCTTTAGTTATTACAAAGTCCTTCATTAGTAAACAAGTGTGTTCCTTTCCATATTTTCTTTCTTTTCTTTTTTTTTTGGTTAATACTCAGTTGAGAATATATTTTCCATTAATAAAGTAGAGAAGGGAGGGAGGGAGAGAAACATTGATGTGAGACACACACATTGATTAGCTGCCTCTCACACTTGCCCCTACCAGGGCCGGGGATCAAATCTGCAACCCAGGTACATGTCCTTAAACAGGAGTTGAACCCAAGACCCTTGGGTGTGCAGGCTGATGCTCTAACCATTAAGCAATACCGTCTAGAGCCTTTCGGTATTTTCTATAATCTGATACTAACTGCACTTATTTCTAGAGTTAAAAAACACAAGTCTAGCCCTGGCTGATTGCTCAGCTGTTAGAGCATCGGTGCACGGACCAAAGGGTTCGATTCCCAGTCAAGGGCATGTACCTCAGTTTGCAGGTTCGATCCCTGGTCCTGGTCAAGATGCATGCAGGAGGCAATCAGTTGATGTTTCTTTCTCACATCCATGTTTCTCTCTCTCTCCCTTAAGATCAATAGAAAAAATATCCTCGGGTGAAGATTAAAAAAAGAAAAGGTCCATTCCTTTTTTTTTAAAAAATGGTAGCCCTTGAAATACATATACACACTTAATCAAAGATGAAAATCTAAGGACAAAAAATTGTACTGGAAACTATATACAGGGTGGTGAAAAGTAGGTTTATAGTTGTGAGTACGTGAAGCACATAGTTTGTTCTTACATCGTTATTTATTACTAGAGGCCTGGTGCACAGATTTGTGCATTGGTAGGGTCCCTTGGCCTGGTCTGTGCCCTCTCGCAATCCCAGACCGCTTGGGAGATGTCGGATAGCTGGTTTCAGCCTAATCCCTGCAGGCCTCATCCAGACAGGAGAGAGCCCAATCCCCACAGGCCCAATCCTGTGCATTGAGCGTCTGTCTCCTGGTGGTCAATGCCTCATAGGGACTGGTCAGCTGGTCGTTAGGTTGCTTAGGCTTTCATATATATAGATCGTGTTATTTTCCTATGAACAACTGTAAACCTACTTTTGCCTCACCCTGTATATCTTTAATCCTCATGGCAACCATTATCTGGTACATATTTTATGTCCATTTTATAAGTGAGGAAGCTAAGAACATGAGAAATGGGATCTATGGTCACATAGCTAGTTAAGTGGCAGGTTTTGAATCTGTATCTATTTGATTCCAAAGGCTGAGAGGAAGGGGAAAAAGGTTTTCATATGCCTACCAATTAACCTAACAAGGTTCATTCACTAGCCTAGGCAGGAATGAATCCTAGAGAACTGCTGGCTGTTATTTATCACAACTTCCTTAAGGAAATGTAGGCTGTTGAGGAATAGTTTATTCTAAAATACTGCCTAACACCAACCTTGTACTAAGTGGACTTTGATTTGCAGAATGAGTTTTCCTTTTTAAAATTACAAACAATTTTTGCCCACTTCTCACTAAGTTTTTCTGGTTTTCTTTCGCTTTTCACACTGCTTTACAATATTTCCCAAACTTCTCTGATGCTATCACCTGGGGAACTGTTCAAAACACAAACCAAATATACAGACTCTACCTCAGATCCACTGACTCCAATCAATCGCCAGGGAAGGGACCTGGGAAACTTTTAGTCATTTTCTTAACTTTTTATTCAAAAATAATTTCAAATTTATAAGATGTTGCAAAATAAAAATAGTACAATGATCATCCATATACCTTTCACCCAATATTCACCTATTAGCATTTTTAGCCTATTTTATCACTTGTTCTGTTTATGTAACACACACACACGCACACAGGCACACGGACACAAGGACACACACACATGCACACCTTTTAAAAAAATACATCTGAGGATATATTATAGATGTCATGGTCCTTTACCCCTAAAACTCCAGTGTATATTTCCTAAGACTAGGAATATTGCAGTTATCAACTTCATAAATTGACTTTGATAAAATATTTCATCTAATCAAATATCAACATTTAAATTTTGTCAGTTGATTGAACAAATCCTTTGTAGCATTTTACCCTAACCGGTGCAGAATACAGTGCAGGATGGGATGTATTTAGCTATCAGGTCTCTTTGGCCTCCTTTAGTCTGGAACATTTTCCACAGCCATTCTTTGTCTTTTATAATAGTGACATTTGGAAAGAACACAATCCCATCCTACTTTTTAATGAGAACATCCTCCTTTTGTGTATGCCTGGTGCTTCCTCAGGACTGGTATACTACATAAATGATACTGTGTCCTGAGTGTCCCTAAGTGACACCCTATTAAAGGTGTCCCCTGGTTTCCCCACTCTATACCTTTTCTCATTTTTTAATTCATAAGCAGTCTATGAGAATACACAGTAAGACCATGCAAACATCCTGTTCTCATCAAAACTTGCCCTCAAGTTAGCATCCATGGATGATTCTTGCCCAGACCACTCTTATTTGATCCTACCATGATAGTTGTAAATTGAGGATTTTACAACTCCAGCATTCCCTCCACATTTAATAGTAAGCCTGTGGCATTCTACTGTAAGCAAAGGACCTCCCTTACCCCGTTTGTTTATCTATTTGTAATTGATATTAACTTACAAATTTCTCAATGATTTACAATTCCCTTATTATATTATCCTTATTATAATTCTATATTAAAAGTACTATTAATTCCTTACAATAAGTAATAATTACTTTATTTTGTGCTCAAGTTGTTCCAGATATGGCCAGGGGGGGGTCTGATTTTTTTAAAAAAATATAGTTTTATTGATTTCAGAGAGGAAGGGAGAGGGGGAGAGAGATAGAAACATCAATGATGAGAATCAGTGATCGGCTGCCTCCTGTACGCTCCCTGCTGGGGATCGAGCCCACAACCTTGGCATGTGTCTTTTACTGAAATCGAATCCAGGACCCTTCAGCCCATAGGCCAACGCTCTATCCACTGAGCCAAACCAGCCAGGGCAGGATCTGCTTTTTAAAATTTGACTCCTGACCTTGTGACCTGCCCCATCATTCTTCTGAACATTTTCCTACTTTTTGTCATAACAAGTTGTTTTTAGCTTTGACCTATACCTATCCTGTCCCAGCCCTAGAACCAGCCATTTTTTCCAAGTGACTCTAGTTCTTCTTGGTGGGGAATTCTAGGGGCAAAGATGTGAGTACTAGGTGTGCTCATTAGATTGGAATGTCAGCTCCTTGGCCCTTTCAGTGAACAGAAGTAGGAAATATATGCAGGTATAAACAATATACACTTAAATATATAGATAATATCTATACACACCCACTTATTTTCAAATCATAAATTCACATTAATATCCCCAATTCCAAGGTTTCCCCATGGGGTTCTTTTATGCCTGCATTTTTTTTTTTTTTAAATATATTTTATTGATTTTTCACAGAGAGGAAGGGAGAGAGATAGATAGTCAGAAACATCGATGGGAGAGAAACATCGACCAGCTGCCTCCTGCACATCTCCCACTGGGGATGTGCCCGCAACCCAGGTACACGCCCTTGACCGGAATCGAACCTGGGACCCTTCAGTCCGCAGGCCGACGCTCTATCCACTGAGCCAAGCCGGTTCCGGCATGCCTGCATTTTTATCTCTATTTTTTAATAGCCCCAAACCAGCTAGGGCCCAAGTAATTCATCTTATTAGGGATATTCAGGAAACATTGCTAAAGAATGCTAATGAATCTCAGTCACAAGTTCTGAGCGCTTTTCCATGAAATTCAACTGAATAAAAAACTAATTTAAAACACTGGGTGTTCTCTTTCCATTTCCCTCTTCCTATTAAATATCTTTTATTTAATTCCATTCTGAGGATAATTATCTTTAAAGATTATAAGAGCAAAATAGAAGTGACCACTTTCTTAGTCATTAGCCAATGGCCAGAGGTTTGAGTCTGACGCTTTTCTCTTTCTAGCTTCTGTTGCTATTAATGTCAACTTAAAAAACAAAAGCAACACTTATTATTACTTTTGGGGACACGGCTCAGTACGTTTTAGTCTGAACATTCAGGATACCTTCTTAGGAGTACTACCAATGATACGTGTGTGTGTGTGTGTGTGTGTGTGTGTTTGTAAATAAGGTAATCATTATAAGGTAATCATTATACTTACTTCATCTCTATAAAGTGGGCTAGTATAATACATTATGTCCATTGCACTGCTGTTCAACATATCCCTTAAACCTCGTACTTTATCAGGAGTAATGGAATCAACAGTGTCTACAAACAAACAAACAAAAAACAAACAAACTTACAGAAGATATCTGTCTTAGGGGAAAAATAAATTGTGAAAAAAATTACATTCCCTGAAATCACAGCTCTTTAAGTTAACATTTCAATATGCAAGACTAATTTTGGATCTAATCTTTTCCTTGCAAAATATAGCAAGAAAAAAAGACAAAAAGGGGAAGAGAAAGAACATTAAAGGATGAAGGCCATTGTCAAATCTATGAAGCCTGACCATTTTCTGTACTGGCGTTTGCATGATATTCAGGGGTCCCAGAGCAAAACCAGGCCATCTCTATTCCTGAAACAGGTGTTAAGGGACACAATCTCACTCTTTCTGTACCTCATTTTCTGTTTCCTTTCTTTTCTTTTTTTGGACTATGCACCTTGGGCCTGGCAATACCCATGTGGAATGCCTAGAGGCACTGGTGGCAAACCAGCAATAAATTAAAAAGTTTCTTTACACTTTACACTTATCGATTTTTAGTAAAATAAAGATCCTACGAGGAAGAGCTGTCAAATTAAAAATATGCACAAAGGCAAATCCGCAATGGGCAACTGCAGTAAACAAGATAAAGTTGGTGTAAGTAAGGAAAAAAAACCTGTCACATAAACTGTATTGCAAATATGTGCAGCCTCTGAGTAACAGCTAATTTATGGAAATTCTACCATGGGAAGACTATTCTATTAAACGCTTAATAAGATGATTAGAGATGCAGAAAAATTTGCATTTCTTATAGAAATACAAAGAAGTTCTATGCTCCTAATAACACTGTTTTATGTTTCCTGGTGCACACGTGTAAGATTTTCCTTAGGGTATATATATATCTAGGAGTGAAAATGTTGTGTCATAGGGCACATACACATTCGACTTTACAAGATAATGTCAAACTGTCTTCCAAAGTGATTGTACCAATTTACATTCCCAACAACAGTGAATGAAAATCCTCACTGCTACACATCCTCATTGATGCACAGCCTCACCTTAAATTTTTGCTAAACTGATGGGTGTCAATGATATTTTACTGTGGTTTTAATTTGCACTTCCTTTATTACTACACTAGTGAAATACATATTATATATAGTATATAAAATATTTTAAAATATTAACATATAAAACATATACATATTTTATATGTATATAATCTCTTCAAGTGCTTTCTTTTTTTATTCTGGATATTAAAACTTTGGTGGCCATATCTGTTGCTCTTTTGCAAGCTCTTGTCTCAGTTTGTGGTTTGTCTGTCACTCTATGTCTACTGAGATAATTTTAATCAAGTTTACCCACGTTACTTTGTAGTTGTGTTTTCCTGTCTTAAGATGATACTCTCTTATATTTTTCTAATGTCCTGGCTTTCACATATTATATTTGATCCATTTGGAATGTGAGGTAGGGATTGTTTTTACTCCCCTCTCCCCTCAAAGAATAACCAGTTACCAAATACCATTTATGGAATAGGCCATCCTTTCACCAATGATCTATAATACCAGCTCAGTCATATATCAGGTTTGTTTTCTAAGTGCAGGTTTGTTTTCCAGAGTCTCTAGTCTAGTGCACTGGCCTATCCTTGTACCAACATGACTCCCCTCCTCCCCTCTTGTTCTGTATCTTGGCTATTTTGGAACCTTTGCTCTTCTATAATAATTTTAGAATCAGCTTGCCAAGTTTCAGGAAAAACTCTATTAGGATTTTGATTAGAAGTGCATAAAATCTAGAAATCAATTTCAGAAAATTAACAACTCTAAGATACTGAGTCATGAAATCTAAGAAAATTATCTTTATATTTATTTAACTTGTATTTAATATCTTGTAACAGTTTTTTTCATTTTTAATATCAATGTACATATTTTATTAGATTTATTTCTAGGAACTTAAAAATGATGTTTGCTATACGTAAATACCTTTTATCATTATTTAAAAATTTATAAACAGTAAAAACAACTCTTAGGTTTTTGGTGTTGTTTATGTTGTTAATCCTCATCCAAGGATATTTTTCCATTGACTCCTTTTTTAGAGAGTGGAAGGAAGGGGGAGAAACAGAGAATGAAAAACATTGATTTAGGAGAGACACATTGATTGGTTGCCTCCTGCATGGATCAAGCCTGCAACAGAGGTACACGCCCTTGCCTGGAATTGAACCTGGGACCCTTCAGTCTGCTGGAGCCTAACCAAACCAAATAACTCTTAGTTTTAATGCATATATGGTTTTACATAACTATCACCATGATCAGGATACAGAACTGTTTCATCACCTTAAAAAACTCCCACATGCTGCCCTTTTTAATTCAAACCCTAGCCTTCCTGTAACCCTGGCATCCACTGATCTGTTCTCTGTCCCTATAGTTTTGCCTTTTCCAGTATGCCACATATGTGGAGCATAAGTATGCAACCTTTGAGATTGGTTTCTGTGAGACTGTGTATAATAACGAACATATATTTATAGTTTTTGTCTCCGGTTTCTGGCTCAAGATTCCTAAAATCCTTGTAATTTCCTGAGTGATAGGGGTGACAGGTATGTCTTTAATTATTCATAATAAGCCTCTTTCAATAATACTTAAGCTTATGCTAATGAGGTGACTCTTGGAAGATGGGTAGGTTGCCAGAGGAACCAACCATGTAGTTAGACAGGATTGAAGTTTCTGTCCCATCCCTTGACCTCTGGGAAGGGGAAAGGTTGGAGATTGAGTTAATCATCAACAGCCAATTAGTTAATCACTTATGTCTACATAATGGAAGCTCCATAAAACCCCTAAACAACAGGGACTGGATAACTTCCACATAGGTGAACATATATATACAGTATATATAAATATATATATATATAAATATATATAAAAAAAAATATATATATATATATATATATATATGTATGTATTTTGTTAATCCTTACCCGAGGATTTTTTCCCATTGATTTTTAGAGAGAGTGGAAGGAAGGGGGGGGGGGGGGGGAGAGAAAGAGAGAGAGAGAGAAACAGAGACAGAGACAGAGACATTGATGTGAGAGAAATACATTGA
This sequence comes from Myotis yumanensis, assembly GCF_028538775.1. Lineage (NCBI taxonomy): Eukaryota > Metazoa > Chordata > Mammalia > Chiroptera > Vespertilionidae > Myotis > Myotis yumanensis. The sequence continues at coordinate 46,221,744 of NW_027223752.1, read as the reverse complement.
TTGGTTGCCTCCTACACATTCCCCTACCAGGGGTGGAAATAGAGCCTGCAACTGATGTATGTTCCCTTGACCAGAATCAAAGCCAGGACCCTTCAGTCTGCAGGCCAATGCTCTATCCACTGAACCAAACTGACTAGGGCCATCTATATTCTCTGTAATATCCTTTAGACCAGTAAATATAAGTAAATGTTTCCTGAATTTTTTAAAGTAGATCTAGTAAATTAAACCTCAGGATGGGGTCATAGGACCCCCCAAATTATAGCAGGCATCAATCTGGGACTTGTGATTGGCATCTGAAGTGAGGGGAGTCTTGTGGAACTGTGCCTTTAATCTGTCTGCGCTATATCTGGGTAGTGTCAGAACTGAGTTAAATTGTTGGACACCCAGTTGGTGTGCACCAAGAATTAGACAATTGGTGGTAGGGGGATAATCACGGCCCCCCCCCACACACACCTTTATTTGGTGTCAGAAATATTGAGAACAGAGAGTGGTGTTTTTCCTTTAGCTTCTTTTACTCAGAATAATGGCACCTTCAAGATTCTATCCTAATAATTTAAATCTAACAAAAAATTACAAACTCTTGAGGATTTTATTAAACATGAATTCATCTATGTTGTCTACATTCCTGACTAGCCCAAGAAACTTATCTGAATGAGTGGGAAAAGCACAAAAGATAGTATTTTTATACTACAATTTTTATATATGAGCTATTGCTGCTATGAAGTCTTCTTTGATCACTAGCATTTTTGTTTTACCGTTATTGCAACTTTTGATGCCATTTTGGTCTATTAGGTGTAACTGACATTCCTGCCTATGAGACAGAATCTGACTTGAAAATCATCCAGGGAGGCAGTGTAGCAATGTGAATGAATAAGGGCTCTGGTATCAAGCAAAGCTAGACTCTGCTTACTATTCTTAGGTAAATTCACCTTTTACTGAGTTTCAGTTTCCTTAAGAGTAAAATAGAGAAAATAATGTAGTATTTCACATATTTATGAGAAAATTGAGATACTCCATGAAAAATGAATTGCAAAGTGCCAGGCACAGCAAAGGCTCCACAAAAGGCAGCTGCTATTGTATCTAGTACAATTCTCTCATTTTCCAGGTTATGTAAATAACCTAAACATTCTATTTTAATGGTTTTCATTCTGAAAGAATACATTTTGTTTAAAATATGCATATTTTGGCTAACAATTCTTCAAGGAAGGAAATAAACATGATTTACTTAAATATTACCAGCCCAGGGAATGTAAGAAAAACAACAAAAGAAAACAAAAAACCTGATATTTTACCTTCCAAATATAGGGAAGGAAAATTATTAGCAAGAGAATGTAAGCTAATAAAGAATTGTACCCTAGCTGATTTGGCTCAGTGGATAGAGTGTCCTGGGTTCGATTCCAGTCAAGGGCACATGCCCAGGTGGCGGGCTCGATCCCCAGTAGGGGGCATTAAGGAGGCAGCCGATCAATGATTCTTTCTCATCTTTGATGTTTCTATCACTGCCTTCCTCTCTGAAATCATTAATAAAAAAAAGAATTATGACAATATGTTTTAAGAGTATTGACAAGTTAGGTGGCTCCATTGTATAATGGAATAGTGCACTGGACTTCTAACTACGTGCCTGACTCGGGCCTGGGATGGACCTGCAAGCCAGGTAAATGCCCTTGACCAGGAATCGAACTTTGACCCTTTGGTGTGTGGGCCAGTGCTCTATCACCGAGCCATCCTGAACAGGGCCAAATCATGTAACTTTTCAACATAATGTACCTCCATCAAGAGTAAGTTTTGACCGCCACTCAACAGGCAGAAATTCAACATGTGTTGCATGGTTGGAAAAATGTCTTTCTTCTATTTTTCTAGCAGCCTCTCTCATCCTAAAAAAAAAAACAAAATAAAAACAAAACAAAACTTTATCAGAGTAACTTCACAAATGTAATTATATGGTATAAAATGTTTTTAATTATAACACACTTGCTTATAACCACAACCAATTCTGTTTTAATTACCCTATACTATATAATAGTTCATTTCAAAGCATATTCTGTCCATGCCAAATGTTCCTTCATATTTGATCCTGTCCAAAATGTCCATGCGTAAGACAATGCTGCTGGCCTTAAACAGTCCATAGCACTTATTTGTGCTTTTGGTTTACAGGATTAACACATAAAAGATATACCAGGTTTTATTAATTCAACTAGAGGCCTGGTGCAAAATTTTGTGCACCAGTGGGGTCCCTCGGCCTGGCCTGGGGGTTTGGGCTGAAACCAGCTCTCCGACATTGCCCCAGGGGTCCCAGATTGCGAGAGGGCACAGGCCAGGCCAAGGGACCCCACTGGTGCACGGGGCCAGGGAGGGACACAAGAGATTGGCCAGCCAGGGAGGGGCCGCGGGAGGGATCCAGGGCATGTCCGACCTGTCTCACTCAGTCCTGATCAGCTGGACCCCGCAGCAAGCTCACCTACCAGTCGGAGCATCTTCTCCCTGGTGGTCAGTGCATGTCATAGCAACTGGTTGACTGGTCAACTGTCTGCCCCCTGGTGGTCAGCACACGTCATAGCAAGTGGTTGAGCGGCCTTAGCATATCATTAGCATATTACGCTTTGACTGGCTGAACAGCCACCCAGATGACTGGACACATAGCATATTAGGCTTTTATTATATAGGATAACTAGAGGCCCGGTGCACAAAAATTTGTGCACTCAGGGGGGGGAAGGGGAGGTCCCTCAGCCCGGCCTGTGCCCTCTCGCAGTCTGGGACCCCTCGGGAGATAACGACCTGCTGGCTTAGGCCTGCTCCCGGGTGGCAGAGGGCAGGCCCAATCCCTAGGTGCAGCCCCTGGTTGGGCTCAGAGCAGGGCCGATTGGGGAGTTGGGGCGCCGCCCCCTGTCATGCACAGAGCAGGGCGGATTGGGAGGTTGTGATGCCACCCCTAGTCACGCTCAGGGTAGGGCTGATTGGTGGGTTGGGGCACCGCCCCCTATCACATTCAAGGCAGGGGCAATGGGGAGGTTGCGGCACCACCCCCTGTCACGCACAGAGCAGGGCCAATCAGGGGGTTGGGGCACTGCCCCCTGTCACGCACAGAGCAGGGCCCATCAGGGGGTTGGGGAGCTCCCCCCTCTCATGCACAGAGCAGGGCCCATCAGGGGGTTGGGGAGCTCCCCCGTCATGCACAGAGTAGGGCTGATAGGGGAGTTAGGGCACCGCCCCCTGTCACACACAGAGCAGGGCGGATCAGGGGGTTGGGGCGCCACCACTGTCACACACAGAGCAGGGCCGATCAGGGGGTTGGGATGCCACACCCTGTCACACACAGAGCCGCAGGGCAATCAGGGGGTTTGGGTGCTGCCCCCTGTCACGCTGATCCGGTGCCAGGAGGCCTCTCGGCTCCACTGATCCCGGTGCTGGGAGGCATATTACCCTTTTACTATATAGGATAGAGGCCTGGGGGCCGGCTGGTTTGCCCTGAAGGGTGTCCTGGATCAGGGTGGGGGTCCCCACTGGGGTGCCTGGCCAGCCTGGATGAGGGGATGATGGCTGTTTGCAGCTGGTCACACACCCTTCAGGGTGGGGGTCCCCCACTGGGGTGCCTGGCCAGTCTGGGTGAGGGGCTGAGGGCTGCTTTCAGGCTGGCGGTTTTGACTGAAGCTCCCAACCGCTCCTTTTTTTCTTTTTCTTTTTTTCTTCTGGGCCAGCTTTAGCTCTGGCTCTAGCTCTGAGGCTTCCGCTGCTGGTTTGTTTGCCGTTCTATAATCGAAGCAATGTATAACTTCAGCTCTGAGATCCCAGCCGGCTATATTTTTTACAAAGTTTCAAACTGCCAGCTCAGAGGCCTGCAAGGCAGGCGGGGAACGTTGGAGTCTGCAGTTACGGGAGCAAGCAAGCCTCATGTTCGCTTCCAGCTGCCTGGCTGCCGGCCGCCATCTTGCTGACAGTTAATTTGCATAAGGATATGCTGATTAGCCAATGGGAAGGGTAGCAGTCGTACGCTAATTACCATGTTTCTCTTTTATTAGTGTAGATAATAGCATGTGGCTATATGCCAACAATACCTCTCCTTGCCTAGGTAGCCTAGATGGGTTGGCATGGACCAAAAGTCTCTATGGGCATTTTGGACAGGAGCAAATATCAAGAACCTTTGGGTGTGGACCAAATGTCTGCTAATCTTGTGGATAGCACCATCACAATCAACATACAGAATAAATCTTTCGCCCCCTTCCCCATCTACTGGTAAGTGCTTGGTCCTTTGGAAGCACTAAGGCCTAGTTGGGGTGAGGCCCTCACTTCATCTGGGGACCAGCACTGCTCCTGGCTGTGCTCACCCAGCACTTGCTCGCTCCATGGCCTGGTCTCAGAGCTCGCCTGCATGTGAAGTGCCAGTAATGGAGGATAAGATCAGTGCCCTCATTAAAACAGCTGGTGTAAATGTTGAACCTTTCTGGCCAGGTTTGTTTGCAAAGGCTCTGACTAATGTCAACACTGGGAACCTCCTTTGCAGCAAGGGCTGGTGGACCTGCCCCAGCAGTAGTGCTGCACCAGGAGGTCCTACCCCCTCCACCACTGCTGCCCCACTGAAGAGAAGAAAGTGGAAGCAAAGAAAGAAGAATCTGAGGAGTCTGACATGGGCTTTGGTCTTTTTGACTAAACAAACCTCTTTTGTAACACATTCAATAAAAAGCTGAACTCTGGTGGTCAGTGTGCATCATAGTGATCAGTTCTGCTGTTTGGTTGATTTGCATATTACCCTTTTATTATATAGGATGATGCCATAAATATATTTTGAAAAAAATTTTTTTAAATGTTTTTCTTGATTTTAGAGAGGAAGGAGGGGGGGAGATAGAGAGAGTGAGTGAGGGAGATTGGTGAGAGAGAAACATCAATGATTGCCTCCTGCAGACCAGGGACTGAATACACAATCTGAGCATGTGCCCTGACTGGGGAATCTAACCAGTGACTTTTTGGTGCAAGGGACGATGTTCACCCAACCAAGCCACACTGGCCAGGACTGCTATGAATATTCTTTAACAAGTTTTTGTGTAGATGTTTCAATTCACTTGGGTATAAACCTAAGAGTGGAATTGTGATGCTAACTCTACATTTAACTTTTGAGAAAGTGTCAAACCATTTTTGAAAGCAGCAGTACTATTTTATAATCCCATCAGCAACATGAAGGTTTTAATTTTTCACAATCCTACTAACACCTGTTATTTTCTTTTTGATGAGTCATCCTAGTGAGTATGAAGTGGTGTATCTCTCTGTGATCTTGAACTACATCTCCTTATTGACTAATGATATTGAGCATCTTTTTAATGTGTTTATGGGCCATTTGTATAATTATTTGGACAAATGTTTATTCAAATCTTTTTTTTAAAAAATATATTTTATTGATTTTTACAGAGAGGACAGGAGAGGGATAGAGAATCAGAAACACCAATGAGAGAGAAACATTGATCAGCTGCCTCCTGCACACCCCCCACTGGGGATGTGCCTGCAACCAAGGTACATGCCCTTGACTGGAATCGAACCCAGGACCCTTCAGTCTGCAGGCCAACGCTCTATCCACTGAGCCAAACCGGTTAGGGCTATTCAAACCTTTTACCTATTTAAAAAATTGGGCCGTTTCTTTTACTGTTGAATTGTGAGAGTTCTTCAAATATCCTAGATGCTAGAGACCCTTATCAGATAATTTGCAAATATTTTCTCCCATTTTGTGGGTGGTCTTCATTTTTTTAATAGTGTCTGTTAAAGAACAAAAGTTTTAAATTTTGACAAATCCAATTTATGTATTTTTTTCTTTTATGGCTTCTGGTTTTGATGTCATGTACCATTTGTTAAAAGGCCATTCTTTTCTCATTAAATCATTTTGGCACTCTTGTAAAAAATCAATGGAACTCTCAATTCTACTCCATTGTTCTATCTTTATATCAGCCAGAACCACAATGTCTTGATTACTATAGCTTTGTAGCAAGTTACAAAATTGGGAAGTATAAGTTCTCCATCTTTGTTCTTTCTCAAGATAGTGTGGGCTGTTCTGGGTCCCTTGCCTTTCTATGTGGATTTAAGAATCAGCTTGTCAATTTGTGCAAAAAAGACTGGTGGGATATGGATGACATTGTAGGTCAATTTGAGAAGTACTACCATCTTAACAACACTAAATCTTCTAAGGTACAATCATGGGTTGCCATTTGCATTTATTTAGGTCTTTTTTAATTTCTTTCAATGACATATTATAGTTTTCAGTGCAAATCTTCCACTTCTTTTGTTATAATTATTCCTAAGTAATTTATTCTTGTTGATGCTATTGTAAGTGGAAATGCTTTCTTAATTTAATTTTCAGGTTGTTCATTGCTAGTATATAAATACAATTGATTTTTGTATGTTGATCTTGTATCCTGTAACTTTGCTGAGTTCATTTATGAGCCTTTATAATTGTACTAGAGGCCCGGTGCACAAAAATTTGTGCACTTGCGGGGGGGGGGAGGGGGTCCCCCAGCCCGGCCTGTGCCCTCTTGCAGTCTGGGACCCCTCGGGAGATAACGACCGGCTGGCTTAGGCCTGCTCCCGGGTGGCAGAGGGCAGGCCCAATCCCTAGGTGCAGCCCCTGGTCGGGCTCAGAGCAGGGCTGATTGGGGAGTTGGGGCGCCGCCCCCTGTCATGCACAGAGCAGGGTGGATCGGGAGGTTGCGATGCCACCCTCAGTCACGCTCAGGGTGGGGCCAATTGGGGGGTTGGGGCACCGCCCCCTGTCACACTCAAGGCAGGGTTGATGGGGAGGTTGCGGTGCCACCCCGTCACGCACAGAGCAGGGCCAATCAGGGGGTTGGGGTGCTGCCCCCTGTCACGCACAGAGCAGGACTCATCAGGGGGTTGGGGAGCTCCCCCCTGTCATGCACAGAGCAGGGCCGATCAGGGGGTTGAGGAGCTCCCCCCTGTCACGCACAGAGCAGGGCCCATCAGGGGGTTGGGGAGCTTCCCCCTGTCACGCACAGAGTAGGGCCAATAGGGGAGTTAGGGCACCGCCCCCTGTCACCCACAGAGCAGGGCCGATCAGGGGGCTGGGGCACCGCCACTGTCACACTCAGGGCAGGGCCGATGGGGAGGTTGTGGCCCCGCCCCCTGTCACACACAGAGCTGCAGGGCGATCAGGGGGTTTGGGCGCTGCCCCCTGTCACGCTGATCCCGGTGCTGGGAGGCATATTACCCTTTTACTATATAGGATAGAGGACTGGTGCATGGGTGGGGGCTGGCTGGTTTGCCCTGAAGGGTGTCCTGGATCAGGGTGGGGGTCCCCACTGGGGTGCCTGGCCAGCCTGGATGAGGGGATGATGGCTGTTTGCAGCTGGTCACACACCCTTCAGGGTGGGGGTCCCCACTGGGGTGCCTGGCCAGTCTGGGTGAGCGGCTGAGGGCTGCTTTCAGGCTGACTGAAGCTCCCAACCACTCCTTTTTTTTCTCTTTTTTTAATTTTATTCTGGGCCAGCTTTAGCTCTGGCTCTAGCTCTGAGGCTTCGTATCTGGTTTGTTTGCTGTTCTATAATCGAAACAATGTATAACTTCAGCTCTGAGATCCCGGCTGGCTGAAAGCTGGTTTCAGCTTCTTATTTGCAACATAGTACATAGTTGCTTAGAGTTGCAACTCAGAGGCCGGCAAGTTAGGCAGGGAACGTTGGAGTCTGCAGTTACGGGAGCAAGCAAGCCTCATGTTCGCTTCCAGCTGCCTGGCTGCCAGCCGCCATCTTGGCTGACAGTTAATTTGCATAAGGATATGCTGATTAGCCAATGGGAAGGGTAGCAGTCGTACGCTAATTACCATGTTTCTCTTTTATTAGTGTAGATGTGCATGTATGCGTGAATTCTTTAAGATTTCCTATATGTAAGATCATTTCATCTATAGACAGTTTTATTTCTTCCTTTCTAACCTGGATATCTTTTATTTCTTTTTCTTGCCTAATTGTCCAGGTTTAAACCTACAGTACAAGGTTGAATGGAAGTGATAGGAGGAGATACCTTTGTTTTGTTCTTGATCTTGGGAGAAAGGTTTCAGTTTTTTGTTGTTAAAGTATAATTTTAGTTGTGGGCTTATAGATGCTCTTTATCAGATCAAAGAAATTTCCTTTTACTTCTAGTTAAGCCACATGTATCTATTTTTCCTTTTGCTCTGTTAATGTGGTATAGTACTTTTAATTCTTTTAAATGTTGAACCAATCTTGCATTTCTGGGATAAATCCCATTTGGCCATCTATAATAATAAAAGCGCAATATGCAAATTGACCAAACAGCAGAACAACTATCTGGACGACCTTCCGGATGACCACGCTATGACACACACTGGCGCCAGGCCAGCCAAGGCAGGTGCGATGAGATTGGTCGGGGGGCCCCGCCATTGTCCAATTGCCCCAAAGAGGGAGGCCCCAGCCACTCTCTGCACAGCAATTGATCGCGGAGCCCCGGCCGGGTGGGTGGAGCCTCCCTTTTCGGGGCGATTGATCTGGTGGCCCCGTGATCGATCATCCCACAGAGGGAGGCCCAGGCCAGCCAAGCGATCACACTCTATTGCTGTCACCCGCAGAGGGAGGTGACTGGTGGCGGGGGTAGAGGGCAGGGCCGCAGATGGCTAGCAGTGGCAGTGGTGGGGGTGGGGCCTGCTGCCGGCCGCCAGCCAGGGGAAGGAAATCCTCGATAGGCCCTGATCACTGGCCAGGCCTAGGGACCCTACCCGAGGGGTCCCAGATTGTGAGAGGGCACAGGCCAGGCTGAGGGACACTCCCTTTACCATGCACAAATTTCGTGCACTGAGCCTCTAGTAGTGTATAATCCTCTTTACACGTTACTGGTATTTGGTTGAAAATTTGTGTGTCCATAGTGATATTTATTTTTATTCATAGGGATTATTGGTCTATAGTGTTCCTCCCTCCTTGTGATGTCTTTATCTGGTTTTGGTATTAGGATAATACTGGCTTCATAGAATGAGTTGAGAAGTCTTCTTTCTTCTAGTTTTTGGAGTGTTTTAAAGAATTGTCGCTAAGTCTTCTTTTAATGTTTTGTAGAATTCACAGTAAAGTCATCTGTCTGGTCTTGAGCTATTTTGTGTTTCTGGAAGAATTTTTTTTATTATTAATTCAAATGTTTTACTTGTTAAAGGTCAATTTGGATTTCTATTTCTTGCTACTTATTACCATATCAGTTTGTCAGCTTGTGTCTTTCTAGAAATTTGTCCACTTCATCTAGGTTATCTAATTTGTTGACACAGAACTGTGCATAGCATTCCCTTATAATCCTTTTGAATTCTGTAAAGTCCCCTCTTTCATTCCTGATTTTAGTAATTTGACTTTTCTCTTTTTATTCTTATACTGTATAGCTAGAGATTTCTCACTTTTGTGAATATTTTCAAAGAACCATAAAAATATAGATATTTTCTTCATTGTGCTTTATAAATGCATAGTTTATCATCACATATTAAATAGTTTATCAACCAGTCTCTTACTGCTGAACATTGCAATGAATTGCCTTGTGCATATATATTTTTGTATTTTTTTTAAATCCTCACCCAAGGATATTTGTCTATTGATTATTAGAGAGTAGAAGGAAGAAAGGGAAGGAAAGGGAGAAAGGGAAGCAAGAGAGAGAAACATCGATGTGAGAGAGACACATCAACTGCTTGCCTCCCACATGGGCCCTGACCCGGGGCAAGAATTGAGCCTGAAATTGAGGTACATGACCTTGACTTGGAACTGAACCTGCGACTCTCTGGTCCGTGGCTGATGCTGTAACCACTGAGCAAAACCGGCCAGATCTCTTTTTGTATTTTTGCTGATAATATCTTTGACTTATAAGTAAGTTTGCTGGGTCAGAGGACAAATGCATATATAATTTTGAAAGATATTGCCATATACTCTCTCCTTCATTGTTTTTCACTAGAAGTATGTGAATGCCTATTATTCACAGCCTGGCCAAAAGAGTATACTGTCAAATTTTGGGTTTTTGCTAATCTAATAGTTAAGAAATGGCATATTATGTAATTTTAATATACATTTTATGAGCATGGTTGACCATTTCCTTTTCTGGGAACTGGCTCATCTTTAGCTCATTTTTCTGTAAGGTGGTTAGACATTATTTCTTTTATTTTTAGAAGTTCTAGATATTAACTGTTCATCTGTGATATAAGTTGCAGATGTTTTCTCTCAGTTTGTCTATTTTTTGCCATATGGCTTTTTTGGGATGATCTAATATTTATCAATATTTTTCCTTATTGCTTCTGGATCAAGTCATAGTTAGGACAGTTTTTCTCTATTCCTAAGGTGCAGAAGCATTCAAACTCCCCTCAACCCCATCTTTTAAATTCACAATACTTTATGGCTTCATTTCTTACGTTTAAATGTGATCTAATTCAAATTTATCTTAGTGGGCAAAATGAACCCAATTTTATTTTTATCCATATTGTTATCTAGCTATCCCAATACTATTACTTAAAAATTATTTCATTCTTAATATATTTTAAAAGCATATCGACACTAATAAAAGACAAACATGCAAATTGACCGTACCTTCGCTACGCCTTAAGCCACACCCACCAACCAATCAGAATGACAATATGCAAATCAACCCAACCAAGATGACAGCTGACAGCTATGGTGCTGGAGCGAGCAGGAGGCTTGGTTGCCCAGGCGATGGAGGAAGCCAAGCTTCCTCCCCGGCCCTGAGCCGGCTGTGGCCTCCGCAAAAGGCAACAAAATTTCAATTATAGAAGGTAAATAAATCCCAGAATAAAAAGAAAAAATAGAAAAAAAGGAGAGGCTGGGAGCTTCTGTCACCAGGGGGCTTGGCCAGCCCGAAAACGGCCCTCAGCCCCTCACCCAGACTGGCCAGGCACCCCAGTGGGGACCCCCCACCCTAAAGGGGGTGTGGCCAACCTGAAAACAGCCATCAGCCCATCACCCAGGCTGGCCAAACTTCCATTGGGTGAGGGTCCCCACTGGGCGGGGGGGGAGCTTGACCAGCCTGCAGCCATCAGCTCCTCACCCAGGCTGGCCAGGCACCCCATTGGGGTCCCCCACCCTGAAGAGGGTGTGACCAGCTGCAAACAGCCATCAGCCCCTCACCCAGGCTCGCCAGGCACCCCAGTGGGGACCCCCACCCTGAAGAGGGTGTGACCAGCCTGCAAACACCCATCAGCCCCTCATCCAGGCCGGCCAGGCACCCCAGCAGGACCCCCACCCTGATCCGGGACACCCTTCAGGGCAAACCAGTCAACCCCACCCGTGCACCAGGCCTCTATCCTATATAGTAAAAGGGTAATATGCAAACTGACTCTAACAGCAGAAAGACTGGGAATGACTGGTCACTATGACACATACTGACCACCGGGGGAAGATGCTCAATGCAGGAACTGTCCCCTGGTGGAGCTCTGCTCAGCCACAAGCCAGGCTGATGGCTGCCAACACAGCGGTGGTGGCGGGAGCCTCTCCCGCCTTCTCAGCAGCACTAAGGATGTCCGACTGCAGCTTAGGTCTGCTCCCTGCTGGTAAGTGGACATCCCCCGAGGGCTGCCGGGCTGCCAGAGGGATGTCTGACTGCCAGCTTGGGCCCGATCCCCCAGGGAGCGGGCATAAGCCAGCCGGTGGATATCCTCCGAGGAGTCCCAGACTGCAAGAGGGCATAGGCCGCGCTGAGGGATGCCCCCCCGCCCCCCCCCCCCCCCCCGCCCAAGTACACAAATTTTTGTGCACTGGGCCTCTAGTTTATAACATAATACAGTTGACCCTGGAACAACACCAGTTTGAACTGCTCAATTCCACTTATATGCAATTTTTTTTCAACTGACCTACACAATTCAAAACCATGTTGTTCAAGGATCAACTGGCGGTTGGGACTCTTCCTACATGGAGGGCCAACTGTAGTTATACACAGATATTCAATGGCAAAGGACATCAGAGCCCCTAACCCTTGTGCTGCGCAAGGGTCAAGGGTCAACTGTAATATTTTTATTGATTTTATATCCCCAAAGTTGCCATTTTAAAAGATCTAAATACATTCTGGGTTACCAAAAAACAATTTCTTTCTCATCCAATCAAATGTTCCGTTTTAACAAATATGAGTATATAAAAGAAAAAATATTTTAAGATTTCTATTATTCTTCTCACGTATTCATTTTTGACCTCCCTCCACCCTGTTCCTGCCCCTCCCCAGGCCTTCACTGCACTGTTGCTTGTGTCTATGGGTTATGCATATATACATACAAGTTCTTTGATGGCTGTACAGTTTTTATGTTTTTCATTGAGAAATAATTATTAGGAAGTAGTATATTTGTTATCTGAATTTACAAAAAAAAAAAAAAAGTTCATTTAGACTAGTGGTTCTCAACCATGGACGATTTTTTCCTCCAGAGGACACTTGGCAATGTCAAGAAACATTTTTAGTTGTTACAAGTAGGGGTTCTAATTGCAACTAGTGAGTAGAGGTCAGGAATATTGCTAAATATCTTACAACTGATATGTCAGCCACCCATATTAAAAAATTATCTGGTCAAAAACATAAATAGTGATGAGTTTGAGGAACCCTCATTTTCAGTTATAAACTCAAAAACACCACATTTGTTTAAAATGCTGTCCTTTTCTACAGTAACTTACAGAATCCTACACTCCAAGCATCATTATCAATAGTTCTCAATGGTCACATAAATAGGCACTGATTAGACAAGCAGCCATGTCTACTGAATCACTTGGTTGTAATTATCTGGAGTGGCTATTTTTTTAAAAAAATATATTTTATTGATTTTTTACAGAGAGGAAGGGAGAGAGATAGTTAGAAACATCGATGAGAGAGAAACATCGATCAGCTGCCTCCTGCACATCTCCTACTGGGGATGTGCCCGCAACCAAGGTACATGCCCTTGACCGGAATCAAACCTGGGACCTTTCAGTCCGCAGGCCGACGCCCTATCCACTGAGCCAAACCGGTTTCGGCTGGAGTGGCTATTTTTAAAAAAGGAAGAAAATATGGAAGAAGATAGTGAGGAACAGAGTTTAGATTCTAAACTAGGTGGAGAATGTATTCATCAAAGAACTCACATGGCTGTATTTTTGATAATTCTTCCTTGGTCCATCTTCTGCCCGATGCCATGCACAACAAATACAATGTGGGTAGTCTGAGATGGTTTGTCTTCTAATGAGGCTTCTTCTACATAACCTCTATGAAGTCTGGTCCCACTACTTGATGCTGTAAAAAATTTATGACTCAAAATTTACTATTTATTCTAAAAACAGCATTCTCATAATATATTGAAAGAAACAAAGAAAAAAATAGAGTATTACAAAAAAATTTCACTGGGTTGAGAAGAAATAAAATTTGTAAGATGATGCATATTGACTGGCTTTGATATGAAATGTTAAACTAGACAGGACACCAAAGCCAGAAACCATAAGGAAAAATAAAAGGAAGGAAGGAAAAAAGGAAGGAAAGGAGGAAGACTTGAACACATAAAAATTTTAAACTTCTCTATAAAAAAATACCATGACACAAAAATAAAAGATGAATAACGGAAAATTTATATAAAATATGATGCATGGTAAGTTAATTGCCTAAATATACAAAGAGAGCTTACCTATAAAAAAATGAAAAGATAACCCTTCAAACAGCAAAACAGAAAAAAGATATAATGTAATTCACAAAACAAATACAACCAACTAATGAACATATAAAACAATATTCAAGCACACCTGCTATCAAAGAAATTAAAGCAAAAAATGGGATAATAAAAAAATTATGTCAGACTTGAAAAAAAATTTTTTAAATTTATTTTTTGATAATGCTCTCATATCTTCCCAGGTACCATACCCTCTTTTCCTTCTTTTTTGTCAACTGTCTTTAAAGAGTTATCTACTACCCTGCCTCCATTTCTTCACCTTGTACTTAAGCTTCAACCCATGCCACTCTGGCTTCTGCCCCATCAATCCATCTAAATCACCAATGACCTTCATTTTATTAAGTCCAATGAAAAATTTTCAGTCTTCATCTTCCTTAATACTGTGTTTCCATCTCGAGGTTTTATTTTCACACTAGTACCTTAGGTTTGACTGCTTTTATGCTTTTAGAAGTATAAAAGAATTTTTTATTAATCTTGTCAGATCATCCTAAATATATAATTATTCATTGATGAATACATGTCAAGTCAATCACCTTAATAAACTTTTCATTTAACAGGTCAGTAACTGTCATTAACTATAATGCATATTTAAAATATACTAAAAATATAATTTGAATAGCCTATTCTAAATATAAGAGAAAAACTCAGATTTCCCAAATTTTAACAAATTATAGAAATATTTAACAATTACCTTTAGAAAATCCCAGTTTTTGGGTAACTGTTCTTGCAATTTTAGATGTTGTTGCATCACTATAAATATATACTTCATCCATATTGTGCCAGTCCACATGATTTCGACTCAACTTGAAACTATGAACAGCTGTTGCAAAAAAGGAAAAACTGATTGAAGGTCTCCAAGACAAACTCCATTTGTGTGAAAAATTATAATACACAGATTTTTGAATCCATATATGAACTTAGTTCAATAAAAAAAACTATTTCATTGAAACACATATTGATGTAAAGCAAGTAATGGATAGGGACTTTATTTTGTAAATGATTAACCATGCTACAGGGAATGACAACTTATTATAACAACATGGAATAAATGGCCTAACTACCATAAATTTAACCTGTAACATGTTGTTAATGTGTTTTGATAAATAAAGTACTGCCTTCCCAGGTGATATACTATTCCAAAGTCCTCAATAACTTTGACACAGAAACTTAAGTTCCATTTCTTCTGTTGATTTTTATTTTGGGATCTGTGAAAATTTCACACAGTGCAAAATAAAACAAGTCTCATAGAGAAAAAATTATCTTTAAACTGGGAAGAAAATAATCTAATTTACTAGAGTATAAGGTATTTCTGGAATGGATATTAAAGCCAATTATCACTGGATATTGCTCACCGTAAGAAAAATTCAAAGTTGAAAGATGTTTTAGTAAGAAATCAAAATTTGGTTATTGCATTTCTGTAACTGCCGTATGGTTGGTAAAAATGAGTTAAAAAAATCAAACCTATATGCTCCAGAAATTCGTAAGTTCTGTGAGGCAGGAACTATGTCTTGATTATTTTGTATCACTAGCACCAAACACAGTGTCCTAACACAGTGCCTGACATGTATCACAAATTTAGTAATGTTTGTGGAAGCAATGAATCAAGAAAATTGTCATAAAATGTTCACTAATTCATAATTTAATAATTATTATATTTTGATGAACTCAAATGTTTCCTCTATCTCTGGTATAGAAGAAAAATCCATATACCCATCTTCAGAAAACTAGGCACCTTCAAATCATTATGCTTGATTTATTTTCTAAAAATCCTCTAAGCCAAGTATTATCTCCCATTATATACAAAGATACAAAGGTACAAAGAGATGAAGTGACTTGACACAGAATAATTACTAGCACAGTCTAATATTCTTTTGATTTGAAGATGGGCTGAAAATAACCTCAAGCTAAATATGAAAAAATATATATAGCCTTGGTCAAGATCTAAGATCCTAAGACATTTTTATGTACAGTGGAACCTCGGTTCTCAAACTTAATGTGTTCTGGAATGCTGTTCTGGAATTGATTTGTTCGAAAATGGAATCATTTTTACCCATTAGAAATAATGTAAGTTGATTAATCCGTTCCAGACCCTGAAATGATTCCTGTTTTAACCTTTCTTATATACAGTACATGTCTAAAGTACTGTTTAATCTATAAACACTTTCCTTAAATTTATTGAACCACCATCCCCTACTAGCCTTAAAGGAATCACTTTTAGCATTCGGTTCAAGGATGTCTTTCAGGTCAGTATGCAGCATCTTTGCTTGTTTATATATCACTGCCTCTGAAAGGGCTGTTACTGGCTGCTTTTCCTTTATCCAAATCAACAAGTTTCTCTACCTCTTCAGTTGTCAGTGAGCATTGCTTCTTTCACAACCTTAGCAACATTAGCACTCTTGATGGCCTCTTTTTTTTTTTTTTTAAAATATATTTTATTGATTTTTTACAGAGAGGAAGGGAGAGAGATAGAGAGCTAGAAACATCGATCAGCTGCCTCCTGCACATCTCCCACCGGGGATGTGCCCGCAACCCAGGCACATGCCCTTGACCGGAATCGAACCCGGGACCCTTCAGCCCGCAGGCCGACGCTCTATCCACCGAGCCAAACCGGTTTCGGCTTGATGGCCTCTTAATGTTTGAAAAATTGTGCTAGATTTCATCAGCAACAAAAGCATTCTGTCCTTTGTTGCCTGAGAGATGCTTTTTGTCGTGCTGATGTACCAGCTTGAAAGAGTTGTCAGTTCAAAGACTGAAGTTTGGTTGGACAACGTAGACATTTTTTCTGTGACCAACCAAATTATTCTAGATGGGAGATGTTCGAGAACCGAGATTTGACTGTAAACCTATTTCCTACCAGAATACATAGAAGAGTAAATCCATTCAAGGAAAATGTATTTATTAGCTATGTTACAAATGTAATTCAAAAATTTATCAGAAACTAATTTATATTTAACTTACCTGCCAGGACACATTACTAACATTGAACACAAGATCGAGATGCAATTAACACAACAAACATTAATAATATCTTCAGTTCCAAAGAAAACAATGTACAAATTCAGCTTTTTAAAAGAACTTTTTATAAATTAAAGAAAATACTTTACTACATTTAACAATTATTTACTTTTCTAATTCTATGTCCAATCTAGGTCACTATTTTAAGCCTTTTTGTCTGATTCTAAACCACGTTTTTGTTAAAATAGTTTTGAGCAACATATGATGAAAACAGTGAAACTTCAAGATCAAGATATTAAGAGAATAGTGTTAGGCCTACAAAATTTCATTCTTAATACTGGCGAATATCCCATTATTGGACTACACACATCATTTACAAATGTTTATACCACTTAAAATTAACACTAAAAAAATAGCACAATGTATACATTTCTATGCTTTAAATATGGATACTAATAATTTCTATATCTTAAAGACTACTGAATGCTCTAAATACAACTAAGTGCTATAAGCCAGGAATATAACTACATGGAGGAATAAAACTACAATTACTGTACCTTGGAAACGCTTTCGTTTAAGACCTGCCGCATCTGTACTCGCCTTATATCCTCTCCATTTGAACAGAGAAGGGAGGGAGAAGGGAGGGAGGTGGTAGGCAACTAAGAAAGCAAAAACACTGAGCTTCAAAGTATATTTTAAATGAGGTTTGCTATTTTGCCTTTTTATTTTATTAACTTTAAAAAATGAGTTGTATTTGACAAACATTCTAAGTGCTTTATTGATATAATTTCTAATTAAAAGTCAGTGAAGCAAAATATCAATGTTTATCAAATATATGCTCTACTTTTACTGAAAAAAGGCAAACGATATCTAAATTTCTCAGTTAAAGACAACTATGCAACCATTATTTTTAATGTCTCTGCATAGGTAGAATAAAAAAACAGAGCACAGCACTTTTGTATGTGCACGAGATTTATAATCCCCTTCTTTACAATACTAAGATTATTTACTCTCACCCAATTTGTGGCTCTGACAGCTAACAACTGATGTGCAAATTGAGAATGCAATAAAGAACATTTTAAATATCTAATTCAGCTTTCCTGAGAAGATAGCACAGTATACATTCTACTAGATGTTTTCAACTACTAGAGTATAATGGAGCCTTCCCACAGAAACACAGTATCCTTTTCACAACTGTTCAAGTTGTTAAAAGACTTTTAAAAAATGAAACAAAAACAAATCAAATTCAAAGCTCTACTTTTAACTGAGTTATTAATGATAAAAAAATGAAAGATTAGTGATAGAATAATGAAAAAAGGTCATTAGTAAAAATATATGCTGACATCTTGTAAGCATGAAACAGGCTATACAGAGCATAGTTGGACAGACTTGCTATTTGGCAAATCAGTAGATAACTTGAACCTTAAAGTCACCACTTCCCCTGTCAAATATTGCTAATTATAGATCAATATTTTTCTATACTTTAAGAAAGCAATTATTTTAAAATCCACTTTGTACTTACAAATCCATTTGTTAATAGTTCAGTTAAAATGAACTATTATGACCCACAGAACTTTTGTGATTTAGTTTAAATTTATGTTCTAATACATTTGATTTTCATCCTCACTCCCTTCTACATTAATGTGACATTCGAAGGTTAGTTACTGTGCAAATGGGTAAGTATTTAATTCCTGTTTTATGGTACTAAAAATATAAAAAAAAATCTGATGCGTACAAAGATGAAGTATAAAGATTGGTGCAATCACTGTAATTGAGAAATGCTTATAAGACGCTTTACTACATAAAAAACTATAGACTAGGATTAAAAATGGTCAGAATATCATGATTATAAAATCATTTCATTGTCACAGGGGGTGGAAAATGACAACTGAAACAATTTTCATCACTGAAAATGTTTCTTCATTCATGAGCCTTCTGGTCAGTTACTGAGGAGTAGATGTACTACTTGTACAAAACGTTTAGAAAAAAAAATCAATAGGAAAAAGCTAACATATCCAAGTAGATCAAAATGGCATAGAATTGACACTTTATTAACCAAAGAAACAAAACCTAAAATTTCTAAATCTACTAGTAAAACTAACACGAACCAATTCCATATTTACTAAAAGAGAACTAATGGGAAACATATTAACCATAATGACCACTTTAAAATTATGTAAAAGCTTTCAAAAAGCTTATCAAGATACAAAAATGAAAGGCTTTCCTTTCTAAAGGAATAGTATAAATTAGGAATTAACAAAAGGGCAAACACCCCAATGTGTTCAAAACAGAGAAGCATATTTATTTAAAACATTTTTATAAAATTAAATAGACATGGTTCTTTTTTTCAAATTTAAATCTTATTTTCACTTGGAAGTCATTTGCTCTATTTGTTACAACATCCTGTTAGCTTAGAGAGGTTAATTTTTTCAACTCAAACTATCACAAAAGTAGAGACAAAAGGGTTTATTATCAATCCAAACAGAAATCACTATTAAAAGAAATTCAAGTGCCAGAAAGCATTTCTTTTTTCTTTTTTCTAAAATAAACATTTAGTTATAAATTCTTATGTTGTGTTAGCAAAAGTATATATTAACTCAAGATACAACTGGAAGTGCTAACTTTTTAGATGCTAGCATTTAATAAAAATTTTCTTTTAAAGTCCTGCACAAAAAAAATATTTAAAGTATAAAATACAGCATTTCTAAGAAATTTCTTTACTATAATTCACCTCTTACAACTCAGTAACTTTTCCCTTTATAAAAGCTGGCAACCTGGATAAACTCAACTTCAGGGGAAGAAAGTCTGTACATCTCAAGCCTGTCAAAGGTAATGAGAAGACTTCTGGCATTCTTCTTGGACCTCAGAGAAATTAAGTTAGATAAATTTATAAAAATTAATAACTAAGAACTAGATGGTGGGAATTCTCTAAACCTTTCCCTCTCCTCTCCTGCCCGTCTTTTTGATTTCTGAAATTCTATATTGACATTTGTGATATCCCTATCCAGCAACAGTGATAGAAATGAGTACAACTTTACATGCCAAATATTAAATGTTGTAAATCCTTACAGATCCACCAACAGCTGTACTGTCATAGCACTCCAAATTAGTTTGAACAGTAAAAAGTCCACTTTTAAACTTTCAACCCATCTGCGACATTATATTGATAGTGTGACTCTTGTAGACAGCATATAGTTGGGTCCTGCATACCTAACAAATCTGTCAATCTCTGCCTTTTAATTGGATTGTTAGCTCACTTATATGCATTTACTATAGTTATTGATATGGGTAAATTAAGATCTATCATTTCCCATTTATTTTTTCTTTGTTCCATCTGTATTTTGTTCTTCCTTTCCTGTTTTTTTCTTTTTTTGTGGGAGGTTTAATTAAATGCTTTTTACTATTTTATTTTAATCCCTGTACTGTCCCCCTCCTCCTCCTCCTCCTCCTCCTCCTCCTTTTTTTTTTTTTTTTTTTGTTAATTCTCATCGGATAATATTTTTCAATTGATTTTTAGAGAGAGTTGAAGGAAGGGTGAGAAAGAGAGAGGGAAACAGTGTGAGAGAGACACGTCAATTGGTTGCCGGATCAGGGCTGATGATCAAGCCTGCAACTGAGGTATGTAGCCTTGACTGGAACTGAACCTGGGACCCTTCAGTCCGTAGGCTGATGCTCTTTCCACGGAGCCAAACTGGCTAGGGCTTTTTTAAAAAAAAATTTTAAACCTTTTTATTATGGAATAATTTTAGAAATAGAAAAGTTGCAAAAATAGTACAGCTTCCCCTAACGTTAGTGTAGCTATAGAACAATTGTGAAAACTAAGAAATTAACATTAGTATTACACTATCAACTAAAATAGAGACTTTATTCAGATGTCTTCAGTTTCTTTACTAATGTCCTTTTCTGCTTTAGGGCCCAATCCAGGCACCATGGTGTTGTCATGTTTTCTTAGTCTTCTCTAACCTGTGACAAATTCCTTAATTTTTTGTTCTTTCATGATGACTTTGACATTTTAAAAATATTTCAGTTTCAAGGTATCATTGACAAATAAAATATTTAAAGTATACATTGTGGTGAAGATATACATTGTGAAAGGATTCCCTCCATCTAGTTAATTATGACCTTGACATTTTTGAAGAGGTATTTTGCAGAATATCTCTCAATTTGAGTTTATTTTTTCAAAAATAGATTGAGGTAATGCATTTTTTGGCCACAGTGAGGTACAGGACTAATTCTTTTAGTTCGACTGGCTATTTTTTACTGATTCCTGCTTTATATAGATGAATTATAAAATGAATAAGATACTAATCTAGTACTAGGTTGCAGTATTTACAAAATTACTTATTTGAAGGCCTGATTTTATTTGTATGATTCATCCCCAGTGAAATTTAGACTTTCATTTGTTTGGCTTCTAGATTAATGTCTCCTAGCCTAGGAAGTGGTATGATAAGAATAGTTTTTATTTTAACTCAAAAAAAAAAAAAAGAAAAAGAAATTTAGATGAAAGTATCTAAATCACAAATTTTTGTGTACTAAAAGAGTTATGCACAATCTATTTCATCAATGTATTTAATTCAATGCTTACTTTGAAATTAGTAGGAAAATTAACAGGGAGAAAATACTAAACATATCCAACATACTTGTGGCAAGTTACCCTAACCGAAATATAGACAAAGTCAGAAAGAAAAAGTACTATTTTAGTTTAATGTCTTTTAAGGCAAGAATTCTGTTTAGTTTCTTAGCAATTCCCCATAGAACTTAATAAGAGTTGCTAAATATTATATTTTAAAATGCTTTCAATTATTAAATGGGATTTTTTCCCCAGAAAGCCTCACCTGATTAACTCCACTGCACTGTAATCAACAACTCTCTTTATTCCAAATCTCTTTTCAGAGTGTATAATAGTCACTATCTACTGTGTTATCTTGTACTTACTCGTTGTAACTGTTTTCATCTGTAAGCTTTTCCTTCCCAAAAGGCTTAATACCCTTGAGATTCTAGAAACCCTATTTCTTTCAGAAAAGTGCTTAGCACACAGTATTATGTGCACACGAAAGCATTCAAACTCTCCTGAAAATATGAAAAGTCAGGCTTTATCACATATACATGAGAAAATTTAGGTGGAAAAGGTATTTCCCCCCTCAAATTAATGAAATATGAAATTTCAGAAGCCTGGTGGTAAGAAGCAAAATAAAAGTTTGTAATATTTTTTTTATCTTTGTAGTTGTGGTAAATTTGAGTTATTTTTCCAACAAAGATATCTTTTTGGACAGCAAATACCTTTTCCTTAAGACCAATGATAATTTTCAAATGTACTACCAAATTTTCCATAATCTTCAAAGTCAAATGTCACATCTTAATACATAAATGTTTTACATAAAATTGAATAACCAATAAAATGGTTGGAAATTTAAGACAACAGCATATATACTGAATTAAATTTATAATCTTTGTTAATAATAAAATATGCTGATATTTTGCTGATATGCCATAGTATATTTTAAAAAAGGAAGTTTTCTTCTAATGAACTTCAAAGAATCATCACTTTGAAAGACTACAATGCAAAAGTGTTTTAACAGTTTAACAATTTCCTGTTATTACTAACTAGAATTTTACCACTCAGTGTACTTGGTATATCCTTAAAGCTAGCAAAATATCCTATATAATAAAAGCCTAATATGCTAAGTGTCAAGTCGTCCGTTCAACCAATCAAAGCGTAATATGCTAATGATATGCTAAGGTGTCTCAACTGCTCACTATGACGTGCACTGACCACCAGGGGGCAGACACTCCGACTGGTAGGTTAGCTTCCTGCTGGGGTCTGGCCAATCGGGACTGAGCAAAAAGGGCCAGACATGCCCTGGAGCCCTCCTACAGTCCCTCCCTAGGCCTGATCGTGCACCAGTGGGGTCCCTTGACCTGGCCTGGGACCCCTTGCAGGATGTTGGAGAGCTGGTTTTGGCCTGATCCCGCAGGCCAGGCCGAAGGACCCCATTGGTGCACGAATTCGTATACTGGGCCTCTAGTATTATTATTACATCCTACACTGGTACTCTAGAATCAGCATATACACGCAAAGGCATAATGAAAATCTACTCACACAAATAAACTATGTTCTTTATCAGACATATTAAATGATTGGCTCATAAGAAAGAAACTTTAATCGGTTGCCTCCTGCATGCACACCTACTGGGTTCCACAATCTGGATATGTGCCCTGACTAGGAATCAAGCTGGTGACCCTTCGGTGCAGGGAACCATGCTTAATCAACTAGGCCACACTGGCAAGGACTACATTTAACATTTTAATAGGGAGTAGAAATATAGAGGGCACATGAAATTCTAATTTTTTACTGTAATAGAAACAAGATTCCAAGTACATGAGATCTAGAGATAAAACAGAGCTGACGAACTTCCACAGGATGAATTAGCAAGTGGAATAAAAATGTTTTGAAAACAGACGAGAAAGGGAAACAATCTACTTATATTTTTATTATTCATACCATACTTTTTCTCCTCTAAGCTCTTAGGATTTGGGGATTTATTTTTCATACAGACAGTCCTCGGGTTACATCGGACGTACGCCGTTTCGTGGTTACGTTGCCATCTCCCATTTATTTATAAAAAAAAAAGTTCGGTCATTTTGACATATATACATGTTTTTTATATTTTTTATTATTTATTTACCACAAGTAAAGGTCAGGAATTGTATCTTTCTTTTAAATTTTTTTTACTGTCTCACTTCAATACTGCTGTGTATGTGCTCCATGTGAGTGACGTAGGTGCTTATGTAGGTGGGTTCTTACGGGGAAAATCGCGTTATGTTGTGCCATAGGAACAGATCTCCCATGTAACTTGAGGACCTACTGTACATTGATAGTAAAGAATTTGGGTGGATAAACTGGGTTCATTAAGGTGAACTGCCATTTTTGAGGCAAGACTTAAGGAGAATTAATAGAAAGGGAAAAATCCAGAATTCAGCCTTCTCCAATAGCAATGAAATGATATAAAATAAAGGTCAGTTCTTCAAACACTATAAAGTAGGCTTTTGTGTTTATTTTGGTAGTGGTGATGAGAGGTTACAAAATATTTCAGGCACTAATAAAAGATCACAGATATGTAAAATTTACTATTTGTGCTATAACTGGGGAAGTATTGTCTCTACAGCAATCTGCAGGAATGTACAGAGAGCTTGCTCTGTAGACACTGAACTGCTCTTTATATACTGATATGTAAAAACCTTGTTTTTGGCTCTGGCCCACATGGCTCAGTTGATTGGAGCCATTGTCCTGTACACCAAAAGGTGGTGGGTTTGATTCCTGGTCAGGGCACATCCCTGGGTTGCAAGTTCGATCTTCAGTTGGGGCACCTAAGGCAAGCAGCCAATCGATGTTTCTCTCTCAATCGATGTCTCTCTCTCTTCCCCTTCCCCTCTCTCTCAAATCAATAAAAAAATTAAAAACGTTGACCTTGGATTTTACACTGAAATGAGTACATGTTTGACTCTGCAGATTAGGAAAATGATATTTAAAATTTTTCGAGTATGTTATCTAGCACATAATAGACAACTATTATTATATACATTTGTTAGATTTAATTGCCAATTTATTCAGAAGCCACAACTTTCCTCAATTATGTACATTTTTAATCAACTAGATACAAAAGAGATTTTAATTTGGTATAAGCTAAATTATAGTTTCCATGCCTGTGTGTGTGTGTGTGTGTGTGTGTGTGTTTAGGGAGAGATAAGAGTAAAGAGTAGGACAGAGAAAAGACTTGGGATGTTTCTTATTACTTATAAGAAAAAAAATAAGCCAATTTAAAGCTTATTGTTTTGCCATTAATTATGTTATATAAACAATTATTTCCAATGACATTCATTTCTTCCAAACTGCATTCTGTGAATTACTTGGTCAATATTCTGCTTTGGAGATATTTAAGAGGGGAAGGAAAAGAATCACTCAATTTACCAGATTTAACAGGGCTTGCCAAGAAACCTCCCAAATAAAGGCAAGCATGGATGAAGAAACGCTTAAAAAAAGAGAGAGGAATCTATAAATTCTAATCCACCTATACTGTTATACTCACCAGAATAGTTGATCCCACTGCCTGCAGTAAATGGAACAATAGAAGTATTTTTAAATGTGTCACATATTTTGAATTTTACTCAAGATTAGACATAACAAAACAGTAATCTTGGCTATTATATAATTATTTTAAACTACTGCACACATATTCAAATGCTGAATAAGGAAATGTAAGGAGTAGATTGTTTAAAATTAAAAGTTGGTTATCAATATGGAGACATCTAAGAGATACAAAAAAGAAATATTAACAAAACTGCTCTTTTGATATAATGATAAGGGATCTTTTTATAAGTTTAATTTTCTTTAATAACTAAAAACTACTGAAAAGAATGAATTTAGAAAAAAAAAGAATGAATTTAGAGAGTACATTATGACAACTTGTCATTTATAGTAAATCATGTTATGCCATTGAACATACACATTAAGTAAAATAGAAATTGAGATAGTTCAGAAATTCATAGACATTTTAAATTTTAAAATAATTATAAATGTTTAAAATAATGAGAAGTTTTATAAACTTGAATACTCTTAAATTACTATGTCAAAATTAGAAACAACTCAACTTTATCAACAACTTACTTGGTTTTTATAATGTGTTAAATGTATTAATTGGTCTTACCATCTTTTCCATCTATGGATTTTGACACATCCATTTCAAAACTTTCTTGTATCCGCTGACCTCTAAAACAGCTGAGATGTTCTTGCTCAATTAAATTACTTTCTTCTTCTTCTAGAGGCTGCCAAGTACCATCAATAAACCACTGTCCACGCATTACTGGTATTTTATCAGCTTCTAAAAAGAGAAATCACAGAATTATACATGATAGGATCCTCTAACTTCCCATACAATTCCTAACAGAATTACAATTTTATGTTTTGCTACTGCTAAAACAGACTTTCATGATTAAAGTTTTAAATTTCAGATTTCCAGCCACAAAATATAATTTTTCAGCATGTAATTTTACTTTCATTAAATATTAAAAATAAAAGTTACTTTGGTATTGGAAAGGTAGGTGAGCAGTTATCTATATAACTGAGGTCCTGAGTAACCAAATTAGGAAACTAAGGGGTTTAAGAAATTCATATAAGACTGCTGAGAGTTTCAATGTGTTAGAAAATATTGCTATAAAATTCCCAGAAGTAGTCCGGCTGGTGTGGTTCAGTGGTTAAGTGTTGACCTATGAACCAGGAGGTCATGGCTTGATTCCTGAACAGGGCACCAGTATTTCAGGTTTAGTCTCCAGGATGGGGCATGCAGGAGGCAGCTGATCAATGATTCTCTCTCATCATTGATGTTTCTATCTCTCACTCCCTCTCCTTTCCTCTCTGAAAATATATTAAAACAAAACAAAAACTCCCAGAAGTAGTTTAGTAATAACGTGTGTCCACTTTCTAGAGCTACTGTGTAGGTTATAGGCTCCCATAATTACTGAATAACTGAAACCTTTAATTATAGTAAGCTCCTCAATTTTTAAAAATAATTGAGGAAAACTTTTTTTAATAACTAAATAAGTCTTTGATTAAAACACTGTTCCTGTAAGCCCAAGACTTTCACTTGCTATTTATTTAAATAAACAAATGTCAGCTAAGCTGTGCTGAATCCTTTAAAATTTTAAAAATAAAGCAAAAATAAAATGGAAATAACAAAGCCCTAAAAATAAAAAGCAAAATGAAACAAATGAACTTAATTAAGTTGCGAGTTGATGGTTTAATCACATGTATAAAATTATTTCAAATAAATTATTTGAAACAGTAATTTGTACATATATATTAGGATATTTGTCATGGATAAAAAATGCAAACATACCTTAAAACTTTTACAGTACCTACACTTTATAATTGTTAATAATTTTATAATATTGGTATTGTTAATTTAAAACTGTAGGTTGCCGAAACTGGTTTGGCTCAGTGAATAGAGTGTCGGCCTGCAGACTGAAGGGTCCCGGGTTTGATTCCGGTCAAGGGCATGTACCTGGGTTGCGGGCACATCCCCGGTGGGAGATGTGCGGGAGGCGGCTGATCGATGTTTCTCTCTCATCGATGTTTCTAACTCACTATCTCTCTCCCTTCCTCTCTGTAAAAAATCAATAAAATATTTAAAAAAAAACAAAAAAAACTGTAGGTTAAGATAACTAAATTAACTTTGTTAATATCATAGAAATCAAGATTCTTTTGCACAAGAAAAAAGATACAATATAAAAGTTAAAGAGAAAAAAACTCTATAATTTTAAATTTCAATTAGAAATGTCACCATGAACTAACGATGAATTTTCTCTCTTAAAAATATCCTAAGCTTTGCCCACTTGATAAGGCCTAGAAACAAAGACCAATCCAGGATAAGTGAGGACTTCCAACATAAAGATTGTGGTCTCTAAATATCATTTCCCACTAAAAGAAACCAAGAGTCCTTGAAGAAATGGCTAATTTCAGGTCTAGGATGGGAAATGAACTAGATGGTCCTGAAACATTTTATTGTAGCAAACTTGTACTGTGATGTAGTCAAAATCCATCATGTGTTTCTATTTCTTCTTGCACTGTGCTTATATGGTTGACCCTCAACATCGGTTTGAACTGTGAGGGCCCACTAACACATATAATTTAAAAAATATACATGTTTTATTGATTTTTAGAGAGAGAGCAAGGGAACGCGATAAATGGAAACACTGATGGGAGAGAAATGTCATCAATCGGCTGCTTCCTGCACACCCCGCACTAGGGATCCAGCCCGCAACCCAGGCCTGTGCCCTGACCGGGAATTGAACCACTGCCCTCTTAGTTGCCAGGCTGACGCTCAATCACTGAGCAACACCAGCAGGGCATAATTTTAAAAAACTTTTTCTTGAAAAAAAAATGGTGGCAGAGTAAGTGGATGCTGCACTGACATGCTCCCAGGAACAAATGGTATTACAACTAAAATACAGAAAAACTTCCTGAATAATCAACGGAAAATTCGCAGGAAAGAACCCCTACACAGGAGGACCGAAAGTGAAGACCACTAGAGACTGAAGAAACAGAAAATCAGGAAAAACACAAAAAAACAAAACAAAGAAACAAACTTTTTCTTTAGCTTTTTATTGTAAGAACACAAATATATAATATACATGAAATAGAAAATATGTGTTAATCAACTGTTTATGCTATCAGTAAGGATTCTGATCAACAGTAGACAATTACTGTTAAACTTTGGAGGAGTCAAATGTTATAGCACATGGATTTTTTTACTGTGTGGGGGTCAGCATTCCTAACCCCTGGATTGTTTAGGGATTAATTGTATTCTACTATAGCAATTCTGCTATGTTGAGGTGTTTGCTGTATTATTTGGTATATAAGGTACTCAAAAATATTACAACTTCATAATTGGCTATTAACGTTGAAAAGTATACTCTGGCCTGGCTGATGTGGCTCAGTTGGTTGGAGTGTCCTTCCTTAAACCGAAAGGTCATAGGTTTGATTCCCAGTCAGGGCACAGATTTCAGGTTTGATTCAGTCAGGGCATGTACAGGAGGCAACCAGTTGATGTTCCATTCTCATATCGATGTCTGTCTCTGTCTCTGTCTCTCTCTCATCAATAAACATAGCCTTGGGTAATGATTTTTTAAAAAGTATACTATGTTGTGTCTAATAATTTTTTGCCTAGTTTCTACTTTGACTGGAGATTGCAACCTCTGCTTTCAGACTATTTCAGTTTGCCTGCAAATTTTTTTTTTTGCACATCCCTTTATTTTTATCCTTTTAAATCACTGTGCTTTAGATGTGTCTCCTGTATACAGCATAGGACTGGGTTTTGCTTTATGAAGCCATTTGATAATTTTTTCTTTTAATAGGTGAGTTAAGCTTATTGATGATTGATATGTTTAAACTCTATAATTACCATTTTTATTATTCATATTTACCCTTTTTCTTTCTCTAGTTGCCATTTTTTGCCTTTTTTGTTTTAGTGGTTGCCTTTGCATGTGTATGAGTACATGATATGTATTTTAGAGTTTCCTAAATCTCTCTTCTGCTTACTTAACTTTTTATCATCTGGCCCCTTTAAGTGGTATCCCCTAATTCCCACTTATTACTTATGCAATAGGGAATGATTTTATTTTATTTTTCCCTTTACTTATTTTTATTCTTTCTACTTTGTTGGAACATATAACAATTATATCCATGTTTCCACCACTGTTTTAGTCTTGGATCTATAATGAAATATATTAAATTCTCATTAAATATTTCCTAAATTCTTTCATGTTCAAAATTGATACTTGAGGGACAGGCTGGCTAGCTTGAACTTTGTTTCCTTGTTTTTTAAAAAATGCTATTGTATGTAGCCTTCCTTTGTATATTGTTTTTCAGAGGTATGATACACATTCTACTTTTTAAAAATTGGCAATACAGTCTTTTTCCCCACTGGAGACCCAGAAAAAAAATTTGTCTTTAAACTTTAATAGTTTCACTAGTCTTTAAAATCTAATAATTTATCACGCAGAGTTCACTGTTCTGGATCAATCCGTTCAGGTTAGGCCCTTTTAATCTGTAGATTTCCATTTTTCTCTAATTTCTGAAAAGTTTCCCAATTGTGGTTTAAAAATTTGTTCTGTTCCATTGGTTTATTTTTCTTCTTCAGGAGCTCTGTAAGTATTTTGGGTCTTCCTTTGCCTTTACTGCATTTCACCCCCTTTCTCTCTGACACTTTTTGCTTCTCTCTATATCTCACGTTCACTCTTTTGGTTGTTTTTCTTCCTTTCATCAATGTCCCTTACATTAATATCTCTATTAGTATGTCCACAAGTTTGAGGACATTTTATTTGGTTGGAGTGTTATAATATAGTTTTTCTTTGTTTTGTGTTTGCTTTTGAGGGAAGAATTTTCATCAGTGAAAATGCATTAACTCACATTTTCTGTATTCCTCTTAAAGTAGCTTTCTATGACGTTTATTTCTATTCCTGAGCATTTTATGGATAGAGTTCAAGTGTATCTGCTTCTGCAGGTTAGTAAGAGCAGAAGCTTTAATGGATGATGTCGTGGTGGTAGTGGGTGGGTGGGGATGCAATTTGTGTGCCTTGTCTCTCTTTCATTTCCCTAAGACCCCAATTTTCTCCTTCCTTCTTTCCTCTCACTGCCACGGCTCCAAGGGACACCTTACTTTCTCGATCTTCTCCCCCAGGAGGAATGTTTTCCTAATGTTGCTACTTCTGGTCCCTCTCACTTTCACACACCTTCCTCCAGCTGCTGCTATGAATCACTTAGTCCCAAGTCTGTGTTCATATTTTGCCAGTTGTGCAGGGGAAGTTTTCTTTCTGAGGGTAATTCTGTTTGAACTTCATTTTAATCTCTGATATCCTCTCCTGTTTTTCACAGTCAATAAAGCCTTTCCTTGCCCCCCTCTCCAGACAGAAGAACACAAACTTGCTACTCTACCTGTATCCCCTTATCAGAGCGAATGATATGACTAATATTCAGCCAGTCACCCAAGAAAGTAATCTGGGAGTCATCCAAGATGCCTCTTCCTCAGATGGACACCAAGTACTGTTTATTGTATCTCCTAAATCACCCTCATCCCTTATTCATCAGGCCTACAGTCAATGCCTAAGTTCACACTCTTATCATTTCTACTTGTTTTATTTCAGAAACTTTCCATTTGAACTTATATCCTTAGCTTCATCTCTCACCACCACCAAATATCTGCTCACAAGCATATGTATGTAAAAGTACATGCACATACATAGATTCCCCTTAGTTTCTTCTCTTTAGACACATGTTCATCTTTTCTAGAGTTGTCAAAGAACCTTTCTAAAATACAACAAATCATGTTATCCTAATACTTAAATTATTTTATGGCTCCTCATTACACTCCAGATAAACTCTGATTTATAAGCTCTTTATGATTTTTCCTTGGAATACCACTGATGGTACTTTAGATATTTTTTCATCTAACTAATATCTGAATGTCTACCATGCACCAGGCACTAGAGCAGGCTCTGGGGACATATAAGATGATGCTGATGACTCCTGTGCTTTCCATGTCGAGGACAGTTCTCTGAGTTGTACTTCTGTATCCTGCATGCACTGCTCCTTCTAGCTGGGATGCTCTTCCCCATTTTCTTCACTTAGCTAACTTTTATATTTATCTTCAGGAAGCCTTTCATCATAGTGGTCCCTTCTCTGTGATTCCAATGAATTAATTATGCACATACCTACCAGTGTGTGTATTTGTGTGTGTGTGTGTGTGTGTGTGTGTTCTTTTTGTATTCTGTTTTGTCTTCTTCACTTCAGTGGATCCTTGGATATAGGTACAATGTTTGCAGAAGATAAGTACCTATCATAAAGTATGATTTCAATAAAGGGATGTTGAATGTTGCTGAACAAGATACATTTCATTGTGCCCCCAATGGTTTGGTAGACTGAGCACTTTCATTAGTGCTCCAAATTGGGCCTTCCTCAGGTTGAGTGGTGCTTGCCACCTATCTGTTTAAGTTGGTTTATGCTGCAGGGTGTGTCACATTCTATTTTCTGATAATTATCTGATTCAGAGGAAAGAATTTGACTATTTTCCAAGAATAAAAAAATGGGATTTTGAGGTGGTGAACATTTTGTTAAAGGATGACAATAAAGAAAATAACATAAACCATAAGCATATAGCTCAATGGCTTTTTACAAGTTAACTATACCCAGATCAAGAAAGAGAACATTATCAACTCCTCAGAAGACCCCTTCTCACATCTCCCTTCAACCCTCACCAAAGGTAAGCATAATCCTAACTTTAGCACCACCTATTAGTTTTACCTATTAATAAATTAATAATTTATATAATAGAACCATGCAGTATTTACTTTTTAATTTGGCTTCTTTGGCTTAGCATTATGTTCGTAAGAGTCAGTTACACAGATGGGATTATTTTTATGGTTAAGGTACTTGCCAGAGGTGAGCATCACATAGCTGTGAGCTATGTTCCTGATCTAGCTACTTCTACCATTAAAACAACTGTAATTAATAGAGACATCAGCCAGCAAATCCCTAATTATATGCTTAAATAGATATTCAATCATCAAGTCAATAACGGGTCTCCATAGGGACCAAGTTCTAATGCTGGAAAACCACCCTAACTGGGCCTATCAATCATATAAATGAAGAACTCTCTATTTTGGATTGGAGAAGATTGTCCTGCCTCTACAATAGAGATACCTTTTCATCCAGGCTCAGGCTCAGAATACCCCATGCTAGGCTGCCCTCATGCCTATACATACTTTTTACCTCAATTGAGCTCTGACATCCCACATTAAGCCATCATCCCTTGTGGCCATCCTCCTTACCCAACTAGGCCTCCAATATCCCATGCTAGGCTGCTTCTCATATAGATACCTCTTTACTCAACTCCATGCCAGACTGACCCTATTGTATGGAAAAAGGAAAAAAGAGGAAGGCTAATGTAGTGGTTCTCAACCCAGAATGATTTTTGTCTTCCAGGGGACATTTGGCAATGTTCAAAGGCATTTTTGACTGTCACAACTTGGGTGGTGGTGGTGGTGGTGGTAGTGCTACTGGCATTTGGCCACAGATGTTGGTAAACACCCTACAATGCCCAGAACAGCTCCCCCACTCCACACCACCGTGCCCAGCAACAATACATTATCCGACAACAGTGGTGAGGCTGAGAAACTCCGGATTAGAAACACCTTTAAACGGAAAACATGGGTTCTTTTTGCAGAGTGATTCTAGAAACACAGACATCTTGCAGAAATGCCTGAAGGTGTGGTGCAAAGACATATACCTTGGCATTGTTGTAACAGAAAACAAAAGAACAGCCCTAGGCAGTGGGGCTTAGTGGACAGAGCATTGGGCTGAGGACTGAAGGGTCCTGGGTTCAATTCAGGTCAAGGTATATACTCTAGAGCAGCGGTTCTCAACCTGTGGGTCACAACCCCTTTGGGGGTCAAATAACCCTTTCACAGGGGTCGCCTAAGATCATCGGAAAACACATATATAATAACATGTTTACATATTGTTTTTGTGATTAATCACTATGCTTTAATTATGTTCAATTTGTAACAGTGAAATTGGGGGTCACCACAACATGAGGAACTGTATTAAAGGGTCGCGGCAGTAGGAAGGTTAAGAACCACTGCTCTAGAGGAATTCTGGAACATTTGGACAAGAAGATGCATATAAAAATTTTTATTACAGAAATGTTTATAATAGCAAAAAAAAACAACGCAAACAACCTAAGTGTTCAAAGAGGAAAAAAAACTGTGGCACACCCAAATGGCCTCATTTAAACTTAATTATCTCTTTAAAGGCCCCATCTCCAAATACAGTCACATGGCAAGTCAGTGGCAGTAAGGCCTTTAATACATGACTTTGTTGAAGACACAATTCAGCCCACAACAGTCCTCAAGAGTTTTTATTACATAACTAGAGGCCTGGTGCATGAATTTGTGCATGGGTGGGGTCCCTAGGCCTGGCTGGCGATCAGGGCCAATTGGGCCTTCTCACCCAGTCCCCATCAGAGCCTGCTGGCCAGGGGGAGAAACAGGGGGAGGGACCACAGGAAGTTGGCTGTGGGAGCACACTGACCAACAGGGGGCAGCTCCTGCATTGAGCATCTGCCCCCTGGTGGTCAGTGCACATCATAGTGACTGGTTGACCAGTCGTTCCGGTCATTCGGCCATAATGGTCACCTAGGCTTTTATATATATATATATAGATCCTTGCAGTCATTCATATTACATTTTCATCCTTTTTTCAAATTGTAATTCACAGAAGGCAGATTTTACATGTTGTTAGCAATTTCTACATTTCAAAATGGAAAATGGGCTTAAATCAGAAGCATTTTGGTCCTTACCCTTCAGAGTTTAATATTTTGGTGGTTCTAGGCAGTGCAGAATTTTACATGCTTAGGGAAAAAGTTCTCTTTAAGTACCTGGCTAGTCAAAAAATGCTACATATATGGGAGAGAAACCTGTGCCAAAAATGGAGTATATAATCTTAACACAGATTTTTGAATTTTTTAATGTTAATTTTAGTTTAGTGGAGATATTCAATGCAATACTGACTATGAACATTCTATCAGATTGAAGTAAAAAATGAATTAACATAGTTGGAACTTTTAGAATCAGCAGTTTGTCATTCAAACCTGTCTATCTTATCTTCTCATTCTATACTCTCCATATTTTCCAGTTTTAATCTGTGGTCCTCAAGCTTATCAGAATCACTTGAATGAAATTAAAAGATGGATTTTTAAAATTCCTTGCTATACACAATAAATCAGTCTCTGAAGATAGGGTTCAGAAATGAAATTCTCCAGGTTATTATTGTAAAGCAAATGCTCAGAAGTGACTATTCAGTTTAAATCAGTAATCTCCAAAAATATTTTGAGTACATTCTCACACATATACATATAAATGATGCATATGGATTACTGTTCTAAAATGTTTTATACAGTATAAAACATACAAAAATAAAAATTTGAAAGAATGGAACAAAAAGTAAATATAAATTTAAACATTTTTCATTGTGACGCCTTCAACAGAGTGTTTGCATACTCCATTTTAGAGACCATTGGCTTAAATTATGAGGATGTTTGCATCTTTAATTTTAGCACTATTGCCTTCTGAGCTCCAGACCCATATATGAAAACACCCACTAGATCAGTGGTTCTCAACCTTCCTAATGCCGCGACCCTTTAATACAGTTCCTCATGTTGTGGTGACCCCAATTTCATTGTTAAAAATTGAACATAATTAAAGCATAGTGACTGATCACAAAAACAATATGTAAATATGTTATTATATATGTGTTTTCCAATGATCTTAAGAGACCCTTGTGAAAGGGTCGTTCGACCCCCAAAGGGGTCGCGACCCACAGGTTGAGAACCGCTGCACTAGATGCTTCTGTAGCTGGATATGTAATAGGCATCTTAAATGCAATATGTCAAAATAAACTATAATTTAGCTTTCCTCACCTTCTCTAAGGTGAACCTGGGTAGGAAACCTCCATAACCCAAGTTAAAAACATTATAGAGATAACCTGGATTACCCTTCCACTTACTCATACTGTACTGATAGTGTACATATTCTACTTCCTTAACATC
The DNA here is from genome assembly GCF_028538775.1 of Myotis yumanensis. Lineage (NCBI taxonomy): Eukaryota > Metazoa > Chordata > Mammalia > Chiroptera > Vespertilionidae > Myotis > Myotis yumanensis. Next base: position 46,186,989 of record NW_027223752.1, on the reverse strand, counting down.
TACCTCCACCCCACCAGTAACCATTCAGAGTACTGCCCTAAACCTTCACTGTTTCTCACTTGCAAGCCTGCAAAAACTGCTTAACTAGTCTCCCTGATAATATCACTTTTCCAGCTTCCCAATTATGTTCCACACTGTTGCCAAAAAATCTCAATATGTAATCTGACCAAGTAATTTCCTCATTTTATACTTTCCAATGTCTCACTCTCATAGAATAAAATTAAATTTTCAGTATGAAAATTTAAGGCCTGTTCTGATCTAGACTCTACCTATCCAGTTCCTTCCTCTACCCTTTTCTACCATATTCCCAATGCTCCTGCTAAACAGAATCTCTGGAGTCCGCTGAATGCATGAGTCGTCCTTTATGACTCTAAGCTTTTAAACATACAGTTCCCTCTGCCAATAATACCTTTCTTTAATACCCAAATCAAGCATAAATTTCTCCGGAAAGCTTTTTGTAAACTTAAGGTAGTTCACTCCCTTCTTTCTTAGTATAGATGAATATTTATGGAATAAAGTTATAGAAAAACAAATATCTTTTGTAAAAGAGAGGAACAGGGTAGTAAAAGGAGAAAAAGATTTGTGTAGTTAAAATTCAGAATGTCAGTGCCCTGGCTGGCTGGGTAGCTCAGTTAGTTAGAGTATCATTCCAATATGCCAAGATTTTGATCTCCAGTCAAGTCACATATACTAGTAAGCAGCAACTGATGAAGGCAAAATAAATGGAACAACAAATCAATGTCTCTCTTTCCCTCCCCCCCTCTCTAAAAATCTATAATAATAAAAGTGTAATGTGCTAATTAGACAGGATGACCTTCCAGACAAAGCTGGGTCCCAGGTGCCGGAGGGAAGCTGGTGCTGGCAGCCAGGGGAAGGAAGGCCTACTCTTACACAAATTTCATGCATCGGGCCTCTAGTCAATAATAAAAAATAAACATGTAGTTCAGTTGTTTATAGCTGTAGACAGGGCTAATTTTAAAAAATAAATGCAGATTGTCAGCAAGCATAAAAGCAAAAACTTGAACACATGCAAAAAGAAGCTGAGGAAAACATTTATTTCTAAGACTAAAGTCACAAGAAACTTATTTGAGGAATATACTTAGAAAATCATCAACTAGATGGAATAAGCAGTAAAAGCAGGCAGTTCTTACATAGGTTACAAAATAATTCAGGATATTAGTTATTGTTGGCATATAACCTTCACATCTGCTCAGGTGGTATAAGTTGTGAGCTCATACATGGATATAGGAGAAAGGAAAATGGCTAAGGACTCAGAAGGCATAGGCTCTAATTCCAGTTCTATCCCTTAACCTTTCTGAGCCTCAGTTTATCATCTGTAACATGAGGATATTCTATCTCACTTCAGGGTTATAATAGGAATTAGTAAAATAATGTATGTGAAAGCACTCTGTAAACTATAAGATCCTATTCTAAATTATGGTATTATTCTAATTTACATAATATCTTTTAAAGTTTCTAAAACCACACGCAAAGGTGAAATCTGGCTATATGAAAACTAGCCTTCTAGAATTCTCATCCATTCGGCTTAACTAAACTCCCTTCCCCCCTAATATCTCTTCCAAAATGAAAATTTCACACTTTAACAACAGGAGAAGCAGGCTCAGAAAATCAAAAACTAAATAAAAGCTAAAACCTGCAGGGGAGCTCACTATAGACACACTGTGACTGGCAGGTTAATGCACATTTACTTCCTGGTGGTATCAGTAAAAGGTGGGTCCTTTGATGTGAAAACAGGGATCCTTAAAGAGTCTGTTTTTTACAATGAGCTGTAAGAAACAAGAGAAAAAGAAAGGTAGAGACTAGGAAACATGAGACATTAAATGCAGCAATTGGTTTGGTACACCATGGGTATTATGCCAACAAAAAGAGGCAGCAGCAAAGAGTTTTGAGGTACAAGTTTAACAACTGCTTCTATCCTACAGGCCATTACAGCAGCAATAGACTTTAATACAAGAAATAAACCATAGACAAAGGGGACATTTTTAAATGATAAAGGCATTGTTTTATCAAAAGGATATAACAATAATCCTAAATGTGTAAGCACCTAGTAACAGAACTTCAAAATACATAAAATAAAATCCAATAGAACTAAAAGAGTAAATAAATAAACCCACAATTATAGTTGGGGGACTTCATTCTTCTCAATAACCACTAGAGTGATTTTACAGAAAATCAGTAGGGATATAGAAGTTTTAAATTGGAAGGACAGAGCAGAAATAGGTAGGTAAAAGAACGGAAGCGAAGCAGCTTTGAGACATTTAGACTGGCAGAATTAATGACAATGTTATTAATGTAAAGTCTATAAACCCGCGCAATCAGAATTACTTGGGATACCTATTAAAGAGGAAGATTCTCAGGCTTTGGGTTCAGATCACTTGAATGTAATATCCTGAGATGATCTGAGAATCTACCTTTTTAACAATATTGCACTTGACTATTAGGCTCAATGAAATCTGCAAGGTCCATAGGATGCTATTCCACAGGCAAGAGACCCCAGGAGAGATCATTCAGAGGCTGAAGAGTTTTCCACTGTCCTCATCTCACCTGGAAAGGTCTTCATTTTGTTCAACCTCAGCATCTACAAGAGTAATCAAGGTCCTTGAACTGTGAAACTCTGTGATTTCCAGAACTCTCAGGGGGTGAGATTAAGCAGGGTTAAGATTTGCATTCGCGCGCATACACACACACACACACACACACACACACACACACACACACACACACAAAGAGAAAGAAAGCAAGACAGGTAGGGGAGGTGGGGAGAATATGTATGTGCTATATGTATGCGTTATGTGTATACATGTCTCAAATTTAGGGTGAAGTAATGTTGGTACAGCCATAGATTCCCACTCTTCTTTTTTACAAATAAATTTCTAGAAGCTAGGCTTCTAGGTTAAGAGCCAATATACCAGAGCCTTGCTTAAGTAAAATAGCTAACACTTATTGAAGCAGGTACCATATTAAGTGCTCCACATATCTGTATTTCAATATTCATAATAATCCCATGAAACAGAAATTATCCCCATTTACAAAGGAGAACTGGGCCACAAAGAGATAATAATTTACCCGAAGTCACAAGGATTGGATTCAAACTAAGGGATTTGACAACAAAGATCTGTTCTCTGAGCCCATGTGGCTTTTATTGCCAATTCTGGATAAGGAATCGCTTGCTGTTTCAGGTCCTTCAGGGTAGATTGATTTTTGAAGCTTGATGTTGTACCAGGTGCCAGAACCCAACTGTCATCCTACCATAGTGCTGGTTCAACTGCAGGTCAATTAAGAGAAGTTCTCATGCTGAGGTCTCTACTGTAAGGGGAATTATGGGCCATTTCTGTCTTGCCAACATGGCAGAAAGCAAAGAACACTACTGGCTCTGCCTCCACTGAAAACTGAGTAGTCTTTTCCGAAAGCTGTAAAGTTCTCTATTGTATCAAAAGTCCTGGTAGCTGATTAGAGATGCTCTAAATGAGCTTTTGGGATGAAGTCAGTACCTCCCCATATCTGGTGATAGGATTTACATATCAAAAAAGTAGATGGTCAAGAATTTAGAATGCTTTTTATAAGGACAATTTTGTCTTTTCTCACAGGCAGATTTGTAAGAGAATCATTGGTGCACTCCTCTGTGTCCAAGCCAGGAAGAATCAAGACTAGACAGTACAGCTCTTTCTGGGGCCTGAAAGACTAGGCAAATCAGTCAGTTCTCACAAGAGCAAGCAACAGTTAGAAGGGTTCTAGGACTATGCTTAATTGACAGTCAATTACCTGGAGTCAAGGCCAAGAAAATGCTAAGTCAGTAAAGAGACAAATCCAAATACGAGACTTGAAAGCCAAGAACGTAAAGTGGGTTATAAATTTGAACAGACAGAAGAGGCAGGCAAATGGAGAAGAAATAATAGCTGTTATATAGAGCTTACTATTTATCATGGGATGTTTCAAGATCTTTAGATATTTTAACTAATGCATTACAACAATCTTAGGAGGTAGGTACTATTATCCATATTTTACAAAAGAAGAAACTGTGGCACAAAGAATTTAAATTGCCCAGTTAGCAGAGAGTGCATGCAGAGCTGGAATTTGGGCCCAGATAGTCTGCCTTCATTTACATTCATAAACGCTACACAATGCTGCCTCTCTAGAATAATAAAAATTGAAATGGAGATGGCAGAGATGAAATTGATGAGCTGAAGTAGGGTAAGAATTTATTTGAAAACAAATGTGTATCAGGTTCATCCTTGATGTGTTACCTATCATACATTTTGATGGGTTCTACATAGAAGACAGAATCCTGTCGGGCAATCAGCATTCTAAACAATCCAATATAGTATTCCAGTATTAGAAACATTCATTATATGTGAGTTACACCCTTCTCCACCAAAAAAAAAAAAAAAAAAAAAAAAAAAAAGTGTAATAATGCAGTTTACATAACAGGCTAAATAGTAAACAGGTTAAAAAACAAACTGCAACTATATAAAAAAAGATATTCTAAAATATAGAATCCTAGTTTTTTCTAACGAAAGGCAAAGAGCAGAACCATGGGTGGTGGTGGTAATCTTAAATTAGAAGAGTTAAGAGTGGTTGGTTATACAATGAAAATGTCAAGCAGACTGGCTGGTGTGGTCCAGTGGTTGAGCATTGGCCCATGAACCAGGAGGTCACAGTTCAATTCCTGGTCAAGGAATTTTCAAAGGCTGTCTGGCCCCCAACAGAACAGCCAGTCATTCAACAGATTTTATTTGAACATACAAGTGCAATGATTATAAAAATCATCTAGATATAGCTTAAAGAAGTAAGACAAAAATTAACGAGTATATAATTTATTCTTGTGTGGAAATTTGATAAAATTAGAAAGCAGTATATAAAATAATTATTTTTATATGATCATATCAATATTTTTACTGTCTTTCTTTAGTTCTCTGACAGATGATTCCTACTTTTCACAACCTTGAATTTAACTTATCCCCTAAGCCAGGGGTATCAAAAAGTATCTGTATTATGCTTCTCATCCCATTAATCCATTCATCTGTCAGTGACTCAACATCTTTTGCTGGCACAATTTCCCTTTACTAAGGCATACTTTTAAAAGCAGAATTATAGGTTATACACAATGGCTATAAAAATTATTATCCTTGTTCTACTTTTAACTGAGCTTCTAGGAATGTATTGTGGCAAAAATGAAGAGACTGTATCTACACCCTCCATCAGTGTTGAAGTTTTTCTTGATAAAAGAAAACATGCACAGGTCTTAAATCAGATTACCCCACAATCAGGGATTCTAGAATTGCCTACCTCCCCATTTCTTCTGCCAATAATTTTCATTGTAGACTTCCTGTGAAAACATCCCCCATTTCCCTATCTCTTTTCTATACCCCTACTCTCCTCATCCAATGTCCATAATTCTCAGTGGGTTTTGTGACCAGCTTTTTCTTGCTCTCTACAGATCTTAGCAAAGCAGAAATGACAGATCATGATGTGGAGATTAAAGTCCCAGGAAATAAAATTTGGAAGGTCTCTTTTATGACAAAATAGTAAAGGAGGAAAGAAAAGAGGGTGCAACAGTTGGAGGAAGGAAAACCATACTAAATACTTTGAGTATTCATTTAAAGCACTTGTATGACATGCAATATTACACTTGGGCCATATACAAACAAGGTGGATCAATAACTGACATTAGATGAGTTTTTAAACTAATGTACATTGCAAAGGAAAAGAAAAGTCCTGAATGCCTTGGTCAGGTAGTGCCAAGTCCTGTGCTCCATACATGTCACTGACTAGTCATTCATATTCTTGTGTTATTTCAGTAGATCAATGAAAAATGCTGTCTAAAGCAGGCTTAATCTGGGATGGGGTGCTCAGAAGACTTTGCCAGTTCCACAAACCTGAGCAGCCAGGATTCTAGTGCCCCCCAAAGCTTCTTTCCGGCTTGGGCTAGTAGGAGATAATATAGTTAAAAAGAATAAGATTAAAAGTCTCTAACACTTTTTCAGTTAGGCATGTCAATCCCTGGTCTCTATTCCCTATAGTTCTGCTTTATTGGAGGCAGAAACTGATCTAGAGAAAGTGTCTTCTACTAGCTTGTATTCCATTACTTTCTCATGATGCCCTGTGCCTCATAAAAAATTATTCATTAGCCCTGGCCAGTTGGAGTGTCGTCCTATACACCAAGAGGTGGCGGATTCAATTCTCAGCCAGGGCACATACCAAGGTTGGGAGTTCCATCCCTGGTCAGGGTGCATATGGGAGGCAACCAATCGATGTTTCTCTCTTTCCCTCTCAAATCAATAAAAACATACCCTTGGGTGAGGATTAAAAAATATATTAATTATTAAGGTTATTAATCCTTGAATGAAAAAGGATGGTCACAGCTAGGTCAAGCTAATAAACATCATATAATTTGGGTACTTATAGAAAAAACAATATTCTCAATAAAATAAAAACTTTTCTACCTCATTTTATTGAGAATATTATTTGCTCTTATTGAAGGGTGGGACAAAAGTAGGTTTACAACTGTTCATATGGAAAATAACACAATAATTAAGAAATAATAATATAAGAATAAATTCTGTGTCATGTACTCACAACTGTAACCTACTTTTGCCCCACCCTGTATTATGAAGACTAGTTAACTTTTTTTAAAAATATATTTTATTGATTTTTTACAGAGAGGACAGGAGAGGGATAGAGAGTTAGAAACATCAATGAGATAGAAACATCGACCAGCTGCCTCGTGCACACCTCCTACTGGGGATGTGCCCGAAACCAAGATACATGCCCTTGACCGGAATCGAACCTGGGACCTTTCAGTCCGCAGGCTGACGCTCCATCCACTGAGCCAAACCGGTTAGCGCAAGACTAGTTAACTTTTAAGATATCTGAAACTTATAGTTACTGACTGCTTCTGGAAACTACACCTTCATATAAATATTTGTCAATTAAATACCTTAACAAACTTAGTCAATGAATGGATATTACAAACTCCCTAGTGCATGCTGCACATATTACTATCAGAATTGATACTATCCTAAACTCATCAAATATCCTTATAATGTTCCATATGCCATCCCGTAGCTACTACTAAATGCTTTGGCCATGTTCTTGCTAATATATTTTACATTCTTTTGCCTGTGGTGAGGTACAATTATGTACTAGTCAGCCTTTTTAATTTTCATGTGAGTTTCTATAAGTAAGGTATAGTTTTCTGAGATCCACATAGATAAAGTTAACACTTAGTACTTTGCGCCAACTACTGTTCTAAGCACATTATACATAACTAAAGGCCTGGTGCACGAAATTCATGCACTCAGGGGGAGGGTCCCTCAGCCCAGCCTATGCCCTCTTGCTGTCTGGGAGCCCTCGGGGGATGTCTCCCCAGGAAGAGCGGGCCTAAGCCATCAGTTGGACATCCTTCGCACTGCTGCGGAGGCGGGAGAGGCTCCCACCACTGCTGCTGCTCTCGCCAGCTCCTCTTGCCTGCGGGAGCGCACTGACCACCAGGGGGCAGCTCCTGCATTGAGCATCTTCCCCCTAGTGGTTAGTGTGCATCATAGCAACTGGTCATTCTACCATTCAGTCTATTTGCATATTAGCCTTTTATTATATAGGATTATCAAAACAAGCCTATAAGGTAGCTACAAGCAGCTTAGGAAGAACACAGGGAGCAAGGGAATTCACTTAGGGATTACTCAGCAGTGATCAGTTTTTATCTAAAATGTCCACAAGCAGTCAGAAAAATATTTGAACAGACAATGAAACAAACTAATTTCCCATAATTAATACCCTTTTCATATGTAATATTTGCTTCCTATCTATAGAAGATTAATTCTGTACCCCCCTTAATTCATGCACCACCAAAGTGGCTCAAATTTTATCTGTTAGTAAGGTTCAAAAGGAAGAGTAAATATAAATTTAAGTCAACACCTTTCTTTTAGACTAGACATAGATAACTTGTTGGCCTTGACACCCAGATGCAGTGGACTCAATTAGGTCACAAAAGTCTAAATGACCACTGGAATGCTTCCACCACTCTGCAGGAAGTTGTTGGACTTATTAAAACTTTCATTACCACTATTCAGAAAATTTCTAGAAGGTTTAAAAAAAAAGTTAAATGGGATAAAGGTCAAAAGCTGCCAAATATCTAAGACTCCTTCCATTTCAAGAAAGGCTGAAGAAACCATACTGGGAATGAAACTTCTTGAGAAGGTATAAAAACATAATACACAGAGACCTGAAGAACCAATTAGATCAAAGTTACATGGGATTCTGTTAAAAGTGATAAATTATGGACCAAAAGCACTATTGTATTTTCACTGTAGCTCATATGAAGGCTTGGGACACTCACGGGATTGAATCTAACAGAAAATTATTTAGAAAATGCTAAAATGGGTGTTGCTGTTAAAGAAGGATGTTTCCTTTCAGGTTAACTTTTGTAGGCCCTCATTGTTTCTCACTTGACTTATGATATTAGCATTCTAAGATATTCTCCAACTCTCCAATTTAATCTTTGTGTTGTCACTAATCACCTAACAGAGAACCTTCAACTGTTTGATTCCGCTTTACTCACAGAATAAAGTTCAAACTTCTTAGCACTGGGTATCCACCCTTGTTCTTTTTCTGGCACTTTCCCAAATGTGCCATTCATAGGCAAGTGCTTCTTTCACAAACTCTTCCTGTCCCCAACACCTGTCTGTGTGGTGGTCAAATCCTAAACCTACCCTGTGCAGCCCTAATTTCCTCAAAATGCCATGCAGTTTCATGCTTCTGTGTCCTTGCATATGTTACCCCACCTAGTTGGAATTACTTTCCCTCTATCTCCCCATTTCTTTTCCCTGATTAAACTAATCATTTAGGACTCAGTGTTACATTATCAGGGAAGCTTTCCCTACACCTTCACCCTTTGAATATTGACTGCACTAGACTATGAACTGCTTTACCACTTTTTAGCTGCATGACCTTGGGCAAGTTAAAGAAGAGCCTACTTCTTCATATATAGAATGTTAGCATTACTTTGATATCATTATAAAAAATGATTGTGAAAAATCGCTTTGTAAATAGTAAAGCACTATGCAAGCATTAAGAATTTTATCATATGCCAAAAGAACAGAGTATTCTAGGTAAACATAGTTCAGTTGACCTAAGGGAAGATTCATTTCTTGGTTTCCAGTCCCTTCTCCAAGGATGCCTAAAATTTTATCCAACTTTCTGGCTCCACTAAGTCCTGTACTTCTACTTCAAAGGAAAAATGCCTATAGTGATGTTTAGGTCATTTGAAGAAAAGCCTAAGGGGGAAACTCCTGAAAGGTGAGGATTGTCCTTTCCCCCACCTTTCCTAATACCTTTACAAGCATACTGGGTCATGCACATACAAATACTAGTAAAATGAAAGAGCTGAATGAATGAGTGAATACAGCACACCCTGTCCTTAATAAGCTTATAGTCAAAAGGAGTAAAAAAAAAAAAAAGTGAGTGATGTGACAAATCATTACTAATCTGGCCTTGGGAAAATGGTAAATGCCTTCAATGTCATCTTAAAGTGTAGTAAGAAATTAAATCTCCTACTATGCTTATTTTACTTGGGGATTTTATATACATTGTAATTGCTATTATAGTGACTCACTTACCATATGAATGTTTTACTATTATGCAATCACTTATGCAATTCAATATCTACTTAATATTTACTGCACTAAGCCCTGTAACAGTTCAAGATAAAGGTGATGGACTCTGCTCATAGATGCTAAACATAGAAAGCTAAGTCATCAATACATATAATTAATACTAGAGGCCCGATGCACAAAATTCCTGCAAGAGTAGGCTTTTCTTTCCCCGGTTGCTGGCACCAGCTTCCCTCCGGCACCCGGGACTTGGGCTAGCCCAGACTTCGTCTGGAAGGACATCCTGTCTAATTAGCATATTACACTTTTATTAGTGTAGATAAGGCAGAATGCTGTAATATGTATGGGGCACCTAAGCCTAGTGACAGTCAATGAGGATATGTGAGTTATGGCACTGGGCTCTAAAAATTAAAACTGTATATTACGAATTATTGGTGGCCAATAGCTTCTTTTCCTATAGAATACTACCTATTCTGCTACATGCAGTGGCACATATTCCTAATAGCGTGTTCTCCTTAATATAATTATATACCTAATTGTGTTGTTGTCTAATGAATAAGGACCCACGGCTAACATATATCACAGATATGTGCCAAGCAGTTTCAAGTCCTTTAGGTGTATTATCTCATTTAATTTCCGCAACAATATGAGGTAGATATCCGTATTTTACAGACGAGGAAACCAAGGCACAGGCCTTGTAATTTTTCAAAGTGGAGATAAAAATATGCAAACAAGGGCCTAAGAGACAAAAAAAACCCCACAACATAACAAGTATTCCATAGAGTGAGCAGATGCACTTGCCAGAACTGCTTCGGGCGGTGCTTTACGCACTCGGAAGGAACGAGCTCTCTCTCTTCCTCTCCTCCAGGGATTAATTTTCTTTGCCCGATTCCATAACTGAACTGTTGATTCCCGAGCGGATCCTCCCAAACACTCCCACCCTAGAGGACAGGCTGCTATTTCAATCACAGGCAGTCCAGGGTAAATGAGACCGAATCCGATCCCCGGTGGACCAAGCTCAGGTCGAAGCACGACACGACACCTTTCGGGCCGGGCACCCGTTCCTGGGTGTCTCCGGGGGCGGCAGCAGCGCCGGCTCGCCCAGGAGATGCTGCCCCAGCATATCCTCTCCTCCTGACCCCGGGCAACGTGGATCCTGCCATCTGCTCCTTTACCCTTCACCTGCCGTCGCCGCCCGCACAGCCTCCACACTGCTTCTCCCAGACACCAGGCCTCGCGCGCCCCCTTCTCCGCGCGGGTCAAGCCCCAAGCCCACCGGCTGCGTGTCGACCCGCCCCACCCTCCGCCCCCGGCGCCCCCTGCCGAGGCAGCCCGGCCCGCTCCCTGCCCCCGGCCGGCTACTCACGGTTCCAGTACACCGGGTGGCATTCTCCTTGGGTCAGATCCACCTCGTAGAGGCCGCCCCGCACGCACACCCGCTCCACGTTCACCAGCTGCTCCCTCTCGGGCTCGTGCCTCGCGGTGCGCGGGCCGAAGCCGCAGGCGCAGTCCTCCTCGTCGTCGTCGTCACCGTCGTCCCCCCCGAAGCTGGAGGCCAGGCCCGCCGGGGAGGCCCGGCCGCACACATGGCCACGGTCCGGGTTCGCGGCCTGGGCGAGGCCGCCCGTGGCCTGCAGCAAGGTCCGGAAGGCGAGCTCGATGCGCAGCGAGTCGTAGCCGATGAAGGGCTTCCAGGTCTTCTTGTCCTCCTTGAAGAACCAGCGCACCTCCTCCGGGCCCAGCTCCGTCACCACCTCGTAGCGGTGCCGGGCGGCCGCGCCGCCGGGCCGGGGGCGCTTCCTCTCCCCGAGCCCCCCTCCCGCAGCCCCGCAGCCCCTCGAGCTCGACTGCGCCAGTGGCGGCGGCTGCGGCGGCGGCTGCAGGGACAGGGAGCTGCCGCCACCGCTCTCGCCCTCGCTGTAGTAGCGCAGCGAGGAGCCGGACTCGGCCGAGCTGAAGTCATAGTTCTCGTCACTGAGGCAGGGGTCCAGCGCCAGGTGGTGGTTGTGATCCTCCGCGCCGGGCTCCAAGTGCAGCCCGGGCTCCCCGCGCAGCAGGGCCAGGGGCACCTCGCCGTCGCCCGGGTCCCCGCTGGGCAGGTGCTCGAAGCAGCGGACGCCGCCGCGGAACGCCGGTTCCGCCTCCGAGCCCAGCTGCCAGGCGGCGGCGCCACCGCTGTCCCGGCCGTTATGCTCGGGGCTGTGCGGGGACCCGAGGCCCGGGTAATTCATGCTGAGGGGACGCCGCCGCTGGCCGGCCGCGCGGCGCTTCCGCCGCACATTCACCGCCGCCGCCCTCTCCAACGGGACTTTTTAATCTTTCAAATCCCGACCGGGGCTGCGGCGGCGGCAGCGGCGGTGGCTCCGCCCCCCCCTCCAGACCCGCGTTCCGCCGTCCGCCCCATTGTCACGCAGCCCGACGTGGGCGGAGCTTGGCCCCGGCCCCGCCCCGCCCCCGCGCGCCCCGCCCCGGAAGCCCCTACTGGGTCCGCGCCGCGGGCGAGCGGCGCCGCCTGCTCCTCCGGCGGCTGGTTCGGCGTCAGCTCGGGGTACCGGGCCGCCGGGAGGGGGGGGGGGGGGTTGGGGGGAGGGGGCGTGCACGCGACGCTCCCCGGATCCCTCAGTTCTTTTCCGCCTGCTTCCCGGCTCTGCTCCCTGCACAGCTGCCTCGGCCTCCGCCCTTCTGGGAGTCCGCCCAGATGTGGAGGGGCTCCCACCAACCCCGCGATGGCAGCGGGGACAGCAGACCAAAGGTCCAGTCAGGATACAGATCGAGAGGGCCCTGCTAGTTGCATTCTTCTGACCTTGGTTTTGTGACCTTAGACCCGCCCGCGGCCCCAGCTGGACCTTCCCGGTCACCTGGTTCTGGTCCTTCCAGAATTGTCAGCCCACAACAGGGCACTCCGCCCCACTCCTCATGCCTACCAATTCCTATGCTTGGCGTCACCACTCCCACTCAGAAACCCAGGTCTAAACCTCCCTTCACGTGCCACCTCCTATTATTGCTTATCTTTCAATCCTTATTTCCTGTTTTCTCAACCTCAGTGTAAGGCCCTCCATGGAGACAAAGTCAGTATGTCTCCACTTCTCCCACACAGTGGGTACACACTGTTTATTATAATGCCGGCAAGTCCAGCCGGTTGTGATAGAAAGATTGTGAGATTGAAAGCCAGGAAACAACTAGGTTCTAGACTGAATTTTGCTAACCAGCCACAGGCCTATCTCCTTGATCTCTTTGGGTTCTTCATCTGTAACAAAGTCATTATTGGGTTATCGCTAAAGTAATGGAATTCTGTGACCTTCAAGGTTTCTTCCTGTTCTTTACGTATCTGATTCTGTAGCTCATTTTCTGGGTTTGGGTAGAATATTATGTTATTCTATTATTATATTAAAAAAAGTTGTATAACCTTATCACCTTATGTTGAGGAAATCTCCAACCTCAGTGTTCTCAATTCAACATCAGACAATATTCACTGTTTTTTCCTCCCTCCCTTTGTGGTGGAATCAGATTAGTAGGACCATTTTTATTGCTAGGACCTAACATGTCAGAGATTAAGTAGTTATTTAAGCAGAGCAGTCTCAAGCTTGTACAGTGTCTTTGTATGAGTTGGGGGGGGGGGCATTGCTTTCCGTGGGCAGATACAGAGCCATGTTCATGGGCTGGATTTCTGTCCCATGGCTGGATAATCTTGTGCAATGAACAACCTGCCCAACTGGACACGATGACCTTGACTCAAAGCAGCTAAGATCAGAGCTCTTGTTTCCACTTATACTCCTTTCTGAGTATTTGCTTATCAATTTTCTTCTCCAGTCTTTCTGTTGACAATGTGCAGAATATAAAATCAGTTATGAGCTTTGATCTACTTACTAGTGATGAAAGCATTCATTCTAGTGTTTTGAAGTTCCCCAATATGTCAGGCATCTCTGCTAGCTTGTGATACAGAGAATGGAAGAGTTTCTTCTTTCAGGGCTTCAGAACCTAGTGAGGGATAACAGAAAAGTGAACAGATACATTATAGTGCAGGGTAAAGAGTATTATAAAGGGGATTTAAAATAAGGGATATCACAATATTTAAAATATCTCTATCTCTTTAGGTTTCTTGATGGGACATAACCTATATGTGTTGCTATCTGGTCAGATTATTTTAGCCAAATTTTACTTATTAACTATAGTACAATTCCCATTAATGAATATTATCCTCTATTTAAAAAGTTACTTCCTGCTCTGTATTGTTTAAATGTTGTTTTAGGTTATATTGAGAAGATTATCCTCTTGTGGTCCACTGCGTAAGGCTACACTCTTTTAGGTAGTTTAGTCATTCTTGAAGATGTTGATCCTCAAAGATATTTAAAAACACACACACACACACACACACACAAAAAACCCTCAAACAAACCACAGGCAGGAGAAGAGAAACCCAGATTCTCTACTGATCTATCTTGGTGTAGACCTTGGTGTGGAGAGATGCCAATCAGTGTTTGTGGGAGTTGAGATTGCTTCTGCACCTTGGATGTGAGCTGGGACTAAAAGAAGAGACCCTAGTAGTCGGTCCCATGCTGACAGTAAAAGATACTTGAAAGTATAATATATAATTTCATTTAACTGTATGTGTTAATTTCCTTGTTATTCCTTAGCCATATGAAGGCAAATGCCATAAAGCTGCTCTCAACTTTCTTTTCTACTTTATTTAAAAAAATTTATTATGAATTTCAAAGAGGAAGGTGGAGGAAGAGAGAGATAGAAACATCAAGGATGAGAGAGAATCATTGATCGGCTGCCTCCTGCACTCCCCCTACTGGGGATTGAGTCTACAACCCTGGCGTGTGCCTGGACTGGGAATCAAACCGTGATCTCTTGGTTCATAGGTCAATGCTCAACTACTGAGCCACAGCAGCTGGGCTCTTTTCTACTTGAAAGTCATTCTTTATCTGATTCTTCCTTCTATTATTCTCCTACTTTTGCTTTCTAGAACATCTTTCAGGTCACATAATCCTGACAAGAGGGGGAAGGGTTCCTCTATTACAGTCCCCAACTGTTGGAACAGATGTCAGGTGGCTTCTCACCACTACATCATTAATGTATGCAATTGACACAGCAGTATCTGAACTTCCATGGTTATATATAAAGCATCCTATTGCATTTTACTAATTCCTCAAGACCAAGCCTCCTTCAGATAAGCCAAATAAGTACAATTGTTCAGACTTCTGGCACTTGTGCATCCATGCTGCTGCAATAACCAGGTGGATGTGGAACCAAACCTGAGGGTGTTCTCATTGGTGCAGGAGAGAAAAAGAGGCCAAGTGAGCTGGTTTGTACCATAAAAGGCTGAAGCAGCTCATCCACACAGCCAGCCATCCTCCCTCCCCTATTGGGTATATGGCAGGGGCTATCTAACATCAGCCATCATCCCCTCCCCACCTCTCCAATGTTACATGGTGCAATTTTGTGCCAACTTCCCTTTTCTTCTCCCATAAGGTTTTCCCAGTTGTTCACTTTAACCCATATTTACCTGTATAAAAATGTTAGGGGTAGCCTTATGCTATGTAATTTATTCTGAGCCAATAACCCACACCACTTGAAATGGCTTTGCACAAAGTATATAATGGAATATTTAGAAGAAAGAAGGCAGTTATATAACCATACACCATCTGTTGTGTCTCTTGTTGATAAGCCAGCCACTACATTTCCAATTTTATTTTACTTTCTATTTTTAGAATTATTTATCCAGTTTCTTAAAATGAGTGTCTTAGTCTGTTCCTCTGGCTATAACAAAATACCATAAACAAATGGATTCTAAGCAACAAATACTTATTTTTCACAGTTCTGGAGCCTAGGAAATCCAAGGTCATTGTGCCAGTAGATTTGGTGTCTGGTGAGGGCTTTCTGGTTAATATATGAGCATCTTTTCACTGGGTCTTCACATGTTGGAAGGAGTTACGGAGCTCTCTGCGAGGCCTCTTTTATGATGGCCCTTATGACCCAGTCACCTTCCAAATGTCCCAACTCCTAACACCATCACCTTGGGGATTAGAATTTCAAGGGGTGAATTGTGAGGGGGACACACAGCAGAGAGTATCTTCTTTGGTGCACAGGCTAAATGGAACGATAGCCTAGACTGGAGCAGAGAACACTCATTGATGTGCATTAGATGTCTACTAAGTTTCAGGTACTATGTTACGTCCTACAGTGAAGTACTCACAGTCCAGAAGTGTCTTTACATAAACCCAGAATGCCAAATTTTTAGTTCTTATGGAGGAATATAATTGTAATGCCAGACCACAAGAGTCATTCTTTTGCTAAAGACAGATCAATAGAGGAAGCCAAATTACAATCAAAAGGTGCTGGGTGAGCAGAAACAACATAGGAATATATAATGAATAAAGCCATTGCTACTTCTACTTATTCATTCAACAAATATTGGTTAGTGCTATCTTGATGATGGGTTGTTTTAATTTTTATGTTTAACTGAAATGACTTCAATGTAAAATTATCAAATGCATTTACTTAAAAATTTGTAAGAGGTCTGCCCACAAAACTGTACTTACCAATACCCCATAATTTTTTATATTCTTTCTAGAAGTAAAGGTCAATGGTTATTGATGGTATATATTTAAATGAAAGGAAATGCAAATCAATACAATATTGATGCATACTCTATGAAGGCAGCCACAGAATCCTCATTAGCTTATTTTTATCAGAAAGAGATTTGGCTATATTCCTGAACTTTCATTGTAAAAAAGTGAGTTAGATGATAGCATAGGCTGCTGTGAGGTTTGCATTATGCATCCCTTGTAGATGCATTTGATGACTTTTTTTGTGCTCCAGGATTTTTTCCTATTTCACCCGAGAGATAAACTGAAAGTACACTTTTATTAATCATCTAACTCATATGGGCCTTCAACAAAATGTAACCATAGTATTGTGCTGAGAAAGACTTAGAAGTAGCATCTTGTATGTGTGTAGTTTATTCTGACTTTCATATAAGTGAAAAAGGAAAGGGGAAAAAAAGCTATGTTTCAATAGGTGGATTCTACTAGTCCACCTCTGGGTAATTTGCTGAGCTTTGAAAGGAGTGAATGGCAGAATCGATTTGCTCTTTTTACAACTGCTGCTTAAGAAAGTGTGATTATCTACACAGTCAGCATTTCAAATGTTTCAGCTTGAACAATATATGGCTCTGGACTCAAAAGCCCACAGCCATTTCCACAGCTCTCCCACTGGCTTTTTGAATCATACTAGATAGCCATTATGGTCATATCATCAATAAATTAAAATGGGATGGTAGGGAAACAAAGTTCTTCAGATATTTACTCTTCTGCAAGACTAAACAACCTGTATTTAAATGAGAAATGAATAACAACAGCCTTGCATCTGTAACTTATTTTTCTTAAGTTCAGAACTTCAGCTTCAAACTAATTTTTAATCATCAATACCTTATAAACAGTCCATCTGGTTATTCATATTACTTTTCTTCTTAAGTTAGAAATGATAAAACTGATCCCTCATGTTACTCTTTCCTGGTTAGAAACTAACCCATAGGTGCTCTTGAGATCATTTTAATGAAGATATAGAGCAGTGGTTCTTAACCTTCCTAATGCCGCGACCCTTTAATACAGTTCCTCATGTTGTGGTGACCCCCAACCATAAAATTATTTTCGTTGCTACTTCATAACTGTAATTTTGCTACTGTTATGAATCCTAATGTAAATATCTGATATGCAGGAAGTATTTTCATTGTTACAAATTGAACATAATGAAAGCATAGTGATTAATTACAAAAACAATATATAATTATATATGTGTTTTCTGATGGTCTTAGGCGACCGCTGTGAAAAGGTCATTTGACCCCCAAAGGGGTCGCGACCCACAGGTTGAGAACTGCTGATATAGAGGAATAGTATATTCATTTCCTAGGGCTTCTCTAACAAATTTCCACAAACTGTAGTTTAAAACAACAGAAATAATTTATTCTCTCTCAGTTTGAATTCTGGAAATCCAAAGTCAAGATATTGTCAGGGTTGGTTCCTTCTGGAGGCTCTGAGGAAGAAGTTGTTTGATGCCTCTCTCCTAACTTCTTAAAAAAAAAGTGTGTACAGTGGGGCCTTGACTGACGAGTGTCCCGACTAACAAGTTTTTCGAGATACGAGCCGTCTCTCGGCCGATTTTTTGCTTTGAGTTGCGAGCTAAAATTCGGGTTACGAGCCAACTTCAGATACCCCACCGCTAGTTGGCGCAGCAAACGTCACAGTGAACGCCACAACATCAGCCCAGCATCACGTGTCTCACTCGTTCACTTTATGATTTGACATACGAGTAATTTGAGTTACGAGCTCTGTCACGGAACGAATTAAACTCGTAAGTCAAGTCCCCACTGTGTGTATATATACACACACACATATATATATATCTCATCGATTTCAGAGAGGAAGGAAGAATGAGAGATAAAACATCAACGATGAGGGAGAATAATTGATCGGCTGTCTCCTGCATGGCCCCACCAGGGATTGAGCCCGAAACTCGGGCATGTGCATGTGCATGTTCATGTGTCCTGACTGGGAATCAAACTGTGACCTCCTGCTTTATAGGTCGATGCTCAACCACTGAGCCACACCAGCCGGGCTCTCCTAACTTCTGATGGTTGCTGGCAGTCCTTGGTGTTCACGTTCCTTGGTTTATAGCTGCATTACTTCAATCTCTGCCTATATCATCACATGGGCTTCCTTGGGTGTCTTCCTCTGTGTATTATCTGTTTGGAAAACGAAACGGTAATAACAAACAAAACAAAAAAATAATCCATAGATGGAAATATCAACATTGGAATAAAAATAGCAGAATGGTTAAATAACTTATTGTACGTCTATGCAGAGATCAGTTAAAAAGAGTGTACTGGGCCTTAGCCGGTTTGGCTCAGTGGATAGAGCATCAGCCCACACACTGAAGAGTTCCAGGTTCTATTCCAGTCAAGGGCAGGTACCTCAGTTGCAGGCTTGATCCCCAGCTCTGGTTGGGGAGCATGCAGGAGGCAGCCAATTGATGTGTCTCTCTCACACCGATGTTTCTCTCTCTCTCTCTCCCTCTCTCTCCCTTCCACTCCCTCTAAAAATCAATGGGAAAAACCCCCAGAAAGGTCTCCAGGTCATATTATTAAGAATAGCAAGTTACAGAAAAATGATCTGTGGTTTGATCTTATTTTTACATTAAAAATACAAACAAACATTCTATGTGTGCATATATATACATATCTATAGTAATAAAAGCGTAATATACTAATTAGACCGGACAACCCTCTGGACAAAGCCGGGGCTGTGAGGGAAGCCTGGGTCCCAGGTGCCTGCCAGCAGATATAGAGCAGTGGTTCTTAACCTTCCTAATGCCGCGACCCTTTAATACAGTTCCTCATGTTGTGGTGACCCCCAACCATAAAATTTGTGATTATTCTCATAAAACTGATGGTGAATCTGAGGCTCAAAGCTCACATAGCTAGTCTTTGACAGGACTGAGAATTGAGCCTAGGTCTGTCTGCCACCTATGTGTCGTTTCTATGACACCTGAGGATAGTGATTTTATTCAAATATTTGAATCAACTAGGTTGACATGGAAAAGAAAAACCTCTAACAAAGGTGAAAGTGATCAAAACTAAGTAATATTATTCTCCATTTTGTGTTCTTTGTTTTAAAAGTTATTTTTAATTACAAATAACATACAAATGTATCCCAATCATATGAAGTGCAAATAATAGAGAACTTCAAGTCCAACATCATTTCTTTCCCACAATCCAATACTTGCTCCACTTTGTTGTGATGAGGATTAATTAAGGCAAAATGAAATAAAGTGTATAAAAGCTCTTATGGAGCCTCCCACTATTGTCACCTGCCATAGCTGGCAGCAAACACACTATGCAATAGAAGTCCTTCCTAGATTCCAAAAGGTTTCCTTATTATTTTTTTGCCTTTGCTTTCTTTTTATGTATCCATAAGTCTTATGAACTAGAAGTAGTGGTATTTAGCACCTTATTTATTTACATTAAGTACATTATTTACAATAGTTACCTTATTTTTAAAAAAAATATTTTTTATTGATTTCAGAGAGGAAGGGAGAGGGGGAGAGAGAAACATCAATGATAAGAGAGAATCATTGATTGGCTGCCTCCTACATGTCCCCAACAGGGTACTGAGCCTGCAAGGCCTGTGCCCGACCAGGAATCGAACCGTGATCTCTTGGTTCGATGCTCAACCACTGGGCCACGCCGGCCGGGCCCTTATTTATTTACATTTCAACAAACCCTGTGATTCCTCAGTTACTTAGGCTTGTTCTTCTCAGAACTGTTGGCCAATCCACACAGAGGTCAAGGAAAGGGACTCTACCTCTCAGTTGTCAAAGGGCCTATAATCACTCATATTGTTTTCTCTGGAGCTGGTCATAAACTCATTTTGGCTCCTTTATCTTAGTGCAACTCCTTGGAGAGGTTGTAGGCTTAAATTGTAGGTAACATGGAGTGCTTGTTGCAACTCTGCCCTCTCCCCTATTTAATACTGCTGGCCTTCTTAATACCGGTAGCACAGCCTGTGGGGTTAAGAACTAAAATTGAACACACTACTCAATGTGCTTTGAAATCTTCTAAGGAGTCCAGGGACCCACGAGATTCTTTGGTACCTACAAACTTCTGATCTCCCCCACCGATCATAAAAACTATGAGAACCTCAGTAGAGCTAAATGAGTTTTAAGGTAAGTGAAACTTCCTTGGAGTTTTTTGAAGACTTACTAGTCTGAGTCAGAGGTGAAAACATGAAATTATTGTAATTCTCAGGGAGGAAAAAGATGCAAATAGGATTTGATTCTCAGTGGCACCTTTTGACTTCTTTAAATAATGGTGAGGCAATCTTTCCTACTTGTAAAATGAAGGGCGATTGAAATGACCTCTCTCTCCAGTGGTATCAGTTATTAGGGGAAACTGACAAAAGCTCAATTCAAGTGAACAAATATGTATCAAATAGTTATTAAGTATCAGTCAAGCGCTGTATTAGGGACAGAACTTCCACTCCAGTGGGAAGGACTGACAGTTAAACATGCAGTGGTGAGGTTGAAAGGAGCCATGAGAAGGGCCTTGATGGTGGCTGTTACAACACTTAGATGGATGCTCCACCCACCTGCGAGGGCAAGGATGGGACTTTTCAGTCCCTGAAGCTTTCCCAGACAGAGCAAGAGATGCCTTAAGCAGAACCTGAAAAAATGAATAAAAGGTAGTTGAACAAAGGAGCAGAAGTGGGGTACAGAAGAAAAGTGGTAGTCAGAAAGAACCAAGAAAGGATGCGAAGAACTAGAATAGAGAGTAGGGCAGGAGAGATGAGCAAATGCACATTATCAGAAAAGCTAAACAATATAAAACAATAATAGATACGGTCGATGTCTAAGGTATTTTGAAAAAATGGTAAATTATTTTATGTGTGCTCCTTTGAGAAGATCACATCACACTGTATTTAAATAATGGGCTTAAGTGCCCAGCAATGATCAGAGAACTGACCTTCCTTAAATCAATCCAGTTGTCAGCACTTGGATAAACTCCTGCATCATCTGGCACAGAGCCTTGCCACTCGGTCTATATTGCTCAGGGCACTTTCAGATATTTGTTTCATTTTGTGACCTGCACTGATATTATCATCATCTTCACATGCTCCGAAGTCATTGTCCTGCTTTTGATAGGAAGGGTATCGCAAAGCTCAAGCTGCTTTAGAATGTTTCCTCAATAGGTCTGCCATGGTGGGTCCTTCCCTCCTACCTGGTCTAATACACAGGGGTGGGGCAAAAGTAGGTTTACAGTTGTGAGTATGGAAAACACAGAGTTTATTCTTGTATTATTATGTATTATATTATTTTCCATTCGAATGACTGTAACCCTACTTTTGCCCCTCTGGCAAACCCTAATTTAAAGCACTTTCTTGAGTTACATAATAAAGGCAGGAGCATTGTCCTCATATGTATATCCTTAAAATGCGTGCAACTGGTTTGACTAGGCTTTTCACTAAGTATAAATGAGGCCATTTACATTTTTACTGCCCAAATGATAACGTGGGCCCCCACTGATTTAACTGCTGGTCAGATATTTCTGCTTGTTCCCAAAAGGATGGTTTATATCAATTCACAATCTGTTCTGTCCACTACAATAATCATCCCCACCCTCTAAGTTCCTTTTCTTCTGCTCTAGCAACACAGTGTCTACCCATGTGCCCTTCCTGGTCTCCAAGTAGCTTGAAGAGACCTTTCTGCTGCCTTGCTAATGGTGCCAACCCCTCCTGATATTAGTGGAGGCCTTACCAACGTGCTGTCTTCTGACTCCCCTTATGCCTCCACCGTGCAGGAGCCAGAAGAGTGTCATGCTGAGTTGGGAGGAGGGATCAGCCCTCTTCTCAGCTCTGAACCACACCTTTCACCTGGAACCTAGACACCAATGTTCTGCCTGGACGCAAAGCTTCTCCTTCAACTCAACCTTCAATTTCCAGTCCCTAGGGTCAACTCTCAGCTTCCTTTCCCCACCTCTATGTCCTCTTCCCTTCCCCAAATAAAATCACAGAAAGCTTCAGAAAGAAAGCTTGGGGTTAACTAGCATAGAAAAGCATGTGGTCAGATTGGAGCATCTAGCATCTGCTGTTAACACACTGACAAGGTGAAGCATCTTCACCCAAGAACAAAGGAATAGTCTTCAAAGGTGAAGAGTCTCTACTTCCGGGTACAAAAGGAACCTGTAACTCTTAAAATGACAACTTCCTCCCAAATATTCATTTACCCAGGTTTCAAAAATCTTAAGGCCCAGGCCCAGCTAGGGCACCCTGAACACAAAGGAAGCTCTGCCATACAGAAGGAAAAGGATAGCTCTTTTCCGTTAACCCAATAAATTCCCAATAGTTTATCAGATTGGTAGAGGCACAGAACTGTTAAGACCAGTCAATGTCACTCTGGCTGGTGTGTCTCAGTTGGTCAGAGCATTGTTCCACACACCAGAAGATTGTGGGTTCAATCCCTGGTCAGGGCACAAATGGGAGGCAACTGATAGTTCTCTCTCTCTCTCTCTCTCTCTCTCTGTCTCTCTCTCTCTCTCAAAATCAATATAAATAAATAAAATATCAAAAAAGACCAGTCACTGTCCATGTATAAAGTAACTGGAACCAGAAAACTCTGGGTAGTTCCATTTGAATCTGGTAGAAAACAAAAAAGGCAGAGTGTAAGAAGGGAATCTTCTAAAAAAGAGATTCTAGACATGAATTGTGTGGAAGACAAACTCTGGCCTGATCAATTAAGCTGCAAATATTTTGTCTTTATGAATCACCCATAAGTTAATATCATCAACAAACTGAAAAAGTTGTCATGCATATACCTGACATAAGATTACAAATCTTAATAGTAAAGAGCTCCCAGTCAGAGATTGGAAAAATTAATAACCCCCATTAGAAAACTTAGCAGAAATTATGAAGAGAAAATTAGCTAAAGAGGAAATGAAAACTTAAAAAATGGTTAAAGAATAGGATAGCCCAGCTGGCATGGCTCAGTGGTTGAGCAGTGACCTATGAACCAGGAGGTCATGGTTCGATTCCTGGTCAGGGCTCATGCCCAGGTTGTGGGCTTGATCCCCAGTGTGGGGTGTGTAGGAGGCAGCCGATCAATGATTCTCTCTCATCATTGATGTTCCTGTCTCTCTCTCTCTCTCCCTCTCCCTTTCTCTCTGAAATCATTAAAAATATACAAAAAAAGAGAGAATAGGATAAAGGTTCATTGGGCACATTAACAAAAAATATAAAATAAAACAATAATTGCATGCCACTTTGTGCCAAGTGAACTTATTTTTGTGCCAGATTGTGAGAGGACCTGGATTACCATTCTCATAAGGCTGGAATTTATCTGCACATAATAGAAAGACACTGACAAATTATTTTAGTGGGAAAGTAACATCATCTCAGCTCCCTCCCTTTTTAAAAAAGGAAGATTAATTAGTCAGTGGTGTATACAATGGATTAGAGAAGATGACATTGCCTGCCATGATTATAAAGATGAGGGAACAGTTCCAGAAACGGTCTGTGCAGGTATGTTACTGGAGATCTAGCTGTGGAAAAACCCACGAGAAAGGACTGCATTATGCACTGACTTCTTCCATCCATTATACTGTCTCTCAGGTAGACTTTGCTGCCTGATGACTGATGCTAATGTACCATGAGACTCTGTATAAATTGACATCACACAAAAACAGCCCATAACTCATTTTTCAAATTGAACAGAAGTGTCCTTTTAAAGAAACTTCGCCTTTCCACAAAGATTAGGAGGCATTAAGCATCGAGAATTAGGGGATTTCCACTTTCAGAAAGTGCTTTTTTTCCCTTTTTTCTCAATGTCTGTGACCCGGGAGGAACAGTTTTCTCAGCCTCCTTAAAATGGCTATGCCATCCATTTTTAATGGGCCTGCTTCCTGGCAGAGATAGTCTACTGTAATGAGGCGTCCTTAAGTTTGGCTTTATTCCCAAGACAAAGAGTTTTCTGATACATATTTTTAAAATATTGCAACCTTCTTAGAAGAGCCATTCTCTAAAAGAACATCCACACTCTTTCTTTCAAAGAAATAGCTGAACAACAATTCTGTTTAATTGGCAATAACATTGAGCAAACTCCCCGTTTTCCTGCCTAGATTTCTTCTGTTTATTTCCTATTCTTTAACCACGTTCCCCTAAGGACATGGTGATGCAATGATGGCTTATCCTTTCCCAACTGAGGCCTGCTGTCATCCAGGCCATCAGCTCTTTTCAAGTGCTAATTCATAGTTATTACTGCATGAAAGTATTTTTTCAGAACTTTTCCAGGCAGAACTCCAGGTATGGAAAAACAGAATGTTTGGGCTATAGTTACTCTCTTACTTTTTTTTTGTAGGTGGATACAGTAGCCCTTACTGATCCCAACTATCCTTAACAGTGTCTTTCATAGAAACGAAAGGAAAAAAAAGTTGGACTATTGACAGAAATCAGGGAAAAGTTATGTGTGTTTCAAGACATGTAAAGAAGAGCAGCCCTCGGGGATCGAGGAGTGGCATGAGTATGGGACAGGAAATTAGGAACCTGAATTATAGACTCGGTTCAGCCACTAACTAGACATGTGACCTCTGGAAACCCTTTACCCTCACAGGGTCTGACTTTTCTCACTTGTAATATGAGAAATTTGAGCTAAGGTTAATTCTAGTTATGACCTTTTATGATCGTTTACTCTATTCCCAAATTCAGCATCTATGACTCAATTTCTGTCATAGCCTATATAATACGGAGCTAATATGCAAATTCATGCCATCAGGCCATAAAGGCTCAGACACTCAAATACTGGGGAGAGAGGAATGGGGACCAGCCAGAGGCTACACCTGTGCCTGCAGCTGGGGAGAGGGACAAGCCGCCCGCCCCACGGTCCCGGGCACACAACGGCTGCAGCTGCGGCCCTGGAGAGGGACGAGCCGCCCACCCCACAGTCCCCGGCGTCTGCGGCTGTGGCCCAGGCAAAGCTGCCCACCCATAGTCTCGTGCAGCTGTGGCCGGCCCGGTCCTGGGTGCCTGCAGCAGGCCAGAGGGAGGGAAGCCCGGGTCCTGGGTGCCTGTGACCACCCGGAGGAGGGAATCCTGGGTGCCAGGTGAGGCAGAGGGGGTTAGGGGCGATCAGGCTAGCAGGGGAGCAGTTAGGGGCGATCAGGCAGGCAGGCAGAGGAGTTATGGGCGATCAGGCAGGCAGGCAGGCGAACAGTTAGAAGCCAGTGGTCCTGGATTGTGAGAGGCAGTCGGACATCCCCTGAGGGGTCCTGGATTGGAGAGGGTGCAGGCCAGGCTGAGGGGACCCCATTCCATGCATGAATTTTTGTGCACTGGGCCTCTAGTATTCAATAGTTCATCAAAGGGTCACTGTTGTGTCTCCCCTGTCCCAAACTCAAGCCCTCTTCAAGCCTGCTAGCTCTCTTAGCTGCGTGTTGAGCACTGTTCAGCTTGAGCACCACAGTGGCAAACTCTGTGAAGATGTCTCAGGCCCTTCGGGCAAGGGATGCCATTGTACAGCCATCTCTACTCTCTCACACTAGGCTGAGTGGCAGAAATGAAGGTCCCAGCAGGCTCCCTCGGCTCTCTGAGACAATGAATGAAGAAGATCCTAGCTGAGGGGCCCAGGGAAGGGCATAGGGGTACTAGGAATTACAGTCGATCCTTGAACAACATGGGTTTGAGCTGTGTGGGTCCACTTATAGTTCAATTTTTTGTGTGCAATAAATTCAGCTTATTTACAGTTAAATACAGGTTATTCAATGGCAGTTGGTTGAATTTGTGGATGTGAAGGGCCAACTGTAAACTTTTTGAGGAGTCAAAAGTTACACATGGATTTTCATTTGAGCGTGTGTGTGTGTGTGTGTGTATGTGCCCTTACCCCTACATTATTCAAGAATCAACTGTATTAAGTGGGGGGTGGGGAGAAAAGGATGGGAGGAAGGAGGAGAACTCTAGGTTAGTATTTCAAAATATTATCCCATTACATCAATAATAATGAGTATTTAATTCTTGATTTTTAGCACAAGACAGCAATAATAAACCTGTAAACTATTTTGACTTTTTCATTCCAAAAATTTAGCTAAAGTAGAATAACATTTTCAAAAGTCCAATGTTGCCCTGGCTGGTGTTTCTCAGTGGTTAGAGCATTGCCTTGCACATCGAAGTGTTTCGGGTTTGATTCCTGGTCAAGAACACACACCTGGGGTGCAGATACATATTTTTAAAATATTGCAACCTGGCCCCTGTTGGGGTATGTGGGGGTGGGGGAGGCAACCAATCGATGTGTCTCTCTCACATCAATGTTTCTCTCTCTCTCCCTCCCCCCCTTCCATTTTCTCTAAAAATCAATGGAAAAAATATCCTCAGGTGAGGATTAATAACAAAAAAAGTCAAACGTGTCCATATAAATAGTGAAACTGAAAAGTGGTAATGTTGCCTGGTACTTCTATTTCCCTTTCCTTTTCTACTCTCTTTTTCTGTCTTTTTCTGCTTTATCTTCCTGGTGTTGCTTCTGTTATCCTAGTTTCTTCTGTCCCAGGGGAAAAAAATGAGAGCAATTCATTCATGCTAAAAGTCTTTGTCCTAGAGAAGTATTTAAATTTTAAAAGAGGGCAGTAGGGATAGCTCATGTTTAACACACTTAAAGTGTAATTAAAGAAAATTGTAGGGGAGAGATTTTTACCTTTTTCTCACTACAGGAGTAACCACACCATGTTCAGGTAAAGAAATGGGCATTCTCGCCCCTCCCCTGAAATGCTGGGGCAAATCAGATATGGGAGTATCCCTCAGGCAGAGTGAGCTGATGTGTGAGAGTGTCTGCAAGGATGTGAGGGGCAGAATTGCAGAGCTGCTGTCAGAAGGAGCCACTTAGAGACAGGCATGGAACCAGGCTGGTCCACCAGACTGTTAGGACGGGTTGAGAAGCATGGAAAGGGCTGAGGTCTGTCACAGGGAACAGGAAAGGAGGTTTGCTTTATGTTCCTCTTTGTGTGTGCTATAGGCTCAAAGACACTGAGTCAGACTGGTTAGAGGTCATGACAATATGATGACGGAAGTTTCCCTCTTTAGAGTTCTTGAAAAGTTCCTACCATGCAAATATGCTATTTCTTGCATTTTGAAATACATTCAGAATTTATTTGCAAGAGTTACTATTTGGCATACTCCTTAAGTACCAAGCATAGTTCATCTTAATATAATGGCTTTCAGATGTATCTTCTTATTAACTACTAGAGGCCCGATGCATGAATTCGTGCACGGGTGGGGTCCCTCGGCCTGGCTGGCAATCGGGGCCGATGGGGGCTAGCCAGTGGGCGCAGGTGAGGTTGACTGGCTGGGGGCAGGGGCCACGGGAGGTTGGCTGGCCACCCTGATCGGGGCCATTGGGGCCAGGCCTGGGGGAGGGACCACAGGAGATTGGCTGGCTGCGGGCGGTTGGCTATGGGAGTGCACTGACCACCAGGGGGCAGCTCCTGCATTGAGCTTCTGCCCCCTGAAGGCCAGTGCATGTTATAGCAACCAGTCATTCGGTCACTTAGGCTTTTATACATATAGATAGTCTCTGTACAAAAGTCTGTCTTAGTCCATTTAGGCTGCTATAACAAAAATACCAGTGGTGTGTGTGTGTGTGTGTGTGTGTGTGTGTGTGCGTGTGTGTGTGTATGTGTGTATGTGTAGCCGGTTGGTGATTCTCTTTCATTGATGTTTCTGTCTCTCTCTCTCTCGACCTTCCTCTCTGAAATCAATAAAAAACATATTAAAAATAAATGCCATAGACTGGGTGGCTTTTAAATGACAGAAATTTATTTTCACAGTTTTGTATTCTGGGAAATTCAAGATCAAGACACTTGCAGATTCAGAGTCTCATGAGGGGCCTCTTCCTGGCTCACATATAGACATCTTTTTGCTGTGTCCTCACATGGAGAAAGGGCAAGCGAGTTCTGCTGGGCCTCTTTTATGAGGGCACTAATCCCATTCAGGAGGGTTCTACTTCCATGACCTAATCACCTACCAAAGGCTATCAGATTGGGAGTTAAGATATCAACATATGGGCTTTAGGGTGATACAAACATTCAGTCTACAACACAGCCTTACTTCCAACATCTTTCAACAGAGTTAGATCCTTTCATTTCACCTTTGGCCCAGAAAAGTGGGCCAGAGTTAGTGCAAAAGGAGTCACCGAGAATATTCTCAGGCACCCACTGTCCAGCCTGCCCTCCCCACAGCTCATTCAATGTCTCCTTCCTAGACTTAGCTTGCTCATTGCATCTGCATCTGCTTAGCCAATCCTCCAGGTGATTGGCTGGTTGTGATTCTGGACTTTGGCACCATTTCCCCTACCTTCCCGATTTCAGGTCTTTGCTCTTGGTCAGATTCTGAATGCTTATACCAACTCCTAGGACCTCCCTTTGGTTTATTATTGCCCAGACATGAGGACTTTGGTTAAGGTTATTAGGGTGATGGGGGTCAAGATTGGGATTAGAACCCAAATACAGACATTTAAGCTATAATTTAATTTCCTCTACTTGTTTTTATTTATTGAAAAAGATACTATAAAAAGACAGAAACAGACTCATAGATACATAGAATAGTTAATGGTTGCCAAAGTGGAGGGGGGTTAGGAGGCTGAGTGAAAAAGGTGACAGGATTATGAAATTCAAATTGGTAGTTTCAAAATAGTCATAGGGATGTAAAGTACAGCATAGGTAATATAGTTAATTATATGGTAATAACTACTAGTATATATGGTGCCAGGTGGATACTTGAAATATCGAGGGAAACACTTTGTAAAGTATATGATTGTCTAACTGCTATGCTGTATACCTGAAACTAATACAAAATAATCTATGTATATAAAGGCCTAAGTGACCATCCGACCGTTCAACAGTTTGACCGGTAGCTATGATGCGCACTGACCACCAGGGGGCAGACGCTCAACGCACAGGCATGGAAACATGGAACAGACTGATGAATCTCAGAGGGAAGGGGGGGAGGGTGGGAAGAGATTAACCAAAGATATTATATGCATACTAGAGGCCCAGTGCATGGATTCGTGCACTGGTGGGGTTCTTTGGCCTGGCCTGTGGGGATTGGGCCGAAACCTGCAGTCCGACATCCCCTGAGGGGTCCAGGATTGTGAGAGGGTGCAGGCCAGGGCGAGGGATCACACTGGTGCACGAATCTGTGCACCGAGCCTCCAATATTAAATATAAACTATAATTGAAAAATAAAATTTAGAAAAGAAAAGATGCTGTATTTTGGAAACTAAACATAACTCTATAAAAACTCAGGAGTTTTTATAGTTTGTTTGTAGTCCTACCATCACTGATGGTTGGTAACTGGAATAAAAGAAATAATTTTCTCTGCTTCCATTTTCCTAGGTGACAATCAGAAAGACAGTTTCACAAACACAGCCCAGTCTTGCAGAGCAGTCTTACCTTAACCAGTGTTACTCAGAGAGCAGGAGGTCAATGGGCACAATGGTTAGAGCCTGAGTTTTGGGGCCAGAAAGGCCCTCATTGGAATCCTGACCCTTCCATTTATCAACTCTGTGCTCTTGTGCGAGACGACCAAATCCTCCTCATTTTTGGTTTACTTCAACCATGAAACAGGGGTAGTAATACTCATCTGAGAGATATTGTAATGATCAAAGACAAGGCATAGAAATCTCTTGGTCATTCAATGACTGCTCTTATTATAGTGAAGGAAGATTGAATTCTAGTCACCCTCACAGCTGGCAGGCTCCTTATCATGTCATGATGGACAATATATGTATATTCCTGGATTCCAAGGCCCAGCTCAGGAGGGTCTGTGGTCGCCAGTGTGTTTCACAGAGGCCCTTCCCAGACTTCCCTTATTTTTGCCAAGTAGAGATAAATGCTGATGGAAACTGTCACTTGTCACATTCCCAGGAGTCAGGCATCTCCCTAATCTCACGGTTTCTCTCCAAACGGGGCTGCCAGGGAAGGCAAATCAAGAGTTCGGTCAACAAGGAGCTGCGGTTTTGGCATCGCTCCTTTGCCCACTCATACAGATGTGCCTGATGTTCAGAGGTAGCTTGGAGGAACAGCGGGGAGGAGCCCAGACATTTTAATAGTAAAATATACTTTTACACATTAATTTGAAGCAAAGGCTTATATGCTGGTTTGATAAATATTACGCTTTCACTTGTGACTATGGCCAGAATCAACCACAGTTCTGATCTGCAATACCGCAGAGTAACTGAACAGGAATCCTGGGAAAAGGTTCTGGCCCTTTAAAATTCACCTCAATAAAATTTGTAGAACTTCCAGGTATTATTGCTGACATGGATCCTCACTTCCTTACTATATTGCTTCTCATTTCCTTATTTCATTACCAGCTTATTTCAAAATAGGAGCTTACCTCCTGCTAGTGACCATCAGAGTGACAGTGATTTCATAAGGTCATGACTCTTCACTCCGTCCCTTCCACTGTCCTTCAGTCAGTCATGCAGAACGGTTTGTTCAGGCAGTGCCTCTACTGTCTCAAGTCAAGCCATGGAGAATATTAGAATCTCTGTCACCACAGACATTATCATCACGGAGTAGTGTTTATCATAAATTCATCACTGCACAATGCTAAGGGAAGGCAGGTAGGCAGAATAATTGCCCTGAGTAAAGACTGTCTAACACAGATAATTTCACAGAGCCCTCTGGACCCCCGTGAAATACCAAAGCAGGACCTTCATAGGATGTTAATTTGTAAGAAAGGCAAATCATATAAATAAAGGGGCAGGAGAGTTGGTAATATTCTAAAAGTTATTTAATTACTTACAAAATATATACTGCTATCTCCTTACCTTTAAGGTCTTAAAAAAAGGGAAAGTGGGAGGTAGTGTACTATAGTTCAGTGGTTTCTAAATATATGTTTTTCATGAATTAAATTTAAAAACAAAAACTGGAGGGATGAAAATAAGGTTGCCAACGTTTCTGCGAATTTTGCCAGGTGAGGAAATTAAAAAGAGATTTACTATAAACGACTGCAACAATTTCATGAAGAAAGACATTTGAATACCAAAATTAAAGGGTGGGCATAATTTCAGAATAAAGAAATGTCTTTCAAATAGAATAATAGTGGCTAACATTTATCGAACATGTGCAAGGTGCTATTCTAAGCCATTTGAATGTACTATTTTACTCATACAGCCTTAGGTAGATACTGTTATTCCCATTTTACAGATGAGGACATTAATATACAAAGAGGTAATGTATCTAATGTAACACAGTTAGTAATGGTAGCATTTGGATCCATTTCTCCAAAGTCTATGGTTTTCAAAGCTATATGATTGGCCTTACTAATGCCTTACATTTAGCTTCACTAAAAAAAAAAATGGTTATAGAACTTATTTTTAAAATTTTGAAAGCAACAGGTGAAAACCTGGTCACAGACCTGCACTAGTTTAAACATCAAGATATCTCTAGAAGAGTGGAAGTCGGAGTCTGGAGTAGGCTTGGGCCTTAGACTCATGAGGGGCCTCAAATTAATTAATTAATTTGGGGGGGCTCACATTTAGACTTTTGATGTTATCTTCAAATATTGTTATACAGATAGACACAAAGAGACAACAATTAGTTTAAAAGACAACCAAAGAAAAAGAGACATATGTACTACTCTTCGTAATACTTTAAGCAATAATACAAAATTAAAAATAAATAAATAAATAAAAAATAAAAGACAACCAAAGAAGTCATTCACTAAACTTCTTTATACTTGCGTGCTATCCGCAGACATACCACCTGTAGTGCGCTATGAATTGATATTTTTCCAAAGTAAATTTTGTAATTATCTTGTCAAAGGTATCATTCTACTGGTAGGAGAGAGAGTACTGATTTCGCATTCCTCATTGTCTCCACACAGGGGATGCACATCCATTTCCTTCTTAGAAGGGGCAGGCTTGCCAGGATCCCTTTTATCTTTTGCCCCCTCATGCTTTCCTCCTCCAGGGAAATAAAATATCTTCCCTGATTGGTGAATCTCTTTGGCTCTGAGCCTTTTGGGTTTATATTTCAGATCCAATTTGTCTCCAGGATGCCCATTTCCTTGGCTCTTCCCTGTGGTTCGCCGACGGAGGCAGCTTTACCCCTGTTAACGTAAAAAACCATTGAAACCTGTAAAGAATTTTTGTGAGTTTATTTGAGCCAAACTGTCGACATATGCCAGGAAGCAGAACCTCAACGAATTGAGATGATGCTCCGGAGATTGATGGGTTACATCTGTATTTATACATTGCAATCAAAGGAAAGGGACGTAGGTGGGTTACATGAAATCCATTGGTGATAGACTAGAAAGGCGGGAGAAAGCAAAGCAGGGGGAAACCCCTGGAATTGAATAAAAAGTAAAATGATGGACACATACTTAGGTGGGTGCAGGAACAATTAACATGATCATGAAGGAATTTGTGGTATCTGTCCTGGTGCCCAGCACATTAGGTTGTGCTCCACTGGGTCCGGAAAAAGGGAAGTTACAGGTTACCTAGACATTTCAAAGGGTATGTTATTATAGATGCAAAAAGACAGATATGCTCAGTTAAGGTAAATCTTGACCTTGTCATTGAAGATACCAGCCCAGGAGGTGACTATGCACCATAACTGCTTTTAGTTAAAGTTTAATTTCAGACCATCCTTTGTGGTTACTTTAGGTCTCTTGAGTCTGCAAGACTGCTATGCAGGCCTTCCCTGAGCCTGTCAGGTTAGCATGTGGTCCCTTTCATCCACACCCCTAAGGAGAGACCTGCTGTTTTGGAGTTGGGGTGAATTCAGTTTGGGAGGGTGTTGTTATAAGCCCCTTTGGCTTCATATCTAAAGTCACATCCAATTGGCTTTTTCTAAAGCTAACAGATTTTCTGTCTCTTGTGTTTTATTTCTCACTTGGCTATAGATTTTGGAAGGAAATAAAGGAGCTGTTATTTATTTATTCCCTAAAATCAAAAGCTGTATAGCATCTTACAATTTTAAGTTGGAGTTTGAATGGGACCTTACGAAGTCATCTGTAACCACATCCAAGCTAAAGACTTCTATAGAGTAATCATCCTTAACAGTTTTGCTCAGCACTTACTCTTGTGACAGGCACTGGGCTGCACACCAGCATGAACGATCTCATTTAATTCTTATAGCCATCCTACGAGATGGGTACTGGTGACATCACCATCTTACTAATTAGAAACTTGAAGCTTGGAGAGGTTAAACGATATGCCCAGAGTTACAGAATGATTCAGCAGTAGAGCCCCATGGAAGGGTGAGTAGGATAGATTCCATCCCAGTCCTGTACAGAAAAGAGAAACACTGAACAATTAATCAAATATATAATTGATGACAGCTGTAATGAGTGCCATGCCAGGTGCTAAGAACACATAACCTCTGGTCTGAAGGGTCAAGGAAAACATTCTTCCCTGACAAAGTAACATTCAACTGCAAACCTCAACAGTGTGTAGGAGTGAGCAAGGCAAAGGGTTGGTGCATGGATGGTCTGGGAGTAAGGACGAGGCGTGAGCATTATTCCAGGAAGAGGGTACAACAGCTGGGTTTGAAGTGAGAAGGGGTGTGGTGGTCTATTGAACTGAAAAAGGGCTTATCTTATGCAAAGAAGATGAGGGAAGAGGTAATACTAGACGAGGTTAGAAAGCCGGGTTGGGGTCTTGTTAGGCTTTGCAAACCATGCTAAGGATTTTGAATCTTATCTCAGGAGTGATGGCATGCCATTGAAAGGTGTAAATAAAGAAAGTGACAATTGTGTCCATTTCCCTCTGTAGCATCCCCTGTTTCTAATTTTTGAATTCTGACTACATCATAGAGAACTTTTCTATTGGGTCCTAATCTCTCTTTAACACCTTGAGGTTTTGATGAGCTACTCATCTCCCTCTTAATAAGGGGGAGTGTGCGTGAAGTCTGTTCAATAGTTCTCAGCCTTGGGTGCTCCTTAGAATCACCTGAAAAACTTTAAAACACTCTAATGCAAGGCCTTACTCAAGACCAATTAAGTCAGAATCTCTAAGCACGAGAGTCTAGCATCCATATTTTTGTAGATACAGCAGCTTCTGTATCAGTTTAACATTTATAAAAACCCCATTGATTCTAAATCTAGGCACTGTGTTAAATACCCTGCATACAAAGATGAGTAAGTGTAATCAGCTGTTAGCAGTTGTGAACTCTTCAGAAGTTGTAGCTTCTGCAGCTGCTACAAAAGGCAAATGAGCTTGGGGCAGCCCCAGGAGGCAATGAAAAGAGTCCTTGAGTCAAGGTCAATGAAAATAATAAAGCATGTGCTCGCATATCCACATTGTTTCACCTGGTCTTTCACTGCATCACCACTTGTAAGGAAACCCTAGAAATCAGGAACCCAAACTAGGAAAGGTGGATGCTCATTCTCCTGGTACCCAGTGTGAGAATTCAGAGCAGTGGAGGCAGATGCCTGCTTCAATTGCTCTCCCTACCATTGCCTGGGAGACGTGGCCAGAGAAAGGAGGCAACACATCCATTTATTCTCTTATCCGAACACCTATTGAGCACCTACTTTATGCCAAGCAGTGTGGTAGGCATTGGGGCCACAAAGATCATCCACATTTTCTGAACTCAACTTGCTCACAGAAGACAAGGGATCCCACCTGATTTTTAATTTATTTATTGTATCAGAATAAAAAATGCCTTCTGAATATATTTCAATGAATAAAAATGGATAATGAATATTCAAGTGCTTTGGAGGTTGATGATAGGTCAAGAGAAAAGTCTTTACCTTGAATCATGAAACCCTCAAGGTTTGCTATGTATGCTACCAAGTTTGGAACGTATTTTCAGAGGGCAGCAGTGATTTCTTTTTCAGTTGTTTTATGTGTATCTTCCAGCATTGTGTCAGGCACAAAAGGGCATTTAACAAATGCTATGTTGGTTATGATTAAGTGACTCTTTCCAAGCTTAAAAGGATACTTTTTTTTTCTGGACAAAGTTTTGTTTTGTGTTTAAAGGGCATTCCAGTCTTAAAACAGATCATGTTGAGGCCAGTAAAGTTTTGAAAATTTGAAAAGAATATAGAACCATGTCTTAATTTTAAAGCTCTGAGGGTAGTTTACATTTATGATGACCTCTAAGATTTCAACCAGAAAAAAGCTAGGCATCTTTGTTTAATAAATATACAGTTTTCATTGAACTGTTTAAGTGCTCCGCTTACTTGGCTCCACTTTGAGATAAAATGAAAGACATATTTCATAGCCTTAGAGAATTTTAGAATTGGGGGAGAATCCAGAAGACTTAGAGAGATTATTCTGAAATGTACCTGCGGGGGCCTAGATGCAGTGGTCTGGACAGGACCTAGTCACGAAGGTTTAAGAAGCTCTCCCGATGACTCTGATGCCTGTTCTAGCTTGGAGTCCCTGATTAAGTCCAATCACTATATTTTATAGATGAAGAAATTAAGACCCAGAGATCTGAAGTGAGCTACTCAAAGCCTCACAGCTAGTGACTGAACTTAATATTGTACTTTCTATTATAACACATAGATATCCATGTTTCTGCTAGTATTACCATAGCCTCAATTCCACTGATACAGTCTTTGGTCTCTAAATAATTATAAAAACATTTTTTCTTGCCCTAGTTGGTTTGGCTCAGTGGATAGAGCGTTGGCCTGCAGACTAAAGGGTCCCAGGTTCGATTCCCATCAAGGGCACATGCCTGGGTTGAGCAAACTGTTCTTATGCTCTTCTTCTCTGCTGTTTTTAAAATTGCAAATTGCACAACTAACTTAGCCCATGAATAAGCTGAAAAAGGAGCAGTGTGGATGGAGATCGGTGTGTATGAGTGTGTGTGTGTGTGTGTGTGTGTATGAGTGTGTGTGTGTATGAAGAAAGGAAAAGAGATATTGTGAGAGAAGAGAGTTCTACTGAACTACTGTGGGTAACCAGTTTATCTTACTATCACTTCCAAATTCCCATTCGACAACTAGCCCCTTACTTTTTCCTGTCCTACGCAGCTAGCTCTCTTTTTATTTCGTAGAAAGAAAAATGTTATATACTAATGTTACATTAATTATTACTAGTACCATAAAAAGCATTAAATACCAAGTGACAAAAGGCCAAATTTCTAGAAGCTCAAAACCTTAAAAAAGTTTTCATGCTATGAAGCTATCCATGATTCCCTCCTGGAAACATGACCCCTTCTAGACAATAATACAATTTTGCCTATGCTCTCCTAATGGCACGTGCCATCTTTGTACTTTCTACTTTGTACCCTTAATTCCACAATGCAATGTAAATGCGTTGTGGCCAGTACATTTAGATGTCTGCTTTTCCCAGAGCCCTAATAATCTGCGTAGTAGACACTCATTAAGTAGTACCAGAAGACTGATGAACCTAAAGGGAGGGGAGTCACTACTTGATAAAGAATGTGGCATAAAACATTAATGTAAGGCTTCAACGTACCCAGTTTCATTAAAGAACTATTCTCACATTACATAGCAATTAGACAGATGCTTCCAGAGGGAATAGGTTTCTTTCAATTGGTGTGTCATGTCATGGGGCTTTGAAAGGAGATACACTTAATGATTTAAAGAGCTCAAAGGAGAAGTTCCCTACCTCTCTAGGAACGATAAAAATAGAAGAGGTGAAGGCCACAATGAAAACCTTTATGGAGGCTCTCTTTATCTGTATTCTCTGATACAATAACATGCCAACTTGACAATCTCTCAGACACAATATAACCTGGTCCCAAGTATTGACTACTTGAGCTTCTCTACCTCCGCGGTTCTCAAAGTATGGTTCTGAACCAACAACTGATGGTTCATGTTGCTTGGGAACTAGCTAGAAATGTAAAATTTCATACTCTCTTGGGACCTACTGAGTCAGGAACTCTGGGATGGAGCCTAGCAGTCTGTTCTTATTTTATTTTTTAAATATATTTTTATTGATTTCAGAAAGGACGGGAGAGGGAGAGAGAGATAGAAACATCAGTGATGAGAGGGAATCATTGATCAGCTGCCTCCTTCATGCCCCCAAGTAGGGATCAAGCCCAAAACCCAGGCTCATGTGCCCTGACTGGGAACTGAACTGTGACCTCCTGGTTTGGTCGATGATCAACCACTGAACCACACCAGCTGGGCTAATTTTTACCCTTCTTTCCTTTCTTCTTTTTTTTTGTTAATTTTTTTCTCTTCTTTCTTCCTTCCTTCCTTCCTTCCTCTCTCTTCTCTCTCTCTCTCTCTCTCTCCCCCCCTCTCTCTTTCCAGACAGGGACAGCCCCTTCAGGCCATAAGGGCAAATCATGTCAGCCTTCTCTAGTAATATTAGAAACTGCCTGGTGTCCCTTATTTTCCAAGCTGGATGAGTTTAGGCTCTCCTTTATAAAGCAAATGGTCCTGTTCAGACCCTGGAAAGCAATTCCAATTGAAAAGTCAAAGTTAAAAAGCAGCCATACATCCCCCCACCCCCCATCCTTAGTTATCCCAATCTTATCTATAGCCTTGGGTCTCTCAGCTCTTAA
Organism: Myotis yumanensis; assembly: GCF_028538775.1. Taxonomy (NCBI): domain Eukaryota; kingdom Metazoa; phylum Chordata; class Mammalia; order Chiroptera; family Vespertilionidae; genus Myotis; species Myotis yumanensis. The sequence goes on along the minus strand of NW_027223752.1, from coordinate 46,149,333 downwards.
CCCTTAGCTCCACCTTGAAATTTGAAAAAAAAAAAGCTCAAAGAAAATCAACCTGAACTTAACTCCAGACACAAAGGAAGGAAAGGAAAGGGAAGAAAAGAACATCCTTCCAGCCAAAGGGCAAGGATCTCCCACTCTCCACTGGAACTAGTAACCTGGCAGGGAAAAGCCACTGAGAAGGGCCTTGTGTGAGTTTGCAGTGTTCCTGGGTACATGGACGCTGTCTTGCAGTTGGCGGGGTGCCTAACGCAAACTTCCCTGGTCCATAACCGACTCATCCTGTCACAGGAGTCTTTAGCAGTGAGCGCCCTAATAGCTTTTAAATGCTTCACCTGTGCCCACATAGTGCGGCAATCCACAGAGAAAGAGAACAAACCAACAAACCCATGCCCGGAGAAAAAGATGCAGGGAGGAAAGAGAACATAGTTATGTCCTTCAAACCAAGGTGGTGAGGACAACTGGCTTACCAGTGATGAAACAATTGGAGTCACAGTAAGAACAATCCGAGTCACGGCGCCATTATATTGTAGGCAGCGGGGATGGGTTCAGCACCTCGGTACTTGGGTTCTGGCTAGGAACGAATTCAGAGCCAAGATCCAATCTGTAAGAGAATATTTATTTGGTAAATCACAGAGGGAGAAGAAGTAATTCCTAGAAGAAATGGGCTTAGGAAACATGTTATAGAGGTAAAGGAAGGGCCCTTGGCGTTGGAGAGTGAGGAAGCTAATGACAACGTGCTTGGGGCAGGGAAGGGGTGGAGAAAGAAAAGGGAAAGGCATGGGTGTGCTCCTGGAGGGAGAGTGCCCTAGCAGTCTGTTTTTGTTGTTGTTGTTGTTTTTTTTAAATGATTCACCTCCAGGTGCTTCAGGCTACAGTTTGCTCCATCCTGACCATCCCAGTGGCTTAGATCACCTGGGGAAACCTCTCTTGGGCTTTGGGGAGAAAGTGAATGTTTGTGGAGAAGGGAGTAAAGTTTACTCTCCTTTTTTTTATTCCATTAAAAGAAAAAATACCCCAAAGGTCTCTGTACCAAAATAACACTTAAATTAAGAGATTTGCTAGTTCAGCTGAGAGCTGGAATAGTGCTTAGTTAGACACTGTGACTTGATCTGCGTGCATTGGGCTGAGTCAGCCTGAGTCGGCATTTATCCTTTGTGATGGCATGAAGGAGGGGTTCAATAAGATAATCGATAGTATATGAACTATTTTAAGAAGTATGTTTAATTCATGTACTTATGTTACAGAGGTCTCATAGTCAGTTAATGATAGAGCCAGGACCACAAACCAAGATGTTGCCATTCATAAAGGAGTGCTTGTTCTAGGGATTCCAATACACTGACTACAGTGCCTACAGTAAGAAATACCTTATACCACTCAGTACTTAGATTTCAACATTATCTTACATGGGATGGATGGTACACCAGTGACCAAGATGATATCCTGCCCTCAAGGAATTCAGTCTGATGGTTCACAGTCATCTTTATAGCCAAGTTCTAGTTGAAGACCCAATTGAGGCAGGATAGTGGGAACCTAGGAAAATTCCTTGGCAAGTGGCATGGGGAAACTGAGTCAGATAGCTGCTTCAAACTGGCCTCATCCAGCACCCTGACTCACCTGCTTTCTTCTCTCTTACATAACCACTACCTTAAGCATTAAGCCCGCAGGACAAGGAGATTATGATCAGCATCAAATAATCTTAGGAACAAAGCCTTGGGTCTGTGGACCACAGAGATAAAAACTTTGGTCAAATTAGAGATAACATCTAGGCCTCAGTTGTGTTTCAGCTCCACCCCCAGAAAAGCAGCAAAACCAGACAAAACAACTGAGATCCTTCCCTCTGACCTAAAACTTTTAGAAAACAGATAAAAACCCTTAAGACAAAGAACCAGTGTGCACGCATCCTTCTATTCATGCCTGCACTTTCTTTCTTCAGGCATGTATCTTCGCTTTCTTTCTACTAAGCTCTAAGGGTCCCCACAAAACTTGCAACCAGGGAAGCAGTGGGCAGCAGCAGCTCATCCTGGGCTAACCCCCTGAACCTATCTCCAAGGGTCCTTCTTTTGTCTCTGTAACTTATTTCTCCTGGCTCACTCCTTCTGCTTCTATGACTTTCTTTCTAAAGGGCCAAGGCAGCTCTCTGAGCAGTGTTATGCCCAGATTTCAAGATCCCCAAGAAACCACATCAGGGAGCCAGCCAATCCGATGCAAAAGCATAAGAATCTGTATTTCAAGCTAGCTTGAGCTCCCGTCCACCAGACTCACCGACACAACGACAAGCCAAGTGGCCGAGAGCCAGAACCCCGCGTAGAGACGGGTTTTAAAGGGGGGGTTGGAGTAAGGGGAGGAGAAAGGACTGTGCTCTGCTGATTGGCCAGGCGCAAGTCGATGTCTTGTTCCTGGGTGTGGCTAGCAGAGTCTTAGACTTCCGGGAAGAAGCTCCTTGCCAAGCACGTGGCCAAGGTAAGATGGAGGACGTAGCCCTTACCCTGGGGCAAGATGGAGGGCGTAGCCTTTACCCTGGGGCAAGGTGGAGGGCCTAGCCCTCGCCCTTTCAAGCAGTTCACTCGATTCTTCTCTTCAAGAATCTTTTGCTTTGCTTGCTAAATAAACTTTCTTTTGCACTATTGCTCTTAGTTTTGAACTCTTTCTTTGCCAAATTCAAGAACAGAGGTCCAGTATCGCCAGCAACACTAATTATACTCATTCATTTTATTATCAAAAGTTTCCAGAAAGTTATCTAAAAATCTATTGTATTGTTAATGAACACAGTTCAGCCAACTAAATTTGAAGATCTATTTGGCTTAATTAAGCTACTCATGAATCCAGGCTTATCCCATCCAGCAATTAGAAGGCTGCTCCAAGGCATTGTACAAAATGAAGGTGTTTATAGGAAGCAGGGTGGGACAAGGGAACTATTAACAAAAGAAAAGTAAGGGTTACTTTTAAATTAGGACATTTTTTAAGGGAAAGGGAATGACCAGGGTTTTTATCATGCAGATTGCATTTTATGTCTATTGGGGGTAGTGGTTAAAGGGTGAATGGAGGGGTGCTACATGACAGAGTAACTTACTAGAGTTGACCAGAAAAATTCCAGACTGGTTGATTCATATTCTATTTCTGGGCAAGGTTAAACAGCAATCAGGTCAAGCATTAAATCTAAGATTGGTAGATTTAGCACAAGCGATGCCATTTTGGGCCTGTGGTTTTCTCTTTGACAGTATTAATTAGAATTATTTTGGTTGCAAGAAAGAGAAACCTACTTGGACCAACTTAAGCAAAAAGGGGTATTGATTACAGTGGATTCAAGAAGGAATTTGATAAGCAGGTCTCAAGAGGGTAGAAACCAGGGCCTAGAGCACTGTACGGAGCCTGGGAAGTCCGCCTTCTGGGTTTCTTCCCCACATGCCTCTCTCTGCTAGCCAGGAACAGAGTGGCATTTTTGTTTCACAGGATACATGGGAGGAAAAAGCCACAAATAGTCATGAGTTTCATGTTGCATGTAGAACTACCCAGTGAAACACTTGATAATTTTCTTTTATAAATTAAAAAAAATAACAGCTTTATTGAGATATACTTTTAAAATCTGCATACTACAAAGTTCACTTTTAAAGTGTACAACTGTGTGACTTCTTGTACAGTTGATCATTCATGGGCTCGTGCAGAGTGGCGAAGAATTTGAATTGCCGGACATACACAGTGCCAGCCAATGTTGCAAGACTTTGATACTAAAGACAAGCGCCCCTTTTTGTGGTCTATTTAGTATACAGTTTTTCATTTTTGTGCTTTTTTGGGGTGATGTTGCTATTTCAAAAGGCCCCCTGTATAGTGCTAAGGTGCTATCTTGTGTTTCTAAGCAAAGAAGGCTGACGGAAAAACACGTGTTAGATAAACTCTTTTCAGGCATGAGTTATAGTGCCATTGGCGATGAGTTCAATGTTAATGAATCAACAACGCAGTACATTCAGAAAAAGGAGAGGAAATTTGCTGATCTTCCCCTGGGCTGCTCTGGAAAGCGCTAAACTAACATCCATAGCATGTGATGAAGCTACGGAGAAGATGGAAAAGCAGCTAACTTTGTTGGTCCACGAGATAGCAACCAGTTTTTAAAAGGCACAAATAGAGTTGATAGCATTGTTGTGAGGCTGAAAGCCAAAGAAATTTACTGTCACATTACCCAGGGTGAGGAAGATGTTCAACTCTTCTTAGCCAGTGTTTCGGTATAAAGAAATATTGCATACAATGAATGTTAAGAAATACATATTAAATAAGCTGTTTTTAAACAGAAACACACATAAAACAAGGGTAGGTATAATGAATTGATGAAATGTTATGACCAGAAGCTAGTGGGAATCTAATCCTGTATTTCCCAATGCTGAGCACTGGCTCAGTATTGACTAATTTAGTGTCTGTGACAACTTTATAGAATAAGACTACCATGAAAAATGAGAATGTATTGGATAGTCACAAAATTATGCTTCAATCACCACTGTCTGATTCCAGAACATTTCACCATCCCTCAAAGAAACCCCACACTCATCAGCAGTCACTCCCCATCTCCCTCTGCCCCTAGCTCCTTGTATCTACTAATCTATTTTCTGTCTCTATGGGTTTGCCTATTTGGAACATTTTATGTAAACAGAATCATGCAATATCTGGTCTTTTGTGTCTTGGTTCTTTCACTTAGCATAATGTTTCCAAGGTTTATTCACCTTATTCCAAAGTGGCTACACCATTTTAAATCCCACCAGCAATGTATGAGGGTTCCAATTTCGCCACGTTATGCCAACATCTGTTTTTGTTTTTTATTACAGCTACCCTAGTGGGTGTGCAATGGTATTTCTTTGGGGTTTTGACTTACATTTCCTTAATAACTAATGATGTTTAATATCTTTTCATGCACTTATTGGCCACTTGTGTATCTTCTTTGGAAAGATATCTATTTAAATCCTTTTTCCATCTTAAAAATTGGAATATTTGTCAAGTGTCAGAGTTCTTATTTTAAAATATATTTTCATTGATTTCAGAGAAGAAGGGAAAGGGAGAGAGAGATTGAAACACCAATGATGAGATAGAATCATTGATTGGCTGCCTCCTGCACACCCCACACTGGGGATCAAGCCCATAACCTGGGCATATTCCCTGACTGGGAATCGAACCATGACCTCCTGGTTCATAGGTTGATGTTCAACCACCGAGCCATGCCATCTGGGCCAGAGTTCTTTTTTTTTTTTTTAAATATATTTTATTGACTTTTTACAGAGAGGAAGGGAGAGAGATAGAGAGTTAGAAACATCGATGAGAGAGAAACATCGATCAGCTGCCTCCTGCACATCTCCTACTGGGGATGTGCCCGCAACCCAGGTACATGCCCTTGACCGGAATCGAACCTGGGACCTTTCAGTCCACAGGCCGACGCTCTATCCACTGAGCCAAACCGGTTTCGGCAAGGCCAGAGTTCTTTATAAATTTTGGACACAAGTCCACTATAAGATATATGATTTGAAAATAGTTTATCCCATTCTGCAGATTGTCTTCTTTATATATAAAGATTTTTTAAAATTGATTTTTGGAGAGAGGCAGAGAGAGGGAGAGATAAACTTTGATGTGAGAGCAAAGGAATGATCGGCTGTCTCCTGCACACCTCCTACCAGGGATTGAGCCCACAACCTGGGCATGTGCCCTGACCGGAATCAAACCAGCATGGTACGATGCCCAACCAACTGAGCCATACCAGCCAGGGTGGGACTGTCTTTTTATTTATTGTTTTTTTAAAATAGACTTTTGACCCAGATACCAGAGTTTCACTGGTTCAGTTTGCACAGGTGTCCACTTTTCAGGTGATGGGGCAACACTGGCAATTACTTCCTGTGTAACAATGTGAAGTAGGGGAAAAGAGAATTCCCAGAAAGGAGATTGGGCAGGAAAGGCAATCAAATAGGGAATCACTACAATTATATAGAAATTGTGTTATTTTCTTTTATTATAGGAAGGTATAGCCCAGCCGGTGTGGCTCAGTAGTTGAGGTCACAGTTCAGTTCCCAGTCAGGGCACAAAGGTATACACAACTACTCTAGAGATTATGGATCACTAATGCTTAGAGGACCAAAGATATGTTATTTACTGATAATGACTTTTTAAAAGACAATAGCCATCTTAAATAAAAAAATGATTTTAAAATGTCTGATTTCTGATGAAAGTATATAAACTGAGGACAGATTCAATATTTAAAAATTAACCATTTTCTTTATTTTTAATAGAGATAAAATAAATGACACTTTTAAAAAGCATTCTCTTCCTTAAATAATATTCCCTTCTTCAAAGTTTCAAAAGATGCTCCAATAATGTTCCTAAAAAGTAGCATTGTCTAGGTATAATGTACAATCATAGGCAAAAAACACTGAAGAAATTTCAAATTTGTTCTAAGTCTGTACTTTAAAGTTAACAACTTACAACAGAATTCAGAAGAGTCCTTTGTGGTGCCTTATCTTCCTTGTCCTATTAGCCTCATCTAAGGAGAGATATAGCTTAATTTTATCCCTTTTCAATACAAACATCCTTTTATTTTAATTTTCTTAATGTTATGAGTAGAGTTGTATTCCTCAAAAATTCATATGTTGAGGTTGTAACCCTCAGTACCTTAGTATGTGACTGTATATGGAGATAGGGTCTTTACAGACGTAATGAGGTTAAAATCAGAGTGGGCCCTAATCCAATATGACTGGTATTCTTATAAAAAATGGAAATTTGACCTGGCTGGTAGGCTCAGTGATTGAGCATCATCCCATGCACCAAGAGGTCACTGGTTCGATTCCCAATCAGAGCACATGCCTGGGCAGTGGGCTTGATCCCCAGTGTGGGGTGTGTGGGAGGCAGCCGATTGATGTTTCTCTCCCATTGATGTTTCTATCTGGCATGCGGGTTAGGGTTAGGGTTAGAGTTATGGTTGCAGGAGGCAGCTGATCAATGTTTTTTTCTCTCTCTCTTCCTCTGTAAATCAATAAAAATATTTTAAAAAAAGAAATGGAAATTTGGACACAGACATGTACAGAGGGAAGACCATGTGAAGGCACAGGGAGAAGACAGCCATTTGCAAGCCACAGCGAGAAATCTCTGAGGAAACTAACCCCAAAGACACCTTAATCAGAGACTTCTAGACTCCATAAATGTGAGAAAATAAATTCCTGTTGTTTAAGCCAACGGGTCAATTATACTTTGTTAGGGTCACCCTAGCAAACTAGTACAATTAATGTTGTTATAGAGATTATGTTTTTAGGTATCAACTTTTTCCCTGTATCTGAAAAGGGCTGTTATAAGGGCTTTGACTCAGTTCTTATTTATACACTAACTAGAGGCCAGTGCACAAATTCGTGCATGGGTGGGGTCTGGCCACCCGCCCCAATGGGGGCCGATCGGGGCCAGGCCAGTGGGGTGGGGGTGTGGGGGGTGAGGAGACATGGGAGGTTGGCCGGCCAACTCCGTCCCTGATCGGGGTGGGGGCGCTGATCGGGGGCCGGGCTGGCCAGGGAGAGGGGCCACTGGAGGTTGGGAGGGGCCGATCAGGGCCCCAATCGGGCTAGTTGGCTGCCGCAGTGCACGTCATAGCGATCGGTTGTTCTGGTCATTCAGGTTGCTTGGCTTTTATATATATAGATACCTACTAATTAAAGTATGTTATTAAGGCAGATTTAGAGGAAAAGCTGCCTTGACATGTTGTTAAAAGAGTAGCTTTTGTAAACAATAATATAAATGAAGCCACTTTAAAATGGAACTGGAGCCCTAACCAGTTTGGCTCAGTGGATGGAGCGTGGGCCTGTGGACCAAAGTATCCCAGGTTTGATTCCACTCTGGTTGGGGTGTGTGTAGGAGGCAACCAATCAATGTGTTTCCCTCATATCAATATTTCTCTCTGTCTTTCCCTCTCACTTCCACTCTCTCTAAAAATCAATGGAAACAATATCCTCGGGTGAGGATTAAAAATAAATAAATAAATAAATAAATAAATAAATAAAATAAAATGGAGCCAGACTGCCATGCCAGAGGGAGGAATTGCCTTGCACATCTCATACCTCAAATCTTAGAATGTTAAAAACAGGGCAAAATAACCTTTGGATTAGATCTAAGCAACCTAATTTCTCAAAGAACTGTTTGCAATGATAACAAGAAAGCATTTATTGTGACTGCTGGACTAATGACTAACATTGAAAATTGAAAACATTATTAAGAATTAATATCACTATATTATGTTACCTGCACCAATAGATATGCCTTCCTTCTATTGATGTAACTGTTCCCCTCCCCCTTCTCATAAATACTCACTGCCTTTGTCTCCTAGCCAAAACATTCTTTGGGCTTCTGCCTGAATCAATGATTCTCGAATAGCTATTCTTATTGATCTCAAATAAATGCCTGCTTGCCTCTCACTTTAAAAGGGTATTTTATTTTTAGGTTAACACTGTATATATGATTATAAGTTATGACAAAACTCTTTCAAATTATCATGCAAATGTAACTTTTTGCCAGCTAGTTCTCCTAAATTAAAGTGAGTTGACGAAGGTTTAATTTTGCTAATTTAACAACTCAGGGAATTTATTTTTGTTCACAATTCTTCCTTTTATTCTAGCCAGTCTTTTTGACTCTTACATAGCTCTGACTATGGGTTGCACTATAGTCTGAATGTTTGTTTCTCCTGAAATCCTAACCCCCCAAGCTTCCATGTTCCCACCCTTTGCAAGACCTCCTACCTTCATAAGAGCTGCCTCCTAAAGAAGCAGTAGGACACTCAGAAGTTCTTTAAGCTGCTGACCACTTTTAATAGAATTTCCTACTAAATTAAAAAACCTTTGTTGTATCCAAAGCATTCCAAAAACATGGACTTATACAAAATGTGTACATATTAACTCCAGGCTAACTGACCAGTACTGATAGGTGCAATGAGTTCCGCCACTGGCACAGATTTTTGCCTCTGGCAAGGGATCATAGTTTGAAGATGAAGGGAGACTGTTATAGAATATCTTGCCTGGTATTTTTCTGGTTCAGTTTTAAGGTATGATTTGTCAATAAACAAGATTAAGTATGAGTTTTATAAAGGTGTTTTAGGAAATCTGTTTGGGGACATGAATAGTTAAAAAACAGGTTGATCAGCCATGAGTTTCTTTTTCTTCAGGTAATGAAAGAATAGCATAATTTAAAGGACCACATGATGAATGGGAGAACACAATAGGATTTTATAAGTGGCAACCCTACTAGATGAGAATGTTGTATATTTTTAGTGTTTAACAAAGATTATACAAGATGATTGACCATAAGGTTTAAAGCAGACCCTAAAACAGTGGTTCTCAACCTGTGGGTCACGACCCCTTTGGGGGTCGAACGACCCTTTCACAGGGGTCGCTTAAGACCATCAGAAAACACATATATAATTACATATTGTTTTTGCTATTAATCACTATGCTTTAATTATGTTTCATTTGTAACAATGAAAATACATCCTGCATATCAGATATTTACAGTACGATTCATAACAGTAGCAAAATTACAGTTATGAAGTAGCAACAAAAATAATTTTATGGTTGGGGGTCACCACAACATGAGGAACTGTATTAAAGGGTCACAGCATTAGGAAGGTTGAGAAGCACTGCCCTAAAACAAGATCAAGAGCAACCTTTAACAGTTAAGCTGCTGCCACTAGTGCCCTTAGACAAGGCCTGTAGGCTTTGCCACTGAGTCAAGAGACTGTATTAAGTTATTGGTGTTTGATGAATTCCAAGGACTCATCTAGAATTTTCAAGTAAAAAATAATAGAAAGATTTAAAATTAGGCAAGCCCAGGCCTGTTAATGTTTAAGTTCACAGGAGAGTGGCTTGGTTACCTATGACTTAGTTAACTCATATCATGGCATGGCAATTTCAATAGCCAGTGAGATCCATAAGTCTTCTTAATTGTTTCTTATTCCTAGTCTGGGAAATTACTAAATAGTTTTATTGTCTGTCAAGAGTAAGGGATTTATCTCTGGACAAACCAGGTCCTAGCTAATGACAAAATTATAACTTCTCTTTGGAAATCTTACCTCTTTCTAAGCTAAAACAATAAGTTGATAGAAGGGTTAGTCTTTGAGCTTATCTCATCTTTGGAACACAACAAAAAGGTCATCCAAGTATTACAAGAGAATAGAATTACAGATCCTGGTTGAGGGCTTGTGAAATGCAGGAGGGAAACCTCAATTAACCCCTGGGGCCTAAGAGTTCAGGTGCAGTGTTGATTTTCCCAGGAGATGGCAAACAAGTACTATTTTGATCAAAAGGGACAGTAAAGAAAGCAGAACGCAGGTCTACAACTATAAAATATACAACCTCATAGACAACAAAGATGAAATAGTATTGGCGTTTGCTAGTACAGGGACAAACGTTCTGAGTCTTGCTTCTTAAAAATATCCAGCTCATAATAATCAATATCCCAAAAGGCATATTGTGGGGTGGCAAACTCTGCTTCCCCTCAGTCCTACCTTTGAAAACTTGAATGAGAAATTTCACATTCCAGATGCTAAGGTGATAGATTGCTCCATATTTCATGGAACCAGCTACTCAGTTCCTGCAAATGGGTCAATTCAGTTGAACTGAATTATCTCATTTCAGGAGGTGGTGATGCAGGTGGGTTCCCAAAAGTTAGGCCTCTATTGTGTAAGCAAGCAATCTGGTATTTAATAAGAGGCATTGCTATGGAAACAAAAGAAAAACAAAAGTTAATGACTGAAGCAAATTATAAACCAGTTTCTGAGCCTGGAGGGCAGTCAGTCAAGATTTCTAGCTGTCAGGCTCAAAGCATCTTTTGTAGTTTGAACTGTCTCTGATGATGTATGTCATTGGGTGTTCAGGCAAAACTTTTTAGTTGTTCTCACTACCTCAGGCATCAAAATTGCCTAAGTATGAGCTATTGTGGCCATTTCTCTGAAGTTGACATCAAGTCATCCAGCTGCAGTTTGCAGGGCTTCAGGAAAAAGGATGATTATAGTTTTCAATGACCCTAAGTTAATGCTGGGACAAAATTGGAAATGTTAGTTTGGAGAGTTGCAGCCAAATATTAGAGGAAACTAGAAGAATTCAGGATCCAATCCAGTTTATTTATGTAAGTAGAAATGAAGCTGAACATATTTTCCTATCTTTAGTCTGTGTGTACTGCCTATTCATATCTTTGCCCATTTAAAAAAAATTGTTCATTTTGGTAAGATTTGAGCTCTTTGTTTATTTAGGAAATTATTCTTTAATTAGTTGTGTGTGTTATAATGTTTTCTCACACTTTAAAAACTTTTCTTTGGGAGTTTAATATGTACATGTAGTAAATATTATTTATTGCTTCAGACTCCTTTCTTCCCCCTGTATTTTATTCATTTTTTTTGCTTCAGACTCCTTCTTTTCTGTATTTTTATAGATTCAGTTTTATACTTGAAAGTCTTTTATACTCCAAGAATACTATTTGAAAAAAACCCTCAACCATGTTCTGTTACTTTCATAATCTTTTTTTATGTTTGAATCTTTGACATATTTGAAAGTCATTTTGATGCAATATGTGAAGTAACGATCCAGTTTTATTTTTTCACGTTCTACTTGTTCAATATTGACTATATAGGGATTGATCAGTTACTTGTTTGGAATCTTTAACTTTGTTTTTCCAAGTCTTTGTTAATGAGAGTACTTCAATTTCACATTAGGGTAGTCTTTAGCAATTCATTCTGCATATTGTTTGCCCACAATTGCTGGCTGACAGCCAACGAGAAAAAAATCCTACTGAAACTAGAACAGACTACAGCTGCCTTCACATAGCAGGGGAGTGGCATGATTCACAGCAGCAAAGATGGCTCTTTGTTTTAAAAATATTGGCAGACTTTTTGGATGGGAACAGTGGAGCCCCTCTTTCTCCACCCACCTCACCCCAGGGCACAGTCTGGAAGCTGTGGGTAGGTTAGAGGTTGGCGGCTGGGAGAACTAGGGGCCGGGACAAGGATCCTGGGAGAGAGATGGGAGAAGGGGCAACAAGCCGGAGTCCAAGGGAGAATACAGTCTGCAAGAGACTGCCCACCAGGTAGAATGAGTAGTGGCTTTTCAGGTCAGTGGTTTTTCATATTCCATTTTAAAGTTGCGTGCATTTCATTATGCTATAATCTCCTTCTGTTGCCCTTTCCTCCTACAAAAGCCTGCCATACACGCCAGCTGGTATTAGTGGTGCTCTATGGGGAGGGAAGAAAGTGAGGGTGGTATTTCCCACCAGGGCAGAGAGAGATGGCAGCAGCTACCAGAATACAGGGAACTGCAGGGCTCCAAAGTGGACCCACCAAAACAGCCTCCCCCCTCCTCAACTTCTCTACTCCAAACACACATGAGAATGTATCCTTTCAGGGAAGGGATAAAACTGGAAATCAGATTTTTTTTTAACCTGTGTTTTAAAATAGAGCTTGACACACAGTAATCTCTCAATAAAAAGTTGTTGCAATGAATGAATAAAAATCCCACCAGAGGTTCTGAACTGCCCACAGTACAGTGTATTTGGATGTTAAAACAAAAGGTGAACCCAGAAGGCTGGAGACTTGGGAATCTAGCTTTAATTCATCAGCTCGGAATCCTGGCTGCTTTGGCTCTTGTCTCTCATGAGAGATGTCTGTGCACAGGTTTGGATTTAGTCTCACAGGTAAACAATCTGTGCCATTGCAGTGATGAAGAGCTCTTCCCAATCTTTAATTACTTCCTAATCGGAATCTCAGTTGAAAATGGCTCTTTCACTGCACATTATCATTACACTGTCTATGTAACTCAATCCCTCAGGGGAGTTATTTCTGCCATAAGGTGGCTTTGGGGGCTCAAAGACAGCCTCTAGCCAGAAGTTTATGCTCTCACATGGGGGAGGGGGGCATTTAATTTTTGGAGGGGAGAAGACACAGGAAGTCCTTTTGTGACCATGGTGAAGACGTATATCTCAATAAGGAATGGCCTTTGTGAGTCCAGCAAGATGAGAATTGGAACTCTGATGAAGAATCCCTTCAGAATCTTGGGTGTCTCACTACAGCTGTGGTTCAGGTGATCCTCAGTACATGATTGACACCTCTCTCCTCCTCCAATATAGGAAGCTAGGTAAGAGGCCATTTATACCTTCACCAGAGCTGAAACATGGCACAGAACAAAGGGCATGGCTGTTTTCCAATTGCTAGAAACTTGTTTTAAAGGTAGATTTACTTTCCTGGAAGTGCCTCATGAAGTAAAAGAAATAATAATGAATACTCAAGATGAAATGATAATTAGCACTTTGGGGCATGTCCTACATGCCAGGCCCTGTGCTGAGCCTCTCCTGGCATTTTCTCCCATCCAGCACTTTCTCCCAAGTATCGGCCTAAGAGATTCACGCTTTTCAGTTCTGGTCCAGGAGATACTAGATGAGCTGGATTAAGGAACTCTCTGTTTATCCTGTTAAATTCAATCTACTCAGATTTGGCCTGTTGGTGCACACATTTGTGACCTTTTCGTGATCTAATTCAGCCATTGACCATTATTTCTCTTTGCCATCTTCAAGTTGTCTGAAGATCATGGAGCCACAAATACCCTCATTCAAAGAGCCTATAAAAGCATGAATAAGTAGGGATAAAAATAAAACTCTACTGAATGCTTTTGGGAATCTCTCTCTGGGGTGACCTTAACTCATAACTCAGCATTCTTTGGGTTTGGCTCTACCTATACATTTAAGCAGTCCACATTTATCCATCTTGTCCACAAGAGTATCATGATTGCTGAAATGCAGATTTATAATATTTATAGCAGCTCTGTGATTTCTACCACACCACTAATCTTAGAAATTTTTGTTTGTCATGAGTGTTCTTGAATTCAGGTTAGTTCCTAATACTCACAATTCCTTCTTTAATATCATTTAAAAAGATATCTTTTAAATAACCTAATTATAGAATTGAATTAATGATGGGGCTTTTCTACCACCCACTTTGGTTTTATAAAATACATATTCTTCCCTTCGTTGAAAATCAGGAATAAAAAGAGGTATTCTTCATACTTCTTCTCTTTTCTGTGGGCTGTCATGGATGATGATCTTAGAAAAGTTTCAGGGAAGGGATAAAACTGGAAATCAGATTTTAAGGTGTTAACTAGAGAGGAATAAAAGCCAGATCTTTGATTCCTGATGCTTTTTAAAAATACGTTCAAAGCCTCTTTTTGTTTTGAGTTCAGCCATAAGAATAAGAACTTCAGTCCATTACAAAACTTATTTCTGGCACTTCTTCCTGTCAGGTGGTTATTTCATAACAGCACAATTTATTGAACGTGGCACCATTCTTATCCTTTCTTATATTCAAGTCATGCTTTTCAAAGATGTCTTTAACAAATAAAATTGCTTTGATATTAAGATTATCAGAAAAGGAACATCATAAGAGTTGTACATAGCCCTGGCCAGTGTGGCTCAGTTGGTTGGAGCATCATCTCATACATCAAAAGGTTGTGGGTTTGATTCCCAGTCAGGGCACATAACCAGGTTGCAGGTTTGATTCCCCATTTGGGGTGTGGAGGGGAGGCAGCTGATCTTTTGTCTCTCACATTGATGTTTCTCTCTTTCCCCTTTCCTCTCCCTAAATTTTTTTTTTTCAAAAACAGTTATACAGCCCTAGCCAGTTTGGCTCACTGGATAGAGCGTCGGCCTGGGGACTGAAGAGTCCCAGGTTCGATTCCGGTCAAGGGCATGTACCATGGTTGCGGGCACATCCCCAGTAGGGGGTGTGCAGGAGGCAGCTGATCGATGTTTCTCTCTCATTGATGTTTCTAACTCTCTATCCCTCTCCCTTCCTTTCTGTAAAAAATCAACAAAATATATTTAAAAAAGAAAATCTCAGCTCTGATTTTAAAAAACAAACAACCCCCCCCCAAAAACAAAGAAACAGTTGTACATAATGAAGAGTTTCAACTATTAGTCTTTCAAAGCTTTTCATATCAATCTTTTATTCTTAAAGAATCAGAGACCTGCAAGAGTCTCAATTCCCTGCAAGAGGCTTCGATTTGTTCAAATGCATAACTGAGCTTCCCTGTATCATTCTGAAAATCAGCTGCAGAACATTAGTATCTGGTGGGGGCAGACACTGCCCTAGCTATTGGGAAACAGGAAAGCATGAATAAGATGTGGGCCTTCCTTTCAGGAGGTTGCAAAGGAGCAGAGTGGGGTGGGGTGGAGACAGACATGGTGAGCAGACTCAGGACCAGCGCTGTGAGATGGCTGTCATATAGAGCTGTCTACAGTCTCTTGGGAGGAGAAGAGGAAGGTGAAACCCCCTCTCCATCTCATCTTCCCCCAGGGAGTATGATTTTGAGCTGGGTTTTGAGTAGTGTAGGTGTAGGGCCAATGGTTCTTAAAGTATGGTTCCTGGACCAGCAGAGTCAGCACCACCTGGGAATTTATTAGATGTCCCCATGTTTGATCCCTTCCAGACTTAGTGAATCACAAACTTGGAGGGTAGGGGCCAGCACTTTGTGTTCTAATAAGCCTTGCCTGGGATTTGATACAAGCTTAAGTTTGAGAACATTGGGTATAAGCATTTTCCAGGCAGAGGAGAGGGGAAAGAGCATTGCAGGAAAAACTGCACCCAAATCAGAATAAAGCTCATTCGCAGTGAATGAACTTTGCCATGGCTTGAACATAGTGTGTTGACTATACTGAGAAATTCCCCACAGTTTGCTCAACATTTTGTTCCATGCATCTCTATTATTCCGTGAAGCTTAGTCTTTCTCTTTTTAGGTCTTTTTTTGGTCATAAGTCATGCTATTGATCACATTTAAAAAGAGAGCTTTGTGTTTCAATGTATGGTTGTTTTTTTTTTTTTTTTTTGAAAAGTAAAAAACACTGCAGTCAAGCAAAGACTCTGTTATAATTGGAAAACATCATGATTTCTATAGAAATGCGTGGGACATAAAGATGCATAAGGACATCCTTATGTATCTTTAAATAACCTGCTTTAAATGGTCTTTCTTGGTGTGGAGCTGGACTTACATTGCCTATAACCTATAGGATAGGGTGAATCTGTAGAAACTAAAACCTCTGGGCCCAATCATCAATTCTAGTAATGCTAGTTTTTCCACTTTTATATTTTACTAGAGGCCCAGTGCATACGAAATCATGTAGGAGTAGCTTGCTTCCGCTTGCCTCAGCTGGCTGCCCCACCCATTGCCGCTTATAGCTCTCTGCTGCTAGTAGCTCATGCCCCCATCTGTCTGCCGCGAGAGTCGCTGCTCATTTGGTCATGATGGCGTTATGGCGTGACAGCCATGGGCTTTTTATATAAGAGACTAGAGGCCTGGTGCACAAAATTCGCGCAAGGAGGGAGGTCCCCTCATCCCAGCCTGCACCCTCTCCAATCGGGGACATCCCTCTCACAATCTGGGACTGCTGTCTCTTAACTGCTCACCTGCCTGCCTGCCTGATTGCCCCTACTGGCCCCCTGACAGCCTGTTCACCCCTAACCACCTCTGCCTGCCGGCATGGTCGCTCCAAACTGTCCCCCCCACCAACCTGGTCACCTGAAACTGCCCCCTCTGCTGGCCTGGTCACCCCTCACTGCCCCCCTCTGATGGCCTGGTCACCCCACGCAGCCTGGTGCTCAATTGTTTGGTTGTCCCTTACTAACCCCCCTGCTTTCCTGGTCGCCCCATGCAGCCTGCTGCTCAGTCGTTTGGTCGTCCCTCACTAACCTCCTGCCAGCCTGGTCACCCCATGCAGCCTGCTGCTCAGTTGTTTGGTCCTCCCTCACTGCCCCTCTGCCGGCCTGGTTGCCCTAAGTAGCCTGCTGTCAGTCATTTGGTCGTCCCTCATTAACCCCCCTGCTGGCCTTGTCGCCCCACTCAGCCTGTTCGGTCGTCAATTCGGTCATTTTTTCGGTTGTGATGGCCCCTGACTCTTTATATATATAGACTAGTAGCCCTGCACAGGAATCCATGCACCAATAGCTCGCCAGTAGCTTGCTGCCACCCTCCAGTAGCTCTCTGCCCACTTCCCCACCCTCCTGTAGCTTCCCCCACCCCCTTCCCCTGCTCCCCCCTCATAGCTTGCTGCCCTGCCCGCTCCTGTAGATCTCCACTGCCCGCTTGTAGCCAGTAGCTCGTTGCCACCCTCCTGTAGCTCCCTCTGCCCACTGCTTTGTCCTCCTGTAGCTCCCTCTGCCCTCCTGCCCCCCCTCATAGCTTGCTGCCCTTCCCCCTCCTGTAGCTCTCTGCCACCCACTTGTAGCTCGCTGCCCCACCCTCCTGCTGATCCGTGATCCGGTCATTATACAGTCGGTCATTACGCTTCACGGCTTAACAACCATTTGCATATTATATATTTATTATATAGGATTATAATATCCAGGAAAAAAACAAACATTTTTTTGCTTACCTTCCTCTCTCCATCTCAAGTTGAAGTGCTAATTAGGACCTTGGATGCCAAGTGGATGTCACTGAAGAGAGGAAAAAGCCTGGATAATGAACTATGAAATAGAGCTCAAAGAAAATTCCCATTCAAGAGCTAGAAGGAATCATAAATATCTAATGGTTCAGCTTTCTCACATTAGAGGCCTCTGAAAGCTTAAATGTGTGCTCAGAGGCACGCTGCTAATGGGGAAGGTGGAACCAGAAACCACATTTTCAAACTCCTTGTTTGATTCTTTGTGTCTATTACACGATGGACACACAGCAGACTGTACCCCATGGGGGAAAACAGACACTGTATGTGAGGGGTTGTAGTACATAATGATTGATTTTCCCCTTTGCAGTCTGTAAAGGGCTAGTAAATATATCAGGTCACATTCAATTTGATGGCTTTACCTATATATTTGTTGTTATTTCCCAAATACTTGTTGGGAATGAGTTACAGTGAGTAGATGATTAAAAAAAATTAAATACGAAGATAAATCAGTCCAATGCTGACTTCCCTACCAAGGCCCAGGTTTTATGTTCAATAACCTCCTGAATAGGTCCACCTGGACATTTCACATAGGCCTTAAAAAATAAACATTTCCCCAACTGTATGCATTTTCTCTCCTAAAACTTGCTTCCTGCCCACCCTTCATATCTATCATCATTCACTCAGAACCTTTAAGATCATCCTCAACTCTTTCTCTTCCTCTCACCCACACATTCACTCTGTCAATCACCAACTGTCAATTTCACCTCTTGTCAATCTTATTAAATATTTTTCAAATCCAGTGTTTCCATTGTCTTAATTCAGGCCACTCTTTTCCTTTATCTGGGCTATTGTAGCAGGCTTCATCTTGGTTTTCCTACCTCCACCCTTGTAGTTGGAAATTTCTCTTTCACACTCTTTCCAGAGTGATCTTTCTAAAGTGCAAGGTGGATCACACAACAACTTATGATTAAAAACCTACGATGACTCCCCATCACTAACAGGATAAACCTTAGCAAAGTACACACAACTTTCTATGATTTGGCCTCTGCTTACACCTTTATCCCCAACTCTGGCCACACTCTTCCCTACATTCCCATACTCCAGCAAGATCAGACCACTTGCTGCCAACCGAACACACTTATTTACCAACTTCTTTGACTGTCTGATGAAATCCTATCATTTAGCACAACTCACATATCACCTTCTTATCGACATGGTCTCTGACATCTCTCCACTCTTCTCCATAGCTAGAGTGAAATATCTTCTTCTCTGTATCTCTGAACCTTACGTATCTTCCATACGCTCATATAAATTCCTCCAACATTTTATCATGAAAATGTTTAAGCAGACAGAAAAGCTGAAAGAATTTCGCTGATTTTACAATTAACATTTTACTGTGCTTGCTTTATCATCTCTCTCTCCATCCACCAATTCATCTTTTAAAAATGCATTTCAAGTAATTTGCAAATATCAATATTCTTCCTTCTAAATAATTCATAAAACATATTATTCAGAGTTCATAGCATGTAGAGTTTTATATTTGTTTGCAGTTCTGTGTTTTTTAAATGTCAGGTCAAATTCACATACAATGAAATGTACACATCTTAAATGTCCTATGAGATCCACTACAAACTTACACATATGTGAGCAACCTAGACCCCTAACCTCACAGAATATTACCATCACCCTGGGAAGTTCACTCATGCCCCTTCTCTGGAAGTCCCTGCCTCCTCTCCCTTCAGAGGCAATGATTGGTCAGATTTTCTCCCAGTAAGTTTTGCCTATTATAGAACTTTACATGAATAGAAAAGTACAGTATGTACTCTTTTATGTAAGACTTCTTTCATTCAGCATAATGTTTTTGATTTTTGTTGTATGTATCAGAAGCTCTTTCATTTTAAAAATATATAACCGAGTAATATCCCATTATAGAGATATACCACAGTTTAAAAAAAATTGTCCAATTAATACGCATTTGGGCTGTTTCAGTTTCTGGCTGTGAATATTCTTACACAAGCCTTTTTGTGCATACATGTCTTCAACTCTTTGGGGTAAATGCTAAGATTAGAATTTCTGGGTCATATAATATTTACATTCAGTTTTATAAGAAATGGCCAGATTTCTCCCAAAGTAGTTTTACCTTTACACTCACATCAAAAACATATAGTTTCACATTTTTACCAATGTTTGGTGTTCTAAGACTTTTTAATAACTATTCTCGTGGATGTGTAATGATCTCTCATATGATTTTTTGCTTACTGGTCTGTCTCTATAGACTTTGACCTTCTTGAAATCAGGTGCTATACTCATCTCTATTATTTCCTGTGCCTAATAAAGTCTGACACAGTGTAAGGCTCAGTGAATGTTTGTTGAATTGAACTGATATGAATTGAATTCTCCTGTACACATAAAAGAAATCACCTTCTTTAATCATTTTATCTCGTTAGTCAAAGGGCAGAGTGAGATCTTTTTATATGCAGTAACATTAACATTCATATTAAGTTTAGGGTGCTATCCCCCTGAAGTGATCTGAGGGGCCAAGCATTTATTTTCCTAAATACTTGTTCCATTGCCCCTCATTTTATTTTAATAATTTCATTCCTTTGGGTCTTTTCAAATGGCTTTTCTGTTTTTATAGAGCCCTATTAAAGTGATAATCTATGCAAGAAGGATATTCATTAATGCTTTAATTACAACCAATAAAAAAGTAGAATGCAACTTGACTTTTTGACCCAAGGGATAGAAAGTGTGTTTGGAGTGAGTAGAGAGAGGGGGCAGAAACAGTTCATTATCTAAGGAAGGTGCCAAAGTCTAATAGTCTGGCAAAAGGACTTTTTTAGAGTGTTTCAGAAGACACACGATGGACCTTTAATCCAGTCTCCCAGCATGGGTACACCATGGCCATCTATCTTTCTCTTCCCCTTCTCAGCTCCTTCCCTTTCTTCTCCCTCCCATCCTTATCTCAGTTCACAGCTATATTCCTGGAACCTGAAGGGTGCCAGGCAAAATCTAAGTGTTCCATAAATATTTGTTAAATAAATGCAGGCTCTTTCCTGGTGTCTTTCAACTTTATAATGAAACTAGAGGGCCAGTGCACGAAATCGCATGAGACCCAGACCTGCCCTCTGTGAGCCGCAGGCCCCCTGACCCTCCCTGCATGAACTGTGGGCCTCCAGACCCACCCTGTGTGAGCCGTGGGTCCCCAGACCCACCCTGCACGAGCTGCGGGCCTCGCCTCTCATCGCACAAGCCGCCAGCTTCACGCTAGCCCCGCCAGCCCCGCCAGCCCCGCACAAGTCCCGTGCTGCATGAGCCTTGAGCCCTGAGCGGCTCTTGGGCCGGGGGGAGGGACCGAGAGGTGCTCCAGCACCTCCTGGTGACCGGTTGTTTGGTCATTCTGCGTTAGGTCATGACGGCCACAGGCCTTTTATAATATAGGTAATTATGATCAATTTAGGATCAATAAAATAGCTAATAGTATTTACTCTATCCTGGAGATATTTGTATGTAACGTTACAAAAAAGGCAATAGAGTTAGCCTTATCATGGTTTGAATACTGGTTCTGACTGTACAATTTTACACGTTACTTGAGAACTTTTAATCTGTTTTCTTGTGAGTAAAATGAAAATAATATCAGCTTGATTGTGCAAGATAGTTTTTTGATATTATGTGCTTTTTTTTGCTTTTCTCCCAGTATCACCTCTCATTCTCCCACCTGAATCACACAAACAAAAGGTTGGTTTTAGTTCTGTTTATTGCTTTGTTTTCTATTTTATTTCTGGTCACAGTGTGTTTTTTTTTAAAAAAATTATTTTTGAAGCATACCTAATTCTTTTTAAGTTTAAATTTTTTGAAAATTGTGGTAAAATGCAGGTAATATAAAACTTATGATCTTAGCCATGAAGCTGAGAGATGGCCTCCGCTTTTTCTAAGTGGGAGAAATGTCAACTGTTCAGAGAGAGTGTGGGAGGATGAGTAGGACGGGGGAGGTAATTTTGACAGTCCCAGTGTGAGTGGGAGAGTGAGAGGACCAGGAGCTGGGGGAAAGGTATTTCTGAGTGGCATTTCCATGGCTGCAGTGGGAGATTATGCATTTATTCTGGCAGCAATCCACCTGGCCGCCATGTGTGGGAGCATATGCAATGGATAATTGGACTGATCTTTGGGTGAAGAAAAAGGGGTCTGAGTATTCTGTCAAGAGCATAGCAGAGTTGAAGAACCATTGGGTCTATCTAGCCTGAATATGGATGTAGAGAGCTGATAAATCAGGTTAAGAGTGGGATTGTGGAATTGGAGCTCTCTGTGGGAGGTAGGAATTAATGAGGTCAGAATAAAGGAGTGAAGAATGGGAAGAACAGGAGAGAGAGAGAGAGAGAGAGAGAGAGAGAGAGAGAGGGAGAGAGATATTTTATTAGAGTTCAATAAGCAGTCTGAAATAAATCTTTTCAAAGTAATAATCAGAAATATCAGTGTTAGATTTTAAAGAATGATTGTCTCTTCTTATTTCAGCTTCTGTAGAAGAATGTTAGTTCATTTCTTTCTTCTCAGAGATTTGTGTGTTTTGACTAGACAAAATTAAGAAGTAGCAATTTATTTTCTAAGTCTGGTAATGAAAACTGGAAGATACTAAATCCTACATTACTGAATTGAAAATGTGAAATAACCCGGCTGGTGTGATCAGTGGCTGAGTGTCAACCTATGAACCAGGAGGTCACGATTCCATTCTGGGTCAGTGCAGGAGGCAGTCGGTCAATGATTCTCTCTCATCACTGATGTTTCTATTTCTCTCTCCCTTCCTTTTTGAAATCAACAAAATATATTTTAGAAAAAAAGAAAATGTGAAATAGATCTTCATATTACATTATTAGCACGGATTATAGTGAATGCTTTACTTGACATTTTAATATTAATATTTTATTCCTTGTATCCTTTATAGCATTCTGACAATTATAATGACATACCATCTATTTTCACAAACTGGACTAAAATTGGCTAATATACACGTTTCATAGAGGGGAATTTTGGCAAATATTTGACTATCACTAAATTATCTGAATTTGGTTGTTGATTTTGATCAAATGACTATTCTTGTTCTGTCCTTCCCTTCAACCTGAGTTTTATGTATTTAGGCAGAACCACATTTCTTCAGAAAAGTCATCTGGGTTAGGTCCCCTGAAACTTTTTGATAGGCAGACTTTTCATGTTTACTCCCCATCTTCTCTCCCTACCAGCAGTGAGGTGATGTTATTCCACTGGCTGCCAACCAAGGCTAGACTGACGAACCATTGAACTAGTGCAATCACTGCCACCTTTGACTCAGTCCCAAGCAATGCCATTTAATAAACACCCTCTATTTTATTAGCCATTCCTTCTCCCTTATCTAAAAAGCTCCTGAAAACAAAGCTCATCCACAAAGCCTTCCCTGATGACCATGGAAAAGATGCCCTCATTCCATTTGAATTATCCAAATATCTTGCTGTCCAGTTAAGGTTTGGCTTACTATTCCTATTCTGCCTCCTGTGAAACATTTTAAGTTCCATGATAATATGGACCAGGTCTATCCAACTTTTTAAGAAACTATAATCCTTGCCTGGCTGGTGTGGCTCAGTGGTTGAGTGTTGACCCATGCACCAGAATGTCGCTGGTTCAATTCCCAGTCAGGGTTCATGCCCAGGATGCAGGCTTGAATTCCACTAGGGGGCATGCAGAAGGCAGGCGATCTGTTTCTCTCTCATTGATGTTTCTATCTCTCTCTCCCTTTCCATTCCTCTCTCTTTAAAATCAACAAAAACACATTTAAAAAAGAAACTATAATTCTTAGTATGTTGATTTCTGCAATAAAGCACACACTTTTTCAGAAAGTTGATGATGACAATGGTGATATCGAGAAATAAAATTCTTATTTGCTTTCTACTGCTCACCTCATTCAATTATATCAGTAGACTGTTATTAAAATTAGTAATATATTTTTAGGATTTTAAAATTTGCCTTTAGGATGCAATATATGCTCCTACTATTATTCACTTTTGGAAGTGAGACTAACTTTCCCTTGAAAATGTAGAAGCTGAAGAGAAAAATAAAGGCTGTTTTTATTTCAACTGTAGTGGCTTAATTATGTATCTTTTATTTTAAGATGTCTCAAATTCGCTTTCTAAAATAAACATTTACATATAAAAAGCTTACGTAAATTCACGAAGGAAATGATAAGTTTTTCCCCCAGGTCTCTGAGATTCAAATCCCTCATGCCTCAGGTCTCAGAAATTGTATATTCTGGTTCTTTCTCTTTTCCAGAATGAGCAACAGATTAGACCAGGGGAGTAATAAATCTTGCTAACTTATTTCATTTTATTACATTTGTATATCTCGAGAGGATGATGACTGAAGGGGGAAAACATATTCCTAATCGTAGCTGATTATGCTGCACAGTTCAATTCACAGCAGGATTTTCTTTTAAAATGATAAAAATGCCCGTGATGAAATAGTAGCTTAAAAAAATTAAACAAAAAGTATCTTTTAATCAAAGTACTTAAGGCATATTTCACAAGGGATAAAAAGGAGACTAACTTACTGAAATAAAAATATTTCCTTGTTTCATAAAAGTTCTTATTTGGAAGCATTCAACAACTTCCTTTATAGTGTCCTGCACTTGTCATTACTCTCTCTTCTTTCTATGTAATTACATAGCCCCTTCCCTTTTCCTATTCCTGAAGTTCAGCTTATTCTCATTTCACTTCTACGGGCTTTGTCCTAAGAATTAAATATCTATCTATCTATATAAAAGCCTAAGCAACTGAGTGACCGAATGACCGGTCGCTATGATGTGCAGGAGCTGCCCCCAGGTGGTCAGTGCGCTCCCACAGCAGGAGCACCGCTCAGCTGACGGATGGGTGCCAGACACAGGGCTCATGGCTGGTGAGCGCGGCTGTGGCGGTACAAGCCTCTCCCGGGACTGACTGGGTGTGAGCCCATGGCAGGCGCAGTGGGGCCGGGATGAGCGCGAGCGGCAGGCAGGAGTGGCAGGTGGTGTTGGACTGCTGGTTTTGGCCCAATCCCCGCAGGCCACTGGGCCTCTGGTGTAAGAATAAGAAAATGAAAACCAAGGACTTAGTCTCTGCATATATACACATGTTGGGGATCTTCCTGATCAAAAGGGTTTAGCAGAAAGACCACTGATTTTAAACTTAGAAGAACTACATTTGGATATCACCTTACAATATAGCTTGTATGAACTTCAGCCAAATCATTTAAACTCTGAGTCTTAGTTCGTCATCTAAACTGGGCATAATATTTGTCTAAACAGCGGTTCTCAACCTGTGGGTCGCGACCCCTTTGGTGGTCGAACGGCCCTTTGACAGGGGTCGCCTAAGACCATCCTGCATATCAGATATTTACATTACGATTCAAAACAGTAGCAACATTACAGTTATGAAGTAGCAACAAAAATAATTTTATGGTTGGGTCACAACATGAGGAACTGTATTTAAAGGACCAGAAGGTTGAGAACCACTGGCTCTAACACATTTCAAAGGGTTGTTGTACCAAAGTATGTAAAAAAAAAAAAGACCTTGTAACCACGAAGTGCAGGACGAATATGTTATTATCACTACCATCATTTTACATGTGAGAAAACCAAGACTGGTCAGAAAGGTTAAGTATTTGCCCTAAGGACACTAAATTTGTTAGTAATAGAGCAGGAATTAAAAGCTGAATGTCCAAATTCTTAGTTTAAATTATTTTCTATTGACTCCTCCTGAAGAGTCAACCTGGCAGAGCTGTGTTTTTCTCTCTCATTCTGTGTGATTGGGTTTTGCTGGCCAGTAAATAGGCAAAAATTTAAATCATGTCTCTGTACTTCACAATTTTAGACTTGGATTTGAGGTGCATTAACTTCCTGAATTCAGAAGAAAGAGAGAGTTCATAGATGTCGTTTCCCTTTTGCAAGACTATTTGGTTGCAGGAGTTTGACTGCCCTTCTGAGGAGTGGGGCATGTTTTTGTGTCTGGGGAAGCCCCCTCCACTATGGCTTCTCTGCTGCAACACTTGGGGGCAGAGGATGTGTAGAAGCTTGTCATGTAGTGTGTGATTGCATATCTCCAAAATACCCAACACAATTCTAATCTGAAAGGTTATCACAGATGGAGTCTTCCAAAGCATCTCCTTGAGGTTAAGACATTGGATTGAAACCAAGTGTCCTTTATTCCAGAAAAGCGAGATAATGTCCTTACTGCAGGATGTTCTGGCCTCTCCTGGGCTTAAGTGGGAGGAGAAATTAAATGGGAGCAAGGAGGCCTGTGCCAGAGAGCCCTGTGACCAGGGGGAGGAAGTTTGTTTCATGGAGCGATAAAGTGAAGAAAAGTGAAAAATGTTACACAGATACCAAGTGGGCAGGACTGAAGATGATTTTGGCAGTACAGGCAGTATTTCAACTATGTACTTCTTGTTACCAATTTAGAGTTCTATCAAGTTGTTTCCTTTTAAAGCAAAAGCTGGAGGATATCAAGTGGGAAATAAAGGGCTGCATTGGAGAAAGTATAGTTTCAAAATCAAGGGTATATCTATCTATATAAAAAGCCAGTGACAGGAACACCGTAACGACTGGAATGACCAGTTGCTATGACGCCCACTGCAGCCAGCAAACCGGCCAGATCAGGGGGTGGGGCTGGCAGGCCAACCTCCTGCCACCCTTCCCCCCAGCGGGCCCCACCCCTGATTGCCCCCCCCACCCTAATAGGGGGTGGGGGCCGGCCGGCCAACCTCCCATGGCCCCTCCCCTGGCCGCTAACCTGCGATCGCCCGACCCCATTCGGGAAATGGGGCTGGCGGGCCCACAGCCCACAGCCCCTCCCCAAGGTTAGCTCCTCCCCGAATTGGTCCTCCACCTCAATTGGGGGCGGGGCCCATGAGCCATTCACCCACGGCCCCTCCCCCCAGCCAGCTTGGCTCTGATCAGGCCCCGATTGGGGCAGGCTGGCTGGCCAACCTCCCACCATCTCCTCCTCCCGACAGGCCCAGCCTCAATCTACCCTGATTGGGGCTGGGTCTGCCGAACCCCCCACCTGTGCACAAATTCATGCACTGGGCCTCTAGTAGTGATAGAATATGTTGAATAAAGTGAAGGCTCAAGTACAATTTATTGAATCTGACAAAACCAAGTGATTTTTATTTTTAAAAAAATATATTTCATTGATTTAAGACAGGAAGGAGGGGGAGTGAGATAGAAACATCAATAATGAAAGAGAATCATTGATTGGCTGCCTCCTGCACACCCTCCACTGGGGATTGAGCCCACAACCTGGGAATGTACCCTGACTGGGAATTGAACTGTGACTTCCTGGTTCATAGGTTGACACTCAACCACTGAGCAACACCAGCTGGGCTAAAATTGTTTTTAATTATTAGCACTTTTTCTACAATTTTTTATTTTCTTGAGGACATTTGAATATAGTTGTAATCAGTATATACTACTTTGGACCCTACTTTTATTTCATTATATTTATGGTACAAGCATTTCCCAGTGTTTCCACAGAGTCTCAATAATACCACTTTTAAATTTTAACCAAGGAGGTAAAAGACCTGTACACTGAAACTATGACATTAATGAAAGAAACTGAAGAAGACACAAATAAATGGAAATATATTTCATAACCATGGATAAGAAGAATTAATGTTGTTAAAATGTCCATATTACTCAAAACAATTTACAGATTCAATGCAATCCCTATCAAAATTCCAATGGCATTTTTCATAAAACTAGAAAAATAATTCTAAAATTTGTATGGAACCACAAAAGACCCCAAGTAGCCAAGGCAATCTGAAGAAAGAATTACAAAGTTGGAGATATCATGCTCCCTGATTTCAAACTATACTACAAAGCCACAGTACTTAAAATAGTATGGTATTGGCATAAAAACAGACACACAGGTTAATGGAACAGAAAAGAGAGCCCAGAAATAAATCAACACATACATGGGCAATCAATTGATGACAAAGGCGTCAAGAATATACAAGGGAGACAGAGCAGTCTCTTTAATGGTGTTGGGAAAACTGAACAGCCACATGCAAATGGATAAAACCTGACTATGATCTTGCACCATACACAGAAATTAAATCAAAATGGATTAAAGACTTGAACCTAAAACCTGAAACAATAAAAGTTCTAGGAGAAAACATAGGCAGTAAACTCCTTGACATTGATCTTGGCATTGAATTTTTGGATCTGACTCCAAAAGCAAAGGCAATAGAAGCAAAAAATAAAGAAGTGGAATTACAGCAAACTAAAAAGCTTCTGCCCAGTAAAGAAAACCATCAACAAAATGAAAAGGCAACCTACTAGGTGAGAGAAAATATTTGCAAATCAAATATCAAGTGATGGGTTAATACCCAAAATATATAAGAAGCTAAAACAACCCAATAGCAAAAAACCCCCAAAATCTGATTTAAGAATGTATAGATGTAGATAGGCAACAGGTATGTAAAAAGATGTTCAGCATCACTAATTATCAGGGGAATGCAGATCAAAACCACACTGAGACATCACCTCACATCTGTTAGAATGTACACTGATGCAGTCACTAAACGCCCTTGGAGAGGGGATTTATGATAGGTTTACTCCTGGTCTTTCTCCTCCTGGGAATAGACCCATCCTGAAAAGGGAATTTACAGCAGCCTCATTTCTCAAAAGTTTCTGTTTTCAGACAGATTAGTGAAGCTCTGAGAGGGCTTCTTTCTGCATTTGCTGAATCTCAAACATATTCATCTTAAAATAATCTTCATACCAATTCTGGGTTCTGAGTCATTCCCCACAGAGTCTTTATTCAGCTACGCAGACTCACAGATGCTGCTTTTGGAATCAGAAAATTTGGAAAAGCATCCTCAAATGCTGTACTACTCCCTCTTGGCTTCCTTCCCCTCTTGGATTTTGATTTTATAATCCTCACTGTCTAGAGAGGTCTCCAATGCCTTTCAGCGGATTTAAAAAAATATTTCATTTAGCTCTCCTAGTTGTTCTTTGTAGGAGGGTTGGTTTAAAAATGGCCTACTCTGTTAACAAATATATGGAAATATGCTCAACTTCACTAGCTATAAAAGGAAATGCAAATAAAAACCACAATGAGATACCACCTCGCACCTGTTAGAATGGCTATTACCAGTAAGACAAGTGTTGGAGAGGATGGGGAGAAAAAGGAACCCTCATAAGCTACTGGTGGGAATGTTAACTGGTACAGCCACTTTGGAAAACAGTATGGAGGTTCCTAAAAAAGCATTATTTACGGTGTTCAAGACATGGAAACAACCTAAGTGTCCTTCAATGGATGAATGAATAAAGAAGATATATTACATATAAACAATGAAATACTACTCAACCATATAAAAGGATGAAGAGATGTATGTTGTTTCAACAACAGTAAAGGTCATAACTGGAAAACAGTGGAAAAGGGATTAAAGGCCAGGTCTTTTCACCTCTAGAGCCTGTATATCTCTGCTATATAGCAAATTTTTAAAACTGGAACTTCACCTTTGTGTTTTTCTACCACTAGCCTCATTGTACATCCTCCCGACCCCCCAGAAAGTTGCAAATACAGTGAAGGAATCTTAACTAAAACACAGATCCAAACCAGAAGTATCACAACATCCAAGGGGCAAAGAGAACTGGCAGAAAGATTGAGACTATACCTACAATTTCAGAAAGCCCAAAGGAATCTGAGTATTTCAACAGGCTAGTGTTAACTTCAAAGGAGAAAAATTAAGTAGTTACTTTGTATACCTCAATGAAATTGGACAAAAAGAAGTACTTTCTATGAAAAATGTATAGGCCATAATCCTCAAAGACTGTTCAAAGCTTAAAAGCATAATAGAAAAATGAAAATGTCATTGAAAGCTATAAAGGGCATAACTTATTCAGAACAAAGATTAAGTTATAATAAAAATATATCTAAAGAATTATCGAGTCAGCCCTGGCTGGTTTGGCTCAGTGGATTGAATGTGGGCCTGTGGACTGAAGGGTCCCAGGTTGGATTCTGGTCAAGGGCACATGCAGTGTGAGGCATGCAGGGGGCAGCCAATCAATAATTCCCTCTCATCACTGATGTTTCAATCTCTCTCTCCCTCTCCCTTCCTCTCTGAAATCAATAAGAAAAATATATATTTTAATATATTTTATTGGTTTTTTAAAGAGAGGAAGGGAGAGGGATAGAGAGTTAGAAACATCGATGAAAGAGAAACATTGATCAGCTGCCTCCTGCACACCCCCAACTGGGGCTGTGCCCGCAACCAAGGTACATGCCCTTGACCAGAATCGAACCCGGGACCCTTGAGTCTGCAGGCTGATGCTCTATCCACTGAGCAAAACCGGTTAGGGCAATAAAATATATTTAAAAAAAGAAATATTGAGTCACAGCTAAGGCGTACAAAGATAATGCAAATAAATTGATTTGTTTATCTAATAACTCTTTATTGAGTACTTACTCTAAATCCTGGGTGTTGAGGATACTGCAGTGAACAGCACAGCTAAAGTTGTGTCCTCTTATGGAGATTATATCCTAGAGAGGGAAGATAGATGACAATAATTTAAATATACATATATCAAATGTTACTAGTAGATGATTATAAGTGATTTGGTAAAAAAAAGATTATAATGTTACTGGAAAGGGAACCTGACCCATAGTGGGTCTGGTAGTGTATGGGTTCTTGACTTCATGCAGTAAAAATTTCACAACATGAGTCCAGGTGAGTTTTAGAGGATGTTTATTGAAGCTGGGGTCAGTGAAACGAAGAAGGGCATAGGATAACAGGTGAGTGGGTAGGTGGGGAAATGAGCCTAGGTTGGGCAACTTTGGCCCACTAAGAAGTCAGAGAAAAGAGGATCTTGGGTACAGGGTCAGGGGATTTGCCTGGATGAACTGCAAACTGTAGCTGCCTATTGACTGCCCATTGCTGCCCTGGTTGCAAGCCTTGCAGGTCCTTTAGAGTTTAGGAGATGAATGACTCTGGGGGAAGAAGGTAGGGAGGGGAAAGGCACAGGCATGCTCTCCGGAGGGAGAGCACTTCCTGGGACCTTCATTTTGAGGGATTTTAAAAGGCTAGGGAGGATCTCTATAAAATATTAATCAGCTTTATGCTGATGCACCATAATGAGACTTATTCCTTTAACTTCATCTGTCTTTATGTGGTTGGCAAATGGCACTAATTGGATTTCTGCTGTATGTCTCCCCGAGTAGCGTGATTTAAGCTATTTACCCTCTGGTTGGGGAAGAGAAGTGCAAACCATTTACTCTTAAGTGTCCTTGGTTTAGGGAAGATAGGATTTACTAGATGGCCGCCAACTGCTGTTTTAACTGTCTCAGTTTCCCCATTCCACTTGCCAAGGAATTTTCCTAGCTTCTTACTTTCCTGCCTCATTGACAAAGAAAACAGCTTTGGGGTGGTGATGAGATTATATTTTACAAAATTTTTTCAACAGGTTTTTATTGACTTTTAGAGAGAGAGGAAGAGAGAGGGAGAGAGAGAAACATTGATTGGTTGCCTCTTGTACACACCCTGACTGGGGATCGAACACACCACCAGGGCATGCGCCCTGACCAGGAATTGAACCGGTGACCTTCCAGTGTATGGGATGATGCTCAACCAACCGGCCAGGGCAATCAGGTTATAGTTTACTTAGGGCATTCAGAGGCGGCCTTGTGGACAATATGGTGAAGGAAGTAAGGGAGCAAGCCATGTGGATAATGAGGGAAGAACACTTTAGCCAAGATAATCAGTAAGTGCAAAGCTCGTGAAGGGGGGAAGCATGCATGGCCTTTATCTGGAACAACAAGGGGAATTTACTCCTCTAAATGAGGGGGATGATTGCAGGAAGTGAGATCAAATACCAGCAACACATCATATAGGGCCTTGAGGGCATGGTAAGGCTTTTACTATGAAGAAGATGGGAAGCTGTCGAAGGGTGGAAGCAGAAGAATGTCACACTCTGACTTATGCTTTTACACCTTCATTCTGGCTACTATATTGAAGATAGAAAACAGAGGGCAAGGGAGGAAGCAGGAAGATCACTTGAGAGACTATTGTAAAATTTTTGAGAGATGGTGGTTTGGGAGAGATAGAAATGGTAGAAATGGTGATAAGCGGTGGGATTTCAGAAATACTAGAGAATAGCACAGATTGCTTGTGGGGTGTGAGAGCAAGAGAAGGGCAAAGGATTATTATAAAACTTAAACTAGATCAACTGAAAGAACAGATTTTCCATTTACCAAGATGGGGAAGACAATAGGAAGAGCAGGTTTTGGTATTTGACACCCAAAGAAGAGATGGCTCTGCAAGCTGGGAGCCCAAGGTAAAATTAAGAGCCTGAGGAGACGTGTGAGAATTGTCAATATGCGTATATCATGAGGTTATGGAACTATATGAGATCATTAAGGGATGAGTGTAAATAGAGAAGGAAGGAGGTCCAAGGCCTGAGTCTGGGGAATTCTAACATCTAGAGGTCAGAGAGAGGAAGTTTCCAGCCAAGGAAACTGATCCACAGCCATCAGTGAGGTAGGAAGAACTAAGAAGATGGTGTCCTAGAAACCAAGAGGAGAAAGCAGCTATCGAAGGAAGGTGCCATCAATGGGGTCTGAGAATTGACCCTTGGACTTGCAATCACTGATGGCCTTGACAATAGCAGTTGCAGAGGTGGGGAAATAATCCTGGCTGGAACGGTTTCCAGGAAAAAAGAGAGGAGAGGAGGTGGAGAGTATGAGTATAGATAACTTCTTCAAGAAGTTTTCATGTAAAGGAGAGTGGCAACAACTATAAGGGAAATTGGGGTTATTTTTGTCCCTTTTTATAATGGGAGATATAGCATATTTATAGAAATGATCCAGTAATGATATCCTTGAATAAGTGAAAGGGGATTTGACCTGGTACACAAATAGGTTTAGCTATGAGCTGAGGATCGGCTAGGTAGGAGCATGATTAATCCATCCATAGCAATAGGAGGATAGTCAGAGTACAACTATGAGGAAATGGGGTGGTGAAATCATATGGAAATTCTCACAGCGAAGTTTCTCACTGAAATAGGTAGCAAGGTCATGAGCTGATTTTGTAGGGAAGAAAATAATTTTAAGGTATTAGGATTAGGGTGTGACCGATAATAAGTAAATATATTATGGTTGCCGAGAAGCACTAATGGCCTACTTGAGGTTAGATGTCAAGAATTTAAATTGAGACTAGTTAACATATTTATGTGCTCTTTCCACCCACATTTAGATGCAGACGCAGAGTGGGTGGATAGTTAGATAAACTCACAGTTGGAGTTTAGTAGGTGTGATGGTTAATTTTATATGTCAACGTGACTGGGCTAAGGGATACATAAATAGCTGTTGAAACATTATTTCTGGATGTGTCTATGAGGGTGTTTCCAGAAATCCAGATGTTCCTATTGTTCTGGAGTCTCAAACTTGAGTGAGTATAAGAATAAATGTGAATAGGGGATTATATTCATGAAACCATGCTTACTACACTTTATGGGCAATTTAAAGATTTTTTCTCTGCTCGGCTGGCATGGCTCAGTGGTTGAGCATCGACCTATGAATCTGGAGGTTATGGGTTCAATTCCTGGTCAGGACACGTGCCTGGGTTGCAGGCTTGATCCCCAGTAGGGGGCATGCAAGAGGCAGCCAATTAATGATTCTCTCTTATCATTGATGTTTCTGTCTCTTTCTCCCTCTTCGTCCCCCTCTGTGAAATCAATCAAAAATATATTTTTAAAAAGGGTTTATCTCCTAAGGTTCATTACTTTTGCCATCCATGTTGTCTTTGCAATTTAATACTAATCTAATCTATGATTTTCTCTCTCTATTATTATTATTGCAACATCATGCATGATTAACTAAGTGATTAAAGCTTTCTAACACATTGAAATATTTCTAGTCAAACTGAAGAGTAAACTGAAGATGCATTTATTTTTAAAATTATTTTTAAAAGGGTAGAATTAATATTTTATTGTCATTTATAATCAGATGGTAGTTGAATATATAGTCTCTATACTTGATCTATCTTCTTTTTTTGTTTTTGGTGTCAGAAGTGGAATATCTTCTTTTTATTTGTAAATAAAAAAAAATTACAAGAGCCAATGGCTGGTTAACAGGATTAAACTAATTCATTGATGGCGGCTTCAAGTTTTTCCTTATTAGCTCCAGAAAACTCACCCACCTTTTGTCCTTTTTTAAGAAACTGGAAGGTTGACATGCATTTGACTTCGCACTCTGCAGCAACATCCTGACAGTCATCCACATCTACTTCAAAGACCACCACATTGAAATACTTTCAGAGAGGGAATGATAGAAGGGCTTAATCATTTTGCAAGGCCTACACCATGTGGCGGAGAAGTCAACTACTACAAGTTTACCTCCTGCACTGTTCCAGGCTTCCTGAAAAGCATACTTGCTCCTGATCTGCTTCACCATTTTGGCGTCTGAGGTCTGACCAGTGACTGTAAAAAGCAATGCAAGTGGATGAAAAGTGGCAGACCGAGCTCTGAAGATGCTTTTAATGTCAACCGTAATTGTTGAAAATTTTTCTAAAATATATGCTTTCTACTCAGTAGACTACAACAAAAATGACAGATTCTGTCTTTGATCATTTGAGATCTAAAAATGTTTTAGAATGATCATTATGGATTTCCTTGTGCATTATATTGATAAAGATTATTTACATTAATGAGTGAGTCTGTACAGATTAGGAAGTATTTCAAGGATATAGTAAGTGAGTTACCAAGGTGGAGACTGGGGATGGTGGGAGCTGTTTGCTTAGCTGAGAAGAGTCTTCTATTATTTATATCATTAGAATTGCTAGCTGAAGGGGATATTTTAAAAAAGAACATCTAGTTTGTTTTACATTTCTCTGCAGAAAATATACCCTCTTTTTGCCTGTACACATAACAGACCACTCCCACTGCCTCACCCTTGTTACACCACAGGGATACAGAATTGCAGGCAGAATAATACAACAAATACCTACCTACCATCCAGCTTTTTCAAATCTTAATATTTTATGATATTCACGTCAGATTGCTTTCATGTGAAATACAACATTACAGATAAAACTGAAGCCCCTTGGGTACTACTCTTTCCTCTGTTCTCTACCCAGAGGCAGTCACTATGTTAATTCATTCCTATGCATAGTTTAATCTTCTACTACCTATGTGTGTACCCCAAAACAATATGGTTTGTACATATCCATAAACAATACAGTTGAAAAACTTAATATAAATGGTATTATAACGTTCATATCTATCTGCCACTTGTTATTCTCCCATTCAAATTCATATTTGTGGCATTTGTCCATCCTTATAGAAATAGCTTTACTTCACTAATTTTCACTGCTATGTAATATCCCATAATTTATACACCACAAATTCTCTTGTTGAGACAGGTATGCTGCTTTTAATTTTTTTTTTTTATCACAAACAATGCTGCTATGTCCATGTGTTTTTGATATAATGAACAAGGTATACACCTAGGAAGGGAGCTGCTGTGTCAAAGGTATGGGTATATTTAATTGGAAAGACATCACTAAAATCTGAAAGAGGCTCTGTGGTGGTGGGACATCCATCTAGGCATGATGACCATGACCTGCTGTACCATGAGCATGCAATAGAGTAAATAGATGTTGATATAAAGTTGGATACCTGAAGTTTATATAATGTTATTAACCAATCATATCCCAATACATTTAATAGAAATGACAAAAAGATTTAAATATCATCTGAGACAAGACACTCATTTATAGACTTGGAAATTATAATTTACCTACCCATTCTCCTATTGTTTTCAAAGTCCATTTTTATGTCTATTACTTTTTGTTCATCTGGGTTATTTTCTCAAGATAACTTCCTGGGGGGAAATTACTAGGCCAATGGGCCAATCATGTCTATGATTTCTGAGGCTGTTTAATATTAGATGCATGCGTAGGAATGGGAGTGCTAACGAAATCAGAACTATCCAAAGACAGCAAGCATGATCTCTGTGCAGATATTTTCCTGACATTATCCATTTATTGCTTACAACAGATGGTTTGTTTGCCTAATGTCTGAACTACCTGGCGTTCTCTCTGGCTGTTCTATTCGTCAATGTGGTTGGATCTGGTGCGTGACCCCACATCCATCTGAGAGTTATGCTCCTTGAGTTGCTATAATGTTCAGTGTGCATTTAAACACTGAAAGAATCATAGGTTTGTGTATTCCTCTGGAAATCAATCACTTGCTAGGATTAAAAAAAACAACCCCAAAACTTGAGAGAACAAAATCTGTTTAAAGGGCAGAAAAATAGAACACAGAGGCATGGACAAAGGGAAGTGGCGTAGCCTGCTTGTGATTTCTGTCCCAACCCTAATGGTGCTGCTGACCACTGCACTAATCCACAAGGACCTTACAGGGGAGCACCAACCGAGGCATTCATGATCTATGGAACCGATTTCCGGGAGTTTGGATAACTTGCAACTGCATTAGCTATATAAACATGTACCAGGTTATTCAGACCTCCTCTGGTTTTAATTGGCAGGGCCTACCTACCCTTGTCATTTTTGCTACTGCTCCTTTTCTGCCTAACCAGCAGGCCTTGAACCCAGATGCAGCACCCCAACGTCAGGGCGCTCTCGGGGCTGCAGGAGCGGCCTGAGCTGAGGCCCTTCTGGTCTCACCACTGTGCCCTTGCCTCAGACCTTCATAGACATCTGGCTCCTTAGAGAAAGCATGCTGTCACTCGCTGTCACTCACCTCTCGGTGGGGGCTGAAGCCAATATCCCATTACGTATTTTACAGTTAACTTTTGAACAGCACGCGTTTGAACCGCGCAGGTCCACTGACCCAGCCCTTCCTATCTGCGGGTTTGCATCCCGGGAGTCAAGCAACCACTGCCGTAAAAAGCATTCCCATATTAGCGACAGCGGATTCCCGACCTGCCGGAAAGTACTGTTTTGCATCTGCGGTTGGTGTGAATCTCGGAGGTGGAGGCCGGCTGTAGTTAAACTTTTGGGGAATCAAAGGTTATATGCAGATTTCCTACTGTGCAGGAGTCGGAGCTTCTAACTCCACGTTGTCCAAAGGCCAGCTGTAGTTTCAGAGCTACCAAACTTCAGATGCTAATCCTCGAGTAGAAGCCTAGGGATTTGGGCCCAATGTCAGCTATTTCCTGGAGACATTCTGAGTGTGGGTGTTTGGTTGTTCCTCCATGTGGTACCACGGGAAGGTAAGTGTCACATGTTCCCCATGCTTTGCCTTAAGCCCAGAGCCCCTTTCCTTGGCTGTGTGTGGCTTCCCCAGCCTCGGCCAGCTGGGGCCCTTGCTGGACGCGACACTTACAGGCCAGTCCACCTCCGGACCTCTCAGCCCACGTTGCTCCTTTAGGATACTTGTTTGGCCCGTGGGGCGTTACGTTTGCAATGCTGGAAGGAGCTCAGAGGCCTCCACCTGCACGCCTGCAGGCTCTCTGTCTACTTGTGCAGTATCTTCCCGAGTCCTCGGGACTGTGTCTCACAGTTGCGTAACTGTGTCTGTCCTAGTTTTGCCACTCTGAGCTAGGTGCTGCCTACTGTGTGAATCTTAGCCAATCATTTAACTTCCATATTGTCAGCTTCCTAATTTTTAAACTGATAGGTAACAATGCCAACTTGATAGGACTCTTGTGAGGATTCACTGAGATAATATAGGTAAAGAATATGTTTTTGGCCTATAATAAGCATTCTATACATTCAAGCATGTATTGCTGATAAAATAATACTAATAGCAATTATTGTACCACAAAATAATATGCAGTGCATTATTTTATTCCCCTTATGTCTCCCTTTCACTTATTTCTTAAATCAGCTTTATGACATGGATGAGAAAACTGATCCCCGGAGAGTTTACTAGTAAGTTACTGGCCCAAGATAAATTGGTAACAAAAAAAGCTGAAGCTGAGGTTTGAACCAATATCAATATGATCTGAATATTTCCCCCAGTATCTAAGTATTCCACAGGATTAAGGATTGATAAAGTATTATTGATTTTAATGAATTACTTTCGGTAATTACCAAGGACATAGTTTGACTAGGTTCTCTGCACGACTGATCAAACTATGGTAGAAAAAAATATTCATATGACCACCAGGTGGCGCTTGACTAAGTATCTGCAATTACAGTATACTCACCACTTAGAATCCCTGAAGTAGCTACATTCTAAAGTGAAACAATTTGCCAGGTTCCATGTAGGTGAGATAGCAAAAGGCAGGAGTCCATAAAATAAAGTAAATCCATTTATTTTTGGAATGGAGCCTATTTTTTGTAGTCTATGTGGAAAAATATGGGAATAATTTGGACTATTTTGGGACTTCCGTCATTAGGCACACTATTTAATGAATGTAATTCGCTTTGATATGTATTAAAATAGCATATGGTTAATAATTTTGATGGTAACTTTCAGTTTAATATGATTTTCATGTACTTAGTTATAATATTGAAACTTGAGAATTTTGGTAGAAATGGCAGATAGCCATTAATTTTGGTTACAAAGTGGAACAAGGGAATCTATTTATTGCCCCTGAAGGAATAGAACAAGCATACACCTAAATTCCATAAAGACAAAGGTGAGTAAATACTTGCAGTTTACGAAGTGAGCACTTGTAGAGGGTGTTATTTTCGCTCTATCAGTCTTGGTAATTTCTATAAATTTGCAAAATCTGTTCTAGGCACTTAATGAACCTGTAACACTTGGTGTCAATTATAATGACAAGACCACGCACATCCAACCAATATTTGACACCTGTTTAGAATTTGCAATTTAAATTTGCTTATGGAGAAATTACCCTATAACAAAAAATAAATCTAAAATGAGAAGGATAAATTGTGTTAGGAAGAATTGAATTGTTCAGTTTTTAGATTATGTGAATCCGTTGGCTTCTCATTCACTCAACAACTATGAATTGGCACATAGTCTAATAAATAAATGTTGAATGGGTAAATAATAAATGAATGATTGCTTCTCACATGCAAGGCACAGATGTAGGTGCTGTGGGGAATACAAACAATAGCTTCCATGGACTCTGATCTTTTGGAAGTTTATGATATGGTTTGGAAGACCAGTGGCAAAAAACCCCCAGAACAAATAAAAAACAAACAAGAGAAATATCCTAAGAGTTAAGTAACAGTGAAAGGCATTAAGAAAGATAGATACAATTTTATTACAACTGAATGCTACATAGGATGAGTGCCATGACTTTGAAAAAAAAAAAAAGATTTCCTTGGACGTCTGTGGTCAGGGAAGGCTTTATGGAGGACGAGCGACATAAATTAGCCTTCAAAAGTGGGAAATTTGGAGGAAGAAGAGGGCACTTCTAAATGGTGAAGGAAATAGAAGAGGAAAAGATGAAGTGAACTAAAGCAGTGAAGACGGGACTATACAGCACATGGGTACAGCTGTGGTGTTAGAGATAGAAGG
This sequence comes from Myotis yumanensis, assembly GCF_028538775.1. Classification (NCBI taxonomy): domain Eukaryota; kingdom Metazoa; phylum Chordata; class Mammalia; order Chiroptera; family Vespertilionidae; genus Myotis; species Myotis yumanensis. Next base: position 46,110,473 of record NW_027223752.1, on the reverse strand, counting down.
GATGTTAGCAAGTGTATAGGCCCATGCTTTTCGAACTAGGGCACTCCCCGCCCTGGTGAGTATAAATGGGGAGCATTTCCTTCAGTGCCAATTTTAAGTTGAAAGTGTGAAGAAGAAATGGTGAACAATTTAACTGGCAAGTAAATGAACTATTTCATATTAGAACAATGTGGAGGTATTCTAGAGGAGAGCTGAGGAGACATAGGCCAGAAAGGTTGTGGCTGGTCCAAAATCATCTAACTTGTTCAGAGGACACGTCCAGCTGGACTGGACCATGGAGCAGGTTGTTCCTAGCCTTTGGATATCATTGTCAAGTGTTTATTTTGCCTTTGTCCTACCATTATTATTTTGTATAATATCTGACTACTCTGCCAAGAGGTGGTCAAAGAAAATAATAAAAGGAATTTGAATAAACTTTTTCCTTCATGTTGATAGCTTTTGTAATAAGGATTTAGAGAAATGATATAAAAGCCAAAATGAAGTTTGGAAATCATTTGTTAATTGTAATCTTTTGTATGTTCCCTGATCCCTATTGTTATCAGAAAGAATAGAGTTGGATATAAGTAAAATGTACTGTAATGGCTACTATAGGAAGACTATATATTTGAATCTAGGACCACATTTGAATTTTGGGAGGAGCTAACTGATTCATTTGGCAGAAAGTATTGGATAAATACAGCCAATTCAAATATTCTCCTGGGCCCTGAGAAAAAGGCCCTTAATGTTTAATGATGATCTGGCTGAGAAGAGAGTCCTGAATCTCAGGTGTGTAGGCTGAATTTCTTTTGCAGTCACAGGGCACATCTCTGAAGACATTTCCAGAATGTCTCATCAGCAGAATGCTTTTAAGGGATGAACTATAATCTAGAGCAAGTGGCTGAGAAACGCTGTTATTAGAATCCAAAAGATATGTATAGGCTTTGCTCTCAGCATTTTAAATGACTTGGGAACTCATTTATGGACATACGTGGAATTCCTTGCAAGATACTCAGCACAACTTGCCTCTCAGAAGTTCTTGAAGGGTAGGGGAGAGAGTAAGGTAATGCATGCTTTGCTTTGGAATCTTAGAATGAGGCATAAAACAGATGCTGATGATTTGAAGGAAGGTTCAAGATGAGATCTAAGATAAAATGTTCTGCCAAGGTAGCCAGGAGAGTAAAGCAGACCTGTGGGTCTAGTCTACGCTACTCTAACCTTATCCCTTTACTCACACAGACAGGGGGTGAGCATGGCTCCCAAAACTTCTGGCTGCGGTGCTTCCCCTCGTTCTGTGGCCGTTTGAGCTTCCTTATCCTCACAGATGATTGTGAAATCTCTCGAAGGAGTCTATCTCCAGTGTATTATTTTCCTGCTGCTGTTGTAACAAATTACCACACACTCAGTGGCTTAAAGCCACATGCACTTATTATCTTACAGTTCTGGAGGTCAGAAGTCTAAAATGGGTTTGGCAGAGCTCCAGGAAGGAACCTGTTTCCTTGCCTTTTCCTAGTGTGTAAAGGCCACCTTCGTGCCTTGGCTTGGGGGCCCTCTTCTCCATCTTCAAAGCCACCAGTGTAGCACCTGCACATCTCTCTCTCTGACCTCTGCTTCTGTCCTCACGTCCCCTTCTCTGCCTGTGACTTCCATGTTCCTTTCGAAGGTACCCCGGTGATTACACTGGCCCACCCACATACTCCAGGGTAATCTTCCCACCTCAAGATCCTTTACTTAATCACATCTGCAGGGTCCCTTTTTCCACATAAGGTGCACTCCCAGGTTCTGGGATTTAGGACATGGACGTCTTTAGGGGTCATTATTCAGCCTACCACAGCCAGTTCTCTGAGAACTGGTTCTCTTGGTTACAACATGAAACCTGTTATTTTTTTCTGCCCACACTGGGCCAGTGGAATGTGGCCTCACTTGCTGCTGCCGCCTCTTTCCCACCAATGGCAGAAGCAGCCGTGAGAAGTGCCCAGGAGTCTCCCTGCCTCCTGAGCCTCGTGTCTCTGTGGGTACTGCCAGTTCTCAAGACTGAGGGAGGTGGTGTCAGCCCTGATGCTGCCCAAGGCCACCGCTGCCCTTACTGTTGCCACCACCACCCACGTAGCCACTACTGCGAATGGGACCAAGCAGGTCGATGCCTTTCAGGGTCTTCCCCATCCCCTTGGGAGTCAGATATGCATCTTGGAAGTGGGGGCTACAAGATAAGCTGAGTGACAGGCATTGTGCTCTGTCAACAGTCACACCTCCCGTTGTCTTGAACCTGCTCCTTTCTTTCGTCTTGGGGCCGGTCCGTCCCAGCAGGCTCCTCCGTCCCTCCTGCCAGTTTCCTTTCAGGCCCAGATATTTTGGAATCCTAGTGTAAACACAGCTGGGACTCAGGCTGCTGCATAGCACATGCCTCTCTGAGGCCACCTTCCCAAGTGTTTACATTCCATGTTTGAGGAACTCTGGCTCCTTCAAGAAACTCAGGGCAAAAATCAGTCCAGTTCTTAACTTTTCACACTTTCTACCTAGTTTAGGGCGAAGCATCTGGATCCCATTGGAAGCCATTTGTCCCAATTTAGCACTTCGCATTCACTCTGTAAGGGATTACTATTGAAATACATAGTTCAGTAACTTCGGGTTTTACAATCCATGTCAAGTGCCATACTAAACAGGGTTTGACCGGATTTATTACTGTTGAAAAGGAAATCTTTGATTTTGCTCCTCCTAACTACCATTGATTCATTTCGTACTAGAGTGTGTGAAATTGGAGCTCTAAAAAAACGTTCCCTCCCCGCTCCCCCTTTGATCTGGTTGGAATAAATGTTTTCCCTTCATGAAATAAACAGTGAAAGATGTTCGTGCATTGCTATGTATTTATAATGAGCTTTGTTTCTCATGATAGACTGCATTCATATTTCACATGTTGTCCTCTCGGGAAATTGAGGAATCTGAGGTCCTACACTAGCTTCAGTTTGTCCAACAGGGATCAACACTCATAATGTGCTGGTCGCTGGGTAACCTCAGGTTATGGAGGTTGTCCTGACAGAGGAGGCAGGCTGGGCAGAGGTTAGGAGTGGTTGCAGTGAGGAACCTCCCTGCACATCTTCCAGCTTCAGCTCAGTGATGGGCCGCGGGTCACTGGGTGACCCAGGAGTGTGTGGGCAGGTCTGTAAGGAGCAATGCAGGGAAGGGAGAGGAGGGCTGGGTGTGCTGAAAGATCTGGGCTCTCGGAAGCCACGAGAAGTACATGAACAGGGTGCAAGTCCTTGGGCTGTAGTTCTTCCATCTGCCTTTTCATCAATGGCCAAGATTCATTTTTTTAAAAAGTTGAGTTTATTGGAGTGACATTGGTTAATAAATTGTATAGGTTTCAGGTGTACAATTCTATAATACATCTGTATATTGTATTGTGTGTTCACTACCCCAAGTCAAGTCTCCTTTCATCACCATTTATCACCCCGATATCCTCATATACCTCTTTGCACCCACCCTTTCCCTCTGGTAATCACCATAATATTGTCTGTCTAAGAGGGTTCCCCCCGCCCCACTTAATCCCTTCACCTTTTTCATCCAGTGCCCCCTCTCTCCTCTGACAGCTATGAGTCTGTTTCTATTTTGTTTGTTAGTTTATTTTGTTTATCAGAGTCTGCATATAAGTGAAATCATATGGTATTTCCAAGATTCATTTTTAAATTCTTATCATTTCCTCCCTCAAAAACTGATTGGCAGCCCCACCAGTGTGGCTCAGGGACCAAGAGGTCCCTGGTTCGATTCCTAATCAGGCTGCATGCGGGGGTTGTAGGCTGGATGCCGGTGGGGGCGGGGGCGTGCAGGAGGCAGCCAACTGATGTATCTTTCTCATCGATGTTTCTATCTCTCCCTCTCCCTTCTTCTCTCTCTAAAAAAACCAATAAAAACATATTTTAAAAAATGGTTGCCAAGCGAGGTTTGGTCTAACCATGTTTGAATGTAATTTCCAATATCCTGAAAAACCTGTGTTTACATTCACATTTATAGTTATACCCAAATATACTTCCATTAATTTTGGGGATGGAACTGGAGCTGTGTCTCATGAACTGTAACAAAGAACACTCCTGCCACCTCCTGGACACTCTGAGGAACTCAAAGGCTTTTTCCACAGGGAAGGGGGAGTTTGATGAATTTCCTTTCCAATGTACTTCAGCAGTTGAGAATTTAGCCAAGTATTAAACAGATTAATTTTTGCCTTTGTGAAGGCTTGCACGCCTTTGATCATTCAGTCGTTTTAATGAACTCAACGTGGTTGTTTCCGATTTGGCCTTGAAGTCCTGGCCCATCGCCGCGGTCTGAGTGGTGGAGCCTCGCTGCCTCCAGCTTGGGTTCCTCAGTTTTGGCAGGGCTTGCCTTCCCACTGATGGAAAGTTTACAAAGAGGAAAAAACACCGTTCTATCTGAAATTCTGCCAGGACACATCAGCATATTCCAGGCTGCCATCTATGGTGTAATTCTCTGAAGACGTTAATATCTAAAAAACACACAAAACAAAACAATTGAGTGCACCTGTCCTAAGGAAACCACCTTGTAATAAGATCGCATGTTTTATTAAATCAGTGAATTCTAGATTTTATTTATTAGTTTTACAACGTGGGTTTCTTTCGTTTGGCCTCCTGATCTCTGTATTAAGTAAAATTTGCTTGCAAGGTCATTTGCCCCCTTCCCCTCCATAATCAGCACAGAGATTTACCAGGGGCTTCTGATAGCAGCTTTACCCAGCAAGCTGAGTGTGGCACTACTGGTGGTCATAGCCTAAATCAGGGGTGGGCAAACTTTTTGACTCGAGGGCCACAATGGGTTCTTAAACTGGACCGGAGGGCCAGAACTAAAGCATGGATGGAGTGTTTGTGTGAACTAATATAAATTCAAAGTAAACATCATTACATAAAAGGGTACGGTCTTTTTTTTTTTTTTTTTTTTTAGTTTTATTCATTTCAAACGGGCCGGATCCGGCCCGAGGGCCGTAGTTTGCCCACGGCTGCTAAATGATTCAGCTGCTCTGTTATCTTCAGAGTCTTGTCTCATCCCACACAAAGCTCTTTTCAGACCCTGTTTGACATGATGATATTGTACTGTGGTCCCGCAGGGTCAGAGAGTATAATGTGGTGATTCATTATCTGTCTCATAGCAGAAAAGGGCGTTCAGTGTTCGGCCAAAGGACAGGCTGACGACAAGGAGTGTGCATGGCAACCTCCAGTGGGTTCTGCCACTTTGTTTGGGTAGGAGTGAAACATCTAATCCTGAAAAAAAAAAAAAAAAAAAAAAAAAGGCTCCAGAAGCACATGAATTCTTTTCGGTTGTTTTTTTAGCTTTTTAGTATCAGGACCTCAGAGCTAAGTTGGTTGGGTAGGGGTGTAGGAGAGCCTCTCTTAGCATCCCTTCCTTGGTGGACTGTTTTCTGGCAAGGCAACTGAAGCAGGTCTGCTTAAGTTGTTGAATATTAAAATTTTGGTGGTGTACTTGGAAGCTAAAGGCTATGACAGGCTTTTCCAAATTTTATCCTTTTTTTTTTTTTTTTTTTTTTTTTTTTTTACTGGTTTCTGTACCTGGTCCAGTTTTAAAAAGTTATTTGTGGCCAGCCCAGAAATGGGAATGATAGAGCACTCAAGAAAAGTGGGATATGGGTTTGCTCCATGGAATATTTCATATCCAGAGTAGCCATTCACTTCAGAGCTGTTTTATTCTGGAATTTTACTTAGGGAGCAAACTGACAGGTAGTGAGTATGAAAAAGTAAGTTTCTGTGGATGTGATGTTCATATTAATGATTTACTTTTTAGCATAAAAAAGAAGTGGCCTCCAGAATTTGTCCCTTGCTGATGAATACACCATTTCTCACTACTATTGACAAATAGCAACAATAATAGTAACAAATCCCACCTCTTACCATGTTTCTCAGACCTGGGAAACTTGTGTTAAGTAAAACTTTCTTCCACTTTGACTGTCCCGCTCTGGACAACTGGGAGGGATGATGTCTACGTTGTCTGGTTTTACTAATTCCAAAACTGTGTTTTTTGCTTGGGCCAGATTGAGGAGTTTATCTTTGCATCATTTATGAAGATCTTGTTTGCCAAGCCATTTAATATTATCATTTAATGTTAAATGGCTGATGTGGGACTAAACTATGGAGAAATGCTTTCCTGGCTGTCAGGACATGTGAGATCTGGTTTCCTTCTGCTACCCACCCATTCATGACCCTGGCCAAGTAATCTCTCTTAAAAAAAATTTTTTTTTTAAGTATATTGTTATTGATTTCAGAGAGGAAGGGAGAGGGAGAGATAGAAACATCAATGATGAGACTCATTGATCAGCTGCCTCCTGCATGCCCCCTACTGGTATTGTGTGCCTTGACCAGGAACTGTGACCTCATGGTTCATAGGTTGGCACTCAACCATTGAGCCACACCAGCTGGGCCAAGGAATCTCTTTAGCCTAAATTCCCTCATTGGGGAAGTGGTGGGTATAATGCCTTCTGTGGCCTCTTCCAGTTTTAGAATTCTATAATCTGGCTTTGAGCAGGCTGAGTCATTTTTGAGGCACTTAGAGTCTATAGATAACATTTTAGCAAGTTAATCTTCTATCTGCATTTAAACAGGCTTTGGGCCCTAGCTGGTTTTGCTCAGTGGATAGAGCATCGGACTGAGAACTGAAGGGTCCCAGGTTCGATTCCAGTCAAGGGCGTGTACCTTGGTTGCGTATACATCCCCAGTAGGGGGTGTGCAGGAGGCAACTGATTGATGTTTCTCTCTCATCGATGTTTCTAACTCTCTATCCCTCTCCCTTCCTCTCTGTAAAAAAATCAATAAAATATATTTTAAACAAAACAAAACAAACAAACAAACAAACAGACTTTGGAATATTATATGAGCAGTTAAAATATATTCTCTATCCATTTTTGTGTCTATCCATTCTTCCACCCACCCATACACCCATATGTTGAGTTATCAAGTAGACAATGAAGCTGTTCTTGAGCAGTGGTACCAAAAGTGTTCCAGAAAGAATTTAATATTTGCTATATGAAAAAAACATTAAAATGATCATCCTGAGAAAAATCAGCTTTATTAGATTTTCTTACATTTATTTTAGGGTTTAATATTGTATATATTGGAGGTAGTGGTCCTATAACTTTTTAGTTTTTAGGGTTTCTATAAGTCTTAAGTTGGCTATTATACCTCTATCTTGATTTCTGTATCTAGATCTCTAGTTACACACGTGTTCATGTGCACACGTGCGCACCCCCCCCCCACACTTATTTGGCATTTACCTTTCGGGTACTTACTGAACTCTTTTCATATGTTGAGTCCTCAGATTAACTTTAGGATATACTATGATGGATCTGGGGATTGTAGTTATCTTCTCAATATCTGCCCTGCCCCTCTCCCGTTATATTTTGCTCTGATTCTCAGATCCATCCCTCTGGTCAAAGTGATTGGTCTCATATGAACAAAGATAGTCCAGTTAAAGAAAAGTCCAGAATTTTTGTTAGATGGCCAGGGAAGTGACACCCCTGTTTATTGAATATGAGTGAGAAAACGTCAAATCCCAGAAGCTCCTGGTGGCCACCTTGCCATCACAGTGCAGCCAGTCTTGGAATGACGGGGATGCTCCAGAGAACAGAGCAGGCAGTGGAACGAAGCTGGGTATTTCATAACACTGTTGAGCCACTTGAAGGCTTCCCTACCGCTGGACTCTTCAGTTAAGACATGAAGTTCCCTTTTCTATTTGGGTTTTAGGCATCCTAACTGATAGAACTAACCATTCTCCCCCATTTTACTGATGAGGAAGCTGAAGCTCAGAAAGGTTAAGAGTAGCTGGATATACCGATCCTTTAGAAAACATTAAGGCCACATAGCTAGCGAGGGTGAAATTGGGATTGGCACCCAGACTGTCTGATTCCAAGAAAACCATTGTATAATGCAGACATCAGCCATTGAACAATGGTTTACCCTCTAGTTGGGGACTAAATCTAGAATCTTAGAGATGAAGCCACACAATATTTGAGAAAGGATGAGACTTAGGTTGCATGGTACAGTGGCTACTGTTTCTGCTTGCCCAACATCTCTTCTTTCCCCCTATTCTGCTGACTCCCTCCCACCCTCCACTCTCACTACTCCATCCTCCCTTGGCCATTTGGCTCAGCTGCCCAGTCAGCAGGAGCTCCCAGGTGCCTATTTTTCCTGATGCCTGGTTGGTTGTGCATCTGTTCTTACAACTCTGTGAGCATCTGCCACACCCTCTGGACAAATCTCTTCTGGCATTAAGTTAGCCAAACTTGGTTCCTGTTGTGTGTAACAAAACATCCTAGGCTGTACTGATGGCAGTTTTCAAGGCTCTGTTCCTAAGACCATTTATACATTTGGTATTGGGATAATTTGTGAGCTAAAGGGCTATGCGGTTATTTCTACCCACCCACCAATAAGAAGATGGTCCCAGCCCAGCTGGCATGGCTCAGTGGGTGAGTGTCGACCTATGAATCAGAAGGTCACAGTTCGATTCTTGGTCCAGTAGGGGGCATGCAGGAGACAACCAATTAATGATTCTCTCTCATCATTGATGTTTTATTTTTTTTCTCTCTCTCTCCCACTCTCTGTCTCCGCTGCTCTCTGAAATCAAAATATTTTTTTAAAAAAGAAGATGGTCCCAGATGGTCAGTTCAGCCTATCTCAGGAGTTTTCACTTTAGCAACATTCAAAATAATTATTTTAAGAGGGATTGTGAAAAGATTCAATTTATTGAAAAAAATGCCAATTACAATGAGTAAATTATATACCTTATATTTAATGACATAAGTGAACTTATTAATTTCCTGTTCCCAGTTGCACTCAATTAGGGATTGGTAAAATCTTACTGCTATTTAAGGGCAAAGAACTCTAATCTTCGTCTTGATCTTGGACTTTTCTTCACATTGCTGTTCCCTTGAGTTTCATGGTAAAGAAATGAATGCTTTCTCTGTATTTGGCTCTCAGAATGTTTGGAGGGACCCTTTATCTTGCCCCTGGAGGTTGGGACCAAAAGAACCATTTTTGGGCAAAACATGGCTAAGTAAACTGAGCCCTTGGAAAACAGGTTTCTTTCTCTGAGATACTTTCCCATTACTTCTCTACCTTTTTTTCATGTTTCCCTCCTAGACCCCAAGTCTAGGATGGTGTCAACTTACCCTAGTCTAACTCAGATGCCCGTAATGTGACCTACTGATGCCCAGTTCTGAAGAAGCTCAGGAAATATAGCAGGAGCATTAGCTGCCCCAAGGGGGGAGGGTGAGATTTCAGGAGGAATGTGCGCTGCCACCAGGTGATATACCAGGTGAGCAGGAAGGAGCTCTGAGAACCGTTAGCCGTCTTATTCACGGCATTACTTTGCTCTCTTTGCATCTGTTTTAACCTCCTACTCTCAGAGAGGATTTTTTTTTTCCCCTGGGAGGCTCGGTGTTCTTTACTGCCATCTAGCTTCAGGAAGGGGCCATCCTGGTCCTCCAGAGAGATTTTAACCACTTTAAATCTCAGAGTGAAGGGTTTGGAGTCTCTGTTTTCTTTCTCTTTCAAAAGGTCCCGCTATTTCTACATAAATTCTTAGATGCAAACCGAAACCTAGGTGGCGCAGCTCTGTTAAACTTACCCCCACAGCATGCACACTTTAAGCTGTGCAACCTCCTTTAAGAGGTGCCAGGTGTCTCTAGTTCTTGAGCCTTCCATAGTCCAGATCCGCTTGCTTCTGGCTTTTCCCTGCTGCCAGCTTAAGTTTTATTTTTGTCAGGTCCGCTAAGTCAGTTATCACTAATCCGTTTGCTTTTCAGCTTCCAAAATTTAATTACTCTAATTTCTCCTATTGTTCTCTTCCTTATGGGCTTATGTATTTTGTCCTCTCCTTACTATAATTTTTGTGGCATTTGGCAGGCAGTGGAGGTAAATAAACACATTCAATCTGCCATGTGCAACTGAATGTCCCTGACAAGTTTTATTGACTACTTAGAATGGTGATGGTGATTTGGGGCTTTGGGTACAGAGAAATAATAGTTTTTGTGAGCTTTTATTTTTCCCCCAGAAAAATATTTTTCTGATTCTTCCACAAAGGTGGGAACTGAGTAGGTTTGATTCAGGGACCAAGCCTGGTTCTGATTTTGTTCAGAAACATTCCTGGGAGGCGTTATAATTAAGGGAACATACTAGGTGCCGCAGCTGCCTCCGTGAAATAGGCTCTTGGTTGTCAAGGAAAGAAAGGACACTCACACACACCATTATGCTTTTGCAATTGGATAAGTTCATGAAGTTTCTGGAAGAAGAAAGCAGTGTGATGAGACTTCCTAGTATCAAGATTGCTTATCATTCAGGTGTTAGCTCATTAAGGGGAAAGGGAGACATGGCATATCAGACATTTCCATAGGAAAGAAGAAAAGCCATTCTCAGTGGGAAGGGGGAAAAAGGAGAAGCAAAGTAAAATGGGATTTTTAGATCATAGAAAAAGCTTAAAACAAAAGCTCTGTCACCCGGAGAGTTCCAAGTTCTCAGGTGAAGATATGGTAACTTCTCTGGCAATATGATTTAGGGTCCTGAGAGGAAAAGAATGAATCAAGCTTTTGTTATTTAAGAAACAACAAAAGCCCGCCGGTGTGGTTCAGTGGTTGAACGTCAGTCCATGAACCAGGAGGTCACAGTTCAATTCCTGGCCTGGGCACATGCATGGGTTGTGGGCTCAATCCCCAATAGCGGGTGTGCGGGAGGCAGCCCATCAATGATTCTCTCTTATCATTGAGGTTTCTCTCTCTCTTCCTCTCTAAAATAAATAAATACACACACACACACACACACACACACACACACACACACAAAGAGAAACAGTAAAAGATCTGAAATTAGTCTCTCTCTCTCTCTCTCTCTCTCTGTCTCTCTCTCTCTAATACCCTAAAAAGAGAGACTGAGTCTTCCATTGATTTTATGTTAAAAAGTGCTTGACATTGGCTGGTTGAATTACCCCACAGTCCAAAACATTCATCAAACGAAGACATTTGCACCCCCAATTGTTTCCAATTTTCCTTTAGTTCTAACCCTAGCAAAGTGAAAGCTATCTGGCCCTTACTTGGACCAGAACAATTTTAAACCTCAGTATTAGATTTTGAAGGTGTCCTTTCTCAAGGGAGGAACAAAAGTAAAAGATTGTAAAACAAAACCTAAAAGCAGAGCTTGAGGGAAACAGTGAGTAGGAGAGATTTGTGACATCTGAGGGTTGGGGAGTGGAGTATGAAAAGCAACAGGACATTTTTGGAGAAACCTTCTTGTTGGAAGAGCTCCAAAGGCAACAAAAAGTACATTCAATGACTTGAGGCAAATTCATTAGGAAAGAGTTGGGTGTGAGGAACAGCCCCAGGGAGCTGACCTGGGGCTCTGCATCCAAGAAATGAGAGCGCTCAGTTCAGGGAGATTTTGGTGAGTTGGAGATCCAGGGATCATTAAATGGAAAGGAAGAATTAGTTTCAAAGTACAAAGGACTTTTATAGATCCTAGACAATTCCCTAACTCATAGGGAGTTCCAAGTTTTATGGTGAATAGGGAACTTCTCTGGGAATAAGATAAATAACTCAAAGAGGAAAATACTAATCAAATAACTATAGCCAAACTTAAGGAAAACAGTATGGGCATAGTGCTTTATAATATGCACTTTATGCTCATATCCTGGGGTTTTAGTCCTTGCTTCTTCCTGATTAGTCATGTGATTTGGGGCAAGTAAATTACTTTTTCTGAGCCTCAGCTTTATTATCTTTTAAAAAATATATTTTTTACTTATTTCAGAGAGGAAGAGAGAGATAGAAACATCAATGATGAAAGAGAATCATTGATCGGCTGCCTCCTGCATGCCCCCTACTAGGAATCGAGCTCGCAACCTGGGCATGGGACCTGACCGGGAATCAAATTGTGACCTCCTGGTTCATAGGTCAATGATCAACCACTGAACCACACTGGCTGTGCTCAGCTTTCTTATCATTTTTTAAAAATAATTAAATCTTTATTGTTCAGATTATTACATTTGTTCCTTTTTTTCCCCCCCATAACTCCCCTCCTCCCAGTTCCCACCCCACCCTCCGCCCTCACTCCCCACCCACTGTCCTCATCCATAGGTGCACGATTTTTGTCCAGTCTCTTCCCACATTTCCCACACCCCTTTTCCCCCCCAAGCATAGTCAGTCCATTCCCTTTCTATGTCCCTGATTCTATTATAATCACCAGTTCATTCTGTTCATCACATTATTCATTCACTTGATTCTTAGATTCACTTGTTGATAGATGCATATTTGTTGTTCATAATTTGTATCTTTACCTTTTTCTTCTTCTTCCTCTTCTTAAAGGATACCTTTCAGCATTTCATATAATACTGGTTTGGTGGTGATGAACTCCTTTAGCTTTTCCTTATCTGTGAAGCTCTTTATCTGACCTTCAATTCTGAATGATAGTTTTGCTGGATAAAGTACTCTTGGTTGTAGGTTCTTGGTATTCATCACTTTGAATATTTCTTGCCACTCCCTTCTGGCCTGCAAAGTTTCTGTTGAGAAATCAGCTGACAGTCGTATGGGTACTCCCTTGTAGGTAACTGACTGTCTTTCTCTTGCTGCTTTTAGGATTCTCTCTTTGTCTTTTGCTCTTGGCATTTTAATTATGATGTGTCTTGGTGTGGTCCTCTTTGGATTCCTTTTGTTTGGGGTTCTCTGCGCTTCTTGGACTTGTAAATCTATTTCTTTCACCAAGTAGGGGAAGTTTTCTGCCATTATTTCTTCAAATAGGTTTTCAATATCTTGCTCTCTCTCATCTTCTGGCACCCCTATTATTCTGATGTTGGTACGCTTGTAGCTGTCCCAGAGGCTTCTTACACTATCTTCACACTTTCGGATTCTTTTTTCATTTTGCTTTTCCGGTTGGGTGTTTTTTGCTTCCTCGCATTTCAAATCTTTGACTTGATTCTTGCGCTCCTCTGGTCTGCTGTTGGGAGTCTGTATAATATTCTTTATTTCAGTCAGTGTATGCTTACTTTCTAGTTGGTCCTTTATCACACCATCGAGGGTCTCATTAGATTTCCTGTACATCTCATCAAGTTTATCGACAGCCTCTAGAAGCCTCTTGAGAGACCTCAAAAGTGTGGTTTTGAATTCTATATCCAGTAGCCTGCTTTCCTCCGGTTCTGTCCTTTGTGGCCTGTTTCTTTGTCTTGGCATTTTTTTATGCTTTGCTGTGTCGATAGAGTGGCTTTCCATGTTAAGTGTCCCAATTACCTGAGGTAGACACTCTTGGTGCACCCCCTTGTGGTCTCTGTGAGCAGTCTTGTAGTCAAACCTTGATTGTTGTAGGTAATTACTACTTGACCTCCAGGCCAACTGGCTGTGAGAATCAGCTGTGTTTGCAGTGGGAGAACTTCTGTCCTCTAGGGAGGTGCTAATCTAGCCTTTGCCTGAGGCTATCCGGCAAATGGCTCTGTGCAGGGCTTGGGCGGGGCGGGTCCCACGGGATCAACAGGGCGGAGGAGGGAGCAGTTATGGCTGCTCTCAGTCCGTCCCCCGGGCTCTGCCTCTCTGTCCCAGCAACTGCTGCAAACCTCAGAGGGACCGAAGCCAGACAGTCCCGCTTCTCCCGTTTGAGTCTGGGTCCCTAGAGACTCACCCGGATCTGGAGTTCAGAGTCTGAGGCTCCCTCTGGACTAAAACAGTCAACCGCGCCCTCAGCCACCAGCCCAGACCGCGTGCACTCCGCACCTTAGTATTCTACTTCAGCACTGTGCCTCCTCTGATTCTCGGTTCCTCCTAGTTGTAGAACTTCCACTCAGCCAGCCTTCCTGTGGTTCTGGATGATGTCCGTTCCGTCTTTTAGTTGTATTTTTGAAGTGGTTGTTCGAGGCAGCAAACTCCCGCGTTAACCTATGCCGCCATCTTGGTTTCTCCTCAGCTTTCTTATCTTTAACAGTGGGCTAATAAAATGTATTTCATAGGGTTAGTCTGAGGATTCAATGAGAAACTGTTTGTTAAGCACTTAGCAGGGGCCTAGTGTAAATGGTAGCTGCTGCAACCACCACTACTATCATCTTCACTGTAGCTGAGCTGGGTTGCTTCCATAGAGAACTGTTTCTGGAAAGTGACTGCCCACACAGGAACTGCATTTCCTAGTCACCATTGCATTCAAGTGGACCATGTGACTGAGTTCTGGCCAATAGAATGCCAGGCCTGGCCATAAACACGTTCTAGAGCAGTGGTTCTCAACCTTGGCTGCACATTAGAATCACCTGGGAATCTTTTTTAAATCCTGATTTCTGGGTCTCATCCTCCGGAAATTCTGTTTCTTTGTTATGAGGTGGGGCCACAACATTAGTAACAAAAAACAGAATTTCCGGAGGATGAGGCCCAGAAATCAGGATTTTAAAAAGATTCCCAGGTGATTCTAATGTGCAGCCAAGGTTGAGAACCACTGTTCTAGGGGATCTGCCTTCACTCTTTTCTCCCTCTGCTGTCTGCCAGTGACTAGGGTGACCTTGGAAACCATGTGTTGAAGATGACAGAGCCTTTGTTAGTCTGCTTCCTGGATGATTGTGTGGAACAAAGATTTCCGGGTTTATCTGTTACAGCAGTAAGTTCTACCTTAGTAACATAAATAACATCAAAGTGGCTCAGAATCCCAGTAGGCTGGTCAAATTTTGGAGAAACCCACCAGGAAAAATAAGCCTTGGAGAAACCAGCCAGGAAGAATCTTAACTTACTGGTTACCAGGATGGCCAAGAAGGTGCTGTGGCTCAGATTGCAAGACAAACTATGGCTGATTGGTGTACTTGTAAATTACTCATCACATTCAGTGTTTCATCATGACATTTATTTACACTTTGTCCTAAACTGTTGACTGGACATTTGCCTGGTGGGTTTGTCACTACAGATAAACCCCAGCAGAGGGTAGTGAGAGGAAAGGCCATGGTCTTTGCAGGAGAAAGACCAATTTCCTCGATATTGGAGCACTCATTGCTGGTGACAAATGCCAGGGAGGCTTTGATTTTTGGATTCCTCTTTGGCTGGTTTAAGCCCAGGCACTGCAAGACTTTCTGCTACTCTGTTGAGGGTTCGGCTTCTCTCAAAAATTGAGCAACTTTTAAAAGTTGTTAAGTGTGCAGATTCCATACCTAGGATCTAGCTAGGCCAGATTATCTCAAGGAAAACTGAGTGGCTGGGAAGACCAAGCCATTCAAAGTCTTATATTGCCTTTTCCTCTTGTTATTTCTAATAGCTATTCTGTACCCATTACTTTCTGAGAAAAAGGCTTAAAACAAAACAAAACAAAACAAACAAACAAAAAGAACACAACACACACACACAAAACCTACCTAAAGTACAGGCTACTTCATAGATTCAAGTGCCTGATTATCCTCTTGCACAGTCTGATCTGTGTAGCAGAACAATCTGAAATTGTTCTCTAGGTGACAGTGGGTGGCATTCACTAGCCTTCATTTGGGGAATGGTGGCGGGATGTGGGGAGTGGGTAGTAAGACAGGGAATGCCTGAAACTGTGCCAAAGAATTGTGGCATGGCTGGAAGTCTTGGAATTTTCTCAGACTCCATTATTACTAGTTCTTCATCTTCCCATCCCTCTCCCCCAAATCCTCTCTACCTTTTGTTTTCTCCTTAGGCTCATATGATGCTGGTCTCAATGGCAAAGCCATAGAGCTGGGTGGGAGGGAAGCAATGGCATGGGAATTGTGTGCAAGGGCTCCCACTACCTGGTTCTAAACTTGGTCAATCAGAAGGGGGCAGAATGTCCCAAGAGCCGTGGTCAGGATCTTGGAAGATTGAAGAATCGAGAAGTGAGCCTGTGATGCCCTGACTCACGAGGCATGAACATCAGAAAAGCCAACTCTACCCTTTGATGTAACATGAAGGCGAGTGTGATTGTTACAGCTGCTATTCCTGCACCACAGTCTTCACCAGAACCTGAGCCTTTAAGCTGGTAGTTGAGAGGCAGTGATTTTAGCATCTGGTAGGAAAAAAACCACCTATTTTAAAATTTATTTCTCTCATTTATCATCTTTTCTCAAAGTCACTATTAATGCAGGCTTTGCTTATGAACTCTGAGCAAAGATGGTGAGGAAGAAAACACCTTTTAGTCCTTTAAGGAAATAATGATTGTCAGTTGTTTTGATTGACATGACCAGGAAGAAGGTAGAAAGGACTGGGGGCTATTTGGGAAGCAACCAGGGGTGCAAGACA
This sequence comes from Myotis yumanensis, assembly GCF_028538775.1. Lineage (NCBI taxonomy): Eukaryota > Metazoa > Chordata > Mammalia > Chiroptera > Vespertilionidae > Myotis > Myotis yumanensis. The sequence continues at coordinate 46,094,257 of NW_027223752.1, read as the reverse complement.
CTTGACTGCTGCTGTGTGTTATGGCACTGCTTCGGACTTCTCCCCTGGAGTCAGTCATATGGGCTCGTGTGAGACTCAGTCTGGCAGGTCCAACTAATCAAGGTGGCTGATTCTGTGTGAAGGCAACATTCTAATATGTCCGACGCTCAACCACTGAGCCACACTGGCCTGGCTGGGAAATCCTTTTAAGGCACAGAGAATTCTACTCTGTTAGGGGGTTGAGGCTAGGAAAAGCTATTGGGCTAAAAGGGATTGAGTTGACCATAGAGTCTTTTAAATGAGAGAAGATTAAGTTACCTTTAATGGGTAATTTAAAAGTCCCCTCTTTGCTATTGCCCCTCCATCCCCATCCCCAAGGAATCAGGGAATGGCATTGAAGGAGCCCTTTGAGATTGGTAATGGAGAATAAAGAAAGGCACATTTTAATTATTGTGTGTACATTTGGACCCCAACACATTGCTAAACAGCCCCAGACCCCAGGCCCTGCCTCGGGCAGTGAGGGCCATATGGATACCATGTTGTCCGGTGCTGGAACCACACACTTAGGCGCACCATTTGAAATTCCTTTGGCCTGGCTTTTGTTGATTCAGCAAATTACTTAGGAGAGGATGATCTATTGTCAAAGAGATGATTCTTGCAGGGAATGCATGTCTGGCAAACGCAGCCCTCAATTTGCAGATTGTTGCGGTACCTGTGGTAATGAGGATTCTCTATCTTTTTTCCAATTTAAGAAAAGTTCTTGCAGTTTTTCGTGATGATGATGTGTGGTTCTGACATCCAAATAAACTGATATAATTCTAACAGTATGCTGCATGTTCCCGTGGTGCCGGCGGGCGTTTTGTACTATATTGCTTTGCAGTTTTCAAGATGAACTTGACATCTTGGGATTACTAGTCAATCTGCTTTACATAACAGGGCATTTTCCTAATATAGGTGAAAATTCTGGTTACTTTCCGGTTGTTCCTACGATGGCAGTTTCCACGTGGAATATCGGAACCCTTCCTCCAGGGGTGATACTTCAGGTGTCCATCCATATCTTGTGGTAGGTAGTTCGTGAAGGATGCTAACTTTATCATGAGCATCTGGGTCAATTCTCTAGACATTCCCAAAGCCAGAGAGGTAGGACTTTGTGGTAATTGCTACAGAAAGTCCCTAGTACATTAGGAATGCCTACCAATAAGAAAAAGCAACGAGAGAGGTGAATATTGCCCTATACTTAAGAAAACTTACTTCTGCTGCCCTATGTCTAAACGGAAGATGTGGGAATATTATTATTATTATTTTTAAAAATATATATTTTATTGATTTTTTACAGAGAGGAAGGGAGAGAGATAGAGAGTTAGAAACATCCATGAGAGAGAAACGTCGATCAGCCGCCTCCTGCACACCCCCCACTGGGGATGTGCCCGCAACCAAGGTACATGCCCTTGACCAGAATCGAACCCGGGACCCCTCAGTCCGCAGGCCGACGCTTTATCCACTGAGCCAAACGGGTCAGGGCGATGTGGGAATATTATTATGGACTCCTTCTCTCCCAGACCTACAATAGAAGTGCTTCTTAGGAATTTGTTGTTAAATTAACCACTAAAATACTGTAGGTTTAGTCTCTTAATAAAGTAGGCACTGTTCCCAGGAGAAATATTAATAGATGCAGCACCTGAAACTTAACTTACGCTTGTGAGAATAAAAAAAAAAAGTGGTAAAGTTGTTTATTAACTTCCTGTCATCTTTGTTCCTTGGCAAGTCCAAGCCCTCTTACCAATTCAGTTTCTGTGAATATGAGCTCATGTATTTCTGACATTTTCGGTAAGGGCTTTGATTTTAATAGTTGTAATTGTCTTGAAGAAGATAAAGGGAATATTGGATAAAAAAGAAGAGGGAGGAGAACTCATCTCCTTGGAGCAGACATTGTTTTCAGAGTGTTTATGAAGGAATGATAAACACCATGGCAATAAAACAAATAATGGTTTGTACCCCAAAGGCTGTTGCATGTAGTCATGTATTAAACCATAAAAGAAAAAAAATTAAGCAATTTTTTCCTTGGAAAAGCTTAAGAGGCGAAGGGAGTAAGGTCAGAATGCATTATAGAGCTCAAAGGAAAAATACAGAAAGTATGAAAAATCCTGAATTTTACTACATCCCATTAAACCCACAGCAGTGTTACATAGAGGAGGGAGCAGAGTGCGGGCTTCCATGTGACCTGGTGCCCAGGTCTGTGAGGCAGGGATGGTATGTACTAGTCCATGACAAGGCTATGCCTATCTGGAAGGAGGCATGGCCTTGTCATGATTCATTCTGCAAGAGGGTTAGAGATTTGAAACAATGTGATCTTACAGGGCTGTGATTACTAGCTCGTCATCACTCTCCTATAGCTTCTTTCATCACAGATTTTCACTGGTGACTGAGAACAAGAATAACTACTTTTTGTTGAGTGTTTAACATTCATCAATACTGTTCTAAGTGTTTTACATGTTTTTCTTTAAAAAAATTATATGTATTTGGATTGATTTCAGAGAGGAAGGGAGAAGGAGAGAGATAGGAACATCAATGATGAGAGAGAATCATTGATCAGCTGCCTCCTGCATGCCCCCTATGGGGATCGAGCCCACAACCCTGGCATGTGCCCTGACTGGGAATCAAATCATGGCCTCCTGGTTCATAGGTCAACACTCAACCACTGAGCCACACCAGCTGGGCTACATGTTTTTCTTAAATAAGATAATAGGGCGCTCTCCCTCCCAGGAGCGTGCCTGTGCCTTTCCCTTTCCTCTCCCTCTTCCCCTGTTCCTTGTCCCCCCCGCCCCCTCACCGCCAGGTGTTACCATTAGCTTCCTCACTCCCAAGCCCCTAGTATCCTTCCTTTGCCTCCATAACTTATTTACTAAGCCCGTTTCTTCTAGGAATTGCTTATTCTACCTCTGTGATTTACCAACTAAATGTTCTCTTACAGTTTGAAAAAATATATATAAGGCTATTAAAATGTGGACATGTTGAATCATAACTGAGGACAAACTTTGAATTCATATAGGGTCTTTTCTCCATTGGTTAGCAGGTGAAGAAAATGAGGTTATCAATGAGATTTAGCTTCAGAGCTTGAATTGTTTAGATCCTAGGTTGTTTATCAATTGTATTTCCGAAGGGATCTGAACTCTAAGATCTACTACTTACTTACATGGTAGTCATTTGACAGCAAAGAAATGAAACATCTGACTGTATGGCCACAACCACTATTGGGAAGTGGGGTGGGGCAGAGATGGCGAGCTGTCCACACTTCCTAGAGCAGCTGCCCAACCAGGGAGCAGCCACATTCCCTAGGCCACTATGCAGCGGGGTGGGGCCATGTGCCCCATGAGACACGGGTGCAGGTGTCATGTGGCACTTTCGGATGGATGTGGTTAAAAAGCACACTCCTTGTCTGCCAGCTGACCATGAGGCCCAGGCTGATCTCGGAGCCCTGCGCTGAAGATGGCACAGCTTCTGAAGCTAAAGTTCCTGAGAATCTATAGAGCAGAGACCCCCTTCCCATCTCCTCCCACTTCGTACATACTCTTGCACACTGAACAGGAGCACCTAGTTTGTTTTATACATGAAACAAGCAAACTATATTAAGCTACTGAGATTTCTGGGTTTGCCTCTTACAGTAGCCAGGGCTACTCTCACTAGTAAGGAAGACCACTTTATACTGTTAAAAGGATACAGGTTTATGTTAGTTTCCTAAACAACAGAAAATTTGCTTGCAAAAGAGGCAAGTTGGAAAGATTTCCTTTTTAGATGAATAGAAAGCAAATTCTAGAAAACACAGCAAAAGTCCCAGAGTAATCTTTCTTTTTTTTTTTTCTTTTCTTGAAAAGCCCCCATTTAAATATTTAATCATTCCAAAGAAAAGCAGTCTAGTACTCAGTGGTGGAATTTGAGAGTGAAAACGAATGAGTAGAAAAATAACTTTCATTTCCATAGTGCTGTATAATTTTAAAGTATTTTTCTGGTCCTGTCATTTATTTAATCCTCACAATAATTCTGGAGAGTCATGCGACAATAATAATGCAGGTTCTTGAGTGCTATATTCCAGGCTCAGGATTAAGAGCTTCACACGTACATGTTATTAATTATGACAACATTGGCACTATAATTATTCCTATCTAAAAAAAAATGAGAGCATTGAGGCCCAGGGAAGTTAAAGAACAGTTCAGTGTCACATTCTAGTCAGTGGTAAAGTCAGGAATCAAACCCGAGGCTGACTGTGAAGCAGGTGCTCTTTACCACTATGCCACTTGGTCTTTGGTTTGGTGCCCAGCGTTGTCCCCACTGGTGGATGAAACTTCCAGGGCCCGAGGAGTTGAAGTGAGTAGCTCAGGTTCAAGCTGCCAGGATTTGTCAAAGTCAGATTTTCTGACTCTGACTTTAGTAGTCTCTCAACTTGGAATACCATAAATTAAAGCAAACACTAACTTGGTTATGGGACAGACAGTCAATATTTTTAGAGTGTTTATAGAAAGGAAGTAATTTTGGCCTGGCAAAAGAACAAACTGAAGGTAGTTTTACATTCCCATTTTAAAAGGAATTATTCAAATCGGGGAAAACTCCCATGGTGCTGGATCACTCTGTGGGATATTCTGGGAGACCAACCCCCTTCTGCTCCGGTTCCAGCCCTTTTAAAAGCAAATTTTATAGATTATCTCACTGGGCCTGTTGCCTTTTGAGTCTGAGGCACAAAATTGGTTGGTATTTGGCAAGATTTGACTGGCAAGAAAGCGTCTGTGTGGTTAGATTTTGTGTCTGACCCTTGCTGGGAAGTTAAGGCCAGTTTTTGTCAGTACCCCCACATCCACTGACTCCATTCTCCTTGGCACAGCAGGAAATGCAGCCAGGAGGAGAGGAGCCAACGTGGGCTGGGCTGCACAATGATTAGAAGAGTTCCGGGTTCAAGTGCCATCTACATCACGCTCGGGTAAGTGACCTTGGACTCTATGCTTACTTGCTTTATCTGTCAGGTGATGTCTTAGTTTGGGCTGCTGTAACAAAGTACCATAGACTGGGTAGCTTATAATCTACAGAAATTTATTTCTTATAGTTCTGGAGGCTGGAAGCCTTAAGATCAGGGTGCTAGCATGGTCAGGTACTGGTGAGGACTCTCTTTCAACTTGTAGACTGTCATCTTCTTGTTGCATCCTCACATGGTAGGAAGAGAGTGAGAGAGTTCTCAGGAGTCCCTTTCATAAAGGGCACTAATCCCGTTCATGAGGCCTCCACCTTCATGACCCAATGACTTCCCCAACCCACCAGCTCCTAATACCACCACATTGGGGGGCAGGGGTAGGATGTCAACATACAGATTTCTGGGGTACACAAACATTCAGCCTATTGCAATGGGGAGAAGGGTTTTGCTTTATGTAGACTGACAAGATAATGCACATCAGGGCATAGCCTTAGAAATGACTCACACCAAGTGCTCGGTGGGATTTAGTTATAGTTATTAAAGGAAATGTCAGAAGGGTGGAGTGTCTAAGTCAAGAAGGGCAACACAGTGTTCTTGTTTGCTGTGAATTGCCTAGTCATATTTTCACCAGTGCCTGCTAACCCTGACTTTGGCCTTGCAACAGTAGTTTGAGGAAACCAGTCAGCAAGGCTTTGAAGAAATAGGTCCAAGTTTAAGATGCAGAATTTGGCTTCAGAGTTCCAGGAAGCAGCAGGATCCTTGGATGGGACAGTTCATTAAAGTGTAGTTATAACCACCCCTCACTCTTTGTTGGAAAAAGCCAACAGGTGGTTCTCGGGCAATGTTTCATACCGGCATGGTTTTTCTTTTTTCTCTGCACTCCCATATTTTTCTGCTCAGAATTAAAAAAAAAATCCTGCTGCAATTATGTTTATGTCACCACATTTTGGGGGATGGTGTTCATTCAGTATCATTAGTGGTGAGAAGCCAGCTGCTTCTCAAGGGATGGGGAGGAAAAAACAAGGCTCAGTGTCCACCTCCCTCTCCTTCCAATTGCTAGTATGTGGTCTCTTATCCCATGACTGTCCAGGCTGCAAGAGCCTCCAGGAATCGGGGTGCTCGGGGGTGGGGGGGAGGGCTGAGAAGTTGATGGCGGGAACCAGTAGGTCAGACAAAGCTGAGAAGGCTGGTGTGAGAAGCAGAGTGGAAGGATGTGAGTGATGGGGCCACAGGGTGTTGCCTGAGAGGCGGGCGAAAGGCTAGGCTACTCATGGGGCCAGGAGAGCACTTCTTCCCAGAAAGGACTGGCGAGAGGAATGCAGGGAGGAGTCAGCACTGGAGCTTTTCAAGGCAGGAATTTGGGCGAATCTCAGCAGGTCTTCTATTATTCCCACTTCTCCTTCCCACATCTATTTCTGGAAATGCAAGGTTTTGTGCCTTCTTTCAATTTCCCCCACGGCTGATAAGTTTTAATAGCAGCTCAGAGTCCCCGAGCCCTCTCCTCTGGCTCCTTCCTAAGCTCACCATCATGATCTGACCCGATCTATTATTCTTGCCTTTCAAGTGTATAAATGATAAATAACCCTCCTGAGAAAAGAGCACTGGACTGGGAGGCAGGAGCTCCGGCGTTGTCTGCAGTTGTGTGATTTTGTCTGCACTGTGGTGGAGGCTGAGGTGTATCACCCAGATCCACTCCCCCCGCCCCCACATCAGGGCCCGTTCCCTCGCCTGTTGGCTGCTGACGGCTTGCTGCTGAATCCATTGGTAGGAACTGACTGAAAGCTTTGACTTAAGGCAGTGATTCTTTTTTTTTTTTTTACTTTTTATTTTATTTTATTTTATTTTTTTATTATTTTTTTAATTCTTTTTTAAAAAAAATATAATAAGTATTACAAAGGGTATTACATATGTGTCCTTCCCCTACCCCCCACCCTTGACAATCCACTGCCCTCCCTACCCCCCAGTGTCTTATGTCCATTAGTTATGCTTATATGCATGCATACAAGTCCTTCGGTTGATCTCTTACTCCCCTCCCTTCTGCCCCCCAACCCTCTCTGGCCTTCCCACTGCAGTTTGACAATCAGTTTGAGGCAGCTCTAAGGCAGTGATTCTTTTTTATTTTTTTATTTTTTTTATTTTTCGCTAAAAGTATTACAAAGGGTATTACATAAGTGTCCTTTTTCCCCCCCACCCTTGACAAGCCCCTGCCCTCCCTTACTCCCCAGTGTCTTATGTCCATTAGTTATGGTTATATGGATGCATACAAGTCCTTCAGTTGATCTCTTACTCCCCTCCCTAAGGCAGTGATTCTTAATGGGGGTGATTTTATCCCACAGGGGACAGTAGGCAGTGTCTGGAGACAATTTTGATTGTTGCAGCTGAGGGGTGGGCCTCTATAGGGTGGAGGCCAGGGATGCTCTTAAACATCCTGCAGTGCAAGGACAGCACCCCACAATAAAGAATCAACTAGCATAGAATGTCATTAGTGCTCAGGTTAAGAAATGCTGCTTTTAGGGAGCCACCTGAGCCAAGATTAAACCCCCTCCTCAGAGGTGACCTGCGTCCTATAACAGATCTATGGCAGAGTACAAAATTCTGGTCCCTTGCTTCAATTTAGGGCCAGTTAAAAATTGCTATTCAAGCTTCTGTCTCTATGGGATTGGCGAAGTCTCATGGCAGAGAGAGATGCTGAATTGGATGCAGCACAGTTCAACATCTCTCTGCCCAGAGCTGCTGGTTCCCTCAAGCTATACACTGAATATGTCCCTCTACCCCTTCCCCATTTATATATTGAAACCTAAAGCCCAAGGTCTGGCCACTGGGAGGTGCTTAGGTCATGAGGGTAGAGCCCTTGTGAATGTGATTAGCGCTCTTCTAAACGAGACCCCACAGAGCTCCTTGGCCCTTTTTATGGAATTCAGTGTCAGGGTTCCACTACTGTTCCCCTGTGCTGAGGCTCAAGATGTCTCAGACTGTAGCTGTGGGGGAAGAAAAAAATCATTTTCCTCTATCCTCTTAGGTTTGGTGGCTGGAGCACTGCAGGTAAAACCCACAAAAAGCAGGTTATCTGAAGAAAAAAGAGAATTTATTTACCTGTTCAGCAGGCACACATGTGGGAGAAACTCAGTCCTGAGTAATTCAGTGAGGTGGCTAGAACCAGTGTGTGTGTGTGTGTGTGTGTAGGGGTGGGGACCAGGGGGAGCTTATTTACAATTTTAACAATAAGAACAAGGAGCAATAAAATTGTGGAGAAGTGATAAGACGATAGAAAAAGGGGGTTTAGGCTCTCAGGGGTAGCACACTATGGGAAGGTAAATGTATGGGGGAAGTAAATGGACCATAGGATTTGTTTAGTAAGGTTTGTTATGTAGATTCCTCTCAGTGCTGTCTCTGGGATGGTGAGTCTACAGTCTCTGGTGATTAAGAGATGTGTGTCTGTGTGTGTGTGTGTGTCCTCAGCTCAAAATAATCCCCATGCCAAAGTGGCACATTTTGAGGTCGCATATTCTGAGTTTTCACAGCCCAGGGGGGCCAGGGTATGGGTGGGAGCCCAGCACTTTGGGTTGGTCCTTTGGGGTGAAGCCCTTTCCTTCTTCTTAACTTCATCTTGCTACTTTTTTTTTTATCACCCTACTGGATCCTTCCTTTTTCTCTGTTACACATGCATTATTATTTAGCTTTATCTCCTCTTGCTAACAGACCAAATCTTTCAGTATTTGAATAAATTCAAAATCTTAAGAGAGGAACATTGGCACATCTAACTGTGCCAGGAAAGTCAGGGAACACTCAGTAACTCCCCCATGGATTAATTGCCCTTGGGGCAGTGATCACCTGGCCATGGTGGCATTCCCTCCCCCATATTGCCTGCCATTTCCCTGGGCACAGGCCCAAGGGAGGACAGTATGAACTTAGAAGAGGAAGTTGGGCACTTCTAATGATACATATTGTTCCCACAGAAAGACATTCCCATTTTTCAGAAATCAAATTCCTTTGTGTCATGAAGAAAGCTATTTCTTAAAGAGTCTGCCTTGAAAGTATATGCAGTTCTGTGAGAGGTCTGTAAAAGTTGTTCTTTAGTGGAAGATGGTTTTTGTTGATTTGTAATGTACTTACTGACTTCAGAGGAGATTTCTATATAAATTCCAGGCCCCTGTTATGTATGAAGAAATCCTGCAAGGGAAAGCAGAGTCAGTTGACCTTTTAGTATTTTAAGAATGTGGAAAGTTAAATGGAAAAGGTATTAGCATTGAAAAATTGCACATTTTAGGGACGATAAGTATAGTTTCATGGGATTATTGTAGTGATTAAATGAAGTAATACATGTAATGCACCTGGCATTTAATAGATGATCAATGCATGGTGGTCATTATTTCTTGTGGGATCAAAAGTCTTGAAATTGTGAACACATTTATTCTTAAGTGATTTGGTTTTTCTGTTTTCATTATTTAACCTTGTCAATACCTGCCATCAAAAAGTAAATTTCTCTTAGCATTTAAACATGTTTTTATTGATTTTAGAGAGAGAAAGGATGGGGAAGAGAGAGAGAAAGATGGATATGAGAAACATGGATCGGATGACTCCCATACACACCATGACCAGGGACCGAATCCACAACCTGGGCATGTGCCCTGACTAGGAATCAGATGGGTGACCTTTCAGTGCATGGAATGATACTCAACCAGCTGTGCCCCACTGGCCAGGGCTCTCTTATCATTGAGACATGAAAATCCAGTACCCAAAGGAAAGATGAACATTCCCAAAACCTTTTAGTTGCCCTTCGGTGCTTTGCCTTTCCTGCTGGAAGTATCCACCCGATGATTAGTGATGCCTCATTAAATTACTTTAAGCATATATAGTATGTGCAAACGAATATAACAGGGGACACACACACATATGTTTTATTAAAAATACTAAAGGCCCAGTGCACAAAAATTTGTGCACTGGGGGGAGGGGTCGGGAGCGAGGGGAGGGAGGGGGGGTCCCCCAGCCCGGCCTGTGCCCTCTCGCAGTCTGGGACCCCTCGGGAGATAACGACCTGCTGGCTTAGGCCTGCTCCCGGGTGGCAGAGGGCATGCCCAGTCCCTAGGTGCAGCCCCTGGTCAGGCTCAGAGCAGGGCCGATTGGGGAGTTGGGGCGCCGCCCCCTGTCATGCACAGAGCTGGGCAGATCGGGAGGTTGCGATGCCACCCTCAGTCACGCTCAGGGTAGGGCCGATTGGGGGGTTGGGGCACCGTCCCCTGTCACACTCAAGGCAGGGTCGATGGGGAGGTTGCAGCGCCACCCCCTGTCACGCACAGAGCAGGGCCAATCAGGGAGGTTGGGGCGCTGCCCCCTGTCACTCACAGAGCAGGGCCCATCAGGGAGGTTGGGGCTCCGTACCCTGTCACACACAGAGCAGGGTCGATCAGGGGGTTGGGGAGCTCCCCCTTGTCATGCACAGAGCAGGGCCGATCAGGGGGTTGAGGAGCTCCCCCCTGTCACTCACAGAGTAGGGCCGATAGGGGAGTTGGGGCACCGCCCCCTGTCACACACAGAGCAGGGTGGATCAGGGGGTTGGGGCACTGCACCCTGTCACACTCAGGGCAGGGCCGTTGGAGAGGTTATGGCTCTACCCTGTCACACACAGAGCAGGGCCGATCAGGGGGTTGGTGCGCCACACCCTGTCAAACACAGAGCCGCAGGGCAATCAGGGGGTTGGGGAGCTCCCCCCTATCAGGCACAGAGCAGAACTGATCAGGGGGTTGGGGCGCCTTCCCCCATCACGAACAGAGCAGGGCGGATAGGGAGGTTGTGGCCCCGCCCCCTGTCACACACAGAGCCGCAGGGCGATCAGGGGGTTTGGGCGCTGATCCTGGTGCCGGGAGGCCTCACTGCTCCGCTGATCCCGGTGCCGGGAAGCATATTACCCTTTTACTATATAGAATAGAGGCCTGGTGCATGGGTGGGGGCCGGCTGGTTTGCCCTGAAGGGTGTCCTGGATCAGGGTGGGGGTCCCTACTGGGGTGCCTGGCCAGCCCGGCTGAGGGGCTGAGGGTCGTTTTCAGGCTGGCGGGTGACTGAAGCTCCCAACTGCTCCTTTTTTTCTTTTTTTTTTTCTATTCTGGGCCAGCTTTAGCTCTGAGGCCTCACTGCTGAAAGCAGGTTTCTGGCCTTTACCTTCTGTATTTGATACAATGTTGCGGTCCGGCTGGCTGAAGCCCGGCTGACTGAAAGCCGGTTTCTGGGGTTTTGTTTAGCTTCTATATTTGCAACATAGTTGCTTAGAGTTGCAGCTGAGAGGCCGGCAAGTGAGGCGGGGAACGTTGGAGTCTGCCATCACTGGAACAAGCAAGCCTCCCTGTTCGCTTCAGTGCATGGCTGCCGGCCGCCATCTTGGCTGGCAGTTAATTTGCATAAGGATATGCTGATTAGCCAATGGGAAGGGTAGCGGTCGTACGCTAATTACCATGTTTCTCTTTTATTAATGTAGATAAATGGGCATAAATCAACCTTGTCTTCTACTTTGAAATTGCAAAATGCATAATATCATGTGGCCATGTAAAGGGATGAAGTTGTAGGGGAAGAAAACAATCTTTTCCTCTACCTTCTTAGGTTCAATAACAGAGGTCTGCAAATTAAACTGACAAAAGACAGATTAACAGAAGAAAAATTACACAAAGATTTAAAATATTTTTACATGCACAGGGTCTCCACAGAAACGAACTGAAACCCAAAGAGGCAGTTCAACGCAAGGGTTTATTTTAACAAAGAAAAATAATACACTGTGGAGAAGTGACTAGACCAGTGATGGCGAACCTTTTGAGCTTGGCGTGCCAGCATTTTGAAAAACCCTAACTTAACTCTGGTGCCGTGTCACATATAGAAATTTTTTGATATTTTCAACCATAGTAAAACAAAGACTTATATTTTTGATATTTATTTTAAATATTTAAATGCCATTTAACAAAGAAAAATCAACCAAAAAAATGAGTTCGCGTGTATAGGTTCGCCATCACTGGACTAGACAAAGCAAAAGGAGTTAGGTGCCTAGGGGCAGTGCATTGTGGAAAGGTAAATATATGAGGGGAACTAATGGTAGATGAGAATTCTTTAGTAATGTTTGTTTATACAGACTCATCTCAGTGCATCTCCATCATTTTTGGTATGGGAGAAGGGGAAACCTTTGCAAGGAAATTTATGTCACCTTTACAAAACGAAATTTATGCCCTACTTTTAGGCAGATAGAGGGATTGCAGAAAGCTCCTCCTTTGCCTGTTATTTTTTAATTGCCTTCAGCTCAAAATGATCTTTATTCTAAAGTGGCATATTTTAGGGTGGCATATTGTGATTTTTTTTTCAAGGTGTAACTACTACGTGTTGACATGGAAAGATGTCCATGAAATATTGTTAAGTTAAAAAGAAAATTATATAACAGTTTTATAGTATGTTCCCATTTTTATGAAACTGCAAGTATAACAAAATACATTGTTTGTACACTACAATCAGAAATCACACAAACTTTATAGTGGTTTTCTCTGAGGGCATTACGGGGCATCTTCACTTCATATCAAAATATTTGAGTATGATTGAATTTTTACAATGAAAAGATATTATTTTTGAAATTATAAAAATGACAAATATTAAAAACATGCAAAGCTATATATTTGAAGCAAATCTCCTAAAATATATAAGGTGATTTAGCACAAATAGGGTGTTTTTGTTACTGACTTAAGTTTAAGTTATCTCTTCTACCACTTGGTTTAGTGTTTCTAATATTTTGGCTTCCTCAGACAATTTTCATTGTTTATTACCAGCTTTTCTGTTTCAGTTTATCCTTAGCTTCTAGAATACAAGTGTTAAATACCACACTATTGCTCTTCTGGCTACTCACTTTCCACATGAGTGCTCTCAAGTTAGCGGTTAACTTTCCTATCTTCCGTCATCTGCTTCCCAGTTGCTGGACTCTCCTCTCCTTAGGGTTGGTTTTGGGAGGACTTTGAACAGTTTTAAGGACTCCCTTTCTCATGAAACTATGGTTAATTCTTTGGTTCTAGATTGCTGTTCTCTGTTACAAATGGTCTCCCCAGAGCTCAGGGCAGTATTGTAACCCTCAAACTTTAGTGTACAAAAGTTAGGGACAGGGTTCTTTTAAAGAGGCACAATACACTGACCACTGGCAATTAAGGCATGCTATTCCCCCAACCTCTGTGGATATCTGTTTCCTCACCTTAAAAGGACGAGTTTGGGTCATATCAATGGTTTTCAAACCTAGTGGCATATTAGAATCACCTGCAGGACTTAACATTCTCTGATGTCCAGGCCCTACACTACACTAAATGGATCAGAATCTACCCAAACCAGAAAAGGACACTACTAGAAAACTACAGGCAAATAACCCCGATGACTATAGATACAAACATTCTCAATAAAATACTAGCAAACTGAATTGAGTAGCACATGAAAAGAATCATTCACCATGATCAAGTGGGACCTCACTTCATACCTGTTAGAATGGTTATTATCAAAAAGACAAGAGAGCCCAGCTGGTTTAGCTCAGTGGTTGAGTGCCAGCCCATGAACCAAGAGGGCCAGTGTCCAAAATGTCTGTTTCATGGGTGGAGTTGGGGCCAGTGTAGCATCAGACTAATTAAAATCCATTAGTCCATTGTGTGGGTCTCATATAGCTGTGAGCCACGTGGGAGAATTCAGAGGAGCTCTCCCTACAGAGCCAGGAGTCCAGTGTGGAAGAGAGAAAGAGAGAGAGAGAGAGGAGAGGAGAGGAGAGAGAGAGAGAGAGAGAGAGAGAGAGAGAGAGAGAGAAAGAGAGAGAGAGACTGACTTCTTTGTCCAGGAGTTTAAATATTCAGGTTTCTGCCCTTACAGTGGCCATACCTATTCTGGCCACTTACTTGTTCCCAGGTGTTGACTCACAGGTAAATATTTTCCCACATCACCCAGACCTTACTGGACATGTGTCCAAACTGCCTTTGTCCAGTACCTTTCCCCATCAATCAGGGGGGAACAGACATGTAGGGTGTTCAATTGCAACTTTCTACAAATCTGTATAAACCTGCCTATATTATCTAGTCTTCCCTTTACTCCTTTCCTGTTAAATAATAACCAGATTATTATAACAGTATGAAGGATCCTTAAATTTGTATCAGTGCAAATTTCCAGTCACAAGATAAGTAAGCACTAGGGATGTAATGTACAACCTGATGACTATAGCCGACGCTGCTGTATGATATATAGGAAAGTTAAGAGAGTAAATCTTAAGTGTTCTCACCACAAGGAGAAAATTCTATTCCTTTTTTGCTTTCTTTATTCTTTTCTTCTTATTGTGTTGATATGGGAATATGGATGTTAGCTGAACCTGCTGTAATCATTTAAAATTATGCTAAGAGAAATAAGCCAGTTGGAGAAAGATAAATATCACATGATCTCACTCATTTGTGGAATATAATAAACAACATACTAGTAAACTGATGAACATAAGTAGATCCAGAGACAGAGAAGCATAGAACAGACTGTCAAGCTTCAGAGAGAAGGCAGGGAAGGGTGGGGGGTAAGAGATCAACCAAAGGACTTGTATGCTTGCATATAAGCATAACCAATGGACATAGACACTAGGGCGGTGAGGGCATGTGCTGGGGAGGTGGGGGTGGCCGGGGAGAGGTCAATGGGGGGAAAAGGAGACATATGTAATAAACAATAAAGAATTAAAAAAAGAATAAAGAGAATAAGATAAAAAAATTTCATGTAACTTGAACCATTAGGAAAACCCCAAACAATAGTTGTCCTTGTCACTATGACCTCCTCTATGGGTTGCTCCGTTTCTTTGCCTCCTTCATAGAAAAACATCTCAATTGAGATTTCTGCCCTCCCCACTTTCCACTCACTGTTTCACTCACTGTGATTTGGCTTTTTCCCACCATAAGATGGAAACTGCACTTGCAAGGCCATTACCAATGACCTCCAAACCAGTGGATACTCTTAGTCAGTTCATCTGACCTTTCAGCAGCTTCTCACTTTCCCTAACACGCTTCTCTCTTCTGGTTTTCTTCCCACCACTGGCTGCTCCCCTAAGTCTATTTATTGGCTTCTCCTTCTCAACCCCATGACTAAGTGTTGAAGGATTTTGTTCTCTGAATTTTTGTTAGAAATAGAAGTTGAATATCCTGACTTGCCCTCCCACACAACAGTTAAGTGGCTTAGCGGTGGCATAGTTTTATTGCAATTTTTCAAATTATAATTGAAATTTTTCTGAACAAGAAGGAACATCTTCAACTACTATTATTGAACACTACCTGGCTTTGAGAATTTTGTTGCAGACACAATAATGTTTGTTAATCAACTCAATCTACAAAGGATAGACCTTTGTTGCGTACAGGTGTGGTGTGAAGACTAGCATATTGGCATCCTCAGGGAGCTTGCTAGAAAGGCAGAATCTTGGACGCTACTCCAGACCTATTCAATCAGAACCTGCTATTTAATAAGAACCCCAGGTGAATTTGTCATATTCAGGCCTGGATGCTGACTGTAGTTGCTGTTGACATCACCTCTGAGGATCCTCCAGAGATCTCTGTCCATGCACATAGCTGACTCCTGATGGTGACCAGATGGAAATATGGGAGAGCACCAAACACCTTCCAAGTCATGCCATGAGTGGGACGCAGCTCAGTAGAGTCAATATGGTAACCGTTAGAAAAAACCTGCTGATTTGGGAATATTCGAATATCATAGAACCTTACTGCCCCTCTATCGTCACCTGGGATGGCCGAACACCTATCTCTGGAGCAGTTCCAGGCAGCTCCCTGCCCCAGCATCCTGATCAAACCAATTCCTGGATGTAGGGAGAGAAGAGCTTCTCTGCTTTCATCCTTAGGACTGCTTGTCAAATTCTCATCTCCTGACCCAGTACTGACCCTTTTCCAGGATTATTGACTGTGGGAATATCCAGTCCCTTTAGGGGAAATGCCACCCCCACCCACAGGGGTGTGGTCTGACATATAATAGTTTGACATAAGCGCATTCCCTAAAATCCAGGTTATTTGGTCTTAAATAACACCACATGGGGGATATCAGCAGCCCTGGAAACTTTCTTTTCAGTTTCTTCTCATCGAGTTTCTGAAGTCTGGGAGTTTCTAGCCTCATCCCGAGTTACCTGGTTATATAAGGATTCACTTGATACATGTAAGCTTATTGAGAACAGTTTCTGCACTTACATAAGGACCTACGGAGGAAAAGTTGAGATTAAGGAGAACTGGCTGTGATATGAACAACAGTAAGTGTGCTGAAATTTTCGCCTGATCTCTCTAGACAAGAGCCTACCTGCCACTTTTGAATTACATATATCCTGACTCTAGAGCAAGGGTCCTCAAACTACAGCCCGCGGGCCACATGCAAATACAAATATTGTATTTGTTCCCGTTTTTTTTTACTTCAAAATAAGATATGTGCAGTGTGCATAGGAATTTGTTCATAGTTTTTTTTTTTAAACTATAGTCCGGCCCTCCAACGGTCTGAGGGACAGTGAACTGGCCCCCTGTTTAAGAAGTTTGAGGACCCCTGCTCTAGAGAGATTGGTTATTGTTGGTATGTATGAATAGACCTTCTGGAATGACTTTGGATTGC
Organism: Myotis yumanensis; assembly: GCF_028538775.1. Taxonomy (NCBI): domain Eukaryota; kingdom Metazoa; phylum Chordata; class Mammalia; order Chiroptera; family Vespertilionidae; genus Myotis; species Myotis yumanensis. The sequence continues at coordinate 46,077,708 of NW_027223752.1, read as the reverse complement.
TGAATGCTGTCTTGGAAATCCTACCGAATGGCAATTTTTAGCTTTTCTTTCCAATTTTACAGCTTTGGTATGAGCTTTAAAAATAACCCAGTTAGGCTGGTGGGGAGGCAGTCTTTCTGTGAAAGACTTTTTAGGGGTTGGAAAGCAGAAAGAACAATGAATGAGAAACATTTGGTGTTTACTGAATTGAATAAAAATGCCTTATATTTGGATCTAAGCTAAAAGACATTTTCATATACATCATCTCATTTTATCGCCTTATCAGCTTGAGGATTAGACAGAGCAGCGTTATTACTCCCCTTCTAAGGATTTGGAAAACGGGAGCCCAGAGAAGTTAAGTGCCTAGAAAGCAGTGAAGTCAGGCCTCAAACCTGACTTTTTAAATTGAATCCTCTATGTCTGGTTAAAAAAAACACTCCGAGTTCAAAGTAAGGCTATAGGTGAATCAAGATCAGGAAATGTGCCTGAGCTGGGGCCCTGGAACCATCCGTTTATTATAACAGATCATGTCTGATGCCATCTTCCCTTTAAGACGCTGAGGAAAGTAGCTAGACCGGCACTCCCACCCAAACCCCTTTTTTCTCCCACTCGCTCTTTCTCTTCTTTCTTCCCTCCCTTTCATTTACTCAAATAATTGCTTTCATTCCACTTCACTCCCTTTGGCTTAACGTGATTTTTAAAGGACTTTACTATTAACATCCCGGAATGACTCAGTGTGAAGGAAACCACAGCAGATGCAGAGAAGGAAGCGGAGGAGGGGTGTGGAGGGAAGGGGGGGCCAAGGGCCATGGCAGGTGTGGAGAGCAGCTCAGCACAGATACATGAAGCTCTGCGTCCAGACTGGTATTCTGAGATGTTCCCCGCTGCTCTGGAATCTCTGTAAACACGGAGATTGGTCTGGAATGACTTTACAGCTCAGCAGGAAGCTTGCTGAGCGCCAGGACTCTCAAACTGTGAGTGTGGCTCAGAAATCCAGGGAGGAGGCGCTCTCTGCCTGGCAGGCACCCCCGCCCTAGGCCTGCCAGTGCCCATCTGAGCTGGGAGGGAGCCTCTGATGCTGTGTGTGCTCCCGGTCTGCCATGGCACCCGCCCCACTAGCAGGGAGGTAGGGCCGAAATGAACCTTGCAAAGACATCAACTACATCTTTGTGCTGTTCTGGTGAGCCACACCTAAAAATGTCCCAGAAAGCCATTAAAAAAACAGCCCTGTTCCTACAATTTTTTTTTTTTTTTTTTTTTAGGGTCGGAACGATTTTATTCAGCAGTCCTTTTTCTTCTCAAAACTTTTATGAGAAGAATTTAGAATCTTTCCTGCTGCAGTTTCATTCTCTTTCCTCTTTTTTTCCAGAATGGCACATGTTTTCCGAGAGCTGCGGGTAGTGTGCCTGTGTCACTGCTGTGACTGAGACCTAGGGCTTTGGAGCCAGAGCAGCCATGGAGAGGGCAAGAGGAGGAAAGTGTGGAGGACCGTGTCTGTGGGATACGGCATGCAGAGAGTTCCACTTAGTCTGTATTTATTGTTAAAAAGGGCACTGGAAAGTGACTAGGAACCCAGGGGAGAACCACAAGGAAGCAAGGTTGTGCTGAGGGAAGCACAGGGAGAGCCCTGCGGAGCTTTCTGCTGTTCCACAAGGCCCAGGGCACGCAGGCCTGGCCTCTTCCGCCAGATGGCCACTCTGTAGAGGAGCGCTTAGGTCAGTGATGGCGAACCTATGACACGCGTGTCAGAGGTGACACTCGAACTCATTTTTTTGGTTGATTTTTCTTTGTTAAATGGCATTTAAATATATAAAATAAATATCAAAAATATAAATCTTTGTTTTACTATGGTTGCAAATATCAAAAAATTTCTATATGTGACACGGCACCAGAGTTAAGTTAGGGTTTTTCAAAATGCTGACACGCCGAGCTCAAAAGGTTCGCCATCACTGGCTTAGATGCAACTGGGTAATTTGTCCTATTTTTGTAATGGGTATGAGCAGTGGCTCTACGAGATTCAAATCCTGATAACACTAATCACTAGCTGTATTCGAGTTTTTTAGAGAGACTGAACCAGTAGGTTATCTCTGTCTCCATCTCTATACCTAATTAGAATATCATCTCTGTATTGATTGATTGATCAATCAATTTGTTGTAAGAATTTAACTTGTGGAATTGTGGGGGCTGTTTAAAATCTGTAGGACAAGCTGGCAGGCTGGAGATGCAGGTAAGAGCTGATGCTGCTTACCTGAGTCAGAAGGCAGGAAACTCAGATAGAACTTGTATGTTTTAGCCTAGAAGCAGAATTCTTTCTTCTTCAGAAAACTTCCATCTTTGCTCTTAAGGCCTTCAACTGATTGGGTGAGGCCCACTCATATTATGGGGGGGGGGGGGGTGGTTAAGTCTGCTTTACTTAAAGCCAACTGATTATAAATGTTAGTCACATTTAAAAAAAACCTTTACAGCAACATCTAGACTAGTGTTTGACTAAACAACTGGTCCCCATGGTCTAGCCAATTTGGCACACAAAATTAACCATCATTAGCTTTTAACTTACCAGCAAGTTTACTTAACCCCTTTACATGGACTTTTTTTTCTTTTGTGAAATGGAGATAAAGATAAAGCTAAAATCAAATGATAAGATAAATAAAGTAATAAGATAGAGTGGTCAATACATGTTGGCTATATTATTAAGATTATTGCAAGTTCTTAAGTAAATTTACACATTAAGTCTCATGGGAGTTCTATGTATTGGAAATCAAATAGAGCAATCAACTCCATTTATTATGTTTATTGATGTGCCATCAATAAACTGCCCAATGTGAATTATCACAACAATAGTGTGATACCAATAAAGGTAAAATAACAAAATGATAGAAAATTATTTATAATCTATCACTCTGACAGAGAACTGTTCATTTTTCTGTTATCTCTGCCAGTCCTATCCCGTTCAAAATAAACATATTATTTACAGAGCTATAGTTAGGGTGGATTAATTTTTGCATCTTGCTTTTTTACAATGAATACAATAGATATTAAAGCAGCCAAATAAATTATATGCTGGTGGAAAAATAGTTATCCTCTCACCCATTCAAGGAGCATGAGCCCGCGTGTTTTCTCTTGATGTGCCAGCTTGGCAGATAAGCTGTCTAGATGTTTTGCATCCCATTGTTTTCCTACAAAAGGCAGTCGAAGGACAAAAGCTCATTAATAGATTGTAGGTGTGATGTATTAAACTGAGGAAAAGTTAATTCAGCTCTGTGTTATTATGGTTTTTATTTTTGTCCTTCTTCCATCCATTGAAAATGTACAGAATTCCTTCAGTGTGCTGTGTGCCAGATATTGGAGATTTTTCCAAGCACAAAGCAGACCACAGATCTGCTTTCTCAGAGTTGCAGACTGGAAGGCAAGACAGGTGATAAGGAGACATGGAAGGGCCATAACAGAGGGAAACATCTAAGTCAGGCCTGGTGCTGGGGACGGGGGTAGTTAGGAGAAGGCATTCTGGAGGATGTTCTAAGATGAGCTCTGCAGGATGAATAGGAGGTAACCAGGTAAAAAGGGGAGAAGAAGGCGGTTAATGTCATTTCTTTAAAATATTTGATTTTGCTGGAAAATCCAGTCCAGATGTTTTTCTAGTCATTTAGGCAAACCTGTGAACCTCAGATAAAGCTGTGGGAACAGCATGTGCAAACATATCTGTACACTATGGTTTGGGGAACTGAATGTACTCTATTCTGGCTGTAGGAAGAGTTTGAAGGTGAAATGGGTTCATATTTAGGAGATGAACTGCACTCTGTGCTCAGTGGGGAGCCTCTGAAATGTTTTAAAGAGGGGGGGTGACATGACATGATTCATACTTTAGGTACAGCCACTTAGGTACAGCATAGAGAACCAATGGTTAGGGCAACACTGGGAGCATGGAGACTATTGTCTCACCATTGGGGTAGTTCGGGTAAGAGATAATGGGTAACAGCAGTGCAGAAATGGATGGAATCAATAGGAAGTTAGAAGATAGAAAGAAGATCTGGAATTTGATTGTTAGTTAGGTGTGTGGGGGAGAGAGAGAGCAGTTAAGGATGAAGCCCAGGGTTCTATTCTGTATTTACATGTTCTTGGCAATGAAGTGTTATTGTTTTTTTAAAATCTGAAACTACTTTGCCTTTAAGAGCAATTGCTGTCAAGTCCTCTAGTCAAATATTCTGTCATGACGCAGAAGGCACTGTGCATGGGGAAAGAGCACTCACCTGGAGGCCAGGTACAGGTCTGCCACAAATCCCAAGCGTGATCCTGGCCAATCATCTCCTTACAGAGCGTGTGAACAGCTACAATACAGGAGAATATGATTACAGACAGGGATGGGGCTTTGAGTTATGGCATGTGTACAAAATAAACACATTTACATGGTACTTAGAGTAAGCCACTGATGCTACTTGTGTCTTGAAGAAATTGGCCTGAGGTTTTGCCTGCTCTTGGTCTTGCCTGATATTGTCAGAGGGTGAGAAGAATCCCTGTTTTATTATATTTCCAACAAATTCAGTATGCAGAAGAACCCCTTTCGGGAAGCTCTGGCATAATGGTTAAACTCTTGAGTCGGATAGTCTGAACTAGTGTCTTCATTTCATCATTTACTAGCTGTGTGACTCTGAGAGAATGACTTATGATTCTAAGCCTGTTTTCTCATCTGTAAAATGGCAATAATAGTACCTATCCAACAGGGTTGTTGTGAAGATTAAATAAGAGAATGTATATATAAATACTTCTTTACAGGTCTTAGTAAATGCTCAATACATGTTAGCATTATTGTTTTATATAATTTTTAAAGCACACAATTAAGTGGTTTTAAAAATAAACTTACAGAATTGAGCAAGCATCATCACAACCCAAATTTGGAACATTTTCATCACTTTAAAAAGATGTGTCCATATGTAGTCATATCCTTGGTCCCACTGAATCCTAGGCAACTATGAATCTACTTTCTGTTTCTACAGATTTGTTTTTTCTGAATCTATATAATAAAGAGGTAATATGCTAATTGGTCCTAACGGTGTCCCAGTCATGACCGGTCAACAGGCTACGCGTGCACTGGAGGCGCGCGCAGGCCTGCCCAGCGCTAATGTCATGCTGCCTTGGAGGCAGAGGCCGCACCTGGTGGAGGTGCTCGCAGGCCGAGGGCGTCAGGATGGGGGTGGGGCCTCGGCGGAGAGCTCTCAGCACTCTTGCACCGAGGTCTGCAGGTGTCGAGAGGAAGGGAGAGCAGATGGCAGTTAGGGGGTTTAGGCCAGGAGGGGAGAGCAGATAGGCAGTTAGGGGGATCAGGCCAGGAGAGGAGAGCAGATAGGCAGTTAGGGGGATCAGGCTGGCAGGGGAGAGCAGTTAGACAGTTAGGGGGATCAGGCCAGGAGGGAAGAGCAGTTAGGGCCATCAGGCCGGCAGGGGAGCAGTTAGGGGCATCGGGCATCAGGCAGGCAGGCAGGTGAGCACTTAGGAGCCAGTGGTTCTGCATTGCGAGAGGGATCCCAGATTGGAGAGGGTGTAGACCAGGCTGAAAGACACCCCCACCCCATGCACGAATTTCATGCACCAAGCCTCTAGTATTTTATATAAATATGGTAATACAGAATACAGTCTTTTGTGTCTAGCCTTTTTCACTGAGTATGTTTTTGAGGTTAATCCATGTTGTAGCAAAGATCAGTACTTTTGTTCTTTTCATTGTTGAATAATACTCCATTATATGGGCACATTTTGTCTCTCCATCCACCAGTTGGTGAACATTTGGATTGTCTCCACTTGGTGGCTATTATGAATAATGTGACTATGAACATTGGTGTGTAAGTCTTTGTGTGAGCATACCTATACTAATAAAAGGGTAATATGCTAATTAGACCGGGAGACTGGACATCTTCTGACCATCTGACTTCCTTCCAGACAAAGCCACAGTGGTGGGGGCTGAGGCAGAGGTGGTTAGGGGCCATGAGGCCGGCAGGGGAGGGCAGTTGGAGGCCATGAGGCTGGCAGGGGAGGGCAGTTGGGGGCCATGAGGCTGGCAGGGGAGGGCAGTTGGGGGTCATGAGGCTGCCAGGGGAGCGGTTAGGTGGTGATGAAGCTGGGAGGCAGGCAAGTGATTAGGAGCCAGTGGTCCCGGATTGTGAGAGGGAAGTCGGACATTCCCCGAGGGGTCCCGGATTGGAGAGGGTGCATGCCGGGCTGAGGGACCCCCTCGCCCCTGTGCATGAATTTTGTGCACCGGGCCTCTAGTAATATATAATCTTCAGTTCTGAAAGCAGAATTCTAAGAAACATTGAACTTGTGAGGAGGATGACTATTAAAACAGTCATCCTCCTCACAAGTTCTTAACCTTAGGCAATAACTATATTTATTGCCAGGATGTTTTGAAGAAGCACAATTATTGATATCCATCATAGAAATTTAACTTTTTAGTAAACCAAGAAAAAAAGAAAAATGTTAATTTTAATAAAATATGTAGTCAAAGGCTCATAGGTTTGCTATTCTTGAACTTTAATTAAAATTTCAAGAAGAGTTAGACTAGAATGCAAGGGTTACAAGGCTGCATAACTACAGTGGACATCCTTTCATTGGAGTTGTGTCTAGGTGTGCCAGTCACATGGGGTATGAGGTGCTGTCCTGAGCTCTGTTGGAACAAAAGGCCATTCTGTTAGTTCTCTTGAGTGAGTCCTCTGCACTCTGCCCCTGGAGGTGGGGCCTGCTCTGCTGGAGGGCAGTGCCAAGTCATCCATGGAGCTGAGGCCCAGGAAGTCACTCTGCAGACTGCTGTAGCTCCAGACTCTAGGGAGTCCTGGGAAGGGGGCTTATTTGAAGCCTAATAAATCTCAGATTAGAATTGCCTGTGGTACCCTCAAATTGCTAATGGGAGAACTAAAAGCTCTGACACCCATGGCTGAAGCAGTATCCTGCACCCTCCTGTCTGGAGAGATCTTGAGCTAGATCAGGGGTGGGCAACCGTTTTGTGAGTGCGTGCCAAAACCAGCAAAATCTCTGACTCAAAATTCTTCTGTGTGCCAACCCTAATTTTTTGAGAACATGTTATGCCTACTTGATATCTCTTAAGGTGTGCGTATGTGAAGAACCTTGAAGCAATAATAAGATTCATTCGAGCGACAAAAACACAGTATATGATGATGAAAAATACATTTATTTTTTAATGTATACATGTTATGTAAAATTATTTATTTATCTAAGATGCACCTACACTGAATTTATTTGAAAAATAAAAAAGTCGATATTAAGAAAAAAATTGTAAATGGAAGGTTATAAGAGAGGGTTTTGCGTGCCAGCAAAAGTTACTGGCTTGCCATGTTTGGCATGTGTGCCTGGGGTTGCCCACCCCTGAGCTAGATGCTCTCAGGTTAATTGAGACCTAAACGGTTTGTTCTAGAATGAGTTTGACCTGTGGATAAAGTTTGGGAGTAAAGGAAGTCAAATGGGACATATGTCTTACTGGGACATGTGCTTAGTCTTATACTTCCCCTGAAAGTACTGGGCTGAACCCTTGTAGCAGAGAGTTGTGGAAAATTAGAGACGTTCTGTGGAAAGACCAAGTTAACGTTCAAGTCTCAGAATCTCATCTTAGGTCAAATATCTCTTGCTTTTGCCAGTAAAAAGAGCCCAGATGTTTTTCTATTTACTTAGGCAAACCCTTGAAACACAAGTTAGTGATATAAAACTTTACATTTGCAATGTGAAGAACCCATATTTAGAAAGTCACAAGCATAAAATATATGCTGTGAAATGGGAGGTCAGGATGGTGAACTCATTTTAGAACCATAGTTTTGACTCAAGAATTTTGATGGGGTCTTCACGTTGGTTGAGCTTCTTGGTCCCAATATCATTGAGAGAATTAAATCATGATATTAAAACATTGAAACACTAATGCTTTGTTTTTATTGGCAAGAACCAAAATGATCTAATACTAATGCCATGAAACATCAGTCACTTTTTTCCTGATGAATAAGATGAACTTTGGCTGCTTATGATAGTAAATTTAATAATGTCAGTGATTTGAACTGTTTCAATTCTAAATGTGCAGAAATGTGTTTTATTGCATATCTCTCTCCCCCTACCTCTTCTTTCTTTCTCATACTACTATCGTCAGGGACTTTTGTGGCAAAATAAGCCCAAATACATAGATTAGAGCATATCATTCACATGTGCCACGTGTGTGCCAAAGTATGAGTACCCACGAACAGGCTTCCTCTCACAGGTGGTCTGAATTTGCTTTCAGCTGGTTCTGTAAGCAGATTCAATATTTCATAAGCACTGCTCCATCTCATGCCTCCATTATTGACACCACATGGAAGTCAGGAAATTGGTTCTTTCTGGGAACAGTTTGCAGAAATATGCAGCCTGTCAGCCCCTTTCTCATGGGTGCATTAACGGAGCAGCTCACGATTACAAGTAACGAACCTTCTCCAGATGTGTGTAGCAACTCAGCTCCAACTTTATCTTCAGTCCCGAAGATGGACTTGACAAGATGGATTATTTGTGGCTGTATTGTAATAACTTTGTGAAATTGGAATTCCCAACGATTGTAATGAAGGGTGAGGAATCGGCAGCAGAGGACCAGAGAAAATTTCTGCTCGCAGTAAACAATGCAAAAGGACAACAACAATAAAAAGAGCAAATCAGCTGTGGCATTTTCCTGCCTTGGACACTGACTCTTCCAGACTGTTCTAATTCTTTCCCTTTTATGATTCTGTTTACGCTACACACATTAAAGTTAAGTCATGTCTTTAATAAGATGGAAACTGGAAGTGAGATTTGGAAATGACTGAATCAGGCTTCTTAACTTTTTTTTCTTCTCTTAGAGAGCTCAAAAACAACTGACAGAAAGGGATATACCAAAGAAAACAATTTTAATTGTCGGCTTCCATGGAAAATTCAATCCAGTCTTTCATTCATTCCCTTCTCGCTGTGGTGCCAGCACACTTCTTTCTGTATGGTTAGGGATTTAATTTAGCTGACAAATTTCTGAAGATATAACTAAATTTCCAAGAGAAACGTTCTTACTACAAATCATGAATACACTCTTTTCAGTCTCCAAAGACAGAGGATTTTTCTAGGATAAAGTAATTGGGGGTGGATTTCTCTTGCATTTTATTGGTAGTGATGATTTCAAGTGAGTATTTTCTTAAAACAAGGTTTACTTAAATCTTTCTTTTAAGACACATATCCCCTGAGTGGATAGTTATACAACTGGGTTCCTTTGGGGGTTATTTATCCATCTTCAAGGTTGGCATTCTTAATTGTTTGATGTAGATGTTGTAGATAAAATTCCTCAAGTCCAGCTGTTATGATTTAGCCTAATGTTTGTACAGAGGGATTTCCTTTGTCATCGAAGAGATGGAATCAAAACAGAATTAGTCATTCTTGCATCTTCTATTTATAGCCCATCCATTAGTCAGATGCATTGTAGAAGAATGATGTGAACAAGATTTTTTTCCTCTCTCTTTTTGTAAACAAAACTTTTTTTTTTTTTTTACCCTGTGGATTTAACTTCAGTTCCTAACTTAGACAGACAACACTTAACAAACATATTACTACTTAAATGAAAAATTACCTGAGTCATCCCATCTCCATTTGCAAATTAAATGTTTGTAGTGTAAAGTATGTGAAATGACAAGAACTCAGGGATGACTTACGTGGAAATGGCCAGTGTAGGGAAGGTCAATATGAAAAGTTGTTTGTATGGATTGCTCATGACTAACAGCCCAAAGCATGAGAGTATTGAAACAAATGCTACTCTATTTAATTTAATGTCAACATTAAAGGTAGCCCCCACATTTAGTGAGAATAATGATTTAAGGCATTTTTATTTGGGGGAAATTTTAATATATTAATTTGTTTTGAGGTGATGGGATGGGGGCAGAAGCCTTAGGGGCTGTATTGAGACAAATGGAGCAATTAGATAAATTGGTTATAGAAACTGATTGTCAGAACTCTCTGGACCACTCAGTTTTCTTATTTCCAGTCCCCCCCCTTTTCTTATTTTGGATAGAAAGATGAATTGAGAAGGATCTAGAATAGCTTGTGGGTTGCTAGGTAGAAGGAGGTAAGAAGCAAGACTACTAGCTTTCTTCTGGTCTGATCTATAAAGTAATTAAGTATATATAATTAAATACGCATCAGAAAAAATGCTTTGTAAATTTTCAAATCCTCCTGTTATAGATTACTGCAGCATCTGAAGCAGCCTCTGTTATATAATAGCCCCAAGTCAGTGTTTACAGAGTGATATTAAGTGAAATCAGAGAATAGTTGGATAATAGTATTAAGTACAAGTAGAAGGTTTGAGGAGGCTGACAACTAGTGTTCTCCATCTTAAACTTTTCTTATAGAAGTGATGGGTCAGCAGATGTCTTATTTTCATTGGCAACAGCATGGAAAAAAATTTGCCAGATACAAGAACAGTGTATTCTAGCAACATGGTCTTGAAGTTTTATTCTTTTGAGGATGTTGGCAGTCAGTCAAATTAACGAACAGTTGCCAGGTGTTGAAGTTGAATGTCCCCGTTGGTGATTATAGGCTGAGTGTGTCTTTGTTTCCTATGTGTGCTAAACTTGCACTAGGAGTTCCTTTATTTTGAGGAGCCATTGAAGCTTTCTCCAGTGCAATCTGAAAATTATACAAATCCAGTGTATAAACATGAGACGTTTGAGCTGAAGATAAAAACTGCCCTCCCTACGACTGTTCAGAAATCTGTCCCAACTGTAGTCAGTGGAGCTTCTTGATGGTCATTGCTGGGTATTCAATATTAGGTTCCCAGAGGGTGAATGGAAGTTTCAGGGCAAGAATTCTCAGGTTTGGAGATACCCCAAGAAGGCAGAAAAAACATTTCTCTCTCTACCACAACCTAATTCTTGCAATTATTTTGAAGCTAATTGGGAGGAGAATAGGTCCTCAGGGAGCCCTATAACACCTTGATCAGAGAATTAGAGTCTGGGCAGGAGGAAGCTCTCAAGAAGAGCTTGCCTTCTGTGACTGGTGTGGTATGTTTCATTCCTCATGCTGTGATAGGTAGGCTAGAACTACAGGAGATGGGTTAGTGATAATTAAGGCCCAAAGTCATGTAACCCATGGGAAGAACCTATGGCAACCAGTAGTAGCACTAGTGAGGCCTTTCTCAACTCCGTGCAGAGGGAGACCCGAGAGGACGCAGGGCCAGGAGATGCCGTGGGAAGTGAGTCGATGGAAGCCGTCCAGGCCTTGGAGTCTTGGAAAGATGATGTCATGTGGACCACTATTATTAGGCACTGTGATGTGGCCCCGAGGCTTCTCGAATCATTACATTCAAGGAGTCCTCAGAAATGCTGGGTAGGTTCTAATTTGGCGAGTAGAGGTCAATAGCAGGGATCCCTGGGAAGCAGCTATGCTCACAGTTAGAAGCTAGCATCATTTTCAAGGGTGGCCTGTCTGGAGGCCTGGAGGAATAGTGACAGCATCCAGGCCCTTGTGGAGAGGTGTCTGGTGAGGGCCAGGTCAGCTGTAGACACTCAATCAAATGTGGCTCAGAGCAGGAAGAACTAGAATGCAAACTTAAAACTGGGGAAGAAAGCAAAGTCATATAGATTGGGCAGAGTGTCAGTGGGTCCTGGTAAGAAGACTGCAGTAAACAGACTTAAGGGTCCCAGTAGCTCCCTTCAGGGATATAGGATATCATGTTTGCAACAGCAAATCTAATCCTAGGTGGGAGTGGGACTGTTGATAGACCACCATGATGAGGGGTTAGAACTAATTCAGGGTCTAGCTGGGACTGTATGTGCAGATTAAACATTTAACACATTTAGCTGGATGGATTTGAAGCAGGTGCTCTTTTCTTGGAGGTAATAAAAGGTCTTTGTGACAGGATAGCTAGTGCTGATATGAAAAGCCTTAGATTATTATCAAGGGTATATTTGTGATATTTCTGGGTGGTTCTTATAGTAAGAGAAGTATGATAATGTCCCAGAATAACTCATGGGTGTCCCAGAAAAAACATTTTATCTTGCATACTATGTTTGAATAGGAGTGATTGCTTGGAATTCTGTATCGAGATAAACTGGAAAGCCATATCCACTGGGTGAGAGAATCATGATTAGCAATGTCTGCCATAGGTACAGCAGGCATTGAGTAGGATACACATGTCTGTGTTTACCATTCCTGCCATGAGCCTTTGCCAGGATGGCTAGGGCATGAGATCCTTTGGGTGGAAACCAAAGCCTGGAGAAAGGAGAAAGGTATTGAGGAGGTGCTAAGGTGTGGGAAAGTATCTCACAGTTTTTCCTAGGGCCTACCATGTTGGCTTCTAATACACATTCCTGATACTTGACACCAACAAGAATATCCACACCATGGCAAAGTATAGGAAATGTAAGAAACCTTGGGGTTTAGGAAAAGATAGGAAAACCCTGCTATTGCTCATTAGAAATGTGAGAAATTGTATAGTAAGGATCTGCTGTTCTCTTCTGGAATCGAGTTCTGGCCTTTTGTTTTGTCTGCTGCACAGACATAGCATCCAAATGAGATGGTGGCCAGGAATAATAGTAACTGTTCTCCTGCAAGTCCTCTGGGCTCCCCAAGACACGGCAGAGCAGCTTTGTACCCAGGAAGCTTAGTGTATTCATCCACTTACATAAACAGTTGAATTGGCTCATGGAGTGGTCTTTCTTCATAGACAGCCTGTTATCCTACTTACCATCCTAGTCAGGGAAGTTAAGTATAGTTATTTTACATACTTTTATTTGCCCTATGGTAGAATAGTGACCATTTTAAAGCAAAAATGTTAGAGGATATCATGAAGAGTAATTAACTCTGACACCTGGCATAAAGAAGAACAAAATAATGTTATGTAAAGCATAAGATTTAGGCTTCTTTTGAGTTGGATGTGAACAAATGTTTTTCCAATTTAAACTTAAAAAAATCTGAGTCAGTGACAAGTTTTTGGGTTTCTATGGAAGATCATCCACTCAACTGGCGACATAAATAATGAACCTGGGACATAGCTGGAAGAGTAGGGGGTTGGGGGACAGGAAAAGTGTGTTTTATTTTTGGCTTTAGTACTACTTCTGTGTTACTGGACTAGTCTTTTAACCTTTCTTGGTCTCAGTATCTGGATCTGGAAAATAAAGGATTGAACAAAGTATTCTATATGGTCTCCAGATATTAGCTGTATATCTGGGCTTGTCATTTACTTGACCTGAACATATTACTGTCCTGCACTCATTTGTTTGAGTAATCTTGCTGCTGACTCTACTTTAAAAAATATATATATATTTCAGAGAGAGGAAGGGAGATGGAGAGAGAGATAGAAACATCAATGATGAGAGAGACTCACTGCCTACACATGTCCCCTACTGGGGATGGAGCCCTCAACCAGGGCATGTGCCTTGGGGGAATCGAACCGTGACCTCCTGGTTCATAGGTTGACGTTCAACCACTGAGCCACACCAGCTAGGCTCTACTTTGTTTTTTGGCGAGAGAATGTTTATTCTTTAGGTCCAGCTATCTGGGCCAATGTCTTATCCCCTAGTCTCTTAAACACTGCTCTGTGATACCCTACCTGTGGGGGAGCAAAGAAAGTCTTTGTGGTATAATTAAAATTAAATTTAAAAGTCCCACTCATTTCAAAAGGTCATCCAGAATCCCTGAAATTCTATTATTTATTCCTTTGGCTTAAGGCATTCAAATCTTGTCTGTACATTAATTTGCATTACTTGAGGCCAGATTATATGAAATGCATTGTGCTAGGAAGCCCAGACCCAATCTCTGCTCTTAGGGGCTTACAATCTAACAAATACTTCATCTGAAAGGAGTACCATGGTGATAACACCTCTAGAGTTATTTGTGAGCAAAGGAATGACCACTGAAGGCAAAATGCTAAATGAAGGTAAAATAGTATAGTAAGAGCTGGATTCCATTCTGGGATCCTGGCTTTGCATCTGTTGTTGGAACTTAAAGAAATGACACACATATAATTTTTCCAATGCTATAGGAAATAAAGAACAATCTGAATTCCACCTGAAAAGAGATAGTCTTCTCTATTTTGTAGGTAACTCAAATTAATTTTTAACACATCCTTTCAAGCAGAGATGCTACAAGCCTACTTTAATGAACATGTAAGACACATTCATGGGGAAAACCCCCCAATAATTTGTGTATTGCAGTTCTCAGGCACCTTGGTTCCTTTGAGGTGCCCAATGTACCCACCCTGCCCAAGCAGTATTTATTTGTTAGGGAATCTTCATCCATAGGGCAAAGATAAACATTAGCCTACATTCTCAATTAGTGGAATTCAAATGAAGATGTCAGTATATTTTGCTCATAAAAAATCAGTGGATAGGAACCAGTGTAAAATGCTCAGTCATCAATAGTCTTGAGAGGATGAATGTGTGGATTTTATATCCTGTGTTAGTACTAGAATATACTGTGTACCAGTACTTCCTTGGACTAGTGCTTACATATCATTGGAATCCAAGAACTATTGAATCATTTAGAGAGCAGCATTCTAAAAATTAGATAGAGACTTGCACTTTTAGCTGGATTATTTTAAGCATACAAAACAATCAGATTTTGTGCCTGTGAATCTGCTGGGCCATTGAGAGGCATATGAAGGTATAGATTTGCCCCAGGGATTCAGAAATAGCCAGAGTACACTAGCAGGACTCTGAAAGAACTTGTGCACTTGTAAACTTGGCAGGCCTGAGCTGGGAATAGTTTAGCCAGACTAGATGAACTGCTGGGACTATTGAGAGAGCCAGGGAAAGAACTTGCTTATTTCTGCTGCCCAAAAGAGGGAAAAATAATCCAATTGACAGACATCCAACAGGATGGTGGTTCAGTACTTGGAAAGCAGTGAGACTGAAAACCACCTGTGGTTGGTAATGGAAAGCAAACGTCTTTATTTTTATTTTTAAGTACTGTTTTGGGCTCCATAGGTCAAATAAAATGCTAGGGGCACAGAGGTAGACAGTTGCTTATGTGACATCAAGAATAAGTCCTTATTTCTCATACCCAGTTCAGGGTCCCCATGAATTAGAAAGAGTAAATTTACTGGATTATATTCAAAGAACAGAAATTCAAAAGTATAATAGCTGGCTTAAGAAGACAGATTAAGAAGCCTAAATATGTTTGACTTGGACGAAAAGTGTAAAAAGGGGGTATAATAGCCTTCCACAGGTCCTTGAGGAGCTAAAACTCAAACTAAATAAGGAGAGGAGTTGTTTGGGGTGGTGTACAGAGGCACAGCTATGCCTGACATGATGAAATTGAGAAAAGGAAAACTCAGCCTGAATGTCAGGAAAATATTTCTTATTCAAGTTCCATAAATCTGCCAAGGGCAGTGGTAGAAGTCTTGTTATTTGAAATCACTTAAACCTAGATTGGAGAAACCACTCATTTTTTAGTTCTCTCCCACCTCATCTGTCTATCTAAAAACCTATGATTTTTTTGTTCTCACTGGTATTTGTTAGTTCTCTAAATCTAGTGTTCCCTGTGAAAATCTTAAAGGTATTATGTATATATTTAAAAAAATTCATTTAATTATTTTTTGTATATTTTATTTTTTCCATTACCATATATCCCTTTTATGCCTTCTTCTACCCCCACCCACCTCCTTCTCCCATCCACAATCACCATACTGTTGTCCATGTCCATGAGTTCCCTCTCTTTTCCTCAATCCCTCCACCCACCTCTATTAGAGCTGTCAGCCTGCTCTCTCAGTCTGTCTCTATTTTCCTTAGTAGTTCAGTTTGTTCATTAAATTCCACACATGAGTGAAATCATATGGTTCTTGTCTTTCTCTGACTGGCTTATTTCAGTTAGCATAATGTTCTCCAGGTCCATCCATGTTAGACTAGAAACCATAAAAGTCTTAGAAGAAAACATAGATAGTAAAATCTCGGACATTTCTCGTAGCAATATCTTTTCTGATATATGTCCTTGGGTAAGGGAAACAAAAGAAAAAATAAACAAATGGGACTATATCAAACAAAAGTTTTTTCACAGCAAAGGAAACCATCAGCAAAATGAAAAGATAACCCACTGAATGGGAGAACATATTTGCCAATGAGACATCTATTTTTTTAATATATGTTTTTATTGATTTTAGAGAGGAAGGGAGAGGGAGAGAAAGAGAAACATCAATGATGAGAGTGAATCATTGATAGGCTGCCTCCTGCACATCCCCTACTGAGGATTGAACCCGCAACCTGAGCATGTGCCCTTGACCAGAATCGAATCTGGGATCCTTCAGTCCACAAGCCGACGTTCCATCCACTGAGCAAAACTGGCCAGGGCAATGAGATTTCTATTTTTAAATTTTAAAATAAGTAATAAGAGTTAGAGTTACTGGAAAAAAGTCACCAGGATGCTTATTACATTTTTCTTCCTTCCAGAGTTTGTTCCTTAAATTGCTTTGTTTAAGCTTATTTGTATACAGGTTTTAGTTGTTTGTTTTTACATTTAGAATGAAATTGCAACAAGTGTAATTTTGATTGGATACTCCAAGGTACTTAAAAAAAACCTCTTATGAAATTAAATCAGGAATCAATAACAGAAGGGAACTTGAAAAACTCACCAATATGTGGAAACTAAACAACAGACTCCCAAACAATGGGCTCAAAAAGAAATTTCAAGAGAAATTAGAAAATACTTTGAGATAAATGAAAATAAAAACAACACAGCAAAACTTATCAGATGCAGCTAATGTAGTGCCCAGGGAAATTTTATACCTGTAAATGCCTATATTAAAAAAAAAGAACATTTCAAGTCAATAACCTGACTAAACTGAAAGCAAGTGAAAGGAAGAAAATAAAGACTTGAGTGAAAAAAGGCAAAACAGAAAAAAGAAAAAAACAATAGAAAAATCATTGAAACCAAAAGTTGGATCTTCAAAAAGTTCCACAAAGTTGATAAACCTTTAGATAGTTGGGCTAAGGGAAAAACAGAGATGACTAAAATTATTAAAACTGGGAATAAAAGAGGGAAATCACTACTGACCTTTTAGAATGAAGAGGATTAAGGGGGATACTGTGAACAACTGAATAACAACAAATTAGATCATTTAGAGAAAATGGACAAATTCCCTGAAAGACACAAGCTAAGAAGGAATCCATATATATAAAAGCCTAAGCGACCGTTGCAACCAAAACAAAGAACTGAATGACCGAATAGGCTGTGTGGGACGACCAGGCTGGCAAGGGGGTTAGTGAGGGCCGACCAAATGACTGAGCAGCAGGCTGCGTGGTGCGACCAGGCTGGCAGGGAGGTTAGTGAGGGCCGACCAAATGACTGAACAAGCAGGCTGTGTGGGGTGACCAGGCTAGCAGGGAGGGCAGTGAGGGGCGACCAAATGACCGAACAGCAGGCTGCGTGGGGCGACCAGGACGGCAGGGGTGGGCAGTTGGGGGTTACCAAGCCAGCAGAGGGGGGCAGTGAGGGGTGACCAGGCTGGTGGGGGGGCAATTGAGGGGGACCAGGCCAGCAGGGTGGGCAGTAAGAGGCAACCAGGCTGGCGAGGGAGGCAGTTAGGGGTGACAGGCAGGCGGCGGGGGGGTGGGGGGTGCAGTTGGGGGTGACCAGGCCAGCAGTGGGGGCAGTTAGGTGCGATCAGGCAGGCAAGCAGTTAAAAGCCAGTGGTCCCGAATTGTGAGAGGCATGTCTGACTGCTGGTTTAGGCCCGATCCCCAGGATCGGGCCTAAACCAGCAGTCAGACATCCCCCAAGTGGTCCTGGATTGGAGAGGGTACAGGCTGGGCTGAGGGGACCCCCTGCCCCCCGTGCATGAATTTCGTGCACTGGACCTCTAGTATAAATATAAAAAACCTATAAGTAAAGTGATTGAATTAGTAGAAAACAAAAACAAAATAAAAAACCTTCCCATAAGGAAGAACTCAGAGCTAAATGGCTTTACTGGTGAATTTTACCAAACATTTAAAGAATAATTAACACCAATCTTTCAGAAACACTTCAAAAAAAAGAAAAAGAGAGAGTACTTTCTAACTCATTCTAAGAGACAGGCATTCCAGACCAAACAAGGCAAAGATGCCACAAGAAAAGAATACTGTGTATCAATATAGATGCAAAAATCCTTCCCCCTAAGATTAGGAACAGAACAGAGATGTTCATTCTCATCACTTTAAAAGTAATTGAAGTATAACTGGCAATAATATCCTATTTGTTTCAGATATGCATCATAGTGATTTGATACTTAGATACCTTATGAAATGATCACCACAATAAGTCTAGTACCATCTATCACCACACACAGCTCTTATAATATTATTGATTATATTCTCTATGCTATACATTACATCCCATTACATCCTTATGAAATTTATTTTTCTCAATTTAACATTCATTAGAGGGCAATTAGGCAAGAACGAGAAACAAAGGGTATTCAAATTAATGAAGAAAAAGATAAAACTATTTGTATTTGTAAACAATATGGTCTTGTATATGTACAGTTCTAAGGAATCCACTGCAAAAAAAGACTATTAGAAATACTAAGCAAGTTTAACAAGGTTGCAGGATATAAGATCAATATGCAAAACAAAATCAATTGTATTTCTATGTGCTAGAAATAAATATTCCAAAAATGAGATTAAGAAAACAATCTCATTTAGAACACCATAAAAGAGTAAAATAGTTAGGTATAGAATTTAAAAAGTGTAAAATTTATACACTGATAATTGTAAAACATGTTAATAGAAATGAAAGAAGATCTAATAAATAGAAAGGCATCCCATAATCATGGATTAGAATACCTGATATTGTCAAGACAAAAATCCTTCCCCAGTTGGTCCAGAGACTCAATGCAATCAATGTCAAAATTGCAGTTCACTCTTTTTGAGGGCAGGGGGACAAATTGATAAGCTAATCCTAAATTACATATGGAAATGAAGACACCCAATATAGTCAAAACAACTGAGAAAGAAGAGCAAAGCTGGAGAACTCGCACTTCCCAATTTCAAAGCTTATTACAAAGTACAGTAATCTAGATAATATAGTACTGGTATAAGGGTAGGCAGATAAGATGAATGATATAGAATGAAGAGACCAGAAATATACCCTTACATTTATAGTCAATTGACATTTGACAAGGTGCTAAGGCAATTTGATGGGGAAAGAAGAGTCATTCCAACAAATGGTACAGGGACATCTGGATATCTAAATGCAAATGAATGAAGTTGGATACCTACCTCACAACATGTACAAAAATTAACTCAAAATGCATCACAGATATACAGGTAAGAGCTAAAACTATAAAACTATTAAAAGTAAATCTTCATAGATAAATTAGGCTACATTAAGATTAAAAACCTGTGTTACAAACAATCCTATCAATAAATTAAAAAAAAACCCACACAGAATGGGAGAAAATATTAGTAAGTCATATATCTGATAATGGACTTATATCCAGAATATTAAAAGCATTCTTGCAACTCAATGGTAAAAAGACAAATAACCCAATTTAAAAAAAATGAACCAAGAATCCAAATAGACCTTTCTCCGAAGAAGATATACAGATGGTCAGTAAGCACATGAGAAGATTATCAACATCATGCGTCATCAAGGAAATGAAAATCAAAGACACAATGAGATACAACTCACTTGGAGGCTATAATAAAAAAAACAGATAATAACTGTTGGTGAGGGGATGGCAAATTGAAACCCTCACACATTTAGTGGGAATGTAAAATAGTGCAGCTGCGGTGGAAACAGCTTTGCACTTCCTTTAATGTTAAATATATAGCTAGCATATGACTCAGCAACTCCACTCCTAGATACATGCTCTAGAGAATTCACAGCATACATCCATGCAAAAACTTATATAAAAATAGTCATAGCAGCAGAGTTTATAATAGCTAAAAGTGCAAACACCTGAATGCCCACGAATAGATAAACAAAATGTGGTATATGCATTCAGTGAAATATTATTTAGCAATAAAAAGAAATGAAATATTGATACATGCTATATATAATGTGAAATGAAAGAAACCACTCATTCAAGACTATTATATAATTATATTTATATGAAATGTCCCAAATAGGCAAATCTATAGAGACAAAAGTTGATTAGTGGTTGCTTAGGGGATAGGGGGTTAGGGGTAGGATAGTGTTCTACAGTTAGATTGTGGGTGCACAACCCTGTGAATATACTACAAACGATTGAATTATACACTTTAAATGGTGAAATGAATGGTATGTGAATTATATCCCAATAAAACTATTAAAAAAGAGAAAAAATGACTATGATAATGGGCATCACTAAAGCTAATTATGGGAATTTTTCCTAATCTTAAAAGAGCTCTCTGTCTCTCAATCTCTCTCTGTCTCTATTATGACTTATTATGACTTAAAAGATATAATTTATGACTCATAAATAATGATGACTTTTAGATGACTGACTTGATGAAACTGAGAAAAGGAAAACTCAACCTAGAAGTCAGGAAAAATATTTCTTACACAAGTTCCATAAATCTACCAAGAGAAGTGGCAGAAGTCATGATACCTGAATTCATTTGAAACTGTATTAGATAAACCACTCACCTGCTCTGGTGAGTGGGACGGGGAGGAGGACTGATAGCATGATCCATCACCTCGATAAGGGGTGGGAGGCTCAGATTGGAGCATTGGTCCAGAGATTGGGGACGAGACATTGCCACCCCTATCAAGAATACATTCTGAGCTCCTGTCTTTGAGGCAGGGGGTTTGGAGGGAATTTAGTATAGTGGCAGTCCACTCCCCGGTATTGCCAGGAAACATTCCAAGTGATATCCAGTGTTCCAGAAATGGGGGGAAACATTTTTGTAACTACCTGAAATATAACAGAGTGTAAGAACTGATGCAAAGCACACACACCAACTCTGTAAATTATGAAATGCAAAATAACATGAGGGGCAGGATAAAGACTAAACACAAATGTCCCCTCTTACTGCCATGGCTCAGATTGTGCCTCGCTAGGCAGTTTTTATACCACATGTGAGGTCACAAAAATCTTTCCAACCAACTTTGCCGATGCCTGACATTCCCTTGATAAAAAGGATAGGGTCTTTCACTTTATAACTAAAGCTAATAAACTTAAATGAGTGATATAATTGGGAGTTAATTACTCAAGAGTAAATGTTTACATCAATGGCTACAAGATGTGATAGTTATTGCTTCCCTGAATGGTTGAGAAAGCATGAAGACCCCAGGGCTGAGGTTGGCAGAGCTGGGAAAGAAGATGGTGGCAAGTCTCGAGTGATAGGACAAGATATTTAGTCACAGATAAGAAAAGAGGAGTATTCTTGAGCAGGATGGTAACATGTTGTAATCAATGGCTGAGGTCATTTTGCTAGCGTATTGAACAGATGAGATTGGGCAAGGTGACAAGGCAACCACTTTGAAAGATGCTGCCATATTCTAGACATGAGGGAATTAGGAATATTGGAAAAGGGTTGTGTTTGCAGAAGTGGAAAGAGGGACAAATTTAGGGTAGATGGTGGAAAAAGAATCTCCACCTAGAAGGTAGTTCTTTCTGAGTAGCACAGACCCACTGTAATTGGGAGAAGGAATTACTCTGCTCACTTAATTTTCTCCCCTGCCTTCTTTAAACATCCTTCAATAGTTCTTCAGTGCCTTCCAGATAAGGTCCAAATTTCACAATAATGTTATAAGGGTCTGGTTTCTGACCATCTCTCCAACCGATCTATCCTTAACTACTCACCATGAACTCAATGCTCCAGCCACTCTAAATTATGATTTCCACTTTGGGGTCTTGTAAGGAATGCCTCTTCCTGTGTATTTCTTCTTTTTTGGTGTATACTTTCCATCTTTACCCCCCAAAATCGGGGGAGATCTTTTGCATACTTGAGATATCAATTTAGACATAACTTTCTGTAGGAAATCTCTCCTGACAATCCTCTCATCCATCCATCCATCCAGAGTAATTGTTTCTCCCCTGTGATAACTTCCTCCTTTAGCACAAACTACTCTGTACTGAATGGCTCTCCACATTTTGGTGGGCACAGAAATCACCTTCAGTGCTTATTAAATGTAGACTTCTAAGCCCCAGACCAAAGGCTCTGACTTACTAAAGCTTAGTTGAGTCCACACCTTTAGAAATACTGCTGGATTGTAATTTATTGTTTACACTAGAGGCCTGGTGCACGAATTTGTGCACGGGTGGGGTCTCTCGGCGTGGCCTGCAGGGATTGGGCCGAAACGGGCAGTCCAATGCTGCCTGCCACTCTGACTCATCCTGGCCCTGCTGAACCTGCCGTGGGCTCACGCCCAGTCAGTTCTGATTGGGAGAGGCTCACACTGCAGCATCTGGTGCCTGTCCTAAAGGGGGTGGGGTGGGGGCTGGGACACGATTGGTCCTCCAGGTGGGCAGTGGGATGCCCTTGCTGGCCCAGGATCCAGATCTGTCCTGCTGATGTTCGTGCCGATTGTCGGGAGCCACCTGGAGGCCGCTTTTATATCATTTCTTCCTTGTGGACGTCTAGGGAGGGGAAGCGGCTCCAGTGTCTGAGGCCGACTTCCAGGAGGCCCGGGGCACTGTCAGGATCATGCTGGCAGTGCCAGTCTATAGGTGCTTGGCCCATTCTCCGGAGATTGGACCTGCAGGACTACTGAGGGAGTGAGTGGCTGCCACTGGGCTAGTGGGCTGCCGGGATGGGTTGATCAGCTGAGTGGCATTGAGTGTCTGTCCCCTGGTGGTCAGTGTGCGTCATAGCAACTGGTTGACCGGTCGTTCAGTCGTTTGGTCGTTTGGTCACTTAGGCTTTTATATATATAGACTAGAGGCCCGGTGCACAAAAATTTGTGCACTCGGGGGGGTGGGGGAGGGGGGTCCCGCAGCCCAGCCTGTGCCCTCTCACAGTCTGGGACCCCTCGGGAGATAATGACCTGCTGGCTTAGGCCTGCTCCTGGGTGGCAGAGGGCACGTCCAATACCTAGGTGCAGCCCCTGGTCAGGCTCAGAGCAGGGTCGATTGGGGAGTTGGGGCGCCGCCCCGTCATGCACAGAGCAGGGCAGATCGGGAGGTTGCGCTGCCACCCTCAGTCACGCTCAGGGTGGGGCCAACTGGGGGGTTGGGGCACCGCCCCCTGTCACACTCAAGGCAGGGTCGATGGGGAGGTTGTGGCACCACCCCCTGTCACGCACAGAGCAGGGCCAATCAGGGAGGTTGGGGCGCTGCCCCCTGTCACTCACAGAGTAGGGCCGATAGGGGAGCTGGGGCACCGCCCCCTGTCACACACAGAGCAGGGCAGATCAGGGGGTTGGGGCGCTGCACCCTGTCACACTCAGGGCAGGGCCAATGGGGGGGTTATGGCTCTACCCTGTCACACACAGAGCAAGGCCCGTGGAGCGGGGCTGGGGTGCCACCCTCTATCACCCACACAGCAGGGCCGATCAGGGGGTTGGGGCGCCGCCACTGTCACACTTGGGGCAGGGCCGATGAAGAGGTTATGGCTCTACCCTGTCACACACAGAGCAGGGCCCATGGAGGGGGCTGGGGGGTGGGGCGCTGCACCCTGTCACACACAGAACAGGGCCGATCAGGGGGTTGGCGCGCTGCACCCTGTCAAACACAGAGCCGCAGGGCAATCAGGGGATTGGGGAGCTCCCCGCTATCAGGCACAGAGCAGGGCTGATCAGGGGGTTGGGGTGCCTTCCCCTGTCACGAACAGAGCAGGGCGGATAGGGAGGTTGGGGCTCCGCCCCCTGTCACACACAGAGCCGCAGGGCGATCAGGGAGTTTGGGCGCTGCCCCCTGTCACACTGATCCCGGTGCCGGGAGCCTCGCTGCTCCACTGATCCCGGTGCCGGGAGGCATATTACCCTTTTACTATATAGAATAGAGGCCTGGTGCATGGGTGGGGGCCGGCTGGTTTGCCCTGAAGGGTGTCCTGGATCAGGGTGGGGGTCCCCACTGGGGTGCCTGGCCAGTCTGGGTGAGGGGCTGAGGGCTGTTTTCCAGCTGGCGAGTAACTGAAGCTCCCAACCGCTCCTTGTTTTCTTTCTTTTTTTTTTATTCTGGGCCAGCTTTAGCTCTGAGGCCTCGCTGCTGAAAACATCGATACAGTGTTGCGGTCTGGCTGGCTTTCAGTCCGGCTGGTTTCTGGGGTTTTGTTTAGCTTCTTATTTGCAACATAGTACATAGTTGCTTAGAGTTTCAGCTGAGAGGCCTGCAAGTTAGGCGGGGAACGTTGGAGTCCGCAGTCACTGAAGCAAGCAAGCCTCCCTGCTCGCTTCAGTGCATGGCTGCCGGCCGCCATCTTGGCTGACAGTTAATTTGCATAAGGATATGCTGATTAGCCAATGGGAAGGGTAGCGGTCATACGCTAATTACCATGTTTCTCTTTTATTAGTGTAGATATAGGTATTAGAATCCTAGACTGGACTGTGGTCCTAGAATGGCAGAGGCTATTATAATCCTAACACCCAGCACAGGGTCTGATATGATACAGACACTCATTAAGTAATCCTATATAATAAAAGGCTAATATGCAAATTGACCAAACTGCGGAAAGACTGGTTGCTATGATGTGCACTGACCACCAGGGGGAAGACGCTCAATGCAGGAGCTGCCCCCTGGTGGTCAGTGCACTCCCATAGGGGGAGTGCTGCTCAGCCAGAAGCCCTGAGCCAGGCTCACAGCTGGTGAGCTCAGTGGCGGTGGTGGGAGCCTCTCCTGCTTCTATGGCAGCACTAAGGATGTCTGACTGCTGGCTTAGGCCTGCTCCCTGAGGGTAGTGGGCCTAAGCCATCAGTCCGACATCCCTCGAGAGCTTCTGGATTGTGAGAAGGTGCAGGCTGGGCTGAGGGACCCCCCTCCCCGCGAGGGCATGAATTTCGTGCACCAGGCCTCTAGTTGTCAAATAAGTGAACAAATGATGTGAAAAACAGGACGAGTGAAAGTGAGTCAAGACTGCAAGCTTAGGGAACAAGGAGGTAATGGAAAAAATGGGAAGGGGTTAGGGTGTCTGTGGGAGAAAATGATGAAATACCCACATGCTAATTTCAGACAACAGGTGGGGACTTTAAGGCCGTGGAGGGGTACCCCACCCTCCATGCCTCCTGTCTGGCACTGACTATGAAGTGGAAAATGGCCCGGTCCTGTTTACATTACCTATGTACTCCCAAGGACTTAGATGTATGTTTTCCCCAAAGGCAGCATATAATTTTGCGAATTGCAATCATTTTTTCCATTTCCTTTTGAAGGCTATAAAATAATTTTAGATGCAATAGTAATTCTAGGTCCTTGTTTACCCTTGACCTTTGAAGTTTGATTCAAAACATCACACACCTCCCAGCCCAGATGTTGGCAAGTTAATGATATATTACTGTAGGAAAGAGCTCTGTCTCATTTGCACAAGGAGCTGGAAATTTTTGGTAATGTTATCTTACCTCAATTTTTGGGGGAGAGGGGATACAACCAACATATAGTTTTGTCAGTATAAAGGCACAAGATTAAGAATCAGGAGAAATAATGAAGTTTCTTAGTGTGTATGAACTGAGTATTGTCACCCAATGGGTGTAAGAACTCTTTAAAACCCATAGTGACTCTTTTAGCCCAAGAATAAAAAGGATAATTTCCAGCTAAGTGAGTCCAAAGGCTTTTTTTAGAGCCTGAGCTCTTTTTACCCATTTCCTACATCCAGTCCCCATCCTTGGTTTCTAAATGATAGGATTCTCACAGAACTAATTACTAAACCCGCCCCACTAACCACTCTTAAAAACTCTTTAGTCTTTTAACTGGCAAACTTGACTTTAGAAGAATAATGTCTTTATAAGGTAAGGAGTCAATGAATCCAGCTAATGCCGTCTCACAGTCTTATAGAGTCATAGTGATTTGTGTGTATTTCTTAAGGTTCCCTACTGGGTAGTAAGCATATTGAGGATATGGGGCTGATAGCCTTCTCAGCACTTGAAACGATGTTTGTACATGGATTAAGTGCTTCATAATTACCTGTGAAATGGTTAAATTAATCTGTGGCAACTTTCTGGCTCTGGTCAGCTGGTTAGTGTGCAGTGCTGGGCATTACAGCTCTGTGAATGCTGGAGAATTAAATCTAATGGCATTTCCTCCTAACACCTTCCTAGTATTTATTTTTCTGGGGAAGAGCAGCTAATCATGGCCGGGAGAGTCTCGGGCACTAAGGCCTGGCAGGCTGGGCCTGGAGGCATTATTAGCTTCTCTGAGTAAGTGGAGAATCTCCTGTTCAAAGAGGCTGAGGCTGCTCCGAGATTCCATGTTGGTGGCAGAGTGGAGGCCAGAAACCTTTCTGACTTGGAAGCAACTACCAACAGCCACCTTTTTCATGAGCAGACATTTCCTTGCATGAAACTTGGCCTTTATCTTTTCTAAATTAAATTAAATTTTATTATTTTAAAAAATGTATCATTGAAATACTACAGATTTCGTGCCCCCTCCTCCCTTTTTCTGTCTTCTTTCCTTTCACTGGCTTTCTATGGGACCTCTGCTTATAAACCCTCTGCTCTCTTTAAATAATAGTTTTCCAGGAAGGTTTCTTCATCCTGGAGACCCAAAAACCCACACTGTACTCTATTTAGATTTCTGTCATTGCCCCTACCTCCTTTCCTGCCACACACTGCTCAACCTCAGACTGCAAATCCCAGCTGGAGGGAGGAGCTGTTTCATCTGGGTGTTTGAAGATAGCATCCTTTCTTGCCATAATAGTTTAATGCTTCCTCTTTCTCACTGTGATCTTTTATGTATGACTTTCTCAGATTCACAGAAAGCTTTTCTGCTGATTCTAACGCATATTTATTTGGCGTGTTTGTGTGTGTGTGTGTGTGTGTGTGTGTGTGTGTGTGTGTTCTCGGTGATGAAGTTCTTTTGACTGAGAACCGTTATGAGAAAGGCCTCCCCAAACCCTGATTGGGCATTGATGGTTAAATAAGCTCTCAATATCATACTTCAGCTCTTCTATATACTAGTAGCAACACAACGACAAGCCACATTGATGTAACCGCTGCCCGAAGCTGAAGATCTGTCCATGTAATATTTTCTTGCACTCTCCTATTCTCCAGAGTGCCTGGAGCAGCAGCCAGCACCTGCAGTCACTGGCAAGGTGTGCTTGGCAGCTCTACCAGCCAGACGCCAAGTTTTATCCTGTTCCAATAATAGCGTCTGGGTGGCAAGCTGGCTTCCTGCTGACATATAAATCTGCCACTGCCCTTAGTGTGTTCCTGGAAGCTTGGATTAGGGCTGGCTGCTAACCACCCACCTCCAGGGAAGGCA
The DNA here is from genome assembly GCF_028538775.1 of Myotis yumanensis. Classification (NCBI taxonomy): domain Eukaryota; kingdom Metazoa; phylum Chordata; class Mammalia; order Chiroptera; family Vespertilionidae; genus Myotis; species Myotis yumanensis. The sequence goes on along the minus strand of NW_027223752.1, from coordinate 46,050,461 downwards.
GTGGACAACCCTGGCACTTCCCAAGGGTGCAGTAACTGTGGTAGAATTCTCTTTCAGGACTGATTTTCTGAAAGCTGAATGCCTACATCTTTTGGTGATTTCTGTGTCTACTCAGACCACCTTGATTCTTTTCTAGGCACCATTTCATCATCTCAGGCACAGTATCCTACAAATGCTCCCATATTTCTGCCTTGTGATGGGAGCAGTTGGAGCCAAAGATTCAACTGGCTTTGGGAGGGCAAATGGTTCTACCTCATTTTTGGTACAGAATGTGCTGAAGGGTGTAAACCAGCTCGTGTGAAGGCCAAATCAGCATGAACAGTCTAAATTTTTCACTTCAATTACAGTGATTTTGCATGCTTAATAGGTACACAAAAGTATTCCTATCTAGTTCCTTTGCAAGTAGGCACTTGTCCAGGCAAGAAGGTCCTCTTTAAGTAGATGGTAAATGAGGCTGCTCATAAATTCTACTATGGTTATAATGTGGGGAGATTGCGCAGATGATAATATGAAGTCTAACCCTTTAGTATAGAAGTGTGAGGCTTTGGAATAAAGTGGAATCTTGTTTCTATACTTACTAGAAATAATATAGATAATAATGGGATAATATAAAATAATACAGATAATCATAATCTTTGAGAGCACTGCCTTTGAAGATCAAATGTAAAACTGCATGGGATGCAATTAACACAGCACCTGACATGAAGTTAATACTATTCAATGATTTAAGGATAGTTCTTCTGGCCCTTTTGCAAGTCATCAGCATGGATGTGTGTCTAAACTCTTCAGTGTTAACGGCAGTTAGCATGGAAGGCAGATGTGCCTTAAGTAAGTTGCTTTGAGGCCCACCTTCCTTGCTTGAGTGGCTGCACAGGCCTATCTTACTATTGTGTAACTGACATTTTTCAGCTTTACCCTCGATGACAGGTTTGTGTAACATGCCACAAGCCTCCCTGTAATTGTGGTTAGAGGAAGAAAATATATGGGATAATGATATGACTTTCCCCCATCCTTTGCTCAACACTGTGGTACAGAAGGAAGAGGCCCCTTCAGAAAGCACGTTCAGGATGGTGAGAGCACATGTGTTAGTTTGTCATAGAACACAACGTTCTTGCATTCTGCTCCTGGTGGACGTGGTTAGGCCTTTCAGGCTGAGGTTCTCTATAGGAGATGGTAAGAATTCAGTGCTATGTAAGCCAGTGCAGTGCACAGCCACTGAAGATTTTGCAGAAATGTTAATGTTTGTGAAGTCCTCTAAAGTTCATATTTTCCGTGCATCTGGAAATTCCAGTTACCAAAATTGATTTGTCGCTCTTTGACTATAATTTCCATTCCTTTAGTGGTAGCTAGTCTGGGGCTGCATTTAATTTAGGGCTTATACCTGCCTTCCAAATTTCTCCTTCACCAGTCTTCGTTTGCCTAACAAATTGAGGAGCTTCCTGGATTTTTGTTGAAATCTAAGAAGAGAGTTTGGTTGTCTGTGAATTCTCTATCATAGTCTGGTGGTGAGCTGGCCATCATTTCCTTGCCTTTCACCCACTTACTTCATCAGTGATGCTTTTAAGAGCAAAAAACCCACATGAGCACTTCTCAAACTTCAGTTCACAAACAAATTACTTGGAGTCTTTATTAAATTGCTGATTCTGATCCAGTAGGTCTGGAGTTGGGCTGAGATTCTGCATTTCTAACAAGTTTCCAGGTGATTTCCAAGTTTAACTTCATCCCAAGTTATATACAAAGTTATTTTTTTAATTTTTATTTATTGATATTAGAGAGGAAAGAAAGGAGGGAGGGAGGGAAATCGATTTATTGTTCCACTTATTTATGCATTTAATGGTTGATTCTTGTATGTGACCTGACTCCAGTGATTGAACCCGCAACCTTAGTGTATTTGGATGTGCTCTAACCTACTGAGCTACCCAGCCGGAGTATACACAAAGTTCTATAGGGATTCAGTTCTCTAAACATTTACTGAGCCTTTCAGCAAATCTAGCCATTTTTTCTCTCTGAATCCTCAGGTGGAAGTTTCTGATCATTTTGTCTTTCAGCAGTACTAAACACCATAGATTTATGCAGCCTTAACTTAGCTCCATTTCCCTCAGTTAGTTTATCTTATGTTGATATTTATCATCCACTTAGAATTTCAATCCTTGTATAGGTAGTGGTTGCTATAACAAGCAGTACATACGTGAATAGAAATGTATAGTCAGCTGCTGCAACTCTCTTGGGACTGTTGGCTTTTGTTATACTTATTCCCCACTCACAGATTCTTTAAATCAATGACTAACCCGAGCTTGGGTAACTGAGCTCTTTACTACTCCCCCAGGTTTCTGTACCCTAGATTAATGGAAACCATAGATTTATCCCAAAGACTCAAGGAAAGAGGATGAGTGGCTACTAATTCATACCTTGGAGGATCTTAAAAAATATATCTAGATGATATTCAGAATCCTACTACCATCACCTCCACTGTTCTCCCTCCCCAGGATTACTGCTGGTGGCTTCCTTGCTTTGCCCTGTGCTCTCTACATTTTAATTTCCATCCAGTGGACAGAGAGATCCTTTTAAAAAAGTAAGTCAGGTCATGTCACTCTTCTGCTCCACTCATTCTCCATCTGACTCAGAGTACATGTCGGAGCTACAGAATCTTCTCTCTCACATCTCTGAGCTCATCTCCTACTCCGACAGTTTATTCCCTGTACTCACGTCATTCTAACCACCATGGGCTTCTTGCTGGTCCTGGATCATGTCCTCAGGAGTGGTCCAGCCCCCGACCTTTGTATTTGCCATTTCCTCTGCCTGGAAGGCTCTTCCCACACGCTTGCTTCAGGTCTTTGCTTCAAAGGTCATCCTTACAAAAAGGTCTTTCTTGGACACCTTTCTTTTTTTTATATTTGTCATGTTTATTCTCAGTGGATTGCGCATCTCGGGGAACCTCCCAGAGCCTGGGACAAAGGGCTAGCTAGCATCACCATTTTTTTCTTTTCTTTTTTTCTTTATTGACTAAGGCATTACATGTGTGTCCTTATCCCCCCATTTCTTGACTCAGTCAGGGCTTTCTCCTTCCTGAACTTCATGACCTGTTTGTTAAGTCATCATCATCGTCCTCTGGGACAAAAATGTCGTGCTCCTCGAGGAGAGCGGCAATGTTCTTGCTGATGAGCGTCCCGCCGTAGAGGAAGGGGATCACAGTGCAGAGCACGCGGAGAAGGCCGAAGGGCGTGCTCACCGGCTTCGGCAAAATGGCGCCGCTGCGAGTAGTGATGACGGACCTCGATGGTGCCAGGCTCCGACCCGCGCCGCCCCGTCCGGCGGCGATATCTCCATCTTTCTTCAAGCTCGGTCCCCTCCGAAGAGCCCCATGATGGACAGATGCCAACACCAGCCGGCGAGCCGCTGCGGACGCCATCGCGACACCCGGACCCGCGCCCAGAAAGAAGCCGCCCCAAGTCTCGCGAGGCTTTGAGCAGGCGAGGGCCCAGCCTCCCTGCCGCGCATGCGCCAAGTTCTGGACGCCTTTCCATAAACTTCCATGCTCCTACCCTCAGAAGACATGTGGCTTTTTTCTATTATATTATTTTTTCTATAATTCCATGTGAGCATTGGACAAACTATATATTTTACTTGTTTATTACCCCATGAGGACAGGGATTTTTGCTTGTTTTGTTCTCCGCTCTGTCCCCAGTGCTTGACACATAGTAAGTAATCAATAAATGTTTATTAAAGGAATTGATGAATGGAAAACATGAATAAACGAGGAGAAAGGGATGTGTTAAGGGCGTCCTGGATATCCAGGTGGGAGTATGAATTGGAAGGAAGAAGGAACACATTTAAATTCCAACATCTGTGTCCTCCGGCTTGTCTGGCTCCGAGGTGGCTCAACTTCTATCACCTGGCCCACTGACAGCTGACACCATAACAAAGCAATGTGCTGGAATGAATCGGGTTCTGGGATTCTGGAGAGCCTCCACATGTCAGGGTGACCTTGAGAATGAGGATCAATGACTCCTTGTTGCATATTTCCCCCAAATGATTAACTCCAGGCTAGAGACCCTCTCTGGTATTATTCCCCAGCTCTCAAGGAATATATATGAAAAATGGTGGGTTTCCAGAAACATCTCACCAGTGGAGCAGAGTTGACTTCTCTGTTTCCTGTCCTTTCTGGAAGACGCTATTGCTGGCTTGAAGAAGGCAATTGACTGTGTAGGTTTACAATGCTGCTTTAAGAGTCCACTATATGTCAGAGAGTGAAGAAAGGATTAATTAAGCAAAGTAGAACTTGGAAGGTGATTTGACTGCAGTTAGTCATCATCTGTAACCTTGGTGTTTTCATCATGCTCAGGAAGCATGCTTCTCTGGGTCCCTTTGTCCTGTGATGGCTCACTCCTCCTGCCTTAATTCTAACCCCAAAGGAAATGGGCAGTTGGCTCAGATCAGCAGTGTTGGACTGCTTCCTTCCTTTGGAAAATTTCTCTTCTCTCAGAGCTGCCTCTGGGGGTGAGGATGATGAATCAGATTGCAAGCAAAAATCAGAAAGAGAGAGATGGGGTGGAGTTGGGGAAGAATCACTTCCTAATTTAACTCTACTATCCCTTACCCTGAAAGAAAGTCTTCTGTGGTTTTTTGGAAGTAGTGACTGAATCTCCTCTGGAATTTTAGGTCCCACTGGGCAGCCTTTTCCTCTCTCGACCCAGCTTCCACTAGATGGGCTCTGGGAATACCACCTTCTCCAGCTAGCCCTCTAGCACAAGGAGTGGTGGTGCCTTCCTGCTTTTGCTCATCTTGGGGAAGTCTCACCATTCTTTGGATTCTCAGCTTTTCCATTATCTATGTAACCAATTCTTTGTTCCAATTTAATTTTGTTTCAAAGATACAGAATGACTTTTCTTGACTGCACCCTCACTGGTCTGCTCAGCTCAAATAATTTTTTAGTTTTATAAAGATAGAACCACTGGTCACATTGTTTTTAAGATTCCTTTTTAATGTATAAAGCTGAAAATGTTGACTTTGATTTGTACAAATGTATGTACCTATTAAGCCATGTCTTTGTTTAATATTTTTTTATACTACTCTGTGGGTTTTATGATCATGGCCATTGGGACATTGATTTTCTGTTGTAGATTGAAAACTCCTAGAGAATGTGTTCCTTTTTTTTTTTCAAACTTAGTTTCCTATTATATCATCAATTGGCTGCCACCAACTAGAGGTATGGTATTTGAAATTTTGTTTAACTTCTGTAGTCCTCAATTTCTTCATCTATAAAAGAAGGAAGTTGCATTTAAGCATCATTTAAAAACTTTAATTTAGCCTCAAAACTCTTTTTGTGTTTTTTTCCTAGTAAAATTGACTAAGTTTTTATTAGAAAAAGTGCCAACAGAAAAGAATCTTATTAAAAGATATAAAATTGGGCCTTCACTCATGAGTATATTGAAGTTCCCTAAATTCATTATCTCACAGACATTGTCAGAGGCTGCCCAACTCCCTGGCCACAACACTCCTCCTTATGCTAAGATGACATCTCAGTCTCTACCTCAAACTCTGGATCAAGTCCTTGGTGGGACTTTCAGGGGCTGTAGCCTAATACTCCCATGACTTAACCTTAAGTCATTGCTGCTACAACTCTGCATTTGGCTTTGTTCCCAGTTTAGCTATGTCCCTGACACCAGGCTCCCCTTAACCTGGATATTGAAACAAAATACCTTGTTTCCCTGTGCCTGGTTCCCAATCCTGGTAACTGCTGAGAGTCCTAGCCCCACTGATAAAGGGATAGTTCCAGGGAATTTGGGGCTGAGCCTTGAAGGGTTAATAGAAGCTCATCATCGGTGGAAATCAAGAAATGGCATCAAAGGCATGTTTGAAGAAAGTCAAGTTAGTGGGTGTGGCTGCAGCACCAAATAGATGAAGGTGAGAAGGTAGAAGATGAAGGCCTTGTATGCCAGGCCAAGGACTCTGGGCTATATTGTTCAGCAATTAGAGCAATGGAAGAATTTGAGGTAGTAGATGATCATAATCGGATTTGCATTTTGGGAAGATTCTGGTTAAGAGGTATTATTTGGAAGGAGCTGAGATAAGAGGTAAGAAGCCTGCTCTAATACAAGAGTTTAGGTAAGAAATGACAAGTACTTGAATTAAGACAGTATCAGTGGAGATGGGCTGGGATGGGGAAGATTTTTGAAGTGTATATGAAGCAGAGTAGACAGAATTGGTCATCAGTTGAAAAGAGAACTGGTGAAAGGAGGGAGCTTCTGAGGGTAACTCTCAGAAATCTGGAAGCTGCAGAGAGAAACTCCCAGACTTGTGCTTTAGGAGCGGGTTAAAAATGAGAAAACCATTCCCTAGGATGGAGAATGCAAAAGGAGGTGATGTTGGACGAGTCGTGTGAGAAGCGTCTGGGGGATGCCAAGTAGAGATGTTCCATAGACAGTCCACAGTCTGAAAATCACATCCAGCTCAAGAAAGACTTTTTGGCTTGAAATTAATTCAGAAACTATAAATATATATATAGGATGACCATAAATTCTGAAAACATAGATAATAATATTTTATCATGTGTTTTAATATAGTATCAATAAATCATTCATTATGTACTCACCTATGTTTCCAGACTTTATAACCATCCTGTAGAAATTTGTTAGAGCCAGATAGAATACAGCTCAGCTAGCTAGCTAGAATATATAAAGTAAGAAGAGAAAGGGAGTGAACATGGAGTCCTGGGAGCTGCAATATTTATGGGGCAAAGGAGACTGAGAAGAAACAGGGAGGAGGTGAGATTTAAAGCGCAGAGAAAGCCCATGAGGAGAGCAATACTTCCATGGAGTGGAAGGAAAAGTGGTAAGGATAAATAAGAATGTGCAGATGTCAGCCTGACTTGCCATCAAAAGTGTTTTAAACCTTTTCCTCCAGTGGCCAAATGTATTACTTTCTCTAGAACAGTGGTTCTTAACTTTTATAGGGTAACAAGTTCTTTGAGAATCTGATGGCAGCCATGGACCATCTTCCACACATGAATAACAGGAGTGGAATGCAGTATAAAGGGGTCACAGACCTTCTGAGGCCCAACACCCAAGAATCCCAAGCTAACTCCTAGTATTTTGTAAAACAACTTTTAAGTATTCATAAGGAAGGTCTTCATGTCCCTGCACTTTGGGAAAATGCTGGTTTATTTTCTTCTGAGAGAGCAGAAGAAAGAATAAATGTTATGCAGCAGCATGATGTCATTATGCTTATCAAAGCCCAAATGACTTTTTTCCCATTAGAGGGATTTTTTTTCTTTATTTTTCTGTTGTCCCTTACTTAACAACGTTAAGTGTTTTGAGATTGGCTTTAACTTTATTTCCATAGTTTTTGTTGATTGTTGTTACCATGAATTGCTTCAGCTTTTAGGTTCCAGCAACAATTTTCAGAAGATTTCTAAGGATCATATTCCTTTCAGAGAACATTTTGAATCACATTTCCCACCAACAGATAGAATCACATTTCCTTATATTGCTTCTTTTCATTTGACACCATGACCATGTCTTTTAAATATTCCTTAATTTTGACTTTCTTGACACCATGCCTTCCCCTTTGCCTTCTTCCTTTTTTTTTTTGCAATTGTTTCTCGGTCTCTTTGGTTGACTTATTTTCACAGCTGAGGACATCTTTGAAGGCTCTGTTCTTAACTTCCTGCTCTTGTTTATTTTTTACCTACTTCTTTTCATTCAGTTTATTCTAACAAATATTTATTGCTTGTGGACTATGCTTGGGGCACTTATTAATCCTCATGCCTACAAAAATCCTCTCTGTGAGGATTTATGCCTCCACATTCTGCCAGTTCTTGAGGTGTGGCAAATTTGAGGTCAGAACCTTCTAGACCGGACTGAGATATTCTGATGGAAAGCACACACATCAACATCCTATTCAGCCCATTACGGGTTTGATGGACTGAAGACGGCCAACCTTAGAAAACGTGAAAAATTGTCTACAGGTGAGTCTGGTTCCATCACTTAGTTTGGCTTTTGGGTTTTCATTAAGTGTTTTTTTCCTGTGAGGGTATTTATCATAATAGACACATGTTTTTAATGTATCATTCAGGAGGGTGTGTGGTCTTGTTTATTCTTGATTAAAAAGCCAATGTCAAATAAGAATCTTTTCAAAGTTGCAGTAATAATTGGAGCAATAAGATGGTAAGGGGTAATGAAAGGATGCGGCTTTCTTTCCGAAACAAAAAAGAATCTGGTGACCACATGTACTCTCCTCCTCTTCCTTAATGAGTGTGATGAAAGATGTCAGGCTAAGAAACTATAGATTGGAGATATACCAACTGCAGGCTAACGTGTCAGATTCCCACATTTGACTACATTCAAGAATTTGCACCTTTGACATTGTACGCTAACCGGCAATGTGCACACTTCATACCATGTGGATGCCTGGCTATAGTGCCCCTGTTAGTGCAGATGTCAGCTCTCCCCGTAGTCCTCCATCCCCCATTTTGGATGGGAGGGATAATTTCTTACCCTTTCCATTTTAAACTCTTGGATTATAAGCCATAAATTACTCAGGGTATTGCTCATGAATTATAGCCAGTTAGGACTTTCTATTTCAGCTGGTTGACTTGGAAAATTTAGATAATTGAGAATGAGAGAGTATCCTGATGACAAACTGTTTTTACTATACACAGCGCTGTTTTCTTCTTTTTGCAAAAATCTTGTTGGGCTCTAACTGGTTTGGCTCAGCGGATAGAGCGTCAGCCCGCGGACTGAAGGGTCCCAGGTTCGATTCCGGTCAAGGGCATGTACCTGGGTTGCGGGCACATCCCCAGTAGGGGGCGAGCAAGAGGCAGCTGAATCGATGTTTCTCTCTCATCGATGTTTCTAACTCTCTATCCCTCTCCCTTCCTCTCTGTAAAAAATCAATAAAATATATTTTAAAAAAATCTTGGGTATACAGGGTGAGGCAAAAGTAGGTTTTCAGTTGTTTGTATGGAAAATAATACAATAATCCTATATAATAAAAGGGCAAATTGACCCTAATGGGGGAGCGACCGGTCGCTATGCTGTGCACTGACCACCAGGGGGTGACACTCAATGCGGGAGCTGCCCCCTAGTGGTCAGTGCGCTCCCACAAGGTGAGCTCCGCTCAGCCTCAAGCCACCTCCTCGGCAGCACTCAGGATGTCCAACTTATGGCTTAGGCCCGCTCCCCACTGCCAGAGGGCTCCCGGGCTGCCAGAGGGATGTCTGACTGCCAGCGTAGGCCCGATCCCCTGGGGAGCGGGCCTAACCCAGCAGGTGGACACTCCCTGAGGGGTCTTGGACTGCGAGAGGGCACAAACCAGGCTGAGGGATCCCCCCCTGAGTGCACAAATTTTTGTGCACCGGGCTTCTAGTTAATAAATAATAATACAAGAATAAACTTTGTGTTTTTCATTATCATAACTGTAAACCTACTTTTGCCTTGTCCTGTATTGACCAGCAAGAAAAAAAATCCTCTTGGTTATTGAACAATTTTGACCCCATGTCTTTGTGTCTTTTGAGAATTGTCTCATGGGTCCATCATAGCACATTAAACATCTGCTTCTCTGTCCTATTTTGTGCTTTATTGGCCAATTTCCATTGGCTTCAATAGTTTCTGTGCCTCTAATAGGGCTGCCTGTGTGGATTAATAGTCATAAACATAGTGATGTGGTGATAACAACTATCTTCTATTTTGAATTTGGTTAATTTCAATTGCACTTGAGAAATGTGCTCTGAGATCTAATTTAAGGAAAAAAGAGAAAAAAATGTGATGGTTTACCTCACAGAAAATAAATTTGTGAACAAAAAGAAAGTAATTCAAGAAAAATATAAACCATGCTCTAAATATAAGCAGTAAGTGTGTATTCTTCCTGGGAGCCATACAGGAAAGGTTGATAGTAAACTGCCACTGCCCCATTGGGGAAAGAATTAGGGGAACCTTGTTCTCCTCTTCAGAATAGAATGTTTGGCCTTTGAGCAGTTGCTTATGTAAAGAGACTACTAAGCTATAATGCTTCTGGTTAATTATTCAACCAATTGCCTAGAGCACACTTTTAACTAAGTTATAACATTTATTTTATCTAATTCACCTAAGGCACATTCTTTTATTAGAGACTAGAGACCCAGTGCATGAATTTGTGCACAGGTGGAGTTACTTGGCCAGGCCAGTGATCAGGGCTGATTAGGGCCATCTTGCCCAGTCCTGATCAGGGTGATCAGGGCTGGTTGGCTGGGGGTGGGGGAGAGGGACCACGGGAGGTTGGCCAGCTGCAGTAGGTTGGCTGTGGGAGCACACTGACCACCATGGGTCAGCTCCTGCATTGAGCATCTGCTCCCTGGTGGTCAGTGCGTCGTCATAGTGACTGGTCAACCAGTCGTTCGGTCAACTGGTTGTAAAGGTCACTTAGGCTTTTATATATATACTAGAGGCCTGGTGCACGAAATTCGTGCACTGGGGTGGGGATGTCCCTCAGCCCCATATCGTTAGTGTTGCCGTGGAGGTGGGAGAGACTCCTGCCACCCCCGCTGTGCTCGCCAGCCATTAGCCCGGTTTCTGGCTGAGCGATGCTCCCCCTATGAGAGAGCACTGACCACCAGGGGGCAGCTCCTGCATCCAGTGTCTGCCCCCTGGTGGTCAGTGTGCATCATAGCGACCGGTCGTTCTGCTGTTCGGTCGATTTGCATATTAGCCTTTTGTTATATTGGATAGATGTTTATTAGAGATGTTTCAAGATTAGTTATCTGACTCATGGGAAAATACGAATATTCTTAGTGGAACTTATAGACTGTGTTCTAAGGCTTTAGATGTTGCCTTTTTAATAATCATGCTTCATTGCACTATTATAAGCAGAGAACATCATGATTCTTCTCTTAATTGTGTGAAGATGAAGGGTGAGGTGCATACCCTTTGAGAAGACATAAACAATTTTTTAACGTTTGGGGACATGTTTCAACTTCAACTGCTATGTTCCTTTGGTGAACTGTCTTTTTCTAGGAAGTACACCATTTGTCTTTGTAAAACCTAACAATATCTGAAGCTAATTGTTATCAAAGAATTTGTTTAGAATTTTGAGGAGAGGCAAATAGGGTGACTATTGACTGATATTACAATTTTAAAATAATTTTTAAAATGTTATGCAAATGACATTTAAACCAGGAGCCACAACTCTTATCTGCTTCTTTTGCTACTAAAACAACAACAACAAAAACAAAAACAAAAACACAAAACCTGGCTTAGAAGTGAAAGCATAGACCATTAAGTAGTTGCAATTTTTGCTTATATTTTACTTTCAGTTAAAATAGTATTAAAAACACATTTACAGAGTCAGGCTATTATACATTCAGCAAGAAGCTACTTTGATTAGGTAATGATCACAGTTTTATGGCCTAAATCAACTAAACTTTTCTACCATAAAATTTAGATAGGTTAATAAAATTTTCACAGTCTTATAGTGATTAAGTAGATAAATATGACTAAAATTACAATAAGGATAATGAAAGTTCAAAGGAGGGGTTTGTCTAAAAAATATACTGAGAAGTTAGGTATGCGGTCATAAAATTCATTAGTAGGAATAATGAGTTTTTATTATTAATAATTGTACATTTTTAAGACATAAGCAATTTTTAAATATCACTGGAAGTGAAGAAAACAAAAGGTTTAATCTAGTTTTCTCTTTTTGAACATTCTGGGAAATATAATCACTGGAAACTGTAATATTGCAATATTATAATGTTAATAAACTAAGTGAACAAAATAATTTTTGATGTGTAGTGTACTAATGTTGGTTTGCAATATTTGTTCCTTCATTTTTTAATTTTGATCAGTCAGAAGCTTAATGATTTTAAGTGAGTTGTTTTATTTGTAATTTTGGGGGGAGATTTTAAAGGCTCCTGGATACATTGTCTCCTGGGACTTGGAAGTCTAGGTTAAGATAAGTCATCTGGCCGAGGCCGGTTTGGCTCAGTGGATAGAGCGTCGGCCTGCGGACTGGGGGGTCCCGGGTTCAATTCCGGTCGGGGGCGTGTGCCTGGGTTGCGAGCACATCCCCAGTGGGAGATGTGCGGGAGGCGGCTGATCGATGTTTCTCTCTCATCGATGTTTCTGGCTCTCTGTCTCTCTCCCTTTCTCTCTGTGGGAAGTCAGTAAAATATATTTAAAAAAAAAAAGATAAGTCATCTGTCTTGTTAATTACAAAGTGTACTGCAATTGGAAGAGGTGTTGGCAGAGACCAACTCCTCCAAGAAGGATCTATCATATCAATGTTTTACTGACATTCCAACTTGTGGTTTTATTGCAGGGGAAAGTTCAGGCTGTGTGATCTTGACTTTGAGGGAAACACCCTCAATTCAATAAAAGCTTGTGTCAATCTAACATAAATGCTCTTGCCACTCCTAAATTTTTTGAGAGAAAAAATGACAGCCATATACCAGATGACTGTCTGAACTCAAATATATTGTAATAGGTGAATTATGTATATCTACATGCAGGCATTATCCAACAGTCTCTAGCTAGTTAGATTTTATGTTTCAAATTATTCAAAGCCTTTTATTTTCTTTTAAATCCAGCTTTAGTGAGGTATAATTACATAGAGTGAAATCCATCCTTTTTATGTACACAGTTCAATGAGGTCTGACAAATGAATACAGTTGTGTGACCAGCTCCACAATGAAGATACAGAACATTTCCATCAGCCCGAGGAGTTCCTTCAAATCCCCTTGCAGTCAAGCTCCTCCTCCTCCTCCCAGCCTCTGTCAACCACTGATTTGATCTCTCTTCCTATAGGTTTTCATTTCCAAAATAAATCTTACGTAAATAAAATCATGCAGTGTGGAAGGCTGTTTAGTTTCATCAAGGAAAACTACTAGAAATCCCTGCTTCTTCTTCTGCCTGTGTTATGTTCATATTCATTTCTTGACTGCTTCTGTTTTGGGTGACAGGAGAGCATAAGAAAGGCAATAAAAAGGAGATTTAAAAAAAGGATTGTTTGCATCAGAGTTGTCGAGTGATACCAATATGGGAAGGGAGTGGATGGTAAAAATTAATTCTAACTGCTTCACCTGTGTAAAAAAGTATATGCCCATTTTTTTTTGCAATGTCCACCCAATAGTATTAGCTTCTTCTCTATTGTAATGACATATTTTCTTTCTTCTTTTGTTTATATAAAAAAGGAGGTTCTGAGTTATCTGAGGATTCCAAAACATTTGGACCTCTCTAATTGGACTATTTTCTTTCCTCTGTAATAAAGGGCATTTATCATCTATGAATCTTGTCCAAGGGAGACAGTGGGGGACAACAGAAGAACTGTGTTATTAGCTGTGTAACCTTGGGCATGTCTCTTACTATCTATGAGCCTTAATTTTCTCACCTGGAAAATGTGGATTAGTAATAATAATATCTTCTTCATCATACTGTTATAAGCCCTTTATGAGATAATGCAAATAAGGCCTTGGAATGGAAAGCACAGAGAAAATACTATTATTTGCCCTTTTCTTCTTTTCCATGTAATGCAGGGGGAAATAGAACATTTTAAAGTAATGTGTGACTCGTGTTGGTATATCATAAGAGTAATAAGATGACACAGTATTTATTCAGGTAAAAGCATTCAGGGTGTGAAAAATCAGAAGATATGGTACCTATTGTTATGGTGCATCCACTTTAACAGAAAAGAGAAAAAAAACCTCTTAAAATAAACGAAGAATGTGATAATTTAGTATAGAATATGTTGCATAAGACTGAGAAAATGGAGCTAAAAATAGGCATCAGAAATTTGTCTATAACAAAATATTATTGGATATTAAACCTGAGTCTTGGAGGAGGGGACTGGCCCAGACTGGCAGGCAGTCAGGCCACGGAGAAGGGATGGCATAAGTAGGGCAAGGAGGTGGGAAGAGTTAAGAACAATAGAGAAATACTGTGGAGAGCCAGTGACTCAATAGAAAAGAAATTGAGAACCAAACTGGGAAGGTGAGAAAGGGAGGAGGTAGGGCAGTTAGCAAATGTAATCAATTGATACAAGACTAGATATAATGCTTATTGTTGATCTGAATTGCAATTTGGAGCTACTTTAAATTCCAGAATGTGTAGAGACATGGTGAGAACTGTGTAAGAAGACAGTGCTTCCATCACCACGCAGAGTGGTTCAGGATATGGACGCCAGTGGAGCCAAGAGAAGATGTGCAGCACATCTGGAGCCACCCCAGCCTCCCTCTCCCACTGCAGACATCAACAATCAATCAGGACTCCGATTCCAGATGCAGCCTCAGACCCTTCTCCACACAGCATTCTGGAACTTACAATTTGTTGATCAGAACTGGCAAATCAGATGAAACCTATTGCCACTTCAGACACTTGTACTAATGTACATGGCTGTTGTTAATGAGGCATCATTGGCTGAGTATGTTTTGCAGGTCTTGGAGTCACTGACTATTTGGAATTAATTCAGTAGCAAGATCCCCATCAGGACCTTGGCAGAGTCTATCACCAGAAATGCTCTTGAAGGGCATTATTTGAAGTATGATATGACATTGCTGCCTCTAAATATTTTACAAGCTTTGTAAACTGAGAGGATAAATTTACTAAATCCTGTAACTTTTGTTTCTCATTATTTATGTTTTTTTTCACAGTCATTAAACATTCATTTGTTAAAGGCTTAACACATTCCATTACTCTACAGAATTTATATTTGCACCCAAACTATGTTTCAGAGCAACTCAGGATTAAATTAATGTGACAGGTCCTATTTATCAATATGGCAGTCCAACTGCTGGAGGACAAAAATTAATTACGCTTAACCGTGCATGCACGTGTGTGTGTGTGTGTGTGTGTGTGTGTGTATGCATACACATCTTGCATAAACTTGTAGGCTCTGCCCTGATATTTCTTTCAAACTAGAGGGTTTCTGATTTTAAAAAAATCCTCTAAATACCTCAACATATGGTTTAAATCATCAAAGAGAAAAAACACTTGTAAAAGCACATAGAGGGCACCCAAAAACATGTACATCTTACCAGTTAACTCCTTTTGTAGTCAATGTAAACCATAAAAGGCAGTTATTTTGAGTCAAATTTCAACATATGTATATTTTCAAAGTATCTTGCTAGCTTGAGTTATGGGAGGTGCCCCAAGTAAGGACAACATGGGAAAAGCATTGTGCTTACACTGTGCACTTATTACTAGGACATTTTCTGACAAAAGGTCAAAACTATTTTGAATGCTTGTGTTGCTATGGATTTTGTTTGTCCCAAGACTTGGTAAAAAGAAATAAGAGGTCCCATCATTTCAGATGCTTACATGTTTCTATGACATTCCCGTGGCCTGGAGTCACAGAAAATATTAAGAATTAAATCCAAAGTTCAGTAGGTGGTGGCAAAGTTGTTAGTTCTTTTAGCATTTTTGTAATAGAAATATGAAATCACCCAATTTTAGGCCTGGAGAGCCCTGAGAGTTGATCATTTAATCTCCTCATTTTATAGATGTGCACACCAAGCAGCAGAGAGAGTCACTCATTTAGTTAGATTAGAGATGTTACTAGCACCCATGTCTGTGCACTTACAGTTCGATGTCTTTAGGTATTTACTTGTTTTTGGTGCTTTTTTCCCTTAAACTTATTTTTGGTGTTTTCTAAAAAAGCTTCACCCTTGAAAATGCTATAGTCACTGGGAAATTGCACCTGTGTTGATGGTCCTCCCTGGACCGGTAAGCAGAGCTAAGAGGTGGTGAAAAATAGGTATCCAGGACTTCTGTGGTGAACTGGCATATGGGGGCAGGCAATGCGGGAGGGGGGGCCGTCCCTTTGCTGGAGGTGGCAGAGGCAGGTGGCTTCTTTTCCTGAACATGTCATTGCTCATCTGGAGTTCAGTCATGGCATGACCAATCTTGTTCTATTACCTGACATTGTTGATAAATGTTGTGATTTCCTTTTTATTTATTTTTTAAAAATTTTTTAAAATTAATTTCAGAGAGGAAGGGAGAGGCAGAGAGATAGAAACATTAATGGTGAGAGAGAATCATTGATCGGCTGCCCCCTGCACACCCCCTACTGGGGATCAAGCCCGAAACCCGGGCATATGCCCTTGACCAGAATTGAACCCAGGACCCTTCAGTCTGCAGGCTGACACTATCTACTGAGCCAAACTGGCTAGGGTGTGATTTTCTTTTTAAATGTGTATTGTCCTGTTTATACAACACAGCAGGGATGGGCACTGCAGAGCCAAGAAGACTGGTGAAGGGGGCTGGTAAGACTCCCCTTGATATTCCCAGAGCAGTTGATGGACTCAGAGTCTGGTAGGCTGGGGTAGAGCAGATCCAAGAAGATACTATTTTGATGTCAATGTGATGGTCTCCCCTACCTATATCCTTGTTCATTGCCTTTTCTTCTTGGAATCTTCCTAACTTGTGTCTCTCCTTAGTTGTCCTAGTACTGCTTGCTCCCAGTAACAGCTTGACACTGGTTTGAATCAGGATTAGGGGAAATTGTTCTTTCTTACCACATCACTGGAAGATGGGCTGCTCGAAGATGCTGGGTTAGTCCTGCACATCCAGCTGGACTTATGTCACTGTCTCTGCGAGCTGTGCTCCTTCTTTGCCTTTTTGAAGCAGATGACCAATGGGGTTGGTAGTTTCAGAGCTATTCTTCTCTCCTCTCTTCACTGTTCTTTTCATGAGATGTGTACTAACTCTATCTGTTGCAAAATCTTCATTATTTTTCTTCTCTGGAGAGAAGTGTTTCTTAGGTTTCCAGTCTTCAGAACCACTTCCCTCTCAATAACTCACCCCCCCCCCCCAACACACACACACACACACACACACACACACACACACACACACACACACTCACACTAGGGGGCATATGAGGAATCTATAGTTCTCTCTGCATTATGACTATTGGCTAGAGAATGGCTGTGGAGTCACCTGTTTAAGTATTTGTGACCACTCTAACTAGAAAATACCTCCAGCACTTTCTATACCCATTTTTGCTTTACCTTTTCTTCTTGGTGCTTATGCCAAACTGAATTGTGAGATTTTCTTTCTATCTATCTATCTATCTATCTATCTATCTATCTATCTATCTATCTATCTTAACTCTCCACCATGACTAGAATTTAAAGCCCAAGAGAACAAGGACTTAGATGGTTTTGTTTGCTGCTAGAAGCATATCTGGCATTTAATAGGTTTTTGTATATGTATTTTTTTTATCCTCACTCAAGGATATGTTTATTGATTTTAGAGAGAGAGGAAGGAAGAGACACACAGAGAAAAACAAGAGAAATGTCAATCAGTTGCCTCCTGTACACTTCTCAACCAGGGATAGAACCAGCAATCTAGATATATGCCCTGACTGGGAATCAAACCTGCAACCTTTTGGTTTATAGGATGATGCTTCAACCAACTGAGCCACTAGGCCAGGGCTATAGTAGGTTTTTAATAAAAAGATGTTGAATGAACAAACCTTTAGTTCCCCTGAGCTAATTATCTTATACCCACCACTCATTCCTATGAAGCAGAAGGAACTTGCTTATTTCCTGTTTGGAACTCAGTGAGAAGACTGTCTTCCTGAGACTCTCAGGTTGGTAAGGCCACTGTCTCTATAACTGGCTGATTGGGGTGTTTAGGAAGGGACTTGATGAGTGAGGGCCTCTTAGTTTTCCTTGTCCTACAGAGTGGAAAGGTCATGGAAGGGGCCACGATGTTCTTGCCTGCCTTGGTGAGATGCAAAAGTTTTGAGATCAGGATTAGGAGATCATAAAGGGCAGAATCTTCAACTAGAGTCTGTAGCAGGTTCCCAAGGCTTCAGCAAAGGGAGCCAGCTGGTGCTCAAAGAACCATGTGGAAGCACCTGCACTTCCAGGCACAAGATGAGCCACTTCTCTATGGAGAAGGTCCATAGCCCTGAGATCCTTCCTCCCAGCCCCCCACGGAGTTATAGAACTTTTCCTGCACACACAGCTTTGAAAGAAGGAGGATGAAGGAACTTGTCCTGAGAAGTAATCAGCCCTGCTAGAGAGTTTGAAATTTGACTTAAATGAATATTTAATTCATTAGAGCCTGAATGAGACCAAAAGAGGCCGAGATAGCTTTAATTAACAATTTCAAGTTTTTTTTTTCTTTTGACATTATTGGGCATGTGAATTTAAGGGTGAGATGAATTCCATTTGGAGATAATAAAGATAATGCCCTTTTAAAAGTATATCTAACCAGAGGGTAAACTTAAGCTATCGCTCCTCCTTCCCTACCACCACCCGCTCCAACTGATGTTTTAGAAAAAGATTTAATGAATAGAGAATAGGATTGATAAGCCTAGACCTGCAGATTGCATAGGGAGACAGTTTCATAAAGTCTAAGAAATGTGATTATCACTCATTCCCTAAGTAGGGACAGGGGTGCTTTCTGTCTTTGGGCATCTTGAGTGTCTAGCATCTTCTCTGCTCCAGCACTCCTGGCTCGGGAGACCTCCCTTTTTGCCCTCCCGCGGTGCACCCTCCACAGACTTGAATCCCTGGAGTGAGGGCCTCCACCTCTTTAGAAGACATGCCATTGACTGGGGACACAAAGAAAGTACTGTCCTAGGAAGACACTTCCACTCTCTTTGGTTCTTTGCATATTGTAGTGACAAGCTTTATTATCCTAACACTTGAACCCCAAATTCCTCTTGATTGCTTTGTGTAGGAAAACATTTGATAAATCCTCTGCAGAAAATACTGACATGTGCAGGTTCGCTGTAGACAAGGCCCTGAAAGAGTTAGATGGCTGGCCTGTACTTGAACTGAATGGGGCCATGGCTGAAATGGGGTCAGGGGTAGTGGCCAGAGGAGCAACTTGGGGGATTGACAAAGGACTTGAAAGAGCCACTATGTGAACTTTATGTTTACAGACTGCCACATTCACAAAGCCTTTTCTGAGTGTTTTCGCTTTCGCTTGTTTGTTTGGTGTGGAAATCATGAAACGTGACTGAATAGCCTATCTTGATTGGAAGATGAGAAGATGATCCTTGTGGATTATAGAGAACAACATAGACTGATGAGAAGGGACAGATCCAAAGACTGAGAAACAGTGATCAGGCTATCAATCCCCAGAAGGAAAGTAGGGGAGGGCGGGGGTAAGGGGAAGAGATCAACCGAAGGACTTGTATACATGTATATAAGCCAAACCAATGGACAAGGACAACAGGGGGATGGGAGCATGAGTGTGCGGGGGGGGAGGGGGGGGGGGCGGGGGGGGGGGGGAGAAGGAGGTTGGGGGTTAATGGGGGGATGAGGACACATTTGTAATACCTTAACTAATAAAAAAATATATATATATAAAAGAAGATGATCCAACACAGGGAGGAATTCTGCAGGTGATCTTGAGAACATAAGGAGCCCAGGGGTTCACAGCAATTTGGGGGGTAGCACTGGACTTTCCACAAATGATGGCATGGGGGTTTCAAGACAGTCTTAATTAGATTTTAGACCAACATCTGGGTTACATTAATTGAAAGTGTTGGCCAAACCTAATACCTCTCCCTCCTCTCTCTTTGCCAATCTCAGCGAGCTCTTGTTTCAGAGGCATTTTAAGTTTTCATTCCTTAGGTGGAGCTGTTTTCTATTCTCTTCAGAAAACATGGAGGAAAGGAGGAGGGCCCACATTCTCTACTTGGGTTTCTCATTTCCAGGGTGGAACCACTGACCGGTTCAAAGGAGGGTACATGAGAAACAGAAACCTCTCGACACAGGTTCACATTAAACTCACGTTTTATCGATTTGGCAGTGAGGATATTATGTGCACAAATATTGAAAGAATTTTCTAATTGAGGGGCCGAGAAATGTAATTTTAAATCTGGCTGTCCTTTCCTCATTAAATATATGTGTCTGCTCTTAACCCTCACCAATTGCTCAGCATCCAGATTGCTGCAGATTTGATGTTCTCTGAAAAAATAAATAAAAATAAAAGGCAGTTGTTTCTGTGACTCTTGCAAACCTCTGAAGCGAGTGTGTTCTCATCCACAAACCTTTCCCTATGTCACACTGCATCTGGTGGTCTTTAGTGATCCCGTGCTATAGTAAGGACTTTTAAAATGTAAATGGCCCTGGGATAGAGCCCTGCTTCAGAGATGGCTGTGTACAATAACTCAAATTACATTGACTTTAAGTTGATCTGTTACATACTTAGAGTTAACATAAGAATATACATTAAAAATCCCATCAAAATATTCTCTCCCTCCCATTGGCTTATGCATGTATCTTCCTATTTCTTCACTATCTGCCTACAATTTGTCTATTGTGTATGAATAGGACACACACACACTCTCTTCTGCTTGATGGAGTTACTTAGGAGTTGCTCACAGATCTGTGAATTAGTTGGCCCAGCTGGTTTAAAGTCTGATATATATGACCCCCCCTCTCACTAAAATGCAATAAATCCTTATGCTGATGCACCGGGGTGCTAGTGAAACTGGTCCTCCCAGGAGTTGTGCAATTATAGTAAATAACCAAGGAAGGAGAAGAGGAGATGCACAGAGCCCTTGATTAGTCAAATGACCCTTTGTGCCTCCAGGCTTCATAAATGAATTTCTCGTGGTGGGTAAAGAAAATTTGACACTTAAATAACAAAAGCAGATAGCACATGCAAAATCATTCATCCAGATAGTTTGAAATCTGAGGCTTAGGGCCTGCCTGCTGTGGTTTTGGATTTCTAAGAGATAAAAGTTTAAAATGTTCAAAATTTCATCTGGCTTATATCCCAGGAGAAGGCAGCACCAAATGAAGCTTTTACTACAATACTTTCCTTTTAATTTTTAATTGTAGTAGATATACACACCAGTGTTTAAAGTGTGTATGTACAATTTAAAATAAACAGCAGTGTACCCGACACCTAGATAAAGACATAGATTATTACCAGTAACTTAGAAGCTTCCTCTGTTCCCCTTGCCAAAAACATCTCCCACTTTCTCCGCTGAGAGGCAACCACTATCCTCTACTTTGTGTTAATTATTCTCTTGATTTTCTGGATTGTTTTATCACCTATTTATGCATCCCTAAATGATAACATCACTCAATTTTGTCTATTTATGAGCTTTAAGTAAGTTGAAAAAATATTCTTCTGAGACTTGTTTATTTTAACATGGGTTTAAAATTCATCAATGTTGATAGAGGTCACTGTGGTTTCTTCATTTTTTTTTTACTACTGTATAGTAATCTATTATCTGAATATACAACAGTATATTTATTTATTCTATTGTTGGTGGACATTTTGCCATTTGAGAGAATGATGCTGTGAACATTTCTCAGAATTTGCCGGTACTTTCAGAATTAACCATTTTGAATCAAATTTCCCAGTTAAATGTGGTGGTGGGGGGGGGGGGGCTTACAATATGTCTATTTATATATTCTCTTATTTTTAAAAAGTATTTTTTTCTTCTTTAGTGGTTTCAATTATACATATGATGGATCTTATTTGCCAGTCTTCTATTTTGACCACTTTCTCTTTTATTGTTTTTACTTCTCTATCTCATTTTTATTCTCTTCTTCGTTTCTCTTCTTCTTCTTTATTCATTTGAAAATATTTTCCTTGGGAAACTTGTAATTTATTTTCCATTTCTGAGGGTTTTTTTTTCTTACCTTTTTTTCTAGTATTCAATGAACTCTTGTTCAATTTCTTTCCTTTTTGTACAATTTTATTCATAGTTTTCAAATTTTGAAGACTACTTTTTAAAAAATTACAAATAAATGTTTGAGAACATTTATTTGCATTTAGAGTATTGTGTTACAGTTTGCTTTTGCTTTGTAGTTTATCAGGTGAGGATATTTATCAGGTGATATGTTTTCTTATTATACTTTAGGCTTTGAATAGATTTGTTCTGATTTCTCCAATTTTGGGGTATTTCATAGAGATTTCCTAATTCAAGGCCATCTTCTTCTGTCAATGAAGTGCAATTTTTATTTATTTATAATTAAAAATTTTCAATCATAGTTGACATACAATGTTATATTGATCAAATGTACAACATAGTGATTAAACATTTATATAACTTCATAAAGTGATCACCCCAATAAGTCTACTATTCATCTGACACCATACATCGTTATTACAATAATATTGACTACTAGGGGGCCCGGTGCATGGATTCCTCCAGGGCATGTCTGGGCCCGTCTAGCCCAGGCCTGATTGGGGTCGATCAGGGCCAGCTGGCTGGGGAGGGACCATGGGAGGGTTCCATGGCGTGTCCAGTTCATCTTGCCCAGTCCCCATTGGCTGGACCCTGGCAGCAAGCTAACCTACCGGTTGGAGCATCTGCCCCCTGGTGGTCAGTGCACATCATAGCGACTGGTTGAATGGGTGGGCGAACAGTCAGATACTTAGCATATTAGGCTTTTATTATATAGAATATTCTCTTTGCTTTACTTTACATCAGTGGTTCTCAACCTTCCTAATGCCGCGACCTTTTAATACAGTTCCTCATGTTGTGGTGACCCCCAACCATAAAGTTATTTTTGTTGCTACTTCATAACTGTAATTTTGCTACTGTTATGAATCATAATGTAAATATCTGATATGCAGGATGTATTTTCATTGTTACAAATTGAACATAATTAAAGCATAGTGATTAATCACAAAAACAATATGTAATTATGTATGTGTTTTCTGATGGTCTTAGGTGACCCCTGTGAAAGGGTCATTCGACCCCCAAAGGGGTCGAGACCCACAGGTTGAGAACCGCTGCTTTATATCCTAGTGACTTTTTATAACTGACAATTTTTACTTCTTAATCCCTTCATAGGTAGTTGGGAAGTGGAGCTGCTGGCATGTCTTGTCATTTCTCTTTTATTTATCCAGAATCATTACTTTTATCTTTTTACTTATTTTTTTCACTTCCACAAAAGGGTACATCCTCCCCTTCTATTTATCTTTTTTTTTTCTTCTACAAGTAAGCTTTTTCAAGACTACCACTGACAATTTTTCTGAATTCCCTGTAACTGGTGGTGTGATCCGCCAAATTCCAGATTTGTGTTTACTATTTTACAGCTTAGTGTTGAATATTCTTTTTATGGGA
This sequence comes from Myotis yumanensis, assembly GCF_028538775.1. Classification (NCBI taxonomy): domain Eukaryota; kingdom Metazoa; phylum Chordata; class Mammalia; order Chiroptera; family Vespertilionidae; genus Myotis; species Myotis yumanensis. The sequence continues at coordinate 46,027,439 of NW_027223752.1, read as the reverse complement.
GTGATTTTGTCTTTGCTTTATCCATATCTTCTATTCATCTCTTTTCCATGGAGTGTCTTAAGATTGCCTTCCCACTGCTCTCCACCCCAATAGTCTTGTAGTAGCAGCAGAAGATCTCATAATATCTTTGTTGGAATTTAGAATTTATTTCTCTATTTAAAGTATTTTGAAGTATTCTCTCTTAGGACATGTGTGGATTATTTGTTCTCCCTTTTAATTTTATAGTTTTGGAGAGAAAGTATGAAGAGATTTAAATCCAGACAGTTGCCCTTATCTTAGTGTCAATAAGAATTCCTGTGAATATCTTATTGTGAAAAACACCCTCATAGAGATAGAATATCAACACTCATATAGGAAATTGGGCATAGTCAAGTTACAAAGGGAAAAAATTACAATGGCCAATAAGCATATGAAAAATATTTAGTCTCACTAATAATTAAAAACAAATAAAAACTATCATATTCTCAATATAAAAAATACCCATTTAAAAAATATCTACTCTTGACAAGGGAGTATAAAGACTGCCAGTCTTATTTGCTGCTAATGGTAGTATAAGTTGACACAATCTTTCTAGAGGGCAATTTACATATAAACAAAAAAAATCTCTAAAATGGTACATATTCTTTCATCTAGCTATTTCACTTTCAGATTTTTTTTGCAAAAGAAATAGTTACTAATCTAATAATTTAAATCAGTTATTTATCAGATAATTTATTGATTTATAAAAATCTGTTATCAACCTAAATAGCCATCTATAGAGGCTTGTGGAAGATTAAAGGTGATGTGAATCTATGTTTTGTGACATGAAAATGAGTTTTTATGATTCTAAAGTAAAAAAAGCATAATTACAAAATAGGATTATGTATTAATTTTGTATTTAAGTACATGTTGCAAATTCACACATATTCATATACAGAAAAAGTCTGAAAGGAAATATACCAAAATTTTAACTGTGATTATTTTGACATGGTGAGATTATGTGTTATTTTTATTTTCTTTTTTTCTAAATGCTTTTCTGAATTATTTTCTTGTTAAAAAATATTTGGCATATATTACTTCTGCATGAAAAATTACTTTTATTAGAAAATTATGCTGAATATCTTGAGATCAGTGCCAAATTATACTGATGCAATCCAAGAACAATCTCTGAGGCATGGCTATCTATACTCCATTTATCTTTAAAATTATCTTAAATGGATCCTTAAGGCAACTTTTTGACCCTAATAAATCCCAGAAGATTCTTGACACATTTAGGGTTGGGGATTAGTTGTATGTCTCTCCTTCTTCCCCCACTCCCATTTCTCTTATTATGTGAGCCAACTAGTTGACTGCAAATATTGCTAGAAAGTGGCTACAAGCACAGTGGTATAATTTATCAACACTAGTACTTCTGGAATGTTCCACTGTGCTTACTCAATAGTAAAATATAATCTACCAAACCTACCCCCTAAAAATAAACATCATTTTCTGTGACTTTTTACAAGCCAAGATTTTTCTCCTTCTAGTTCAAAAAAACATGGGTCAGCTAAAGTCAACATTAATGAAATAACCTTGTCTTTTAACTAGCACATAGAAAAGTAGAAAGTGCTATCAGGCTCTCTATGACACAACTCACTTCTCCATTCTCCTTGTGGCTTCTTCCCTATCCCCTGGTGCATGGGAAGGAGCCCTAAATGGGAATCAGGAGGCTTTCCATCTAAGTAGCCCTGACGTGGTGTGAGACTTGGGACTAAGCACTTGATTTCTCTGGGCTATTGTTTTTGCTTTTCCTTTTTTCTTTTTTTTTTAATGAAGGAGCATATAGGAGGTTGATGAGTCCATGTTTTAAGACTTCCCAACAATCTAATATTCTGTAGTTAAAAAATCCTTTTTACTTACCAATGTAAATCTTGTAATCCAGGGCAGTTACACCTGTTGGATTTCTTTCTTTTTTCAAAATTTCATCTGTGTGGAACTTAAGGCTGGTAAACATAAATTATCTTAAAATTAGTTCTTAATGCATACTCAATTGTTAGATTGTATTAAATATAATGCTTTGAAAAGATCTTTCAAATTTGTTTTAGCATCATTTTTATATTTGCAAAAGAATTAAAGTTCCCTTTGTCAAGTAGAAGCAACAAGAACATATGTTGATTTCTTGCTCTGATAATTCTTGCCAAAATGTTGTGTGTGGCACAGCTGAGTATCTCAGTTACCACTTGGCAGGGATAGGCAAGAAGCAGAAAGTAGATTTCATGGCTATATAGCATCTTTTCTAGAATTGTATCCCCATTATCAGGCTAGAACGGAAATGTTTGTACATAATTTAAAAAATAATAACTCAGTTTTTGTATTGATTCTTTCTGATTATTGTTATGTAAAAGTATTTGTATAAAAATTTTGTCTTTTAATTATTCCAATTGCTCCCTTGTGTATCTAAGAGAAGTTATTTGACCTCATGAGGTTTGTTTTTGTCTGCCATTAAATCTAAGATAACTTCTTGCACTAAAATCTTTATTTATACATCAAAACCAGTGATATTGGTAAGGTGGAATTTCTACCTTTGTTCTTATTGCATGTTTTCATTGTAGGAGAACTAGAAAATAGAAATAAGGAAAAAGAAAATCTATCCATAATTTTACTACCCAGTGGTAACCATTTGGGTATATATTTTTATGCATATTTTTTCCAATGCAACTCATAATATATTATACATGCTATTTTATGACCCATTGTTTATTTAATAACATATCAAAAATAGCTTTGCCTATCATTTAATATCTATGACACTACATTATTTTGTACATATTACACAAAATGAGATGTCTTTAATATTTATTTTGTCTACCTTCTGAAACATGAAACTGAATACCCTCACTTATATTATTAAATTTTTTTATTATTGTACTTTATAAACAGTAAAATTTACCTTTATTTGTGTACAGTTTTTAAAAAAGCATTTAATCATGTGACCACCACAAAAATCAAGATATAGAGCATTTCTAATTAGCTAGGAAACTTCTGTCATTTCCCTTTTTCATCTACTTGCACCTGACCCACAGAGCCTGGAGACCACCAATCTTTTGTCTGTCCCTATAGTTTTCCTTTTTCCAGAATGTCATAGAGTATGTAGTCTTTTGAGTCTGGCATCTTGCACTCAGCACAGAGCAGTCACCCAGTGGCTGTGGGTTCCATCACTTTGTTCTTTCTGTTGCCAAGTGTTGTTCCATTGTTTGGTTGCACCATGGTTCGTTGATCCATTTACCAGTTAGATGACATTTGACTTGTTTCCACTTTGGACGATTATGGGTTAATCCACTATAAACATTTGTATTCGGGTTTTTGTTTGAACATATGTTTTCATTTCTGTTGTGTCTAGGAGAGGGTTGCCTAGGAGAGGGTAATAAGTGTATGTATAACTTTCTGAAGAACTGCCAAAGTATTTTCCAAAACAGGTGAACCATTTCTCATTTCTAGCAGCAATGCATGGATATCCTAATTGCTCTGCATCTACATTAGCACTTGGTATTGTCAGCACCCCCCCCCCCCCAATCTAATAGATGTGTAGTGGTATTTAATGATGGCTTTAATTGGCCTTTACCCAATGCTAATGATGTTGAGCTTCTTTAAATGTGTTTATTTGGTATTTGTATATCTTCTTTGGTGAAGTGTTTATCCATTTAAAAAAATATATATTTTATTGATTTTTTACAGAGAGGAAGGGAGAGGGATAGAGAGTTAGAAATATCGATGGGAGAGAAACATCGATCAGCTGCCTCCTGCACACCTCCTACTGGGGATGTGCCCACAACAAAGGTACATGCCCTTGACCAGAATCGAACCTGGGACCTTTCAGTTTGCAGGCTGATGCTCTCTATCCACTGAGGCAAACTGGGTAGAGCTATCCAATTTTTAAATTTTTTTTTATTATTGCATTTTGAGAGATCTTCCATATTTTTCCCTTCAACAGACAAATGACTAAGACAATTTTTTAGTGAAGTGCCTTCTAAAGTTCTGTACAAACTAACTGCACAATGAAATATGAGCTTATGAAGTTTCTCATTTTGTACTATTCTAACCTTTCTTGCAATGTAATTAAAATATAATAAGATGAAATAGAGAATATTGTTTTTAAAATTGAGATATCAATGACATATATAAAGTTCCCATCAAAATCTCTGTAAGCCTCCATCTACTTGCTGGTTCTTCATGTAATAAATGTACGATATTTCTTCTTCATGATGACTGAATCAGATATTTATGGGGTAGCCTGGGGTATGTAACCATCATTTACAAACACTATTTCTATTGCAAAAATGTATTCTAAAATTCAAAGAACTATAATTTGGGGATTTATTCTAATTTGGGTTAGAATTTTGAAAAACTTTAATGTAAGTGAACTGAATGGTAAAGAGTACATTTGTTTTTCTAATGGAGGCCAGAACTTCTAAGTGGATCTTCTTACAAAATAGAGTGGAATCTGTTTGCTGATACACTGGAGAAAAATGTCAAAATTCAACCTGTTCTAAAAAGCACTGAGCATCTTCAAGCATATTTTGTCCTCTCAGGTATTATAGACACTGATTCTTTAGTAGAACAAATTTAACCTAAAAAGTATGACTTTCACTTTTTAAAAAATTTTAATGACCTGATTATTTTATGCATTACAACATGAAGGCATCAAAATGAGTGATATTCATTAAATATCTTCTATGTGGCAGATAGGTATTACTAGTAGTGCTTTCCTTAATTAGTCTCATTCCTATCACAACTCTTTGAAGTAGGTAATTCATGTCCATTTTATAGATTTTAAAACTGAGAGTTAGAGAGGTTATGTAATTTGCTCAAGATCTCACAATTAATAAATGATGGATCTGGAATTCAAATACAGTTCTAACTCACTCCAAAGCCCACTATCCACTGATGATGAAGTTGACTTTTTTACTAGTAAAAGAAATGATGAGTGGGACAGATATCTTCCTTCAAAAAGAGGGAGAGAGGAGAAGGGTAATTGAAGGTGGTGAATGTATTTGAATGAAAAAGATTATTTAAGGTAAAATTGAATGACCTATGAGTGATAATTTTAAAGAGGTGAATATATTTTGCCAAAAAAATTCTTGAAGAGGAAAGGAGAGTAAGGCATAGAAAAGGGACATTAAATATATGAGTTTCTCTTTCTGACCACTAGATGACACCATTGACAGAAAACACCTTGTTGCTGTGGGGAGGTGGCGATGATGGTGGGAGCTTGAGGCAGGGAAGATGGGAGAAGGACACTGAGGAAAATTGTATGAGAAAGTGGAAGTTCTTCTCCATAATAGACATTCAGAGCAGTCAGATGTCATGTCAATCTTCTGGAGAATGCCTTATTGAGCAAAAAGTACAGCATATAGTCTGTTTAGGTGTCACTTTTTATCTAAATGGCCATCATTGATATTTTTGACAGAGCACAGAATCTTGAGCTTGGCTTTATAGGTCTGGAGTCTGATTCAACTATTACTACTGTTTATGTGGTATCAGGCAAGTCACTTACCCCTTCTGAAACTCAGTTTCCTCCTCTGTTAAATGGGTATATATATCTCAAAGAGATATTGTGAAGAGTAAATGGAACAATAATAGAGGTAAAACACTAAGGATAGTGCTTTCCTCAAAGTTCTTGTTAAATGCTATCATTGTTATTATTATTATTAGGTAGAATCCCTAAAGAAAGGAAGCTAAATTAAAATCAAAGGCTAATGAGTTAACACAGTTTCAAAACAGTAAGAGAGAGACTTTTTAGTTCAGATAATAGATTTATTTTGCTTTAGTTGAGTGTAGACAAAATGCAAGCTTAAATGAGCTCTGCAGGTTATCCTCCTATATGGCTTTTAACTTCTTACTTGGAAAAAAGAGTTTGTATCCTTGCATATTTTGCTAAGAAGCCATGTGAATACTGTAATATTCATGGTCAACTCCAGGCAAAATATTTCAAGATGACAAAATTTATCTTGGATGCTTTCTCAGCTCTCATTTCTGTATTGGTGCCCTTCATTCTCTCTTTCCCTTCTTCTTTCCTACCCTGAAATTTCCTTCTCCCCACATTTCCAGAATCTGATTCTGCTCTTTAGCTACCCGCAACCACTCTACAAAACACCCAGCATGCTTTTCCTCTCAAGTCTTCCCAACCCAAAAGTTGCAGAATTACTTCTTCCTCCTTCCTTATTCCCCACGAAATTCCAATTTAGTCAATCTCTCTATCCCTTGAGATCATAAATTGGATTTGATAATTCATAATAAATTGAGAATGGATATTCTTACTGTCCCCCGGAATGTTTGCATTTTGTAAAGAACTAATGAATTAATCCAATTACTGTGCCAACTTTGTACTTCTGATTTCTGGAAGTTGGACATAACAGAAAACCATGTGTTGAAGCTACTCTTAATTTGTGTTTTTGTCACATGCAGCTGAATTTAATTCTAGCTATGTGTAGCTAGTAGAAAGTTATGGTTGAACTAAATAACCAGCTCATGTATAATTGTGAATCCATGACAGTATATCTTAATACATAACCTTAACTTTTTAGCGGTGGAAGCTCTTACCCTAATGATCTTGACTTGAGACTGGCACTATTCAACAGAATTTCCTGTGGAAGCCACTAGTCAGACATGGATGTTGAGCTCTTGAAGTAGGGCTTTTGTGACTGAAAAGCTGAATTTTAAGTTTTATTTATTTTTAGTTCAAACTTGAGTGGCTACATGTGGCTTGTGGCTATTGAATTGATGCATCCACAGTTTCCCTTGATTTGAGCTATATTTTAAGCGAAGAAACTGAGTACTGAAAATAATCAATGGATTGATGAGGCCAGTTACAGCTAAATGAAGCTACCTCTTAGAAAATTGAAGGAAGGTCAAAATGTTCCTCCCACTTGCCCCCACATTAAGAATATGCCCCAATATGTTGACCTTAAATGTATCACACTAGAATATTTTAGGATCTTAAAACATGGAAGGTAGAAATACAGATTTGTCTCTTTGGGTAGGAGCCTTCAGAAGCCATAGGTGGTGTGTGGTTGAGTTTTTCCTTGTCCACCCCTCCCTCTTCCACTCCAGGTTGACCCTTGACCTTGTGCTGTTGTTTCAATGGCTTCACTGATTTCCAGGCTCATTCATTCATTTCTGGTTAATAACAAGGCCTCTTCCTGTATCTCAGGTGTTCACTGAGATTACCGGGCTCTGCCTACAGGTGGCACAGTGTGAGCGTGGCTGGGTAGTCTAGAGCCCTTTCCATTCCAGCCTCCTTGCATTCTTTGTAAAACTCTAAATGGCTAAAACAAATACCCTTGGCCAGTGGCTTAATTGTCATGTGTTCTATCAACAGCCCTCAGAGCCAGTGCAGATATGAGCAAGGTGGACCCTGCTTATTTTCTAACTCTGCACTAGAAGCACAAGATTTGCAACAGCTGGTGAGGGAAGCCAGGGATTTGGGCTTTCAAATGTATATTAGGAAACCTGCCTTTAATGACTGCTTTCAGATTTAGAAAAGAATTCCAAAACTTATCCAAGATTTTCATTGAGACCACACCCATTAGACACACAAAAACACATACACATACACCTCCCTCCCCCCCCTGTGCTGGATGCTATAATTTTCTGAGCAAGTGGATTTTCTGATATATGAATTATTTAGTGGAGGGATTTCCCTGATCTCTGATTGGATTCTAGACTAGATATTAATGCTTGACATAACGGGGAAGTGTATGAGTGGCTGTGATTATTTTCCAAAGGTGAAAATACAAGGATTGATTGTATAGTTCAGAGCAGATGACTACAGGTAAGGTACCAGCACCTGGAAAATTTTTGTTCCTTTTGTGGGTAAAGAGAATGTTGGTGCCATCCAGACTCAGGGTGGAATCTTGATTCCTCCACTACTAGTTGTGTGATTTTTGGCAATTGTTTCTAACTTCTTGGTTTACTCATTTATAAACTTAATGAGGTTACTAGTGTCCCTGCAACATAGAATGTGTTTAATAAATGGCATTATCACTGTACTATTTCAGATTAGTGAACAAATACATCTTCATTCTTTTCATTAAAAAGCAACAAAATCTTCACTTACATATATTCTTTTTTTAGTTTAAATTCTTTATTGTCTAAAGTATTACATAAGTCTCTCTTTTCCTCCATTGATCTCTCCCTGGCTGCCCCCACCCCCCAGCACATGCCCTTGCCCACCCCCCCCCCATCTGTGTCCATTGGTTATGCTCATATGCATACATATAAGTCCTTGGTTGATCTCTTACCACCCAAACCCCCACCCCCCTCACCCCGCCTTCCCTCATAGGTTGGACAGTCTGTTTGATGCTTCTGTGGCTCTGGTTCTACTTTTATTCATCAGTTTATGTTGTTCATTGTATTCCACAAATGAGTGAGATCATGTGATATTTATCTTTCTCTGACTGGCTTATTTCGCTTAGCATAATGCTCTCCAGTTCCATCCATGCTGTTGCAAATGGTGAGAATTCCTTCTTTTTTACAGCAGCATAGTATTCCATTATGTAGATGTACCACAGTTTTCTAATCCACTCATCTGCTGAAGGGCACTTATGCTGTTTCCAATTCTTAGTTATTGTAAATTGTGTTATTAACTTACATATATTATTATTCTAAGCATACATAATTGCTGACATAGAACCATAAAAATATAAAAATAGATATGAAGTACATTATTCTATAATTCAAATTAGGTTTTGTTGAGATTGAAAAAGGTGGGGATGTTCATTTAGAAAATCACCTCACAGGAGAAAATCAAGGTTAGAGAGTAACAGGGGAATTTGCTGTTTTGAAGCAACACAAACCAGGTCCAATGCATTGTTCAGTACCAGGAACATAGCAGTTCCCTCTTATATGTGGTTTCACTTTCCGTGGTTTATTTCCCCATGGTCAACTGTGGTCTGAAAATATTAAATGGAAAATCCCAGAAAGAAACAATTTATATGTTTTTAAATGCATGCCGTATTTAGTGTGATGACATTTCATGCTGTCCCAATCCATCCCACCCATGACATAAATCTTCCCTTGTCCAACTGTATCCACACTGTACATGCTCCCCACCCAGTAGTCACTTCGTAGCCATCTAGGTTATCAGATCGGCTGTTGTGGCATCACAGTGCTCGCACCCAAGTCACCCTTATGTTTAATATTGAACCCAAAGCACAGGGGGAGTGGTGCTGGCAATTTGGATATGCCAAAGAGACGCCAGAAAGTGCTTTCTTTAAGTGAAAATGTCAAAGTTCTCAACTGAATATGGAAAGAAAAAAAAAGGTTGCTAAGATCTATGGTAAGAAAAAAAATCTACCTATGAAATTGTGAAGAAAGAAAAAGAAATTCATGCCAGTTTGCTGGAAGAGAGAGACCACATTCACTTAACTTTCATTACAGTATATTGTTATAATTATTCTATTTTATTGTTAGTGATTGTTGTTAATCTTTTAATGCACCTAATTTATAAATTAAACTTGATCACGAGTATGTATATATGTAAATAGGAAAAAATATAGTATATGTAGGGTTTGGTACTACCCTAGGTTTCAGGCTTCCACGGGGTGTCTTGGAACATAACCCTATGGTTAAAGGGGGGAACTACTGTACAATAATTTACTCTCCCCTGGAATATGAATAAGGACATGCAAAAATCAGAATTTATACACCTACGTCGGGTGAGAGAAAAACCTGCTTAAAAGAAGAATTACACTGGGCCCTGGAAAATGGGGGACAATGAAGCAACTCTCTCCTGGGACCCAGGGAGCTATGGGAAGTATCAGCACACAGTGTCAGAGTAGGGTGAGGGTCAGTCTGGATGTAGAATGAGTAAATGAAACAGAAGGCTAAGAAATCTAGCTCAGGGGGATCCTAAATAAATGTTGGTTAAATGAGACACTTGGGGTTGCCTACTACTAGATTAATATTAATAAAATATATCACATTCCTCCCAAACAGTGGTTTAAATTAAGGTAAACATTTATTTCTCTCATGTAAATGAAGTCTTGAGAAAGAGAATTTATGAATGCTTTAGCAGCTCTATGAGGTTAGGGATCCAGTTTCTTTCCAGCTTACTATTTACAAATAGTAAATTTGTCCTCATGGGCCAAGGGGCTACCCATTACAACCATGTCCCAGACAGTAAGATGAAAAAAGGGAGAAGAGGCAAAGGGTGCATGCTAGCTGTCCTTAAAGGAAATTTCCTGGAATCTGTCACTTAACAGTTCTGCTTACATTTCACTAGCCAGAAACTAGGCCTATATCCACACTTAGCCATAAGGGAGGCTGGAGAGTGAGATATTTAATTATGTCAAACAAAAATCTGGAATTTCATTTTTAAAGAAAGAGGAGAATGGATATTTGGTTAGGCAACTAGCAATCTCTATTAGCATCTGTTCATTCTAATCCTACATCCTAACAGAATCTAGACTTTCCTCTACTATGTGTTGTGTAGCAGCCTGAAATTTGGGCACTTTGAGCTGCAGCGGTAGATCTTGATTGAGCAGTTTGATTTCCCTGCTGTTTCTGAGCATTTGTGTTCATCATTTTCTACCTGCAAAAAGAGACGTCTACTAATTGACCAAGGAACCCATTCTACCTCCAAGGCAGTGAAATATGTGTATAACATGTGTATTAAGTACATGTTTATATAACATATATAACATGCAAAATATTATATAAATATGTTTATATAATATCTCAATATATTATATAAATATATCTCAATGGAGGTTACTTCACCACTTAACCATGTGTCCTTGAGCCATGAGGGGTTAAATGCAAGATTTGCCAGAGTGGTCTGATACCAACAACAGTCCCTAGACTTGGAGCTGGACATAATAACTACTTAAGGCATTGCATTGTGCCCCATTGGGTGAGTTCATTTACACAGGTGTGGACAATTTTGAAAGTACTTGTATGGGAAAGTGAATGTGTATAATTGTAGGTAGCCAAAGGGGTAGACTGTTGAGAACATTCATTGGTTGTCTCAGCCCTCTTTTCGTCCTTCCTAACACGCTCCAGATTTTTATTTGGGGAACTACACCTCCATCATTGTGTTGTAGCTATACAGAATGAGGTGGGTTGACTTAAGACAATTTAGCTAAACCTATCCCCTTGGCACAATGATTGGACTAGATAACCCGAACCTAAGTTATTCAGTGCAAAGCTCATGATCTTCACTCAAAAATTTTGACATTAAATCCAAATCTCTTTCTTTCTCTCTCCTTCCCTCTCTTCCTCTCTCCCTCTCTCTCCTCTTCTTTCCTGCTACATCTCCTCAACATTTCTTGGATATGAATAAGGAAGCTGGAACCTGAATTGCTACTGACAGCCATCTTTCAATTGGGAGAGGAGTCAAAGAAACTATCTGATACAGATAAGAATAAATTGGAGAGAAGTAGAGCCAGAGTCCTGATCAAACCATACCTGAAGCACACTTTACTGCTGGTCTTTCCACGTAGTCAGCCAATAAATCCTTTTTATTATTCATCAGTTTGACTTGGTTCATCTGCTACTTGCAGCCTAAATTGATGTATGAATGGGTAAATCAACCGGTTAGTACACCGAAGCTTGAGGCCAGGTTGAAATCGGGCTCAAACCAGATACAAGGTCCAGAGTATGGAAATGGCCCAGTGCTCCTTGAGTAAGAAGCTCTACTCCAAATGGTAGTTTTTTATGTAACAGAATCAAAAGATAGTCTTTCAGGGATTGGTCTGAAAGCTCAAAGCATGGCTGTGTTGCAAAATACTGAGTGGGCCAGTGGGGAGCAGAGATTTTCATAGAAAAGTCTGGCATTTGGATTCTTTCTCATGCTGTGGGTATCTGTTTAAAGGCTTTATAGCAGGTGCTAAGAGAATAAGGAAAGAGTAAAGAAGGAGAGATGATCACTCAAGAACCCTCAGTTATCCTCAGAAAAGTAGTAGTAAAATATTATGGTTCAGTGTATGGACTTGGTGGCCAGACCTGGTTTTAAATGCTGGCTCTGCCATTGACTTGCTGACATGCTGAGCTATATTTCCTCATTTGTAAATTGAAGGAAGAATATTAACAATTCTTCTGACGGTTGTTGCAAAATTAAATGAGATATTTTATGTAAAGCCTGGAACATGGAGAAATTCAATTAATGACAAACTAAGATTATACATATTGGTAGAACTTTTTTTTTTTAATGGTAGAACTTTTGATAAGCTGTTTAAAAGTTGGGTGGGCTGCAAAATTTTGTGACGATCAGGAAGGCTGTCCTGGTATATAATAAGTTCTTGGTAATTTTTATAACTCTCTTGCCAACCTTAGGTGGGAGAGAAGCCATCCTTAGTTGAAGTAGTTTGTAATTTCCACTTGACCCAAAAGTTACCATGGTTATTTTACTGGAGTCACACTTGAGTTCTCTGGAAAGAAACTGGGAGCCACTACTGAAATCACAGTGCCTGGCACATAGTGGGTCAATAAATGCTATCTGAAGTTCAGGTGCAGCCAGTTGGTTGTTTCCCACCAGACAGAAAGATTAAAGGGCACTTAGGAAAGGGCACTGAAATATATGTAAATACACCAGATTTTCTTATTGTTTCTATATTTCAAGACGTTTGGGCACACAGTTCATTTATGATCTGGAATAGGGTCTAAACTTAACTGGGAAAAAGATAAATAAGTTGGCTATAGCTAGCTCATCTAGAAATGGTTCTGCTCAGGGGACTGAATCTCAACATTTCTCAGCACTCAAGAGGGCGGAGGGTTAGTGGAAAGTTTTGCCATTGTTGTTAGCTCGCTGCTCTGTGGCCTAAGGCAAGCCATTTAACCTCTTGGTGTCTGGATTTCCTCATCTGTGAGCCAGGGATAATAATACTCCCCTACCTCACAGGTGTGTTGGGGGCATTAATTAATGTTTGTCTAGTGCTGGGGGATCTGTGATGAAAGGCAAGCATCATTATTGTCGGTTTGCTGCAGGCAAGACTAGATTATAGTCCTCCAGGTGGGTTGCATATGGGAAGTGGTTTTAGCAAAAGATTTTCCCAAATGAAATGCAGGCTTTAAGCTTCGGGGCCACTTCAAAAGAAAAGGTGCCAGAGGGACTTCATCCTCTGCTTCTTGCCTTAGTTGTCTCAGGTTTTATTTCAGGCCGAGTTAGACAACAGCATCCTGGCATTGTATCTTCATTTATTCAACAAGGAACATATAGGTAGGTTGTTTCAGAGGCCTCTGCTCTACAAAGATTCTTTAAGATCCCGATGAAGTAGGCGAGGTTATTGTTGCAGAAAACTGGCAATTTCTGGTGAAGGGTGTTTCGCGTGTAGGGGTCATTTAGCGTGTCTATCTTGTGATAAGAGGGATCGACAAAGGCCTTGTGCTCTAACAGCACCAAGTGGACAAGTCAAATAGGCAAGAGGTTTCAATCTTTTCATTTTGTTTTGTTTAACTCCCTCCTCCTCCCCCTTTAAAAATAGCCGTTTACACTAAAGAGCACTGGTATGTTCTTGAAAGCTTTTAAAGAGGAACATTTTGAGAAAGGACTTCTGGGTAAACAGACAACAGAGTCTGGATACATTAAGGCCTGGGAGGAAAGAACAAAAATCTCACTTTTGAGTACTAAACAAATTCTGGTTTTCCAAAAGTCAGAAAAATGGATTCAATTAGTACACTGTCAAATTAAAGGCAAAGATAACATTTCTTTCCCTATGAGCAGAAGTATATTTTCTCTTATAAATACAGAAGAAAGCATAATGAATTGTTTTGTTAATATTATCAACCCAGGCAATAGGAAAACAAATAGGAAGAATTTTATAGTTGGTTAATTCATGCCTCTGCAGAACCACTGGGGCAAACATTCTCAGGCAGAAATGCAACTGATGATAGGCTGTTAATGCATTTTGATTCTGTTACAAAGCAAGCAGCACATTCATTCATTCATTTAACAAATATTTATTGAGTGTATTCTGTGTTGGGCATTGTCCAGAACCCTGGGAAATAATTGATGATTCACACAGACATGGTCCCTATTTCATGGAACTTGAATTTTGGTGGGGAATGCATGAAGAAATAATTGCAAACACAGAGATCTAAAATGAAAATGGGTAGAGTTTTGTGGCTATGTAGTTTGGATGAGTATGGCGCTCTCTCCAGGAGGTGGCTTTAAGCTGCTAAGGACCCACAGTGGGAGCAGGTGTAAGTCTTAATTTTAGAAAATGACTTTGTTATAATAAAGTAGTCTTCAGCAGGTATGGGATGCAGCTTGTGATGTCCCTCCAATGTAGTGTTCAATTATTGTCTGTCTTCCTTCCTTCCTTCCTTCCTTCCTTCCATATACTTTTTCTATTGATTTCAGAGAGGAAGGGAGAGGGAGACAGAGATAGAAACATCAATGATGAGAGAGAATCATTGATTGGCTGCTTCTTGCACGCCCCACACTGGGGATCGAGCTGACAACCCGGGCATGTGCCCTGACCAAGAATTGGACCGTGACCTCCTGGTTCATAGGTCGATGATCAACCACTGAGCCACGCTGGCTAGGCTATTTCTTCTCTAATTTAGATTCCTCCATTATCTACTGTACATAAAGGAAAGTGGAGTATGCCTGGAATCATAACACTAGCTGGCTGGTGTTTGGGGAAGCATTGAGGACCATGCCAGCATGGTTCTTCCAATACTTTGCTCGGCTGGTCACATAGTCTCTTTATACTTCTGTTTCCTTGCCTTAAAAAAATAAAAAGAAAGGTGAAGTCCTTTTCAGCTCTAGTTCTAAGAATAACATAGAAACATGATTCACTTATTGTAAACCTTTGATTTTTAGAAAGCTACCAAGATGATAAAAGAAAGTGGCAAAAATCTCAAAAGTGCTTATATTGGTAGCTCAAAAATTTGGAATAATTAGGCAGACAGCTGTGTGCAAAAGTTAGATATCATGAGTATTTTGGGAATGAGTCTTTTAAAATTCCTTGTGTTTTTAAGAAATTGAGAATAAAAAAAACGAGCTACACAGTTTTCAAAACATTAGAAAAGTAAATAATCTACTATAATGTTTGTGATTTTGTTACATTAGTTTTACCTGTTTTCACAAACTTCCAGAAATGAATAGAAGTGAAATGTCTTCAAGTTTTGCAGTTAAAAATTCCACTTGCAACAAAAATTATACTGTTAAAAGTAAATTCAGTAAGTAAATTTGGAAGGATTAATTTGTATTCTAATATCTCCAACTTTTCACAAGGAATTAAGAGTTTCAACAATAATATTCTAAATGCAATTTATGAGCAAATGAAATTATGCATCATATTACCTCCTATGGTGCTCAACACATTTTTTTTTTCTTCTCAATACTTAATCTTTTATTGCTGTATTTTGCATTAACCAGAATCCCTGCATAATGTTGAATCATCATGTTGATAATATACATCTGTATCTTTTTCCTATCTTTTTTTTTTTTAAATTAAATCTTTATTGTTCAGATTATTACATTTGTTCCTCTTTTTTCCCCCCATAACTCCCCTCCTTCCAGCTCCCACCCCACCCTCCACCCTCACTCCCCACCCACTGTGTTCATCCATAGGTGCATGATTTTTGTCCAGTCACTTCCCGCATCTCCCACACCCCTTTTTCCCCCAAGAATAGTCAGTCTATTCCCTTTCTATGTCCCTGATTCTATTATAATCACCAGTTCATTCTGTACATCAGGTTATTTATTCACTTGATTCTTAGATTCATTTGTTGATAGATGCATGTTTGTTGTTCATAATTTGTATCTTTACCTTTTTCTTCTTCTTCCTCTTCTTAAAGGATACCTTTCAGCATTTCATATAATACTGGTTTGGCGGTGATGAACTCCTTTAGCTTTTCCTTATCTGTGAAGCTCTTTATCTGACCTTCAATTCTGAATGATAGCTTTGCTGGATAAAGTAATCTTGGTTGTAGGTTCTTGGTATTCAGCACTTTGAATATTTCTTGCCATTCCCTTCTGGCCTGCAAAGTTTCTGTTGAGAAATCAGCTGACAGTCGTATGGGTATTCCCTTGTAGGTAATTGAGCCTCTTTCTCTTGCTGCTTTTAAGATTTTCTCTTTGTCTTTTGCTCTTGGCATTTTAATGATGATGTGTCTTGGTGTGGTCCTCTTTGGATTCCTTTTGTTTGGGGTTCTCTGCGCTTCTTGGACCTGTAAGTCCATTTCTTTCACCAGGTGGGGGAAGTTTTCTGCCATTATTTCTTGAAATAGGTTTTCAATATCTTGCTGTCTCTCATCTTCTGGCACTCCAATGACTCTGATATTAGACCGCTTAAAGCTGTCCCTGAGGCTCCTTACACTATCTTCAGACTTTCAGATTCTTTTTTCATTTTGCTTTTCCAATTGGGTGTTTTTTGTCGAATCTTTGGTTTGATTATTGTACTCCTCTGGTCTGCTATTGGGTATAATATTCTTTATTTCAGTCCGTGTATGCTTACTTTCTAATTTCTTTATCGTAGCATCGAGGGTCTCATTAGTTTTCGTGAGGCTCTGCACAAATTTATGGCAAGCCCTCAAAACTGCGATTCTTAGCTCCATATCCTCCATTTCTGTCATGTTTTTTTGTCTCCGCATCTTTTATGCTTTCTTGGTGCACCCCCTTGTGGTCTCTGTGCGCAGTCTTGTTCTAGCCAAGCCTTAATTGTTGTAGTTAACACTAGAGGGATTTGACCCCCAGGCCGACTGGCTATAGGAATCAGCTGTATGGAAAACGTCTGCCTTCTGGGGAGGCGCTAATCCAGCCTTTGCCTGAGGCGATCGGCAAATGGCTGTGGGCAGGGTTTGGGCGGGGCGGGATCAACAGGGCGGGCGGAGGGAGCAGTTATGGCCACGCTCAGTCCTGTTCCCAGAGGCTCTGCTTCTCAGAACCCCGGCAGCCGCTGCAAACCTCGGAGAGAAAGCTGCCCTCAGGTTCCAACTGATGCCGGATAATCCCGCTTCTCCCGTTTGAGTCTGGGTCCCTAGAGACTCGCCCGGATCTGGAGCCCAGAGCCTGAGACTCACTCCCGACAGAAAACGACAACCGCGCCCTCAGCCACCAGCCCGCTTTGCGCGTGCACCTCGGTACCTTTGTATTTTCCACACTGCGCCGCCTCTGAGCCTCGATTTGCTGTTCTCTTTCCTTCTAGTTGTAGAGTCTCTCTTCAGCCAGCCTTCCTGTGGTTCTGGGTGATGTCCGTTCAGTCTTTTAGTTGTATTTTTGAAATGGTTGTTTGCGGCAGCGGTCTCCGGTGTTTACCTACGCCGCCATCTTGGTCTCCTCTCGGTGCTCAACACTTTTTAAAACAGTTTCATGTTTCTTATTTTATTTGAGCCTTCAGAAGTAAACTGGATAGAATTTATTATTCCCACTTCACATATGAGGAAAAAGAGGCACTGAGTTGGGATTTTCCTGGAATTGTGTAGCTAGTAATTTTAGCTAGAATCCAGAATCCTGTATCCTGTCTAGGGCTCGGATCTTCCAAAAATGGGTGCATACACAATTTGAGTTTCTCTTTTGTGTGTCACTGTTTTTGTTTGTTTTGCTTTGAATGAAGGATCCCAAAGTTCTTTGAAGGATTTCTAGAAGACTTTGAGGCTGTTGCGTGGTACTCGAACTTTTGAACAAATTTGGGTGGGCAGCTCCATAAATCTGCAAGTCTTACCCCTTCTTTTGCTGTGACCCTGCTCCTTTATGTCATGCTTATCTGTCAGGCATGACTATTGCTTTTGTTGGGCCACTCTTATCTATTGCTATAATGATATGTTGGTTGTGTTTTCCTTATTTTAGACAAAATTTGGGCAAGAATGGGCCACCTCATTCTGAATTAATTTTAACATAGTATGATGATGCAAAACTAAGACAAAATCAGTAAGTAACATTTTTTTTTCGTGGAGTAGAAATTTTTATTTATCTTTTCTTTCTTTATTTAAAAAAATATTTTTATTGATTTCAGAGAGGAAGAGAGAGAGAAAGAGAGAGAGAGAGAGAGAGAGAGAGAGAGAGGAACATCAATGATGAGAGAGAATCATTGGCTGCCTTCTGCATGTCCCCCACTGGGGATCAAGCCTGCAACCCAGGGAATGGAATCAACTCTTGATTGGAATCAAACCCGGGACCTTTCAGTCTGCAGGCTCATACTCTATCCACTGAGCCAAACCAGCTAGAGCATCGTGGAGTAGAAATTTTTAAAAATCTGATTTTAGGTATCCAATTATCTTTTGTCTGTCATCAATTTATAAACACTGTGTTTGGTGTGATGAGGAAAAAAGAACTTCTGAGTTTGTGCCACTCTCTAGAACTTTACTGGGACACAAAATATTAAGCCTTTCTATTAGAATATAGTCAAATGATCATATAAAATAGTGTGCACTATTATTTTGAGAATCTGTTATAAGATCTGCTAAATACATCTACAGGTCCAAGAGACTGAAGGGGGCAGAGTAATCTAGGTGAAGGCTATGGAGAAAAGATGGAAGAAACACAAGGGAATACAAGTTGAGTTTAGAGAGAATAACCAGGCATAATTTTGTTCAAAATTTTACTCTTTATTAGCAATAAATTAAAATAAGGTAGATTTTTTTGATGACTCATAAGATAGATGTTGCATGAAAGGGTACTGTATTCAACAGGTACAAATAAGGCAGCCAAACATGGAAAAATGATCATAGGTAGGCCATTTGTTCCACTTGCCTTTTATCTTTTACACCTGTGTTTGAATTCATCCAAACTTGCATAAATCCTTTACACAGCTGTCGAGATTGCACCTGAAAAAAGGCTGAAGTAGTCTCAGATGGGCTAACATTTCATCATTCTGAATACTTAAACCCAAACAGGTTTAAACACTTTGCCAAACCCAAGGATAACGGGTTTCCCATTGATCTTTGCTCTGTTCAAATGTTCAACGGTGAGTGCCAAAATGTATGCTGCAGATTTTGTTGGATAGGCTCCCACGATTTTTAGCTGCATAAAAGCTCAAAAATAAGATTTTGTGGATGGCAAGTTCTCCTTTGAAATCTTACATAGAAACACATACTTTGATATATGTAATGAGATAAAGAGCAGTTGGCTGCTTAGACAAATCCATCTACTGAATTTAATTTTTCTTTTCCTGTAAACAAGTAGTTGAATATGGTATATTTCTGAAAAGGGCTAATCAAGTTTCTGATATTTTCACTAGACCGTTTCCGATCTGTATTCTGATTTGCACAATTTTATCACTTTTAACTTGGGTTCTATCGTTAAAATTTTAAAAATTAGAAACACATACATTGGCATTATAAAAAAATTAACACGGTACAGAAAGATATAGACTGAAAGGTGCAAGTTCTTCTGTACTCTTTTCTCCAAACTCCCCTCCCCAGAGATAACCCTTTCATAGTTTGATATATATCCTTCCAGATCTTTTATAAAACACATTAGTGTGTATAATTATACATAGACATTATCATCATATAAACATTGAAATGGCACTATCTTTTCCTTAAACTATTACCAATGTTTAAAAACTTTGCAGACTAGTGAGTGAAAATGGATATCTCTGGGTATAGGATTTGCCCTGGGTAAGGACTGGATACATTCGAACTCTACTTTCAACTTAATTCTAGACTCTCTGCTCCTTGTTCACACTACCAAGAGTCTGAAGGCTTGGTCATCATGGTGCCATGACGAAATGAGTCTGAAAGTTGACCTTAAAGAAAATTTAGGGCTTATCTTCATGGATAGGAGTAAAAAGAAAAAAAAAAAAAGGAAATTCCAGTTGGCAGAGCTTCTGAAAACAAAGCCATAAACACCACTGGAGTCCCTGGCTTGTTTTCTTGGTCCAACCTATCTGTGGTTATGATAGAGGAAAAGCTTAGGCCATTTTCATGGCTAATTTAATGAATGTCTGGGCTCCCCCTAGGATTGCATTCAGTTCTCCATGCTACTATACTTCTTATTTAGCATGTGTCCACAACCACGCTCAAGTGTTTGCTCTTCCTCCCAGGGGCTCCTTTCTAAGAGAAGAGGTGGGTTTCCATCAGAATGACAGAGGCAATCCCAGAGTGGGCTCTTGCTTGAGCTTTATGAATTGATTTGAAAAGAGCTGCAGAGTTTTAACTGCTGGGAGATCTGACTGTAACTTAGTTGGCAAGATGATCCTGAGGCTGTTGCAAATGGCACTGATGGGAAGACAAGGGTTACTGGGTAAGATAGAGTCAAGAGACAAATTGATTCCAGCAGAATGTCTGTGGTGTTGAGTAGTAAGGTTGGAAACATGAAAGGGAACAGGGCTTGGCACTTGGACCTGAGCCAGAAGAAATTAAGAGGAGAGTCATGATGAGATGAAGTGACCTTCATTCATTATGTCATCAGGTGCCATGTCTAGTCATTTAGCCTTGAAGCCTGCCTTTCTATACCCGCTTCACCGGGCTGGGGCTCTGCAAACGATCCAGCATTGCCAGCTGGCTCCCTGTGAGGCTCTGTCATTCCGGGATGCTGATGGAGAATGGACAACTCGCTCCTTCCTGTTTCCTGTGGGCTTCCTGTTTGCTTCCTGTTCCTGGGACCATCATCGAGCCTTGCATTTTTACAAAACCTGGTAGTTGGTTCCAGGAGCAGCCGTTGAATCCAGTTAGCCATGTTTCCAACATTGACAGGACCTGCTTGTTGTACTCCCACCTCTTACAGCACCAGCTGCAGCCAAGAAGCACCCCCAGCTCAGAGGTCTGGGTTTTCAACCTCACAGTCCCCCCTCTAACCAGACACCAGCCCCAGCAACCAGCGCCCCTCCTCACAGGTCTGAGGTTTTCAGCTCAGTGCAGCCCCTCTTGCTAAGTTTTAGTAGTTCCAGCCTCTTGTCTTTGTTCTTGCAGCCTTAGGAACTGTAGCTGCTTCCTGGGATTGTTATCTCTGTGATATTTTGAAGCTGTTGGCCTTTATGAGTGTTCTGTTCTTCAATATCTACTCAACAATTCTTTATATTATTTCTGTCTCTTTACCAGACCTTGACTGACACAGGGTCCCCCAATTCGTTGTGTAAATAGGAGAATCATGAGTTCCTGCGTCGTTCAGCAGCGGAGTGAGACCTGCATTATGTGGGGGCAGGGAGAATAGAGGGGAAGGGCTACATCAGACACACTGGTGGTGGGAAGGAACCAACAGGGGCACAGGGAGTGACAAGAGGGAGCAGTAGAATAAGTAAGGTTTCTCTCCTGCTGGTGGAGAGAACAATGGAGCCATAGGAAACTGGGAAAGCTGGGGAAAGAAATGAGTCCAGGCACAGGGAAAGGCAAATGGAGATGTTCCAAAGGCACCTGGTAAAATGGAACTGAAATTCAAATGCGAACCAGAGTGGTGGCCTCAGCAGTGAGGATGGTGACTATGGCTGAATTACCTGGGGATGTGAAGATGCAGGGTCAGGTGTTGCTGGGTAACATGTAACAAGAGGCTTAAGGCAAAGTGTGGTGTGAGGCCGTGTGCCCATGACAAATAGGGATGGCCTCTTTTATAATACCAGCGCAGGTTAAAAAGGATAAGAACCGTAAGTCCACTGTTTTAACCAGAAGAAGCTTGTAGTTATTATTTTAGACACAGTTACCCTTCACATATGTAGATTTCAGCTCTGGCTGATGTAATCAGGCAGAGCGTCAATGAACAATATTGCCTTTAATTTTTTAAGATGGAAGCAGATGAGCAAGCTACATAAACAGTAGAGCAGCAGACTGTGAAGACTGTTGTCATCAAATAAAACACTCAGCAAAGTTAGGCTGACACATTTAATCATATTCACAGTCACTATTGTGCTACATTATAGTTAGGCACAGGTGGTAAGCAGTTCTTTTATTTATTTTTTAACATTTTAAAACATTTATTTTTTTCCACCACCATTCATCCCCTGTATGACCTCTTTCACCCCCACATCCCCCCTGCCTCCCGAATCAGTTCTCTCTTTCTTGTTTCTTTTTTTGCTCAATCTTTCCACCCCCTCAGTACTCCCCCACCAGAGCTATCAGCCTGCTCTCTATCTATGAGTCTGTCTCTATTTTGCTTGGTAGTTCAGTTTGTTCATTAAATTCTACGTATGAGTGAAGTCATATGGTACTTGTCTTTCTCTGACTGGCTTATTTTACTTAGCAGGGACCTGGAGGGCGATGGAAGCCACTCCTACCAGAAATAAGGAGAAAAAGGGGAATGGGCTGTCCCAAGCTGCAACATTCTTGACTGGAGTTTCGAAGGCTTCATTATCCCATTCTGAGAAATCCCTGACCCAGATCAGCAAAGAACTAACGGATGAGACCTTGTTTATTGCTGGCTACCAAGGGAACCCTGTGCCCACCAAGGAAAAACAGACACAAGACCAAGGGACTCAGATATACAAACATAGGTTCTTCACCAAGACCCAAGGCACCGACACTTGCTCTGACAGAAACCATACCTGCACCAAGGCACACCTTCTACTATCCCCTCATGACAAGGGCGCTCTGCCTAGCAGCTTGACCCCTGGAGGATGATCCCAACCCCGTTTGGTGCTGCTCTCAGCCTCTCATGCCCTCCCCTATTCTGTCCCTCTACAACCTGCCTCAGAGCTCCTCTTTCACAACTCATTCATTACTTCCGTTTGTGGGGGACTCCCCGTCATGAACAGCATCACCCCTGAAACCTCCAAAATGTTCTGGATCCATCACACACCTCTCCACTCTCAGCTGGCAAGGACACCACCAGAAAACCAAGGCTTTAATAAAGAGACAGAAATCCTTCCCTCTCCCCTGCCCCCCCCCCCCGCCCAAAATCTAAAGAAGGGAGATGCTCTAATGCATACTGTCCCTCTAAAAAATATACTAACGTGCTTTCACTTAAGATGCCTTGTTCAATCCTCTTAATAAGTCAAGATAGTTTAGTCATTAAAAACATAGACTCTGAAGCCAGACTGCCTGGGTTTGAATTTTGACTCTACTATGTACCATTTCTGTGACCTTGGCCAGTTCCTTCCTTAATTTATCTTTGCCTCAGTTTCTTTATCCTTAAAGTACAGATAATAGTATCTACCTCAGTGTATTGTGAGGAGGAATCAATGTTTGTAAAGTGCTAAGAACAGTGACTGGCTAAAGGTAAGATCTCTATGTTAGCATTGTTAAATATGTGAAATAAACTCTATGAAGTAACCCCTAGAGCAGCGGTTCTCAACCTGTGGGTCATGACCCCTTTGGCGGTCGAACGACCCTTTCACAGGGGTCACCTAAGACCATCCTGCATATCAGATATTTACATTACGATTCATAACAGTAGCAACATTACAGTTATGAAGTAGCAACGAAAATAATTTCATGGTTGGGTCACAACATGAGGAACTGTATTTAAAGGGCCAGAAGGTTGAGAACCACTGCCCTAGAGGAAACTAGGGCTCATAAAAGGTAAATAACTTGCTTGGGGAAGGGAAAGAGCCAGTATTTGCCCCACTGATCTCCAGAGTCTATTTTTTTATACCATATTGGGTGGTAGATAATAATATCAAAAGAAGAAAGGGGTATGGAAATGAAGGCATGAAAGGCAAGTGTTTCAGCTTCTCAACATTGCCTTCCCTTGTATCCAGAAGATTTTATGTTTTGAATGGCTCTTCAGTAGAAACTGGTCCGTGAGCAAAACTGATTGTCCTACGTAAGGCAGATACCATACTGTGCTATGGGAGAAGGACATTGTCACTGATATTCTTCTTCTTTTTTAATCATTGAGGTGTAATTGACATACAATTTTATATTAATTTCAGGTGTACAGTGTAATGATTTGCTATTTGTATATATTCCAAAATAAGTCATCATCATACATAGTTATATATTTTTTACCCTTATGATGAGAACTTTTAAGATCTGTCTTTACTGAAATTTTCTGTGTCAATGATCCATCTAGGGTTCAGGGGCCATTGGCCAAGTCCTGAGGATTTTATAATCTTATGTGAATAAGCATAATTGCTCTAAATATAAAGTCTATGGTTGAAGTAAGAGTGACACATTTTCTCCTTGAAGGAAAAGTCTTTGTGAATATCAGTAGGACAATAGAAGGGCAAGATAAATTTAGTGTGGTTCAAATGTTAGGTGTTAAAAGTGATTGGAACAAAGTTTGTCCTTCCCATGATAAGCTACAAAGAGCCAAGAGATGTACATTCTGAATGTTCACTTGCTTTGGGATGGTCAGTTTTCTCATGTAAGCAACAGAGATCATGAGAGTATAGTTGAACTCCATAGTTATTCCATCTCTCCCCCTGTGTGTAACAGGTGCCTTGGGTGAAATGACCCCACCCCCAGCTTCAGGAGTGGGTTCTGATGACTCAGCCCATCTTTGTACTCCCACCCCTTGTCCCAGTGATGGTATTGTGTCAGAGATGTACAGACATTGTTCCCTGGTTCTGGGAGTATGTCTATCCCCTTGAATGTGAATGAGAAAGCACGTAGGCCTGATTATTGCTGGCAACATTGTGTTCTTGTGAGGGGAATGGGCCTGATGACAGATCCAACACATGGAGGAGAACAGGGATGAGGGATTATACAGAAATGGATCCAGAGCACTGATCAAGACATGCCTGAAGCCCATAGCAGCACCAGACTCTTCAGTTACATGAGCGTTAATTTTTCTTATTTGTTAAACCAGTTGATTTCCCATGTAAACCAGTTTGCATGTGTACTTCTCAGGTGGTTATGTGTGTATAAATATCTTAGCAGAGCCTGGTGAGTTCTAAGACAACATCCATCATGATGGTGCAATTATTGTCCCTTGGTAGGGGAGAGTGGCAGTACTACAGATGGTGACATGGAACCAAGCCCCAGGGATAGGGTAGTGGTGAGTTTTGGTGCAGAGAATAGGAATTAAAAATAGAAACAATCACTTAAAACTTATATTTCATCAATCTCTCAGGCTAATTACTAATTAGTTTTCTATCTAATTGGTAACTACAGCTATTAATTATGTTAGCAAATAAAAAATCTTATAAATATGCAGCCTCATATATTCTATAATTTAGAGTCATGAATCAGAAGTAGGTACATGATTTGCTTGTCAATTAAGAGCCTACCCCCCCCCCCCCCCCCCCAGGACTTCAAGATGTAATAAGGAATGGAATGCAGCAGGGATTTTAAATATTTGTCAACATTTGGATGAATAAGAAAGAAGATTAAAAAAAAAAAACTGAAGCAAATTCAGTTCACATCGAAATGTTCTTTCAAAATCCCTTTCTGAGATTCCAAGTGAAGCTGGTGAGCACTTCTTCATCTGTGTTGGAATGTGGGGGATGAAATCGGCACATTTCAGCCCCCACATGGGGGTGACAGACTGCCCTGTGCCCACCTGGGACCGCTAAGGGTTGGAGCCTAAGGAGAGGGTGCTACTGACAGTGCCAGAGAAACAGGGAGAGAAGGAAGGGGGGCGTGGAGAGATAATGAGCTTCGTTTCTGACATGTTTAGTTTTAGGAGGTGGTGGGACACCCAAGTAGAGATATTCTGTGGACAGAAAGAAATATGGGACTGAAGAAAGGGTGAGAGGTCAAGGCTGGGGCTGGAGATTTGGGAGTCATCTGCATTCAGGTGGTAATTAAAGCCATCTGACCGAGAGCTTCCAAGAGGAGCGTGCATGAAGGAAAAAAAGCCAACGGCCCCGAACTGAGCCTGACCCAACTGAGCCTTCCTGAAGGAAAAGAGGGGGAAAGCCACTGGCAGGAGGTTCAGGAAAGAAATGATGAGAGGGGAAGGAAGAAACCTATAGAATATGGTGCTTACAGCCAAGGGCAAAGAGGAAATGGATGGAGACCCATTAAAAAGGCTCGTTATAGAAGTTGAAAAAGCTAAAAAGAATGATTAGGAAATTGGAAGTTTCTATCATTTTACAAATACCATTCAAAAGGAAGCTGAGGTCATTTACCCTTCAAAGGACCACAGAATCATTGGTATAAAATGAGTGATTTGGGGAGGCTGAATTCTCAGTGCTTTCCTTTTCTACCTAAAAAGCAAATAATATTTATCAATTTGGGGGGATTTAGGAAGCTGCTAGTCAGTACTCTCAGTGGAAAAAAATTAAATGAGAATTCCTCACCCACCCACAATGCCATAAATATCATCATAATACTGTTATTAATTTTTTTGAAGATAGTTATTGAAAGTTATAGGAAAGGGGAGCAAGACAAGGGAACTTGGCTCACTGGGGTCAACAGTACCCTAGGAACGCAAGCAGTAAGAAAAAAAGAAAACTCATTGGGAAATACTCTTCTATAAGTGTAATGTCCGGTGAAGTCATCCACTGCAATGGTGCTGCTGAAAAGTAGCTAAGCAAACTGAACTAAAGGAAAGGCCATGGATTTATGGGCTAGAAAACAGATACTCAGACATTTATTTTTAGTTTTCTCCATGACAAGTCAGTGGGGAGTCACATTTTATGCCCTGATATATCTTAATAATGCCAGGTGTGATAATCTGCTGATTTGCTCAATTCATAGTCCCAAAGGAATTTCGGTGACAAAGAGCTGAGAATCATGTCTCTAATAGCTTGGCAAATTCCTTCAGGCAAGGTGGACATTAATAATGGAGCGATGATAAGATCATTTCCCTCAGGGTCTCCAGAGCTGGCCTGTTGACTAAGGTGGTGCAGGGTAGTAAGATGACTGCAATTACAACTCTTGCCCAACCATTAAAGAAGAATATAACATGCTGGATCACAGCACTGCTCTGTCAGGCTTAGCATTAAACCCAGCGGTTACCAGTAGCTGTTCCTGGGGAGGAAGGCAACCATATTTCCAGAATAAATCTAAATGGTTAGGTAAGACTGACTATGGATGCTTAGAGGGAGGGTTGCAGCCATGGACAAATGGCTTCCTTACACATTAAAAGTATGAACTTTTGCTCTGAGGCATGAAGTTTGCTTTGTGCTATTTTTTTTGCATTTATAATTTAATATAGCATTGATTTTCTAGGTCCCTTTAAAATTCCATTCATTGAATTTGATTGAATTGTGATAAAATTTAGACTGCTGCACGGAGGCAAAAGGAACAACATGACCAAGTGAGATGTGTAGGGGCAGAGAAGGGGAGAGGCTGAAGAGTGGGAGGAAGGTTGGGTGGTTGGGAGGAAGGAATCTGTGCCCACCCTTGAAGGTCACAGCAATCTTTGTTGTATTTCAGAAACAATAGGGAAAGCGAGGAGGGAGGTGGACCTGGTATTTACCGAATGCCTTTCCTAACACAGACATAGACATGTTAATTCATGAATTCTCACAACTCTTTATGGTATGTATTATTGTTCTATTTACCCATAAATGAATGGAGGCTCAAGTGAGTGTAATAACTTGTCCAAGGTAGTGGCAGAGTCAGGATCCGAAATAAGTTCTCTCCTTCCTTTTGTCCCTCCCTTCCTTTCTTTCTTCTTTCTTCCAATTTGTTAATACTCTCCTTCACCTGTTTTTTTCTTCTTCTTTATTTTGTGTTTTGGCCCCTTTATGAGTAACTCAGAGGCAAGAGCTTGAATTTCCCCAACTGTCTTACCTGTAGCGGACACCCACTTGCACACGTGTACTAACTCGTTTAACTGTATATCCCTGAACTAGCAAAGCAGCATAATATGCAGGTGGCAGTGAAGTACTCCGGAGGTGCCCAGGCATCTTCTGTGATTCCAAGTGATTTGCATACACTGTGCTGCTCTATGTCAGCATATGTGAGGGAGATATTATGTTCCTAAACCTGACAACACCAGATGGAGTCTCAGGGCGCACATTTCAGATTGGAAGTTTTAATTGAACTCCAGACCTAGGGAGAATGTCCAGGCAGAACCTGGTCAGAATTCAGGAGGAGATGGGACCAAGCTCCAGTTTCACAACTAGGCCAGTATAGGAGTCGGGGTTGGAGAGGGAGGGCTATTCCTGGGGCTTACTCCTGGCCTATTAAATCCCAGTTCTGGTCATGGCACAGGAGTTGGGGGTTGAGCACCTAACCCAGGGACCCCGGGACAAGGCTGGTCCTGGGATCCCAGGAAGTGGAGAAGATACTGAAGAATACAAAGACATGGAGATCAGGGGAAGAATGAGTCTGAATTTTCTAAAATATATTTTTACTGATTTCAGAGAGGAAGGGAGAGGGAGAGAGAAATAGAAACATCAATGAGAGAGAATCATTGATGGACTGCCTCCTGCATGACCCCTACTGGGGATGGAGATGCAACCTGGGCATATACCCTGACCGGGAATCAAACAGGCGACCGACACTCAACCGCTGAGCCCCACCAGGCTGGGCGAGTCCGAATTTTTATTGCAAGCAAAACACCTGAAATATAAGGCAAATTAAATGGGGAGTGAGGAGTTAAGAATCTCATGCTTATCAGCACCAAGAAGAAAGGTCAAGGGTTTTCATGTCCCTAAAAGAAGATTTCAAAGGGTTTGGCACAGAGGATGAGCAATAGCTGAATGGGGATGGGTGTGGCATCAGGGGAGCTGAGATAGGTGGATCCTCACACGTCACCAGTTGGCTGCCACAGGTCTGTCTGTCCCTTTCTCTGCCTGGTGGGAGCATTATGTAGGGTTTCACCATAGAGAAAGGCGAGACACTTAGCCCCTCCTGCCGGCTCTCTCAAATGCTCTGTCTCAGCTGGGGGTGATTTTGTCTTCCAGGTAGGGTTGCCAGATAAAATACAGGATGCACAGTAAAATGATCACTTCAGGTAAACAGCCGATACATTTTACTACAAGTATGTCCCAAATATTGTATGGGATGTACTTACATCGAAGAATTAATTATTGCTTCTTTGAAGTTCAAATTTAACTGCGTGTCTTGTACTTTCATTTGATAAATCTGGTCCTGCTATGCCCAGAGGATTGGGGACATTTTTATTGTCATGACTGGGAGGGAGGAGCTGCTGGCACTTAATCGGTAGAATTCAAGGATGCAGCTCCAAATGTCAATAGTGCTGAGATTGAGAGACAAGCTGGCAGGCCAGTATCTTTGTGTCTGGTCTCAGGACTCAAACCCATCCAAATTTGCTTCTCTAGCATTATGTGTGTTTGTATTAAGGTGAAATTTTTAATTAGCTGTTAATTAGAATGGATGAGAGAAACTACGGTTACTGATAACTAGTGTTATTAAGTTAAAAAGGAAAAGAAAGAAATATCTTACTCTTCTAAAAATGCTGAGTATAGTCCATGATTTCCTTCATTATTTTTTACAAATGCCCCACTTTAAGGTTGACAGATAAAATATAAAATGTCCCAGTAAAGTTTGAATTTCATATAAACAACAAATAAATTTTTAGAAGTGTATCCCAAGTAAGTATGCATGGGGCATACTTATAATTAAAAAAAATCATTGTGTTTAAGATTCAAATGTAACGGGGCATCTTTGTTAAATCTGGCAGCTCTGCCCATTGTGGAATGGAGAGAATATGTGTGTGACTTGCCCTCTGGGGGGCATGGCTCAGGGTGGTCAGTTCAGGAGGAGGTTCCAAGGTGTGAGCTGAAGATGTGCAAAGGGCCACCCTCACAGACAAGCGGCAGATATGCATCGCTGCCATTTGTGATGTTGCCTAATAACTTTTTGTCACCAAGCTCTGATTTTTCTTTCCACCAATTAATAAAAAGGCATGGTACTTGAAAGAATAAACAGGCATGCAGAATATTCCAGAAAACCAGCTTGTTCTCAGAGTATAATGATATTCTTCAACTTTAATACGAGGGTCGTCAAACTTCTGAAAAGGGCCAGGTAGTCAATATTTTAGGCTTTGAGTGTCATATTTGATCTCTGTTGTATATTCTTTTCCTGCTCTTTCTCCTTTTCCTCCTCTTTTTTTTTTTTTAAATGTAAAAACTATTCTTAGCTGCAGGCTGTACAGAAATAAGCCAGGGCCTGGGTTTAGCCTGTGGACTGTAGTTCGTGGACCCCTGCTCCAACAGCAGGATAGCATGGAGACATCATGATCCTTTTTGAAATATATTTTCATTTATTTCAGAGAGGAAGTGAGAGGGAGAGAGAGAGAGAAATATCAATGATGAGAGAGAATCATTGATTGGCTGCCTCCTGCATGCTCCCTACTGGGTGGGGATCGAGCCTGCAACCTGGGCATGTGTCCTTGACCTGAATAGAACCCAGTCCGCAGGCTGATGCTCTATCCACTGAGCAAAACCAGCTAGGGCTGGTGTGTTATTCTTTTTTTTAAATAATATATTTTATTGATTTTTTACTGAGAGGAAGGGAGAGGGATAGAGAGCTAGAAACATCGATGAGAGAGAAACATCGATCAACTGCCCGCAACCAAGGTACATGTCCTTGACCGTAATCGAACCCAGTCCGCAGGCCGATGCTCTATCCACTGAGCCAAACCGGTCAGGGCATGGTGTGTTATTCTTAATAACAGTTGTTATGTTTATAATTTATGAGGGAAGGGATACTAGCATCTGATTTTTATTAATTAGAACTTATTTAGCATTTACCATAAGCAAGGCATTCTTATAAGTTTCTTACACACATTAACTCATTTAAACTGAATAACCCATTTAAACTTAGATCCTGAGAGGTTAGGTAACTGGCCCAAGGTCATATTGCTAGTAAGTGATGGAGCTGGGATTTGAACTCAGGTAAGTCCAGCTCTAGAACTCACAATCTTAACTATGATACCATGTTGTCCCTTATGAGAGTAGTAAATACTTTAAAGAATGTATAATCTCATCCTCATCTCATTTAACCTTCTAAGTAGTTTTATAGTGAAGATTTCAAACTTAATAAAATGATCAAAGAAGGAACATTCTTGTTTTACTTTACCTGATATTTGGAACTTAAGGATTTTCTGACTGATGGGAGAAAACCAAGTTGGATGGTATCAATTGTGGGTATGGATCATATAATATCCTGACACAAACAAAGCAGCTACATAGGTTTCAAGTACTAAGTACTGTAACTGTGGAGTTTAGGACTCCCCAGACAAGGGATAAATTTCTATGGTTCAGGGAACCTAAGAAGTGAGGTTTTCATTGGATTTCCTAGAAGCAGGAAAGGCTTAATGTATAAATGAAAAGGGAGCAGTTAATGGAAAACTCTTGCCCAACAAAACAGTATTATCAGAGGGGGTCCAGAGAATGACACTTATGAATATTCTCTCACTTTGGCCTCTGGTGAACCTCAAAATATTAACCAGATTGAATGGGGCAGTTTTCTTGTTCTCCACTAACCATATCTTGCAAGAACTCTTGGAAAGAGTACATTTTCTTTTAAAATTTTAAAAGCAGAAAATATTAAAAAATTAAAAACAACATTGTTAGCTGAAACATGAAGATGATCAGTCCTTCCTTCCCAACCTTCCCAGATTTTGGTTGCTCTTCTCTTTTTTGTACTTATTGGATACTAGAGTCCTAGTGCATGAATATGTGCATGGGTGGGGTCCCTCGGCCTGGCCGGTGATCGGGGCCTAATGGGTGGGGGGCCGGCCGGCAGGGAGGAGGGGCCATGGGAGGCCGCTGGCAGGGGGGGGGCGCGGGGGGGGGGGGAGGAGGGGCTGCGGGAGGTTGGCTGGCTGCAGGAGGTTGGCTGTGGGAGTGCGCTGACCACCAGGGGCAGCTCCTGCATTGAGCGTCTGCCCCCTAATGGTCAGTGCGCATCATGGCGACTGGTTGACCAGTTGTTTTGTTTGTTCTGGTTGTTCCGTTGTAAGGGTCACTTAGGCTTTTATATATATAGATGTGGAGTGTCTTCTGGCTTGGATTCCACTGCTTCTGCCACTTACTCCCAAACATCTGGGATCCTGACATGTCAGCCCAGTGGGGTTGCAATTCAGCACAGCACCTCTACCTTTCTGGGATCCAGAGGCAGTTTCATGGTGCCTGGCAGGTCCTCCTGGGTGCTGGCTTTCCGTGATGGAGCCCAGGGTCACCTTGCAGACCCAGCCTTCATAGAGGGTAAAGAGGCGACACCTTAATCTCTTTCCCTTACAAAATTCATTCATTTTTTTTGTTTTTTAATCAGACACCTCCCTATTTTCTGGATCACCCCTTTAGTTCGTGGACTATATATTTTTTTCTTTAAAAAAAGTATTAATGTATTTATCCTCACTCAAGGATATGCCTCGTGAGAGGAAGGGGTGGGGAGGGAGAGATAGAGAAATAGAGAGATAGAGAGAGAGAGAGAGAGAGAGAGACATTGATCGGTCTTCGTCTGCTTTCACCCCAACCAGGTTCCAAACCCACAACCCAGACCTGTGCCCTGACTGGGAGTCAAACTGGCAACCTTTAAGTGCACAGGATGATGCTCAACCAACTGAGCCACTCTGGCCGGGCCATGGGCTACATTTTCTATTCTGTTTCCTCTGTGATACTGGGTCCCCAATAATAGAAGTCCTAGATAAACAATCAACTTGCTACAATACAGCTTTGGTTATTTTTAATGAAGTAAAACATTAATGCAGAAAATCACATCACATAATTTTGAAGTGTCCTGTATTTATGGAATAGTGTAATTAGCCTATTCTTCCATAGAGGTTGTTTTAGTTTTATTTATTTTTCACTCTTCTCCTCACCAGGACAAATCTTGCCAATTCATAACATTTTAGAGTTGGTGTGTGTACTGGTATCTATGGAGGTTGTTTTTTTTTTTTTTTAAGTCTGATTTCTCTTTAAGTGCTAGGGTACAGTTTAAATAATTATGTTTTGACTGAAGAAATGTTTGCTTTATTTAATGGGTTGCTGTAGTGATTTAGCTGCATATTTAGAATTATCAAATGATGTCACAGTCTCGAGTTGCTGGAAGCCCTTAGTGTCCACAGGGTGATTCTTTTCCTTTGTGTCTGTCCTTTAAGTAAAGCCTCCTCCATTTATCTTGTTTTTCTCTTAACAGAGTAGTGTTTAACCTTCGGCCTCTGAATGGTCTGAGTGTGTGTGTGTGTGTGTGTGCTGTGCGTGTGGAGGGTGTTGGTGGGGCTGGAGTATAAAATAACCCCATGGCCCTTTGTGCACTTTTATTTGCCACTGGAAACAAATTGCATTAGAAGTAAAAGAAACATTAGTACCCACAGATGTCCCACTTAATACAATAAAACTTCATGGAATTGAGAGACTTAATTCAAACAGTTTTGATATAATGCTGTTAAGAATTTTAAGAAAATGAAAGCATTATGATTCCGGACTTTAATTAAATGTAAATGATGTGCCATGCTGAAGACTAATTAAATATAGAAGAAACCCTAATAGTTTTTTGGTTAACTTATTAATCTATTTTTTGTGTATTTTGGTGCCCTTATCTATACCATATATTCTGTTTGGCTTCAAGTAGGTAAATCTACAGATATTCAGTGTGATACCTTTTTTTTAAAGATCATCACAAACTCTGAAAGAAAAGCTAAAATTTAAATGAAATCACTTTGTTTTCAATAGACTCACATCGTATAGTGCTAGTAATGATCGCTCAACACATACAGGTTGATTTGATTTGTAAGAAAAAGCCCAGATAATATTTTTGAATATTGGTGCAGAGTGCATGCTTGGCTCTCAGACTTCAGTGCTTGTCCAGATAAGAATGAACTATAGACAGCAGGAAGTGATTAATTTTTTTTAGGTATGTAACATGGTCCTTTGAAGGGGATCAGCTTTTGAATCTTCAAGATTACACTTATTGCACTGGTGCTTCCCTTCTCTGTTTAGACATGAAAGTGAATGTCATTGTTGAACAGTAAACACAGGGGAATGACTTTGTGAGAGAAGTATGTAAAGTATCTTGTAACTCAGTAGGAGAATCAAAGTCTGCTTCAGTTCTTTGCATTCTCAGGGATTCTGAAAGGATTACGGTAACAATAGCTAGAACCTATGCAAGAGAGTAACTGAAGGATGGCATTCCTTGAACCTCAGAAACCCGGGTGAAAGGAATTGGGCAATTAAGGTCTTTAGGAAATCTAATGGGGTCATTTCTGAATGCCTTCTTCATGGAACTTGGCAAACTGTCATCTCAAAGATCAAGGAAGGTCACTGGCTTAAGAGTTGGGGGAATGAAAGTGGAGTGATTGTTTCCTGCAAAGTACGTTTAAAGACTCTTAGCTCTTGTCTGACGGTAGCTACAGGGCTTTTTTTTCTTACAATATCAGGGAGCTAAGGACACAAAGCCTCTGTTAAGTGAGCTCTCTTGGTTTTTTGCCTAAGTTGTATCATATCCAAAGGGTCTACATTTGTTTTTTTCCCCTCATACATCTACTCAACCACAATTATTTATAACTAATTGAAGTTAGCCAATTACCAAATACTAATTAAATGTCAATGATGTGCCATGCTGAAGATAAAAATATAATATAAAAGAGAAAATTTCTTACATTAGTTTAAGTTCTCAAATACATTCATGCTATTACCAATATAAAATCTTTTTTTACTGTACTGTTGATTTTATTTTTTCCATCACCATTTATCTCCTCTAAGCCCTCTTCTACTCTCGCCTAAATCACCACACTGTTGTCCATGTCCATGAGTTCTCTCTCTTTTTTTACTTTTTTTTACTTCCCTCCTGTCTCTCCCCCCTTCCCCCCACACCCTCACACACACACACACACACACACACACACACACCCCAGAGCTGTCTGCCTGCTCTCTATGAGTCTGTCTCTATTTTGCTTGGGAGTTCAGTTTGTTCATTAAATTCCACATATGAGTGAAATTATATGGTACTTGTCTTTCTCTGACTGGCTTATTTCACTTAGCATGATGTTCTCCAGTTCCATCTATACTGTCGCAAAGGGTAAAATTTTCCCATTACTCTGGGTAGGCATGAAGGAATTAGAAAAGGGGAAAAGCAAAGTTATAATATTCAACTCAAGGGTGTTGTACATTTTAAATGGAGCTATGACAGTGGGTCTAAATGAGGATGACAAGGGATTGGAGAAAAATAAGTCATCTGAAGAGAGGTTCAAGGAATTAGGTTGAAGAAAAAAAATATTAGACACATATATGAGAGTTGTTTTCAAATATCTGAAAGATTATCTGGTAAAAGAAAGAATTAATTCTTCCTCTTTGTAACAGAACCAATGGGTAGGAGTTATAGGGAGGTAATTGATTTTATCTAGGAAACAGTTTGATTTGGCCTGGGAAGGTTCTTCACACTTTTACAAGTATGCAAGGATGCTTCCAGCCATTAGAGGCTAATGATCAAGTAGTGATGTGTTGATAATAGTTTTTTAGACAATGTTTTTCCTGTACCTGCATCAATTTCAAATTCCAACTGACTACCAAGACTTCTACTTGGGTAATTGCCAAAACTGATATATTAGAAGCAAACGCATTCATGCATACATCTCCCTTGCCTCTATTCCACTTCATCCTCTGTCTCAGAAATACCTGAGATGGCTGAGTATTTCACTTAGCATGTTATTCTCAAGGTCCATCCATGTTGTGGTAAATGGCAGTGTTTCATCTTTTCTTATGACTGAGTAGTATTCCATTGTATATATGTACCACATCTTCTTCATCCAATTATCTATTGAAGGACACTTTAGTTGTATCCATGTCTTGGGCACCATGAATAATGCTTTAAATGA
Organism: Myotis yumanensis; assembly: GCF_028538775.1. Lineage (NCBI taxonomy): Eukaryota > Metazoa > Chordata > Mammalia > Chiroptera > Vespertilionidae > Myotis > Myotis yumanensis. The sequence continues at coordinate 45,991,978 of NW_027223752.1, read as the reverse complement.
GCATAGTGCATGTATCTTTGCAAATAAATGTTTTCAAAAATTTCTGGTGGCTCCCCAGAAGAGGGATTGCTAGGTCATATGGTAACTCTAAATTTTTTGAGGAACCTCCATAAGTCAGTCAGAAAAAGCTAAGAACCATATGATTTTGCTCATATGTGAGGTATGAAACTGAAACTCATACACATAGACAATAGTATGGTGGTTACCAGAGGGAAGGGGTTTGAGGGATAGCAAAGGATAAATGGGGCCAAATATGGTGATGGCAGATGATTTGACTTTGGGTGGTGGGCACACAATGCAATATACAGATCATGTGTCAAAGAAATGTACACTTGAAACCTTTATAATCTTACTAACCAATGTCAGCCCAATAAATTTAATAATAAATACATAAATAAATAAATATAAAAAATACATGAGATAATCGATCTTCCTCCTTTGGCTTTGCTGACTTTGTCAACAGTATTACAATCTCTGAAGGTTTGGAGCACAGGAGAGCTTGGCATGAGGGCGACCACCTGGCAGCTATTGTAACGCAGACGTGGTGTGATGGATACTCTCCTAGGATGGTGAAGGTGGGAAGGAAGAGGAAGCTTAAATTTGAGAGGCATTTTCATAAAACATTAACAGGACTTGTGAAATGACAGATGCAGGTGGTAAAAGAAACAAAAGAAGTAGTCTAACACAACAACCCTAAAACCACACTCTGGGTGACTGGGAGAGTATCCATACCATTGACAAGTCAGGAGATCCACAGGGCGACCATACATCATGGGTGCTTTTGAGGGAGAGGAGGAAGTAGAGAGAAGGCAAGGGAGATGTATGCATAAATGAGTTTGCTGCTAGATGTGTCCATTTGATTTTCAGCAGTTACCCAAGTGGAAAGACGTGATAGTCAGTTGGAGGCCTGGACTTGGTTCAGGTGCAGATACAGCAGATGTGGAAGAGCGCTCTTGGTGGGAGCTCCTGTAAGGGAGATGGGAACACAGGGCTGAGGGGTGAGCCTGTGTAAACCCTGCGGTAATGGTTACTTAGGGTCTTTTGGTAATTTGAAGTTTCTATATCTGTGTGCGTATGTGAGGTGATAGAGGGCTACAGGGGTTCTTATTTTAAAACTAGAGGCTTGATGCACAAAATTCATGCAAGAGTAGGCCTTCCTTCCCCCAACTGCTGGCACCCACTTCCCTCCGGCACCCGGGATCAGGGCTGGCTTCCCTCTGGCCCCTGGCTTCGTTAGGAAGAATGTCCAGAAGGACTTTGGGTCTAATTAGCATATTATCCTTTTATTATTATAGAAGATTATACTGGAGATTTTGACAGAGTCCTCTTGTTTCAGACAGAGACTAAAATAACAATAATCCCCAAAGCCCCAGTTGGCTAATCACAATATTCCAATGGGCTGGAGTGCATCTGAAAAATCATTACTGTTATTAATACCTTTATAATAATTCTTGCTTTTCACTCTTAACAACCCATAAGAGGAAAAACATAACTTCAAGAAAATCTTACCTTACAAGACATCTAGTAACAAACACTTCTGCTGTTTCATCTACTCTGAGTAGTAGATAAGCACCTGCTTCTGTATATTATCCTCACAATTTCTCAAGAATACAGGAGTGACAGCTAAATAAAGGGTAGACTTTATTTTTGTTATTTTATTATTCTTATTTTTAATCCTCACCTGAGGATATTTTCCCATTGATTTTTGGAGGGAGTGGAAGAGAGAGGGAAATACAGAGAGAAACATTGATGCAAGAGAGACACCAATTGGTTGCCTCTTGTACAGACCCTGACCAGGGCCCGAGCCAGAGAGGAGCCTGCAACCTAGGTACATGCCCTTGACTGGAATCAAATCTGGGACTTTTGGTCTGCTGGCTGATGCTCTATCCACTGAGACAAACTAGCTAGGGCTATTTTTGTTATTTTTACCCCTGAAAATTCAAGTACATTATTTTTTAAGTGACTGACAAATGGCATAAATGGAAACACATTAAATTTGGGGAGGATATAATATACAAATACTCGTTTAATTCCAAGTCCTATTGCACCTGGCTATAGCTCTATCCAAAGGATTTTGGAGATGGAAACAAACTTACCCATAAAATACCAACTGCCCTTTTTTACTTGGGGTATGTCCACACTGGTTCCTTCCATCCTAACATAAGCTACATTCTCAGGATTGGAGCAGAAGTGTTGACTAAGTGTTGAGCAATTGAAAGCCATTGTTTATAGCATAATTTTACCTTGGGGACTGAAAACTTCTGTTTTTCATGTTTCTGAATAATCATCAGGTGATTAGCAAAGCTAAACACATTCCAGTGAGTTGATTTACTTGTCAGCTGGGCAGATATGGGCCATGCTGGTTGGGTAATGATGGATTTAGAACAGCAGGCACCTCCCCGCCAATTTAGTAAAAATGATAATTTCAGGAAGCTCCTGTTCTATCCACAGAAAGTATAAACATTGAATTCTGTGGTGGCAAGATTTCTCAAAAGTCTACTTCAGTTACTCAAAATATTTATGAATGTGTACAGCCTGCCTTAAACTTGTTTTGAAATATAATTCTTATAAGTTATTGTAAACATAAGTCTTTGGTTCAAGCACCATGAACTCTCAGATTAGTGTAAACCAAGCTGGAGCTGTTTAAAAAGAAGACTTTTCTGTTTGCAACAACAGGTATTTTTGTTTTTATCACAAAACCCATTCCCAGTTCTTCAGGAAGAAGAGCAGTAACAGTTGTAAACTCTGGGACCAGGTGGCTAAACTATACATCCAGGGGATGATGGTCTTCCCCCTCTTGTTATCAAAAATATCTGCAAATGGACTTGTTAGAGGTCAAATGAAAACCATAGAGAAGGTAACCCTCATCTCCCACAACTGGAAATACCCTGGTTCACATCTGTAACCACATACAAGTATTAGCCCAGAGGAGGCCCCAAACGGCGTTCTCCATCTCAGTGAGAACATAGCTGCACTGCACTCTAATATTAGCTCAGAGGACCCACTTTCCTAAATAGAGGATGATTTAAGGCTCTATTTTTGTTGTTCAGCAAATGCTGTTAGAAGTTGCAGAAGGTTACCCTTTTCCCATCACCTTAATTCCAGAGATATTCACAGACCTGACATTAGGCTGTTGGCTACTCGTCATGAGACTTCTCTGTCACAGTGAATTCAGCTGATGAACTAGGAACACGCTTACAGGCAGATAATAGATGAAAGAGTCTCAAGATAAACGAGGTGCTTATAGAAAACCTGGCTGGAGTTGTTTAAAAGAGGATGCCAAAGGCCGTTAATTCTCATCAGGCAGTTTCAAAAGGCAGTGGGTCCTTGACTTCTTAGGTAGAGAGCACATTATCTTACCTTTTTTTGCAAGAGGGGGGCCCCAGATGTGTGTTGAAAGGGAGAGCGTGCCTTTGGAAACTGACACTAAACACCATGTTCTCCAGAAGGGAGGAAGGGGCGCCCCCCGCCCCCCCCCCCCCCCCCCCCGCCAAGTCTGATAAAGGACTTTGTAGTCACCTTTGCAGGCTAACATTTTGACCAGGTCACATCACACAAAATCCTCTTGTTTCTCCACACTTTTTCTCCATCTTTCCCACCCAGAATGCTGCAGTTATATCTATGGGAGATATTAACACGAACACTGACCACCTTTTCTTGTCAGGAGCTGATCATATCAAGTTTCAGACTGAACACTGTTCTTAATGATCTCTTATTTCTATCTTAACCTTTTAGAAAGTAGATTTCAAAATGCAGTTCGAACACAAGTTGTCCACATTATTTTTTCCTACAGAAATAGAGCCAATATGCCTCCATTTACAAGTAAGTTGCATTTTGGATTGCACTGTATCTGTTAGTATAATTTATTAATAGCACTAAACATTTAAAAAACATTTTAAAAAATTTGAAAACTTGGAGACCAAGTGGCAAGAACAAGGAGTTGAGTGAGAGGGCAGTCATTCTGAAAATTGAATTAGGGCATTTCTCTTATCTTACAAATGTAAGTTTATCTAAAGTTTGCCACAGGAAAGACTTCATAGCTTTTTCTTTTCCATTTTGATGCATAATTATGTTTAAAGCTCAGGAGAATCACATTTGAATTACCTTTTAATTCAATTACCTTTTAAATGTGAAGCATCAGGATCACATTTGAAAGATAATAAAGGAAGTAAATTAAAACATAACTGTCCAGGGGTGTGTGTGGGGATAATAAATGATAAAGGGGGCCAAATATAGGGTAATGGAAGATGACTTGACTTTGATGGTGGGCACACAATGCAATATATAGATCATTTATCATAGAAATGTACACTTGAAACCTATATGATCTTATTAACCAATGTCACCCCCATCAAAATTTAAAAAAATGAAAAAAACACATAATTATCCAAAAAGAAGAGCAGAAATCCGTATGTAGAGATTGTAGATAACTCAAAATGCCTTGCACAAGAGAGATTTTCTGTATATTCATCTGCTTCCTCCTATTTCATCATTATTTATTCCTTCATCCAGCAAATATTTACTGAGTGTTTTCTGCATGCAGATGTTGTGCTACATGCTAGAGTTACAAAGAGGGCTTGGACACTACTCTCTAAGAGTGTCTGGAGAAACAGGGATAGGAGGTCTAAACACTCAGGGAATCTGCACAAGGTCTAGCCAGCCCAGCCGGGGGAGTCAGAGAGGGTGTCCTGGATGAGGCACACGTGCACTCCTGGAAACTTGGAGACCAAGTGCAAGGACAAGTTAGCTGTGGAGAGGAGTGAGAGGGCAGTCATTCAGGCAGAGGCTGCTAGGAGGTAGGGCAGGAAAGTGAAGGTGTGAGAAAAAGAGTCATCAGGGAAATGCAGCTCCAGTGTGAGGCAAGGGGTGGCGTCAGAAGGATAGACTAAGTCTTGGATGCCCTTTGGAGGTGCGTAATCAGGCCATCAGACACCTGTGTGAAACCTTCAAGAAGCTTCCCACAGCACTCAAAGAGCAGAATCTAAAAGGCCCGCCCTCTACAGTTGGCACTCTGCCACCTCTCTGATCTCTCCCTCCACTCCAGCTGCCTTCAGCTCTTGTCATTCATTCCTCAAACCTTCCAGAGTGTAAGCACTTAGCTCTTCCTTCTCATAGGAACAATCTACCACTGGTAGCCTGGCTCACTCTCTCACCTCCTTCAGGGCTTTGCTCCAATGCTCCCTTCTCAGTCGGGCTTTCTCTGAGCACCCTGTTGAAAACTGCCGTCCTCTCCCTTCTCTGCCCTGTCCTCCACAGTTTTCCCTCTGCCCTTTCTCTGCCTTAGTTTCCCCCAGTAGCACTTACTGCTATTAGCTTTCTAATACTTACCTATTGGCTGAGTGAATGTAAGCGCCATGAGGGCAGAGGTTTTAGACTGTTTTGTTCCTTGATGTAGTCCCAGTGCCTAGAACAATTTCTGGTATATAGTATGTACCAATAAATATTGATCAAATACATCCTAATATATAGGGTGTCCCCCAAAATATATACATACTTTTACAGCTGATAGCTCAATTTTGAAAATGAAATATATTTTAATAAACAGGGCCTTTATAATTATTCAAAGTGTGTGTATATATTTTCTGGGGACATCCTATATCTGTCCCTCATACAGAGTTGACTAATTGGCACATGCTACTTAAGAATTTAACTTTGAACATGAAGTAAGACAAAAAATTAATTGCAATACTATAAAATATATTTTGTACATTTTGTTCATTTCATATATAATACATAATTATATACATTATATATTTATACGTACTTTCTCCTATATGGGAAAATATATGAAATTATATTCTCTCTCTCTCTCTCTCTCTCTCTCTCTCTCTCTCTCTCTCTATATATATATATATATATATATATATATATAATATATCTATACACACACACACACATACACGCACAATCATGTATATTGTATCTTGTTGCCACTCAAGGAACTTTCCAAGATGCTTTTGACTATACTTAATTTATGTTTTACTAGTTACTTTTATAACCTAATTCCCATGTAAAATGTGATTTCCTATAATTCTGAAGGTAATGCAGAGGCCTCTGAAGAATTTTAAACAAAAGCTTGGAACAATTAGATTGATATGTTTGGAAGGATCACCCTGTATGCAGTGGAAGAATACTTTGGAAGGGGGTTATATTAGGCATAGCATTAGAATGTTGCCAGATTCTCCAAAGAGATGATTATGACCTGCATAAGGTAGTGGCAATGGGGATGGAAAGAGAAGTAGATAGATCTGAGAGATCCGAGGAGATACGTTACAGAACTTAGTGATGGACCTGTGCACTTAAGCTGGCTATACTATAAAGGCTTACCTTAGTTATGTATCTATGCCTGAAAAGGGGTCCTGAAACATAATTTAAAAAATTGTACTTATCTATAAATCGTTTATGGTTACATAAACGCAAATGTTGGCTAAAACTAAACAGGTTTGAATAGACAATGAAAGCAAGAAAACAGAGTAAAACTGAAATAATGTTGTGACTGTAATTAGAACACAAATGTTAATGAAAATAAAGATGCTTTAGTCATCTTAAGCCTGTAGTAAATCATCTATTTAAACTAAGGAAGGTTATGCTTCCAAAAATAATTGTGGTTTTATTGTTTGGGTGTTGGAATATATTTCCTAAAGGTAGGAAGTTCTAAGATGTGGTTAGGTTTATCCCAGTTTACTTAAGTCAAAATGTAACTAAAAAGCTATGCATTAACCTAAACAAATAGCAAAAAGACTACTGTTGTAAAAAATGCTAATTAAATAATACAGAAAACATGAAATGCCAACAAGATATTTAATGATATTAATTTTTAATGTAGGTGCTCAAAGACCAGCAGACTTGATTAGATGAAAATAAGGACATAAATGGAGATTGGAGATTATGAAGTGAATTTTTGGGTTCTTTCACATATTATACCACTGGAACCTCAGCTTACATAATTTAGAAGATTAGGAGTTTTAGTTATGCAATGTATGTCAATGAGTGGCATTGCTGCCAACAAAGTTAATGTATTTTTATTTTTTAAAAAATATATATATATATATTTTATTTCAGAGAGGAAGGGAGAGGGAGAGAGAGATAGAAACACCTATGATGAGAGAGAATCATTGATTAGCTACCTCCTGCACGCCCAGACTGGACTCAAACCTAAAACCTGGGCATGTGCCCTGACCAGGAACCATGAATCGAACCATGGCAAACCGTGGCCTCCTGGTTCATAGGTTGATGCTCAACCACTAAGCCACCATGGCCAGGCAAATTAATGTCTTTTTAGACTATATTAATAAAGGTATTGTAACTAGTATAGGGAAAGTACAATTCTACTTTACTTTGCTCTGGTCAAATTATATAGAGAGTATTGTAATCAGTATTGGACACCACACTTTCAGAGGGACAGAGACAAATTAAAGTGTGTTCAAACTTGATAATTAAGATCAAGTTTGCTGAGTAACCAGAATACACTTAGCTTGGATGAAGTGGAACTAAAAGATATAAAGGCTATCCTGTGCAAGAGGGATTAAAGGGTTCTACAAATTCCCAAGTAAAATTAGAATAAATATAAACTATAGGGAGAAAAACAGGATAAGAAAAGAGGGCAATGCATATATGTATCATGCAGAGAGCAAAGTAAGCTGGTGGTGGAGAAACCATGTTGAATGGTATTAATTCTCATGCTAACCACTGGATGGAATCATTAGTTCACAGTAATGTGGTTCTCTTCAGAGTAAGATTAATGGCCTCAGGTGGTGAGAGAGCTGCAGCTTAATAATATGGAATACTAATGAGCTACCTGCTTGCCACTGTAGTCAATCCATACATTTTCCCCATAGATTGCACTTCAACTATTTCAGAAAGTTAGGTACTTGTCACATTCTTTAATGTCTTCAGGAAACAAAATCTAAAGTTTTGGGCCCAGATGTTAGCATCAGAAAACTTTCACAGTTGCAAAGTTTTCCATGTATTTAGCTTACTTATTTTTTTTTGTTCCATTTAGGTATTTAGGAAATCTAATGGAATCATTCTTGAACACAATTTTCTTGTAGGTTGGTCCTCAGTGTGGGAGAAAAATTACTGATCATTTTCAATCAAATGCGATGATGAGGATGAAAGATATTTGAAAAATATTAAGGGCTATAAAAGTACAACCTATCATTATTGTGGTTTAGATTATATGACTGTTATTATTAATTTGTTCTTCAGAATTTACTCTGTAATTCCTTAGTCCTTTTTCATCTTTCTGTTTAGTATATGTATCGCCGCCCCCCCCCCTCCCCCCCCCCCCCCCCCCCCCGCCACACTCACCCTTTAGAATGCATTACAAGTTCTCAGGCTGAATAATATTAATTTGAAACAAAAATGATCATGAAATACTACATTCCTCTCACCATCTAACTCTGGTCTTTTGGGGCTATTTTACATAAGGTAAACCTAACAAATATAACTTGATTTCTTAGCAAGTTTTGACTATGTTCTTAGATATATAGTAGTAACATGTAGTATGGAAATATTCATACTCTTGAATTCTAAGATAATATGTAAATAAATACAAAGAACAAGAAATATTGTAAAACTCCGTAAGTGAAAAAGATACAGGCATTTGCTAAATCCCATTTTGTTTTTCATTAGGCTAACTATGTGTAGGGTGGGTGACATGATGAGAGATGGATTTGGGAGAAGTTAAGGAGTGACTGAATTGAAAGATGAAGTTTACCAAAGGAGATTAATGGGGCATAAGTGGGGGAGGGAATAACTTGCAAGAGATATGTGAGGGAATGCATGATATTTCTAGCCTTTATTGCCTCTAAGAGCAGCTCTCCTTGTGTTCTCTCTTTATTTCTTATTTTTAAAATTCACTTTATTTAGTTTCCATCAATCCAAGATATAAAGGAGGTTGTTTTCAATTTAATGGGATGATTATGAGTCTTCAATTAAAAATTACAGTTGTACTCCTTTTCTATATAACTTTTAAGTAGTTTAATAACAGATCATTAAAAATACAGTATGAGAAAACACCTGACCTTCATTATTAAGTGCATACTGAACTTATTTTCTTGATCTCGATTCATTTGACGGATGGCTTACCCTCCTACCATGCAATAAAAGTTTATAACCACATCTTAGGAGAAGGGTGCCATCTTGATTCCCAAGCCCTGAAAGAATTTCTTATTCTCAGAACATTTTTAGCAACTGGACTGACTCAGCAATCTCTGCTCCCAGAAAGGATGAAACATTAATCTAGCGACTTTATGAAGTAAAATAATACTTTGTGCTGGTTGATCTCAAGTGCTTTGGGTTTGAACCTGAGTTCTCGCAGTTCCAAGTTGGGCCAGCTTCTGTACCACAGGCTTCTTCAGATGTAGTTCTGGGGAGGGCCTTACCTCTTCCCAGAGATGGATTTTCTCACATGTTAGAAAGGTTCATGAAAAAAAAAAAGGCTTGGGAAATTCCATCCATGCCAAATTCCTCTTCCTTTGCTTCAATTTCCTGGGAAGAAGCAGTCTGAGACTAAACTTCAAGATGTTCTTTCCTAAAGGGATGCTTTTAATTGAGTAATTCTTGGCCTTTCATTCCACCGAGTCCTGTTAACTTGGAACTGCCTGCCGGCACCAGTTTTAAGCCAACTGAACCTGCTATTCGACCGAGGATCCTGAAGGATGCCATGTTTGTTTACCAAGTCTTTAAACGTGTGACAAGAACATTGAAGATTCAGGAACAAAAAGTTTTAAGGCAAGAAGAGTAGTTTACTTATAAAGGAAGACTAGAATTCATAAGAACTGTCTCCCCAAAGGATACATGGCTAACTAAGGCATAATACTCTCAACATTTTTAAGGTTATAGTTTGTCTGAACATGGTAGAAAGAAAAAGAACATTTTCCTCACTTGATTGTCATATTGTATCCATTGCAAAAGCATCAGAGAAAAAGCTGTTTTTGTAAAGGAGATAGGAACTTACCTAAAAGGGAAAGTTTCCTCTATTTGGAGGACTAGAGGTAGACGTAGTATCTCTATTTTTGTTTTATTTACATCATGTGCACAGTCTCCCTTCCTTCCTTCCTTCCTTCCTTCCTTCCTTCCTTCCTTCCTTCCTTCCTTCCTTCCTTCCATTTTCTGACAATGGGACATGATATTATGTGCACACTTACTCAAAATGGCAGCAAATTTACTCTCTTAATGGAAAATTGAGCCTTTGCCTGGGAGAAAGCAAAGCCCAATTCCTTTGAATTACAGACTTAGAGTGATACCGGAGAGGAAGATGTCTCCTTACCCAGTTCCCATAGCTCCTCCATTTACTTTAAGAACACTTACTGAGACACACTTATCACTGTGGTAACTAGCCATTTCTATTCATGGGCCCAAGTTTACTTTCCTCTTTCCTGTGATTCTTCAGATATTCAGCAGCATCTGTGCTGGCTAAGGTTATGTCCACACCCCAGAGAGCAGGCTAATTTTGTTCAACACTTGATTATATGCTACGTAGTTTTAAAATTAATTTATGAGAGAAACGTATTTCTTTAGCAGTATGGCTGTGTATCCCATACATACGTAAATACTACTGTTAATTTCCAACTACATGAAAGTGATCAAATGAAGAGGTGAGGTGTCTATAGCGAGTGGGCATTGGATTTGTTATTGTTAATATTGCCACTGGTTAACCTGGAAAACCAATGGTTAGAAAAGGTCCTACAGCCAACCACTGAGAATTTGCCACTATTGTCTCAAACACAAAGGAGTTACTATGGTAGTTACACCACAGCCAGTGAATTGCTCCAGCAGGCTCTCTAATGCCTCTACTTTAAAAATTGTAAAGACTGTAAGTTCTGGCCTATGATGGAAAAAACACTGCTGATATGACTAATGGTATGAATCTATTGCTCAGTAAGAAGGACTTTGAAAATATTTATTTTCTATCTAATCAGACAAATGATTAACTTTTGAATGGAAAGATTAAAAATATAGTTCCGTGACACCAGGGCAGAGAATCTGAATCAAAGTCATTATTCTGAAACTGCTATTTCATTATCTCAATCAAGTTTTTAAAAATTAAACCTCTGAGTTGTGAAATATTAAGCTCACCTCTTGAGTGTCCTTAGCCATCGGCCCTAGTGTGGGAAACACAATGAACCCTTTGGCAGCTTACCCAGCGGTATGTGTAGGAGTTGCTTTTAAACATTCAATTGATCATTTGTTCCTATAAAATGTCTTTCACAGACACTGGCCTCTATAAAAATGCATTTAACATCAAGAGTCTGACTTTAATCTGGATTTTTGGTCTTAAATCGAACTGTTGTGAAAGAAGAAAAGGTGGGCGGAAAGAGAAAAAGAGAGTTAGGTTTGGCTATGGGTGTGTTATGTCTATGCTACTTACTTATAAAAGGAATAGATCTTTCACTTATAATGAACTATCAATGAGCAATAGAAAAGATAATTAATGGATTTCACTGCTCATAAGATTCAGGCATCATTAATATGATTTAGGAGGGACTTACCAGAGTGAAGCTGCCAGTATGGAGTGGTGGGTGGACTGAATGCTCAATTAATAATTTGCAGCTGGAAAATTTATGTATTTTAGTTGCCATAGAAACTGAGATCAAGGAATCTTGCAGCTTTCTTGATGACTGGAAGGGAGGGAAGCCGCCCCCCCACCCCCCGCAAAAATAAAAGGATAATTAATGTTCACAAGGCAAGATTTCATGAAGAGAATCAGCCTTTGATTTTCTGATTCAAAGGTTCTATGGTGATTAGCAACAGTCATCAATGAAATCAGGCCGCATGTGTACCTCACCTGATTAGCTTACCTGTTAATGTACTCAAGCATGTGCTGCGTGAGATACCACTGAGGACTGAAATTTCAGATATGACTAAGATATGTTTGCTGCTAATCTGTTTGCAAGTAATTCCTTGTGTAAAGTGTAGGATGAGGATTTGTAGGTTTTAGTTACAAAAGTAGTTTACCTGTTGCCTTCGTTAAATGGATTTTCTAAGTTAAGACAAAAAAATTGCAAAGGCTTCCCTTGGGGTTGGTTTACTCAAGTGGGTAATGATGTATTTTGCACATTTTCATGAGAAGTCAGGAAACAGAAGCCTGCTCCCTTTGAAAATGCTGCGTTAGAACATCGTGGCATCTCGGAACGTGGCTGTATTCAGGTTTGTAAAGGTAGAATAGTTGCCATTCAAGCATATGTTATTGTCCATAAAAAGAAATCTGTGCTATCACCTCCAAGCCAGCAGGTACCAAATATAGGATGGCCACTTTCTGATCAGTGTGCCCTGGGGAAGGTGAGAGGCCACAGAACCCGTTGGGAACAGTAGGACAAGGCAAGCTAGTAGGACACCAATGCCGGTATCATCAAGTATGAGAGCTGGTCTAATGCAACAGCTAATCAATTATGAGCCACTCAGTATGACCCGCACTGCTTCTTGGATGACATCTAATTAAAGACATGAGCATTTCTGCTGCAAGCATGTACCAGCCAGATGTGAAGCTGTTCAACCATAGAATCAGAAAGAAGGCAGGGTAGAGAGGCAAACTCTGGGAGCCTCCAGCACTGCCCAGAGGCCTTGCCCATGAACATGAATGCCTGGTCCAGGCAGCAGGTGGAGCCTTGTGACGAAGGTGGATGCTGCAGTCCACCATGACTGAATGATGGTGCACAGAGGACCTGCCTGGTGAATGGCCTTTATCATGGTCACTGAGCCCTTGATGTATTGGAGTTCCAAGTAGTAGCTCTCTTCTTAGTAACGCCAGCATTTCCTAATGGTTTGGGCTCGCTGGCCATTAGGTGAACATTCCTCAGAGTTTCATTTGTTTGTGAGCACTGGGTTTTCTACTTTTGACCCTGAGTCTCACCCTTCTCCCACTTTTCAAGTCTCCTTCCAAGTGCTAGGTTTTCTTCTAAGATTTTTTCCCCTCAGGTTCTCTTTGCCATGTCTTCTGGCTATCCAAACACCTAGCTGCCTCAAATCCTTTTATAAATGAGGCGGGACATAAATAAATAGGGCACCATGGGCTTCTGTCACTCACATTCCTGCCAGTTTATCACCAACTTTTCATGCTTAAAACATGGCTTCCTTCTCTCTTGTTTCCCATTGACTTTTGGCTGAAAGACATTGGCACATTTTATATCAGTTGACTAAATATCGCATAGGCAGGGTGTTCTTACACACCTACTTTTTCTTTATTTTTAAAAATTGCAATACAAAAGCATGTAAGGATATAAAGTAATTAAAATATAAAAATGAAAATTATTCCCTTTTATAACATCCCCCATATTCCTGGGAAGTATTCACAGTTGACTGTTGGGTGAGCATACTTTGGACCTCTTCATGGACCAACAAGTGGCACATATTTACATGTATGTGTAACTGAGTGGGTTTTCTAAATAAGCTCCCACATGCTATTAGTGGGCAAAAAAATAGCCTTATTAATCCAAAAAATTTTTTAACTAATGTTTCTCAAAATTTTTGTTGTGATTCACAGTAAAAATACAACTTACATCACATTGTATGCATGCATGAAAACTGAAACAGTGTATTTATGAAACACATTTCCCCTTACTACATTTAATTTACTTAAATACTTTCCGTTTTGCTCTAATTTATTCTATTCTTTTAAATTAAAAAATTTTTTTCAGTGGCAATTCTCTGGATTGATGTTATGACCAGCCAATGGATTGTGACCTACAATTAGAAAAACGGATTTAAATGGTCACCTTAGAGCTTATTTCCCCAACAATTCTTTGGTTTTATATTTCTAAATACCCACTGCTTTTATTTGAATAATGTCTGAGTGTATGGAGGTAGCTCCCAGGATTTCGGGTGGTGGAATGTAGGAGCCACATAGCTCATTGCTGAACATTTTGAGCATAGAATTTTGTATACTTGTGTATTTCTATAAGTTGTGTATTGCTAACGGTGTAAATGCTGGACCAAAAAGTACATGCTTTAGAAACTCTGATTTGCATTGTCAGGTTGCTTTCATAGAAATCATCTTTATGTACATAAAGGCATGTGGAGTCTAGAGAAGCCCAAGTAATAGCAATGGAGCATTAAGGCAACACTCACTGTCACATTTGGCTTAACAAATTCACAGATATTTTGTAAGCATCTCTAATATAGACATCATTATGAAACACGTATTGAAGAAGATATAAAGAGGTGGCAATCTTCTCCTTTCATATTAGCATTACCATTCTTGGGCCAGTCTGGATGGATGCCCATCATGTTATGTGTGTTCCACTGATGTGTCCATTTTTAGAACAGAATTTTATGATCTCACATCTCTCAAAATGACTTTAATGTGGCTTTTAAGTAAGTACTCATTTTCTTTTTTAATGGTAGTATGAGGTAATATTTTTTAAGGGATAAATAACAGTGTGGAGAAATGTTTACTTTTGTTGCATGTCACATGTTTAGTGGCTAATTCATTTGTTTTTGATCCTTGGTATAGAACTGACAACTCAGGCAGGAGGCTCAGGACCCTGCAGCCACCACCAGGCATACCCCTTGGTCCCACAGCTCCAGGACCTGGAATTGGGCCTTGGGTTGTGCGTAGCAAAGCTCCCAGTTTACTTAGCAGGCATCCTCATTTTGGTTTCCAACTTTATAAAATACTAGGGGCCCAGTGCACGAATTTGTGCATCTTGAAAGGAACTGTGGGGTGCAAGGCTGCGTTGGGCACAGGGGTGTGTCTCGGCCCATCATCCATGCCCCTGCCCGGACCCTCCTCTGTGGCTCCCCCCTTCCCCTGTCTGCAGGCAGCCTCACTCCCGCTGCTGCCACTGCTCCCACGCACTGACGGTGCCGCCCCACTCACACCCGCTGACAGTGTGGCGCAATTGTGGCTGGTACCAGCAGCAGATATGAGCAGCGGCTCTGGTGCCGGCAGTGGGTGTGAGCAGGGCCATCACTGGCAGTGGGTGCGAGAGGTGGCTGTGGGCCCTGATTGCCCCTCAGAAGCAGGGGGAGGTGGAGAAGCCCCAAGGGACGATCGGGGCTGGGCACTGGCAGTGGGTGCAAGCGGCGGCTCCGGCGCCGGCAGCAGGTGCAAGTGCCGGCCTAGACTGGGACATGTGGGAGCAAAGAATTTTCAGTAACCACCAGAGGCTCACCCAGATGACAGGCGCCCCTGCTCACTTGCTGCAGCAGACGCCCACCATGTACAGCGCTCTGCTGCCTGCTGCTGACGCCCACCATGTTCCGCGTGTGCTCTCTGGTGGTCAGCGCACAGCATAGCGACCAGTTGTTCGGTTGTTCCACCGTTTGGTCTATTTGCATATTAGGGTTTTATATGTATAGGTTTTTGAAAAGTCAGGAAATTACACACACACACACACACACACACACCCCTACCTGATTTTTCTTGAAAAATTAGAATATGCAGCAACACTGGCTCACCTTCTGTGTGATAATACTTGATCAAAGCCGAGTCACAGCCACCTCCTTTAGATGGAGCTTGAACTCTCTCCTGTTTGCCATTGTGTGGACTCCCTGTTTTTTTTTTTTAAATTAAATATTTTTTCTTTTTACCTCCAGCCCCTCTAGATTTGAATTTCAGATTCCTGGGGGTCACATGAATTTATTGGCAAGCTTTAAGCCTTTATAAGTTTACTACATGCTAAATATTATAACAAAATGAATTGATTTTATTGCTACTCTCCCATCCCTACATTATCTGGACATGATTGTTCATTATTCCACTGCCTGGTTCTCAATTCTGGATTCATGTTTGCATCACCTGACAGCTCTTTATTATGCAGGGACCCAACATTAGAGATTCTGGTGGAGTCCAGGCATACATTTTATAAAAATCTTCCCTAGCCCAGCCAGAATGGCTCAGTGGTTGTGTCGATCTATGAACCAGAAGTTGATGGTTTGATTCCCAGTCAGGGCACATGCTTGGGTTGCGGGCTCGACCCCCTGTGTGGGGCATGCAGGAGGCAGCCAATCAATGATTCCCTCTCATTGTTGATGTTTCTCTCTCTCTCGCTCTCTCCCTCCCCCTTCCTCTCTGAAATCAATAAAAATATATTTTTAAAAATCCTCCTAGTGTTTGGAATTTGCAAGTTGGGTTGAGAACTTCTTGTCTGATTGGTACTTTGAATAGCTTTTATTTTACTGAGTAATTCAGCAAACAAAAACAATGAAACACTAGTGTGTAGGCAGATGAAAACAAAAGGGTGCAATTATCACCAGAAATAGCTGGATCAAAGCAGAGGCTGGTGAGCAGATAAACTCTAAGCAATAAGCTGGGACCCTACACCACACTGTCCTGTAGCAGCCTTGAACTCTGCATCAAGGTTTCCAGCTGCCCCAAGACCTTTGGTCCTCTTTGATTAATATTAGAATGAAGAGCCCCTGATGGCACTGAAGAATTTAGTTGCCTTTCTCTGAGCATGAACCTCTTTTTATATAATGTACAAATACATACATTTTAACACTTGGAAGAGAGTTTGCAGAAGTTTACACTGTAGTTTTCCTGTAAATTGCCAGCTCCCCAAATATTTTAAGTTATATTTAGGTTACATATTTTGCTTATGAATTTTTGGCTCTTTACCACTGTCGACGGCAAAGATTCTGTGAAATTCTGTGCTTGTGACCAGATGTTGCTTTTCATGGTTGATATTTATTATAGATAAAAAGCTAACTTCAAAATATAGTTGACCCTTGAACAACATGGGTTTAAACTGAGCAGGTGCACTTGTATGTTGACTTTTTTTCAATAAATACTGTAAATGAATTTTATCTTTCTTATGATATTCTATATTTTTTATTGATTTCATAGAGGAAGAGAGAGAGAGAGAGAGAGAGAGAGAGAAACATCAATGAAGAGAGAGAATCATTGATCAACTGCCTCCTGCACCCTGCACACCCCACAATGGGGATCAATCCCGTAACCCGGGCATATGCCCTGATCAAAATCGAACAGTGATCTCCAGGTTCATAGGTCGATGTTCAACCACAGAGCCATGCTGGCTGGGCCCTTATGATATTCTTTTTTTAAAAAATATATTTTATTGATTTTTTACAGAGAGGAAAGGAGAGGGATAGAGAGTTAGAAACATCGATGAGAGAGAAATATCGATCAGCTGCCTCCTGCACACCCCCTACTGGGGATGTACCCGCAACCAAGGTACATGACCTTGACCAGAATCAAACCTGGGACCTTTCAGTTCACAGGCCGACGCTCTATCCACTGAGCCAAACTGGTTACGGCCCTTATGATATTCTTAATAACATTTTCTTTTCTCTTGCTTACTTTATGGTAAGAGTACAGTATATAATATATATATAACATACAAAATGTAAGTTAACTGACTTTTTGTTATTGGTAAGGCTTCCAGCCAACAGTAGGCTATTAGTAGGTAAGTTTTTGGGGAGTCAAAAGTTATATACAAATATTTGACTACACAGGGGGCATGGAGGGAAGGGGAGCATGAGGGATTGGCAACCCTAACCCTTGTGTTGTTCAGGGCCAACTTTAATTACTTTTCTTTCAGGTTATTATAGGAAGCTATGTTAGATCAGTATATGCTAATAAATGTCCTACCATTACATCCTAATTCTTGAAATCACACATTAAATAAATTTTATGTTGTAATTCTAATCTCTAGAAAATATAATTGGCCCATTCAAATATGCAATAAACTTCTATTAATTGAAAGCCATAATTCATTTTAATATCCATAATATTTCCATAACAAACTGTGATTTTATTAAAGAAAGCACTTTAAAGTAATTTTAATTCAAACTTTCTTTTTTTAATCAGTGTAAATGGCTCAGCAATCCCAGTTTCTGCATTTATTATTTTTTTATGTTAAAGAAATTTTATGCTTATGATACATTATGATATGATTCTATTATAAATTTTTACTTTGCCTTTAAATTATACATTTATATTTTAATTCTGCCTTGGACAGTAATACCAGTATATATTGAAGAGTATTTGAAATTCATGCAATTTTAAGAATTTTATAATTCATATTTGCCACTTAGACCAGTCTGCCCCAATTACTTCAGTTTGTTGAGCTTTTGTTATTTTTATTAATCAATCAAATCAATATTTGAAGAGGATTTTATGCAGATGCAAGTAACATAAACCTTCCTTCAAAGAGGATGATGTCAAAAAGCTGTACAAAAAAAAGATACTATAACAGTATGGTAAGCAGTGAATTAGTAAAAGTAGAATGTTCTTTTCCTGGATTTTGCGATGCTTGTGGCATGTCAGCTTTTCAAAGTTTGTCATTTCTTGTGATTTCTTTTTCATTCTAAATAAATATTCATACTCAACTTTGTTTCTGTAATTTTGTATTTGTTTTCTAATGTGATCTCTGCCCCCTTCCTGCCTTCTTCTCATCTCCCTCCCCCAGTGTGTAAGCTTCAAGCCCCACTCAACCTAAATCTACTCCTATCCATGGCCAAATATTTTATTCACTCCATGTTACTGAAGAGCCTGAGGCATACTATTCCTGGAGATCCTCACCAGCATGACACCAGGTTGAGTTCAACCAGCTAAAAAATAACCTCACAATATTATCCCTCATCTACCACATAGCCTCATGGGTGCCATTTAATCCATGTGTACATTATGGGAGATTTGGTCAAATCCAGTATTTTTTGCTAATATCCTTATACTTTGTATAGTTATTTTAATGTATAAAGCTGGTGCTACTAAAGGAAATTAAAAATGAAATTATTGTAGAATGACTTGCATTCTTGTCATTCTATTACTGTAACAGAATTTTGCTAAGGATTGACATTTGAAGTATTTATCAGTATTTAGGATATATAATCTATTTATTTAAAAAAAGAAAAAAAGTACAGCAAATTGTAAACTGAAAATACTACAGTATATAGGAAGATAACATAGCAATTTTATTTGTAACTTTTGGATACATCTTCATAAAACCCTTTCTTTCCCATTTTTTGGCTGCTTATTCTTTGTCACTTCATATGGGAATAGTTTTATAATGTTTTTCTAGCAAGAGAATGTAAAGATAATTGCCTTGTCTCTAGCATGGCTAATTAAAATTCATTTTGGTAATGCAATGTAAATTTTTACAATTGTCAGAACTGGAAAAATTATGTTTCTTTCATAATGAGCTGTGAGATTTGAAAGAATTTCCCACGGATTAACTTTTGGCCCTCTATATTTCATATTTTATTTTTCCCACGTACTTCTATGTTGAGCACCAGGGGGCACATGTGACAGAGGGGAAGATGGTGTGGAAAGATCAAGAGCTGATTACAGTTAAAATGTCTTTCTTGTGCTAATTCAACAAAAACTTATGACCACATGGACACATTACTAGGGCCTCTCCCAGCGTTTTAGAAGGTATCTGTACAAGTGAGAGCTCCTGGAAGCTTAAGTTTCACTGCCTTTATTGTAAAATTCCCAAATAACAACAGAATTAAAATTAGAAAACAATCTCAAAATTCTAGATCAAATCAGATTAAATTTAATTCAACAAAGGAAAACCAAATAGTTAGGGTCAACATATAAATTTCCCAAGCATGAGTTAAAAGGCATG
Organism: Myotis yumanensis; assembly: GCF_028538775.1. NCBI lineage: Eukaryota > Metazoa > Chordata > Mammalia > Chiroptera > Vespertilionidae > Myotis > Myotis yumanensis. The sequence continues at coordinate 45,972,443 of NW_027223752.1, read as the reverse complement.
TGGTGATGGGTTAGAAATTTTAGTTGACCTCTCGTTTATTATGAATCAGCAGTCTGATGCAAGCATAGAAATGGCTAGCAGAACAGGCTACATAGTAGAAGTAGTTTCCAGATCATGAGGTCTACTAATTCCTTGAAAACCTGCCTTGGTCAGAAAGCAGCTGCAATATTATATCCAATTCTGATGCCAGTGTTTAGGAGGCGTAGTGACTGATTCAGTAGTATACAGAATAGGCCATTCCAATGGCTAAAGACAGTTTCAGTTCATGGCACCAAATGAGTGGTTTATTAAACCTGAGTTGTCATCCTATAAAAGAGAATTTTATACAAAAGTTGTTTTGAATTGCCAAAGTGGGCAAGGAAGAACACCAATTTGTATTTTATCACAATGTAAGAAATAGTTTTCTGATATTACAGTTGCTTGCAATGGACCTGGCCATCCCTTCTACATCTGAAGGAGTTGAAGTATATATAAAAAGTGTGACCAGATACCTGTATCAAAGAAGGGATTTGTGTAATGACAACACTTAAATAGCACTCACACCTTGCCAGGTACTGTTATAAACACTTGCAAAGGGTAAATGGCAGGAAGAGATGGCCCTTTGCCTTCTCTCTCTCTCTAATATTTGGAGGGTCTGAGGAAGTGATTTTTAAAAACATTTGCTTTGGCTGACACACTAAGACACTGATATTTTTCCCCTTAGAAATTCCATTTTCATGCCTATAAGTGAGCATTTCTGATTGAAATGACCCATCCCAGTACTTTAAAAATGTTACATTTTTAGGGAGGGGAGAGTCAGAGTTCCTGGAACTTTTCACATCATCAATCTTAGTTTAAGATTTCCATATAATGTGTAAGAGTAAGTGTGACTCTGAAACCAGACATCCTGCTTCTTAACTCCACCACTTAAGCTGTATGTCTGTGCCTCAGTTTCCTCATCTATAAAATGGGGATAATAATAGGACCGCTACAAACAGACTGATGGTTGCCAGAGAGGAGAAGGGTTGGAGGGTTGAGTGAAAAAAGGTGAAGGGATTGAGATGTTCAGAATGGTAGTTACAAAACAGTCATGAGGACATAAAGTACAGCATAGGGAATATAGACTGTCATATTGGTAATATGTCTGATGCCTGTTGGGTCCTGGAAATATCAGGGTAATCACTTTGTAAAGTATATGATTGTCTAACCACTATGCTATACACTTGAAATTAATACAAAATAATATTAACTGTAAACTATTACTGAAAAAAATTAAAAAGGTTAAAAAAATAGGACCACTTCATAGGACTGTTTTGAGGATGAAATGACATATTCCATGTAAAACACTTAGAATGGTGTTGGGCACATAGTAAGCATTTCATAATTTGCTTTAAGTTCTAAAATTCTTGCTTCTAATAATGTTATTTGTTTTTATTTTTCCATTCATTCATTCCACACACATTTGTATTGAGTGCCTAACTTGGATCAGCACTGTGCTAGAAGTTGAGAATCTAGTTGTGGACACGCCGACATGGTGTCTGACTTCATAAGTTTATAAACTAATGAATTTTTATGTAGCCAATGTCAAAACCAAGGAAAGACACTCATCATAACTCAGTTATCAACTTACCGATAATGCTCATTAAGTATAATGAATAGACTCCCAAACATGAGTTCTGCTAAATGCTTCAACATCTGTGGTCCTTAATTTTACTAATATTGTGTGTGTGTGTGTGTGTGTGTGTGTGTGTGTGTGTGTGTGTGTGTTTTGCTTCTTTAAGAAAGTTTTCAGTCATGAGGCTGATTAACAGGCAGCAGAAATCAAGCATGACTACCCAATCTCTCTGTGACCATCCAATCTCTTTGGTTGTTTTTTTAATTTTTTAAATATGTTTTATTGATTTTTTACAGAGAGGAAGGGAGAGGGATAGAGAGTTACAAACATCGATGAGAGAAACATTGATCAGCTGCCTCCTGCACACCCGCACCGGGGATATACCCACAACCAAGGTACATGCCCTTGACCAGAATCGAACCTGGGACCCTTCAGTCTGCAGGGCAACGCTCTATCCACTGAGCCAAACCAGTTAGGGCTCTCTGGTTATTTTTGTTGTTATTTTACTGGTAGGTGAAAATTGGCTGGGAAAGTATAAATTGGGAAGACTCGGCTCTGGAAATTTCTCCTTACTGGTGAACTTCAACCAGAGAATACTGTTAGTTATAAGCAATCAACTGAACTGCTGTGATCTATCAACGGTGGAAGGTATCTATATATATAAAAGCCTAAGCGACCGTCTGACCATTTGACTGGTAGCTATGATGCACAATGACCACCAGGGGGCAGACGCTCAATGCAGGAGCGGCCGAGCTGTGGTGAGTTGGCAGCTGCCGTTCGGGTGACACACCGGGAAACAGAAAGGAGGCAGCCCGATTTTGGGGTGCGTCACCCAAGAACCGCCCTCTCGCAATCAAGGACCCCTTGGGGGATGTTGGAGAGCCAGTTTTGGCCTGATTCCCGCAGGCCAGACAGAGAGACCCCACCAGTGCACGAATCCGTGCACCAGGCCTCTAGTATGAGTAATAATGAGAACATTGGGGTTCATAGCTTTTTGGTTAACCGAAGTCTTTAGCAAGCTCTCCAAGAGCCATCTACTTTTTAGTAGAGACTGAATCTTTTCCCAGACTTTAAAACATGATGGAGTCTTTATTATTGGCAAGTTAAGGGATTTTGAGGTCTTCTAAAAAAAAAAAAGTTACATGCTGTTAATTGAACTGTCCTCTGTTAACACTTTAAGTAGAATAAATAGACTTATGTTCCTGGGATTTGAGCTTGAAATTTCTTGGACTTGGGTAAATGTTAAAACAGCTACTCAGATCTTAGAGCCATTTCTTTTGTATTCCCAATTCAAATTGGAAGCTCAGCTCTTAACGTGCCTTGGCAAGTCTCTCTTGTCTGCAATTAACACGTTCCGTTTAACACCAGTTCATCAAATGTCGTATCTTCTATTAACTTTGTTTTGCTACATACCATGACCATATGTGCTTAACAGTAAATTTGAGTTAAAGTGTTATTTCGGAAAGAGTTTTTCCTTTTCTTTCCCCATTTCTTGAGCGAAACCATGATTTTGTGGCAAAACTACTATGACAAACTAGTGATTTTCATTAAACATTTTAGTGACAAACATTCTTTCTTAATTTTAAGTATAGAGTGAGGGGGTCCAAGAACTTGTGTACCAATTTCAAAATGTCAGCTACACCCTTGTTTTTATCTGTTGCTCAAGCCAGTTGGATTCTTTAAGATCTTGAAAGAGACACATTTTTTCTTTTGATTAGTAACAGTGCATCAGACTTAAGTACAGTCAATCAACCAAGCACATCCAATCCAGACCCCAACTCCAGAGCACTAATGTACATATGAAGGGGTTTTTGATAAAAAAAAAATTGTGGTAAAGTATATACATAACATAAATTTAAGCATTTTAACCATCTTTAAGTATGCAGTTTAGTGGCATTAAGTACCTTCACATTGTTATGCAACCCATCACCATCCATCTCCAGAACTTTTTCATCTTCCCAAACTGAAACTCTGTGCCTTTTATTAAACAGTAACTCCCCATTGCCCGCTGCCCCCCCACCCCACCCCCGCCTAATCCTGGCAGCCACCATTCTACTTTCTCTATGACTTTGTAAGTGGAATAATATATTTGCCTTTTGTGTCTGGCTTATGTTACTTAGAATGTCTTCAGGGTTCATCCATGTTCTAGCATGTATCAGAATTCCCTTCCTTTTTAAGGCTGAATAATATTCCATTGTAAGTATATCTGTTCACTTGTTGATGGACACGTGGGTTGCTTCAGTTTGGGGCTATCGCAAATAGTGCTGCTCTGAACATGGGTGTATAAACATCTGCTTGGATTCCTGCTTTCAATTCTTTTGGGTATACACCAGGATTGAAATTGTTGGATTATATGGTAACCCTATTTTTAAAATTTTGAGGAAACATACTGTTTTCCAAAGCGGCTATACTTTTTCTTTTTACATGCTCACCAAAAGTGCACAAGAGTTCCAATTTTTCCTCTTCTTTTCCAGAACTTGTATTTCTTATTAATAGCCATTCTAATGGGTATATATGAAGGCTTAAAAATATCAGTATCCTACTGTAGCTTTTATAGGCAGACACAAAAGATATAAAATTAAATATTTTACTGGATATATGCAAAACCATAACAATTTCTAGCTATATGTTCCTGTTTTAAAATTAACTTCAAATATAGCATATAATAAATACTACATTTTAAGTATAATAGGATAGTAGACACCTTTACTAAAAGTGTCTAATCAGTGGTGGAAAGAAAAACTAAAGGTGGACAGTAGAGGACCTCCAAATGGAACTGGAAAACTTCCCAACTGGTATTTCCAAGGTACCAATTAATGGTTGGGGTGTGTGAGTGCTTTTCAAAACACATAAAATATGTTATGATGATGAAACTTTGTAACTTATATTAAATAAAAAGGGAAAATGCTTAATAACACACTTCTTTTTTGAATTCAGAATATATACAGCAATGTTTGTGTGTTGTTTTTTATGAGCTATAGTTAAAGCCCCATAGCTTTGGTTTTACAAATACACTCAGTATATGACAACACATTCCTCTGTTTATACTCTTTTTTCCCTCAGGCTTTTCATCGTTTTCAAGGTTCATTACCCTGACCCGAACTCCCAGTTTTGCCCTGGTAGAAAGTGGATTACTTCATTAGCAACCCAGAAGTGCCAGGTGAAAATCTATCTAACATTTACCTCTCTGGAACAAATATGCCCAGGTTACTGGGAATATACACATGTGGTATCGTTTTTCCATTATTTGGAACATACAGAACTAAATTAATAACAGTTCTTACAAGACCCTGGGGGTTTGTGTGAAAGAATTTTGATCTCCTTAGGAAGGGCTCACCAGTACTCTCAGGAGAGATGCACTTGACTTTTGACCTCTTTTCAAAGGCACCTGTGTGAGCTTTTAAAATCCACTACCACCAATTATCCACTTTCAACCTGAAGTGTTTAAACCTAGGGCCACATTAACTGAGCTTAGCACATAGCCATGTCATTGTAGACTTCCTGATGTGAGGCGATGTCTTGACATAGTTAAAAGGGAGTTTAGGGATGGGGCATGAGATTAATCAGGTCCTCCTACTGACAGCTTCAAACAAAGAAGCCTTTTAGCCACCTGGTTTGTGTCTCTCACACCTGCATTCAGATTGCTGGGACAAAGCTTTGTACCATTGCCTTGATCCCATTCTTTTCAGGTACTTGTTTGTAGCTGCTTCTTCGCTTAATGGCTCTTTGGAAAAGACGGCATAGAAGATGCAAATAAACAGCTTCCTCTCTCAGGAAAAGCAGTACTGCTAGAATTGTAGCCATTTAGAAAACCAGTTCCTAATGGACTTATGAAATCCTGTGTGTACTTCTTGTAGACTTTTGGACAGGAGATATATTGGAGTTATACACATAATTCTTTCTTCTATCATTTTCTTGCAAATTTAAACCAGGGTGAATGTAGATTTCTCTTTCCTTGCTTCACATCATTGTTGGTTGGCTTCTTTGTCGGTAAATCTGGCTTTGATTTTTATCTCTGAACTTATTAAATTTAATATTTTTATTTTTTTTTACTTACGGTGCAGAAGACTTGAGCATTGGAGGACTAAGTTATCCCGGCATACCAGGAGAGTAACCCTGTGAAAGTGAGAGTCCAGTGGTCCTGCACAGCCCTTTAGCCTAGGCTCCGCATGCTGCAGAGTTTCAAGAACAGCCAGTGACTGCATTGTTCACCGTAACCAAGTAATGCAGAAATATTAGAAGCCTAGTTGAGTTCATATTCTATGCCTGGTTTAAATCACTGATGTTGTAAGATCTGGCCATGGACTAAAAAAAATTCCAAATGTTTTCTGGTTCTAGTTTTTGATATTTTTTTTTTCATATGAAAAGTAAAACCATACAGAATCTCTTGATTGCACAATGAAGCACAGTTCCAGGGCCATGCTAATAATTTATCCCAGTTTAGCCTAACAGAGTTATGCAATGGCTATTTCAAGTACACTCATCCAACCCATTTGATCTTAAGGTTCAAGAGTCATTTTGCTGAATAAAGAGTGGAGTCTACTCTCCAGTATGTGTTTGGCAGGTGAGGCAACCTGTTACCCTCCTACAGAGAACTGGATTTCTTCAGATTTCTGCTTTCGATTGTTTAACTGCTTGTATTTCCCGACTAGTTGCCTGGTGCTCCAGCACTGGTGACCATCCATCAGAACAATGACAACAGCAGCAGAAACAACAACAAAGAATATGTCTGAGTGTGTGCCCTGTGCCAGGTACTACGCTATGAATTTTATGTACTTTAGCTCACGTACTTCTCTACGTTACCTTCTATGAGAGAGATACCAGACCCAGCTTGATGATGAGGAAACCGAGGCTTAGAGAAGAAAGTAACGTGCCCAAAGTCATGCACCTCTTAATTGGGAGAGCCAGAATTTGAACCCTGGCACTCTAATTCTAGAATCCATGCTCTTAATTAGAGTCCTAGAAGAGAAAAAAGCCCCACATCAGAGCTAATTTTTGAAAACTAGAACTATTTACATTTTACATTTAGGAAATTAGCAGAACAAGAAGAAACTGCTAGTGATGTGTGTGGAAGAGTTTGAAGCATCATTGCTTTCTGTCTTTCATTTTTTTAATTAGTAAGATTATATAGAGTGAGGAAAAAGGGATGTGATATTCCCTCCCACCCCACATACTAGTATACCCTTGATGATAATGGAGAGTTCCTTTCTAAAACAGTATACTGGAATTAACATATATATATTTTTTTGCTTTAAAAAATCTTCATTGTTGAAAGTATTACATATGTCCCCCTTTTCCCTCCATTGACCCCTTCTATTCATTTCCTTTCCATTGATTGTAGAAACAGGTGTTTTTGTAACCTTTCATGGAGCATAGGTGATGCTATTTAAAAAGTTACCAGAGTGATGTTTGCATATTGTTGATAACTATAAGATATTTTTAAGTTGGTGATCTATCTTTTCTTGTAGATAATGTCTCCCATATCGGTATTTGTGAGGAGTGTCAGCACTGTGTGTTGGAAGGCTGTTGAGAAATAGCCTTGGTGCATGTGTGTGAACATCAATCTGTTTTAAATCTTCAGGCCGGGGCTTGACTCTTTCTACTTCTGTTTCACAAAGAAACTGGTGGCGGGGAAAAACCCCACTTAGTAACAAACAGGTGCACCATATCTGTGGCTTCACAACCTTCTGAGTCATTTAGCAGATTTGCCTTGTGACACACTGTTCCTGGTGGAGTTTTTGTGCAGACACACATGAATATCAAAGGGACACTACAGAGATTCCCAAGAGGGGACACACCAATGTCACCAAAATGCTGCTTCAGGAAGCCAAAGGCGCAAGGAGACCATAGCCATTTCAGAATCGCTACAGATAGAAATGGCCACCCAATTTACCCTCCCACCTCCTCCTGTGCCTGCCACGCTCACCTCTATCAGCAAATTACTACACCACCAAGAAAGGATTTTAGAAATCAGAGCTGGAAAGACCTCTGGGTCAAGTCCTTCATTCCTTTGTCAATCCTGGGTCAGCTTTACCCCCTGAGCCCTCTCTAGTTTTTCCTCAACTTGAAATGTCTCAAGCCTAAATTTTCTTTTCTCCCCATTATCCCATTAGTTCTAGTTATAACTTCTTTTGTCATGCCAGCTAATTCCCCTGTGTCCTTTGCACACAGTTATATCATCTGTAGTCCTTCCTTAGATTTCATTCCTTTATTTCCCCCCCTCGTAAGTCAACCCCTCTGGCCATTCAGTCATTCTTTCTGACGTGCTCTGAACTCTACACACTGTGCATCTTTCTCACTGGGAGGTCCCCCAAACTTGAATGGGTCCTCCTGAGTGTGGCCTCACCCTGAACTAGATAATATGGGCTACTTTTGTCTGAGCCTTCAAAAAGTGCTATGTGAGTTTACTTTGTCGATGAGATTGCCTTTATACAGAGAATTTTTACTTAATTATTTATAAACTTTCATCTGTGCTGAGGGCATACTGCTCTAAATCAGACTGTCTAGTAGAAACAAAATATGAGTCAAGGTAATTTTAAATGTTCTATTAGTCACACTTAAAATAGTAAAAAGATCATGTTAAATTAATTTTAATAATATTTAACTCAATATATCAAAATAATCGTTTTGGTGTATAATCATTATTAACAATCATTAATGGGAGATTTAAATTCTTTTTTTTTTTTTTTTTTTTGCTACATTTTGGAAATCCTGTGTGTGTTTTATAGCACAACTCAATTCAGATACTACATATTCATCAGAAATTCAGTACCGGATCTGTATATACATTTCATAAGTTTTACTGTTGAAGAAGTAGATTTATATACCAAGTTGTTTTGAACATACTTAAAATAACCAAATAACCAAAATTCTCAATTTTTAAAATTAAATTTTAATAAAAAGGAAATGACATTAAAATTCAGCTTCTCAGTTGTACTAGCCACATTTCAAGTGCTCACATGTGGCTAATGGCTACCATTTCGGACAGTGCAGCTCTAAATCTGTAATAATTCTAAGTGCTTCCATCTCACATGTTGTTCAGCTGCCATTTCCCCAGGGTGAATGTTGTCTTTTAGGTCCTGGATCACATGAACTTTTGAGGGGGAAGAGTAGTATTTTTGTTTCCCCATTTGAGTTTTGATAAGGCATTCACTTTGTTGAATATTTTTATAATTAAATTTTTACAGGTTAGGATGCAGTGGTATAATTTTTAAATGCATACACTATCAGCACGACAAAATTCATACATCACCGGTGTGGCTCAGTTGGTTGAACGCTGTCCCATGCATCAAGAGGTTGCCAGTTCCAGGGCACATGCCCTGGTTGTGGGCTCCATCTCCAATAGGGGGCGTGCAAGAGGCAGCTGATTGGATGTTTCTCTCCCTCCCTCTCACTTCCTCTCTGTCTCTAAAAAATCAGTAAAAACATATTTATAAAAAATAAAAGCTCTTAGAAATCAGAAATGAAAAGCCCTATAGGACAGGTGGGCTTAAAGATAGTTGCTAGGTCATGGCTTTATACTGAAATACAAATGTTTTTTTCTTTACTCTGTCATAAAAACGCTGCTGAAGCAGAATATATTAGATTATCTCACAGGCTTTACCAGTATCTGTAACGTGGGCCAATAATGCTGAATCTCATTGTTTTGTTAGTCTTTGCATTGCACACTTAGTAATTTAATTCAGATTGTGTTATGGGACTTCTAAACATGATGGGTAAGCCTCACGCATTCCAAGCAATTTATTTCAAACAAATTCTTTAGAAAAGAAATAATTTAATATGATGGGGATTCCTAGATAAAACACTCTGAAATTTGTATTATAAAGAGAAGAGGCTGTCTCCAAAAGTGGGGATGGGCACAATTTTGAGGGGCTTAATAAATTTGGGTTGATTAATGCTATTAACAAAATAGCTGATTAATGCTATCTATCATTCAAAAAGACTCTGTGCCCCAGTCCTTCCCAGAACCCGAGTCCAGCTTTTTCAAAGAACATTTACTCCATTCAAGTGAGGGAAATTTTTAGCTTATCTATTTTCTTAAGTACTATTTCCCAGCTCCTCTGATTTTTTTTCTCTCTGCTCCTGCATGCAAATCTCCTTCCTTCCTATTACACAAGTGCACACATTGCAAACACTTTTCCTGAAATGATATTTTACTATACTTGCAATTCTATGGCTCCTATAGTCTCCACCTGCTTCACATTTTAGATTTTAAACTTGCATTAAAATTATTTCCCAAGGTTGTCTTGATTAAAGCTCAATATACTAACACTAGAGGCCTGGTGCATGAAATTCATGCATGGTGGGGGGTCCCTCAGCCCGGCCTGCACCCTCTCCAATCCAGGATACCTCGAGGGATGTCCGACTGCTGCTTTAGGGATGTCCACAGGCAGTCGGACATCCCTCTTGCAATCTGGGACCGCTGGCTCCTAACCGCTAACCTGCCTGCCTCCCTGTTGCCCCTAACTGCTCCCCTGCCTGCCTGATCGCTCCTAACCTCTCTGCCTGCCTGCCTGATCACCCCTAACTGCCTCTGCCTGCCTGCCTTATAGCCTCTAATCACCTCTGCCTGCCGGCCTGATTGCCCCTAACTGCTCCCCTGCCAGCCTGATCACCCCTAACTGCTCCTCTGCCTGCCTGATCGCCCCTAACCACCTCTGTCTGCCAGCCTGATCACCCCTAACTGCCTCCACCTGCTGGCCTGGTTGCCCCCAACTGCCCTCCCCTGCCAGCCTGGTCGCCCCCAACTGCTCTCCCCTGCTGGCCTGGTCACCCCTAACCACCTCTGCCTCAGCCCCAGCCACCGTGGCTTTGTCTGGAAGGACGTCTGGATGGATGTCTGGTCTAATTAGGATATTACCCTTTTATTAGTATAGATAAAAAGAAAATAAGGGAAGAAGGTGGCTGGAGGTCACACAGATAATTTTGTTCATAAGTCTATAAATACATTTGGAGTGGTGTGCACTATCATAAAGTACTTTGTAACATTCAAAGTAGAAGTTGGACAGGAAGACATTTATTTCACAAGGACAGCTCAATCCATATCTCTGTGAGTCTTTAAACTTGGAACACTTTGGACTTCTTCAACAAGAACTGATTTCACTGAACATCTTTCACCTCCGTCCCAACTGCCCTGACTCAGTTTCTCCCCTCTAGCTTCTTGTTGTGTTCTTGAAATGATCAGTTTCAGCTAATAACTGCTATTTTATATCTATTTGCTATTTTACAGTTATGAAATTACCTTAAAGATATTATCTCATTTCAAATCCACAGCAACTTGTAAGGAAGGGCAGATGTGCATATTTCCATTTGTCAGGTAAGAAATGGAAGCCTAGCAGTGAATTCACCTGCCTAAAGACACCAGTTTAGCCACATTCCCTGATCCTTTGATAACAAGGCCATTCACCTCTCCATCCACCAATTCACTCATACTCTTTCTTCAAAGGTTCTGTGATGACTGTTTCCCAGCCACACACTCTTTTCTCTGCACTGTACTGCTAGTAAAGAGATACCACTCCCATCCTATACAGCATCCTTATAGTACAACCCCCACAATAAAGGCTAAGGGATGAGCCCAGGAAGTCTCTATTTTACCAGGATATCAATTGCAGTGACCCACTAGAAGTTCTTTTTGGTAGATATGGATAAATTTAATTCTATAGGAAATTAGTTTATACCAATCATTCTCAAGATGTCAATAAAAATGTGGCTTATCTTAATCACTGCTGTAAACTAGTAAATTTTCTCTCTGTGCTTTTAGTTCAATATGAACGTCTGGGTACATATGTATTATATTTGCTAGTAGATTAAAAGCACTGGCTTCTATTTACTCTATAGTTCTACCCATAAGCAACTCAGATTTGTGTAGATCATTGCTTAATAGGTCACCCCTCTATATTTACAACCACTTTAGTGCAGCGAATCACATGATTTAAGTTAAATTTCTGTTACTCTGACTTCTGTGTAAAATATGGAACAAAATTCTTTTAAAAAAATATATATATTTTATTGATTTTTTACAGAGAGGAAGGGAGAGGGAGAGAGAGTTAGAAACATCGATGAGAGAGAAACATCAATCAGCTGCCTCCTGCACACCTCCTACTAGGAATGTGCCCACAACCAAGGTACATGCCCTTGTCCAGAATTAAACCTGGAACCTTTTAGTCCACAGGCCAACACTCTATGCACTGAGCTAAACAGGTTAGGCTGGAACAAAATTCTTAATAATTTTGAGAATAAATCCTGCCACTGTCATCACCCAAGAGGCAAGGGCCACTCAGCATCTGTCCTTAGTTGATAGGTGAGGCAGGGGGCGCTGGGCAAAGGCTTCTGAATGAAACAGGATCATATATGTGACAGTGATTTGCACACTATAAAGAGCTGGCCAGACAGACACATTTGAGCATCTTTGTTAAGGGAGGTGGCCCTTGTAAGGGAAAGTGGACAGGGAGTCATATGATCTGAAATTGATAGATTCATCTAACTTCTTTGAGCCTTAGTTTCCATCTGTTCTATCTTTTTCCCCCACATTAATGTGTGATAAAAAGTTCCCATGGTTCAGGAAGTCACTTGGAAGCTGCAGTTTTTATTTTTATTTTTTTAATGGTTTTATTCTCTGGATATTTACATTTTTTGATAGTTAGGTGATTTCTTCTCTCTACCCACCAATCTCCGATCGTAGTTCCTCTCATTTGTAATGTATCATTTGTATATATTTACAGCTTGAAATTAGACCATATTCAATTATTACTTATGTACCACTTATAAAGTTTTCCCAATAAGTCAGCTACAAGGGATCTTTGGGAATTATTTATTTGCTACTATGCAGCTGCTTGGTTTACTGAGTCTACTGCTCAGAGTTCATGTCACATTAAAATTGCTCCCCAAACCTGTATTACGCACAATTAATCCAAGGGTGACAATTTGATATCTCTTCCACTCTTTAACTTAAAAAGGAAATATTTCAAAAGGCTTTTGTAAAATTATTATATACTATGACCAAGTGAAATTTATTTCAGAAGTACAGGCTGGTTTAATTTCCAACAAATTAATCAATGTAATGTAACAATAAAGAACAAAATTGACATGCTTATATTAATAAAAACAGAACAGCACTTGACAGAATCCTACAACCTTATATAATAAAAACACATAGCAAACTAGAAACAGAAGGAAATTTCCTTAAGTTGACAAAGAGTATCTGTGAAAAGCCTACAGGTAACATCATGCTGAATGGTAAAATACTGTCTGCTCTTGCCAATTCTATTCACAAGTACTGGAAGACCTAGTTAGGCCATAGTAATCAAGGCAGTGTTGTACTCATATAGTATAGACATATAAATCACTAGAATAAAATTGAGAAACCAGAATTGAACCTTTACATGTATGATTTTTGACAAGGGTGCCAAGACTTCAATGAGAGAAAAAAATTTTTTTCAACAAATGGTGCTGGTACAACTGGATATTCACATGCCAAAGAATCAAGTTAGTAGTCATACTGTTCCACAAAATTTTACTAAATTAACTCAAAAGAGATCATAGTCCTAAATGCAAGAGCTAAACTATAAACTATTAGATGAAAACATAGGAAAAAATATGCATGACCTTGGGTTCGGTAAAGCCTTCTCGGATCTGAGACTAAAAACACAAGTGACAAAGAAAACGATGAACTGTACTTCATCAAAACTAAAAACTGCCATGCTTCAGATGATACCATAAAGAAAGTAAACACAACACACATCTTGTGAGAAAATATTTGCAAACCATATATTGATAAAGAGCTAGATCCAGAATATATGAACTCTTACAACTCGGTCATAAAAAGATCACTCAATTTAAAAATGGGCAAAATGTTTGAAAGATATTTCTTCAAAATGGCAAGTAAACATATGAAAAGATGCTCAAAATCATTAGCCATAAAGGGAAATGCAAGTCAAAACCACAGTGAGATACCACTTTATTCCCACTAGGACAATTACAATGAAAACATAGATAACAGTAAGTATTGGCAAGGATGTAGAGAAATTGGATCACCCATAAATTGCTAGTGGGGATAGGAAATGGTGTGGCTACTTTGAGCGTTACTCAAAAGATGAATCATAAAGTTAGTATGTTACCCAACAATTCCACTCCTAGATATACACCCCAGAGAAATAAAAACATGTCTACATAAAAACTTATATATAAATGTTCATAGTAGCATTATTAATAGTCAAAAGTGAAAAGAACCCAAATGTCCATCAACTGATGAATGAATAAATAAAACGATATAGAAGAGCATTAGGCATGATTTATGAAACTAGTCATTTTATCAGAAAAGGTGAACTTTTGGGTAATAGAGGCCATAAAACAATGAAAAAGAGATTCCAATTGCTCTAATAGCCAGGGAAGAGGACCACCTTAGAGGAAATACGTGGAATGGAGGATAAGGTACTTACATGGCTGAAGGCTTTGAGGGAGAGAAATCTAAAATGGATATGAATGGCCCTGGCTGGTGTGGTTAAGTAGGTTGGGCATCATCTCATGCATAGAAAGGTTGCCAGTTCGATTCCCAGTCAGGGCACATGCCTGGGTTGTGGGCTTGATGTGTGGTAGGGGGGCATGTAGGAGGCAGCAAATTGATGTTATGCTCTCACATTGATGTTTCTCTCTTCTCTCTTCCTCTTTATCCAAAAAAATCAATAAACTATTCTTTTAAAAAATGGATATGAATACTTGCAATATCAGCTCCCTAAGACTCTTGAAGTTGAGTTGCCGGGAAGAAGAGAAATGAATCCTTTGCTTTGGACAAAGTGCACTAAGCCTGAGAGAAAAAAACATATGAAGAGAGTATGAGAATGTTTTCTGCTTATACATTGTTATATTTCTTTTATGGCCACCCTGTTTTTCAGCTTGCTTCTAGACTGGTGTTGCCTTCTCTGTGGCCTTTTCACAAAAATATGGACCACTTTGGAAGGGGGTGCTCTGAGAAGATCCTGGGGAATCTTTTTGAGACAATGCTCATAAATAACTTGAGAAAACTGTGTTTCATCAGCAACACTTTGAGCACCCGGGTACAAACTATGGATAGATGTTGTGCAAATGTTTGGCAGAAGTACGGACTTTCCTTACTTTTAGGCGTATCTGTAGCTTTTTGATACTGTAAACAACTGACACGGCCACGAAGGAGTAGTGTATCTGAAATTGTTTATACAAAAGAATTCCATCTGTCAGTCTGTTTACAGTTCACATGTGAATGGGCAAAACCTTCATAATGAGAGACCCAGGGAAAAAAAGAAAGAAAAGCTGGGATATGCTGCAAATAATTGTTTCAACAGGGTGTATTGAGAGTTTTCCTCTTCCATGAAGAGCAGTTTGGATAGGAATGACGCTCGGTGATGAGGCTGTGGTAATTCAGTGTCCATTAAAGTCAAAGATTGGAATGCTTGAGCTTGCATTTGGTGTTTCTCTCTGTGTGGTTGTGCAGAACTCTCCAAGGCTGGGTAAGAAAATTGGACCAGAAAAGTGTTTCGCCTGAGGCAAGACCAGATATTGACCCTGGCACCAGAGATGACGTCCTTTTCAAGAGCATTGAAATATATTTACCATAAAAGACGTTATGAGTCTCTGGCCTAAGGTAGCCTTGCTTAGTTTGTCCTTTTATCTTTTCTGGCTCTCTTTGAGTAACAGTTTACTTAGACTTTACAGCCCTTACCCGCTGTAGCCCAGGCACTTCATTTGGTTCATTCAATGGACAAGGTGTGAGAGGTAGGCACAGAGAAAACACTGAGGTAGCAGGAATGTTTGTGTGGTGATGTGCTAATGTCCAAGGTTTTATTTTGAAGACCATGTTCTTGTAGACATGCTCCATAGTTGCTGAAAGTACAATCTCATGATTTCAAACTTCATTTGGTATAGATTTTTTTTAAAAATGAGAGCATTCTGTGAATAAGATATAAAAGTTTTCAATTTAAAAAATTGGTTTGAAAGGATGAATTAAGCGAAGTCATAGTTCATAATGATAATCATGAACCACAGAAAAAAATCATCAAAGAAATCATATTTCCTGAAAAATGAAACACAGGGGCAAGCCTGCCTTCAAATCACCTTCAGAGTTACTTATCTCTACACTAGAGGCCCAGTGCACAAAATTTGTGCACGGAGGGGTGTCTCTCAACCCGGCTTGCACCCTCTGCAATCCGGGACCCCTTGGACATCCCTCTCGCAATCCGGGACCACTGGCTCCTAACCACTTGCCTACCTGCCTGCCTGACTGCCCCTAACCGCCTCTGCGTGCCAGCCTGATGTCCCTAATGGCTCCCCTGCTGGCCTGATTGCCCCCTAACTGCTCTCCTGCCAGTCTGATTACCCCCTAACTGAGCCTCGGGCTGCTGGGCAGCTGCCATTGGCAGCTTACCTGAGCTTGCAGCTCCACCCCAGACTTCCCTGAGCCTCGGGCCAGCCCCGGGCAGCAGCAGCCACCATTCGCAGCTTGCCTGAGCCTCAGGCAGCTGCTGAGGCTTTGTCCGGAAGGACGTCCGGATGGTCATCTGGAATATGTCCAGTCTAATTAGCATACTACCCTTTTATTCGTATAGATATTATATCATATGTATCTGTGTCTCTTTAATTTTTCCTTTTGGCTTTTCCATGAATTCTCTACATAGACTTGGAAACTTCCCTTGGTGATGTTTTCTGGTTTGTTAGTATTTTCACCCCAGGGCAGTTTTCCTGGTATCTAATCTAATAACCATGCACTGCCTATTTGATCCTTACTCTCTTCTTTTTGTCAATACAAAATTAACTTTTAAAGTTGTTTAATTTATATTGGTCTAAATCTTTCTTTTTCATCAAATTGCAACCTTGGTAGATCATAAGTCTTTAACTTTGTAAGATCACCAACATAGAAGAAATTTAGGCAGATAAACTTCATTTAGGTTAATGAGTATTTTTCTTAAAAATATCATTTGAATTGATTGGGTTGTTAGAGTGTCAAAATATCTTTATCTTCCTCTCATCCCCCTTTCTCTCTTTTTTATTCTCCCCTTCCCTTTCCTCTCTTCCCCATTTATTTTCTTTCTTTCCACTGTTTCTTCTCATCATCTTACATTTCTTCCTTTTTCAATTATATATTGAGTCCCTACAAGGTGCTAGGAATTCAGAAATAAATCCAACCAAAGCTACCCTCCAGATATTCCCATCTGATGGATAACACATTCAAGAACTTGGATGATTAGAAAAGCATAAGTGCATCCACAATACAAATGGGAGGAACACTTAACTCAACCAGGAGGATCAAGGGAAGGCTCCTAAGAGGTGGTGACATTTGACGTGAGACTTGCAGGAGGAGTAAGAGTTGGCCACGCAGATGAGGTTGGAAAGGGCATTCCTTGCAAAAAGCGTAACATCTTCCAAAGACCTGAAGGAAGAAATGTGGTTTCCTCAGTAAACTGTCAGTAGTTGCATTTGCCAGGAGAACAGGTTGCAGTGTCTGCGAGGGTTGGAGATGGTGGGCAGGGGACTCAAATACAATTGTAGAGAGTTCAGACTTCATCTCTAAGGTAATGGGGAACCATTGATAAATTTTAAGTAGGGAAGTGATATATTGAGGGTGTGTGATGGGTGACTGGAGAGAAGGGATAGAAGAACAAATCTTTGTTGAACACGTATACACGTCAGCTCTACTGCTAAGGACTTTGAGCATGGAGATTGCATTTAATCATCTCAACAATTCTGTAAGTGGATATGATAATCTCCATATTACAGAGGAGGAAACTGAAGTTCAGAGGGTTTTTTTTTGTGTGTGTGTGTGTGTCACTTTTTGTTTTTTATCTCTCATCTGCTAAGTGTCATATTTGGAATAAGAACTGTGATCGAGAGAATTTTGAGTTTCTTTTAATACTGTTTTCCAAGCCCGAGGGAAAACTAAACATTTTAAAAATATCATTTTCATTAGGAAATTCTTTTATTTTTTAAAGGACTTTTATATCTATTCTGTCATTTGGAAGGAGCAAGATGAAACAGAATTTGGCATAGGATTAACCGAGCGAACTTAGCATTTTCAATTGAAAGTAAGATAATTAAGTTTTATTTATGGAGCCTGTTTCTCCAAGAACAAATCAGACCCCATTTGCAATGCTTTTCTTCATCCTCTCAACCTTGAACTTTATTAATCATCTTCTCCCTGTGCTCTTGGGGTGTAATTGGAGGATTATTTTGTTTTTCCAGTTTAAAATTCGGGATATTGAAGCAGAGAAGAAAGTGACTTGCCTGTATGCAACGGAGCACATAGTGTGAAGAACTTGAATTCAATCATTTTTCCCCTATGAAATAACATTTCCTCCCTCCCTCCCTCCCTTCCTCCCCTTCCTTCCTTCCTTATCTATCTATCTATCTATCTATCTATCTATCTATCTATCTATCTATCTATCTGCCTACTTACCTACCTAATATAAAACCACAAACACCATAATGCAGCCTGCTAGTTGGCATTAATGAGAGATGATTTCAGTCAATGTACAGTTAACCATTACGATGCTGCATGAATTATAAAAAGCCTGCCAAGCTCGGTGCTTAGCAAAAAGCATTGATTCTATGGAATCAATATCTCTGTGTTGGAAGAAGTTTTAAAGATATCTAATTCATCCCCCTCATTTTTCAGAGAAAAAAAATTGAGACCCAGAGAATTTACATGACTTGCATGAGATCATACAATTGGTTTATGGAAGAACTAGAACCAGAACTACTGATCACAGCTGAGGCCGGGTTTACAGGTTGAAAACAGATGTTAGTTTTGTAAAATATACCTTACCTCTGTCCACAGTCCAGAGCTTTTAAGATATTCTGAGTTTTTTTTTAAATCACTATAAAAACTAGAATCAGAATAAAGGAAAAGAGGCTATGTGGAGTAGAAGAAAGAAGAAAAAGGAGAAGGAAAGGAAATGCATGCTCAGTAAGGAAGGAAACACCCTGCCTTATTGATTGGCTAAGCTGAACTTGTTATCTTCTCTCCTACTGGCTCCTCCCCCAGCACTCATTATTTAAGTGGGTGGCACCATCTCCCCTATTGGCCAAGAGGTAATGGGGTACCATCTATGACTTCTTTCTCTCCTTTTTTTTCTCACTGAGAAACTACTCCACCGTGCCATCACAAATCCTGACAATTTTACCTCCTAAAAGGGTTCCAAATCTCTCCTTCTTCAGCCAGCCCTGTTACAATTCTAAGTCCAGGTGTTCACCCTCTTTCACATGGGTTTCTCCAATAGTCTCCTAACTGTTCTCTTTGTCTCGATCGTGTTCTTCTCCAAGTCCTCTTTCACTCCTTTGCATGAACCCCCTCATCACTTATAACATGGTTTCCCAATCTTTTCTGACTTATTTACCCTTTAAATCTTATGTGTATAATCTCCTGATCCTCCTTGGAGCTTAATTTTTATGATTTTCTATGTGTGTAGTATAGAGTAAAAAAGCTATGTTAGGTAAATCAAATATTTTAAATTATCTTATTGGGGGTGTTGGGGTGGCAGGATTGAACAGAAAAAAAAAGAGGAAGAACTCATGGACGTGGACAACAGTGTGGTGACTGTGGGGGAGAGTGGAGGTGGAAGAGAGTATGGGGGGATAAATGGTGAAGGAAAAAATAAAATAAATAAAAATGTTTTATTAATTTTAGTTTGAATCCAGTCTCAATAACATTCATAGTATATATAGACCCATTTTGCCTGTTCCCATTTCACCAGTAGTGCATTTGATTTAATTTTCTTTCCATAAATAATGTAGTAAAATGCATGATGTAAGATAAATACATTGAAAATATTGTACTTGAGTCTGAGGACAAATCCACAGGAAAATGTAAGTTGAAATGTAATTATTTGATGACACAAAAAATAGACAAAATTGCTTTTACCATCTCATATTTGTAATTGTTGCAGTTGGTGCTTTAAAAGCTTACCTGGTTGGATTTTATGATTTTCCTGTTTCCTTTCTAAATCTAAATCTGTGAGAAGTTTTGAGGTTGCTATTTGCAAGTGTTTCTGTACAAATAATACATTTCAAATATGAATAATATTTATTGCCAGTAATAAAGATAAATCAGGTAATAATTGTCACTAAAATTTTTTGTAACTTTGGGTTTTGAAATACCAGGAATTTCTTCACATAGATAAAAATTGTGATGAAAGGAATGCCCTTTGTGAATATGGTGAAGATAATACTGTAGTGAATTTGCAGAATTATTATTTTTATGCTCCTCATTATTGTTATAATTTTAATTTCAAGGTTCCTTATTTTTTTTAACTTTAACTCAAGATCAGTTGAGTATATACATAGATTATTCATACATACATTCATATTCATATAGTTGTATAAATTTAAATATGTGATTAAAACAAATGAGAAATTATAGGCAGTTAAGACTCTTGCCCGAACCGGTTTGGCTCAGTGGATAGAACTTCAGCCTGTGGACTGAGGGGTCCCAGGTTCGATTCCGGTCAAGGGCATGTACCTTGGTTGCGGGCACATCCCCAATGGGGGGCTTGCAGGAGGTAGCCTGTCAATGTTTCTCTCTCATTGATGTTTCTAACTCTCTATCCCTCTCCCTTCCTCTCTGTAAAAAAAAAATCAATAAAATATATTTAAAAAAACAAAGACTCTCCCCCAGTAGTGTTAGAAATACAAGAAGAATAATGGCTAATATTTTACATCAAAAAGAAGTCCTATGATTAGGGACATTTTGTATATATGAAAACAGGTTCAGAAAGTTAGATAATTTGCATGAAATCACACAGCTAAAATGATAGAGCTGTGTTCTGTTTGATTTTAGAGCCCACATTCTTAATTATTTTGCTTTATTGCTACCGTTGAGTAAGTCCTAAGCAGGCCCATGATGTATACTTAGAGGCTCTTGATGGGTGTTCTAAAGGGGTAAGAGGAGGCAGAGCCCTAAGGCAAAGTTTTATGAAGGATAGAATCTGTTTCTAAATGTCCTTTAATCTGAGGTTAATAAAT
The DNA here is from genome assembly GCF_028538775.1 of Myotis yumanensis. Classification (NCBI taxonomy): domain Eukaryota; kingdom Metazoa; phylum Chordata; class Mammalia; order Chiroptera; family Vespertilionidae; genus Myotis; species Myotis yumanensis. The sequence goes on along the minus strand of NW_027223752.1, from coordinate 45,951,865 downwards.
TCAAATATATTTATTTTTTAATTTGTTTCTGTAGTAAGAAACATTTTGAGGGGGTGCTAGAAAGGTTAGAATGGTTTCAACCAAAAGTATTAGAGGATTTTTCGTATAGTATTTTGTTAAGCTATTACTTACTAGAGGCCCGGTGCACAAAAATTTGTGCACTTGGGAGGGGAGGGGGGTCCCCCAGCCCGGCCTGTGCCCTCTCGCAGTCTGGGACCCCTCGGGAGATAATGACCTGCTGGCTTAGGCCTGCTCCTGGGTGGCAGAGGGCAGGCCCAATCCCTAGGTGCAGCCCCTGGTGGGGCTCAGAGCAGGGCCTATTGGGGAGTCGGGGCGCCGCCCCGTCATGCACAGAGCAGGGCGGATCGGGAGGTTGCGATGCCACCCTCAGTCATGCTCAGGGTAGGGCTGATTGGGGGGTTGGGGCACCGCCCTCTGTCACACTCAAGGCAGGGTCGATGGGGAGGTTGTGGCGCCACCCCCTGTCACGCACAGAGCAGGGCGGATCAGAGGGTTGGGGCGCTGCCCCCTGTCACGCACAGAGCAGGGCCGATCAGGGGGTTGAGCAGCTCCCCCCTGTCACTCACAGAGTAGGGCCGATAGGGGAGTTGGCGCACCGCCCCCTGTCACACACAGAGCAGGGCGGATCAGAGGGTTGGGGCGCTGCACCCTGTCACACTCAGGGCAGGGCCGATGGAGAGGTTATGGCTCTACCCTGTCACACACAGAGCAGGGCCCATGGGGGAGGGGGGTTGGGGCGCCGCACCCTGTCACACACAGAGCCGCAGGGCGATCAGAGGGTTGGGGAGCTCCCCCCTATCAGGCACAGAGCAGGGCTGATCAGGGGGTTGGGGCGCCTTCCCCTGTCACGAACAGAGCAAGGCAGATCAGGGGGTTGGGGGTGCCGCACCCTGTCACACACAGAGCCTCAGGGCAATCAGGGGATTGGGGAGCTCCCCCATATCAGGCACAGAGCAGGGCTGACCAGGGGGTTGGGGCGCCTTCCCCTGTCAGGAACAGAGCAGGGTGGATAGGGAGGTTGTGGCCCCGCCCCCTGTCACTCACAGAGCCGCAGGGCGATCAGGGGGTTTGGGCGCTGCCCCCTGTCACGCTGATCCCGGTGCCGGGAGCCTCGCTGCTCCGCTGATCCCGGTGCTGGGAGGCATATTACCCTTTCACTATATAGAATAGAGGCCTGGTGCACGGGTGGGAGCTGGCTGGTTTGCCCTGAAGGGTGTCCTGGATCAGGGTGGAGGTCCCCACTGGGGTGCCTGGCCAGTCTGGGTGAGGGGCTGAGGGCCGTTTTCAGGCTGGCGGGTGACTGAAGCTCCCAACTGCTCCTTTTTTTCTTTTTTTCTTTTTTATTCTGGGCCAGCTTTAGCTCTGAGGCCTCGGCTGCTGAAAGCCGGTTTCTGGCCTTTGTTTTTCCTTCTGTATTTGATACAATGTTGCGGTCCGGCTGGCTGAACCTGGCTGACTGAAAGCTGGTTTCTGGGGTTTTGTTTAGATTCTTATTTGCAACATTGTTGCTTAAAGTTGCAGCTGAGAGGCCGGCAACTGAGGCGGGGAACGTTGGAGTCCGCAGTCACTGGAGCAAGCAAGCCTCCCTGCTCGCTTCAGTGCATGGCTGCCGGCCGCCATCTTGGCTGACAGTTAATTTGCATAAGGATATGCTGATTAGCCAATGGGAAGGGTAGCGGTCGTACACTAATTACCATGTTTCTCTTTTATTAGTGTAGATGATCAGGTTTAAAGTTTTCATGACCAATTTCTCACCAATGAAAAAAACAGTTTTAGATGAACTATGTTTTTTAACATAATTTCAATCATTTGTGCAGACCTCTTAATGCTTAGCTAACATGCTCTCCACCAATGATGAAAATGAATCAGAAAATGTTTTTTTATGTTTTTTCACAGAACATGACTTCTAATCTCCTTCAAAGAAATAAACTGCTTTCTCCCATTTTTTGCTCTTTTTCAAGGGGAATACAGTGGAACCTCAGTTCTCGGACTTAATTTGTTCCAGAAAGTTGTTCAAGAAGCGATTTGTTAAAAAACGGAATCATTTTTTCCCCCCATTAGAAATAGTGTAAATTGAATTCATTCCAGACCCCAAATGATTCCCTGTTTTAACCTTTCTTATATACAGTACATGTCTAATGTATAGTTTAATCTATGAACAAACACTTCTTTTCTTAAATTTATCCAACCACCCTCTTTTAGCCTTACAGGAATCCCTTCAGTACTCATTCTAGGGGTGTCTTTCAGGAGGTCAGTTTGCAGCATCTTCCCTTGCTGTCATTGGCTATCTGCTTTATTCAAATCAACAATAGTTTTTCTACCTCTTCAATTGCTTGTGATCAATGTTTCTTTCACATCATTAGGAACATTAGCACTCTTGGTGACCTTTTGATGTTTTAAAATTGTGCTAATCATCCATTTGCCAGCAACAAAAGCAAAAAACACACACAAAAATATTCACAGCACAATTTCCTGAGATGTTAGAGGTAAACTGACTCATACCAGTACATTCTCTCCTTTGTTTGTGGCCTGAGAGTTGCTTTTTGTTATGCTGATGTATCAGCAGGAAAGGGTTGTCAGGTTGAAAACCCAAAAACTGAAGCTTATTCAACCACTGAGACATTTTTCCCATGAACAACTTGGTTGAGAACTGAATTGTTTGAGATGGGAGACATTCAAGAACCAAGGTTTGACTGAACAAAAAAATGAAATAAAAAATCAACTACCATATAGAGAGCAAGTTAAATCTTTGAATAGATCAGGATGCATTTAAATTCCATAGAAAAAATATATGGTTTACAGCAGTGCATTTACAGTACTTAACACTTTTCTTTACATTCCAGGATTTTGTGTGCAGCTTTCAATGATCCATTAGAATATTAGGAACACTAGAGGCCCAGTGCATGAAATTCATGCAGCAGGGGGCGGGGGGCGGGGAGGGGGGGCGTCTCCTCAGCCCACCTCTACAAATACAAATTCAACATTAAAAGTATATCAAAGCAGTTTAAAAAAGTCCCTTTGAGAAGATGACAGGGTTGTCCTGAGGGAAGGCCAGAAGAAGGTCCTGGGCTGTCTCTTTCCTCTTTCTAGGGAGGCGAACCTGGGCAACCCTTAGACTGGTTTCTTGTCATCGTCTAATGCTACATAGGAAGGGAGGTGTGGATGCTGGCACCAGTTTCAGGAAACGAGAGCTCTCCCATGATGAGTGATGAGCTCTCAGGGATGAATGGTTTTGGAGGGGATGGGTGGGGCAGTCATGGGGGTTAGGGGAAGAAGGGACAAGGTGAACTTTCCAATGCTCAGCGTGAGCTGTCAGTTCCTTCCACTGCAGGCATTGTGTGCTCTCAGGCTTCCTCTCTCCCTGCCATCCCAGGAGTGCTGGGCAGCAGCTTCCCTCCTCCTGGTGAGGACCCTCCCTAGCACACTCATCAGAAAAACACAGCCTGGGTACATTACATCAGCACAGGGTGGGGCCTGAAGAACAAAACAGCCCCTTACTGCTTTGAGTGGGAATGATTCAACTCCATTCAGAAATGGGTCAAGGGGGAAAATTCACAGTTCAAACCTAATAATTTTTGCCCCTTGTTTGCAAAGAGTTTGAAATGTGAGTGAGGTAGAGAGCCGGGCTGTTACAATCTTTTGCTTTAAAGGTGCTTCTAAAAGAGAATATCTTTGATATTCCTTTGGAATACTTTTTGCTTTTCTATACTCATCTTTCAAAAAAAACCCAAAACAACCCACTTTAGTTTTTAATAGCCCTTGTCATGATGGAAAGAACCAGACTCCAGCTGTTCTTCCCAAACCTCTGGGAGAGGCCTGGTTACATCTCATTCTCATAAATCTTGAATCCAGTTCTAGCAAGTCTTTAAGCCTGACCCTGACATGCCCAGGCAATGGATGATTAGAAACAGGAGAGGTGGAAAAGCCCAGTGCCAGTTTGTGTCCACTTAAAGAATACATCATCTGGCAATGGCCATTTCAACATGTGGAGCAAAGTGGCACGTGTCTGTCTGTATCAAGCAAGGCAAGGTTAGAGACTTGCAATTTTACTTTCATATTTTTATACGACTTTACCAAGAAGACCAAGGTCAGGGCAAGCCTGAAGATTTGTTGACAATATCTGGGCTCATTGAGAGAAGTCTCTGCTATCCATAAAAGTATTTGTTGTGTTTAGTGGCGGAAATATAATTTAATAAATATTACATAAATTATTTATCACTTTTACATACTTACCAACATATATTATATGCCTATATCAATTATTGCAATATGTGAATATTAAATACTTATTGATATTAGTTATTTAATATTTAGTAAAGTTAAAACATCTCTATATATAAAACCCTAATATGCAAGTAGACTGAATAGCAGAACAACTGAACAACCAGTCGCTATGACGTGGTCTGACTAGGGGGTGCGTGCGGAACATGGCAGGCGTCGACTGCGGTAGGATGGTGGAGCAGCCAGACCAAGGCAGGGAGCTGGTCACTGTCATTGGGGCAAGCCCCTGGTGGTTACTGAAAATTCTTTTTTTTTTTTTTTTTTTAAATATATTTTATTGATTTTTTACAGAGAGGAAGGGAGAGAGATAGAGAGTTAGAAACATCGATGAGAGAGAAACATCGATCAGCTGCCTCCTGCACACTCCCCACTGGGGATGTGCCCGCAACCCAGGTACATGCCCTTGACCGGAATCGAACCCGGGACCCCTCAGTCCGCAGGCCGACGCTCTATCCACTGAGCCAAACCGGTTTCGGCAACTGAAAATTCTTTGCACCCGCCCACTTGCACCTGCTGCTGGCGCCGGAGCTGCCACTCGCACCCACTGCTGGCACCCAGTGCCGGTCCTAATCAGCGCCATCAGCGGGTGCAAGTGGTGGCTGCTGGCCCCAATAACCACCCCTTAGGGCTTCTCCACCTCCCCTTGATGCTGAGGGGCGATTGGGGCCGGCAGCTGCCTCTCGCACCCACTGCCAGCGCTGGCCCCACTTGCACCCTTAGCCGGTGCCAGAGCTGCTGCTCACACCAGCTGCTGGCGCCCAGTCCATATCGCTCACCGCCTTCAGCGGGTGTGAGCAGCGGCTGCTGGCCCCAGTCTTCCTTGAGTGCTTCTTCACCTCCTCCTGCTCCTGAGGGGTGATTGGGGCTGGCAGCCACCGCGTGCACCTGCTGACAGTGCTGGCCCCACTTGCACCCACTGCTGGCACTGGCCCCAATCGCTCCATGCTGCACTGAGCAGGGCCAGTGCCATCAGCATGTCGGATGCCTCGGCAGGAGGAGCCGGGCAGGGTCATGGAGGATGGGCTGAGACCTGCCCCTGTGCCCACTGCAGACTCCCAGCCCACAGTTCCTTTCAAGGTGCATGAATTTGTGCACTGGGCCCCTAGTTTAATTAATAATTGAATGTTCACCAAAAACATTGGGTGGGCTACATGACTTGTTCTGGTCATAGCATGTTCAGATGAAATGATGGTATGTCAGTTCCTGGCTAAGGTAGTTGAAAGCTCTTACTCAACCCTTCAGCTCTCTCTTCCTCCCATACTTCAACTGAGGAAACCACATGTTGACCTGGTGGAACCACCTGGTAGAAGCAGATGGCCCTGAATCACCATGGGAAGAAAAGGTATTATGGAGAGCCTTAAGAGGCTTCATGTATGCAAGAAATACGTTTTCATGTGCAAACTATTGAAATTTCTAGTTTTTCTTTGTTACTGAAGCATAACCTAGTCTATCCTAGCTAATACATCTTTCGCCATCTCCCTGATGAAAAATAAAAGCTGTACCAAGTAGGGAAATTAAGTAAAATATGTAATGATAGATATCATATCTTAAGATCATCAAATACCTGACTAGGGGAGTTACTGAAGCAACACTGGGAAAAAGGCCATGAGAAGAAGGTGGCACCATCCCAATATTTCTTATGTCATGGAAAAGTGAAATATCAAAACATTTTAATATTTAGTATTTGAAGTATTAGAAATTGTTGAGAGGTAAATTGCTACAACATTTCTGGAAGGCAGTTTGGCAACACATATGAATAATTAAATTGTGCAGAACTTTTGGCCCAACAATTTTATTTGTAGAAATTGATCCTCCAGAAATAATTGGAGAAGTGTGAAAATGTATATGTTCAAGGATGTTCATTGCAAAATTAGTGAGGAATTATAAACATCCTAAAAATCCCAACAATAGGGGATTGCTCAGATAGGTAATTTTATTTCTAAATTAGAATACTCTATAGTTTTAACAACAACAAACAATAGATTTATATACATTGACATGGAGTGATAGGCACTCTGGAAGGCAGCCTCTGAGATGGCCCCAATTATCCCTGCCTCCTGGTATTCATATTCATGCCCTGGTTCAATCCCCTTCCCTTGAATTTAGTGACTTGCTTCTAATGAATAGATATGACAAATGTTATGGGATGACTGTTTTGAGATTAGGTCCCCAAAAGGCTAGCTTCTGTGCTGCTCTCTTTTTCTTTCTTACTTATGTACTCCTAGAGAAATCAGTTGCCATATTGTGATTTATAATAACAACTAGAGGCCCAGTGCACAAAATTTGTGCACAGGTAGGGTCCTTAAGCCTGGCCAGCGATCAGGGCCAATCTGTGGGGCGACCAGCAGGGTGATCAGAGCCCCTCCTCACACCCACCTTGACTGGCCTGGCTCTGCCTGCTCACCAGCCCCACCCCCCACTGCCGCCTCCGGTCAGGGCCTGCAGGTTGGGGGCAGATCCTGCATTGAGCATCTGCCCCCGGGTGGTCAGTGTGCATCATAGCAACCAGTCATTCCACCGGTCATTCCACTGTTTGGTTAATTTGCATATTAGGGTTTTATATAGATAGATAAGAGATATTTCTTTGGCACAGAGCTCCTAAAATGATTGGAAGGTACTAAGTGGTAAGAACAATTATAGGAGTCTTTTGTTATATTAATGAGGTGACTTTTGGAATTCATCACCTAAGGATAGGATCTGTTTGCCAGGGGACCCAACCATGTGATTAGAGGGTTGGAACTTTCAGTCCCACCCCCTGACCTCCACAGAGGAGAGAGGGGCTGTATGTTGAATCAATTGAAAGTGGACAATGATTTAATCAATTATAACTATGTAATAAAGCCTTCATAAAACCCTGGAAGGACAGGGTTCCAAAACCTTCCAGATTGGTGAGCAAGTGGAGATTTGGGGAGAATTGCTCACCCAGAGAAGGCATGGAAACTCTGTACACCTTTCCACATACCCTGCTTTATGCATCTTTTCCAGCTCACTGTTCCTGAGTTATATCCTTTTATAATGAACTAGAGGCCCGGTGCACAAAATTCATGCGTGGGGTGGGGTGGGTGTGTCCCTCAACCCAGCCTGCACCCTCTCCAATCTGGGACCCCTCGAGGGATTTCCAACTGCCTGTTTAGGCCCGATCCTGGTGGACATCCCTCTCACAATCCAGGACTGCTGGCTCCCAACCGCTCACCTGCCTGCCTGCCTGATTGCCCATAACCACTCCCCTGCCGGCCCGATTGCCCCTAACTGCCCTCCCCTGCCAGCCTGGTACCCCTAACTGCCCTCCCCTGCAGGCCTGGTTGCCCCCAACTGCCCTCCCTTGCAGGCCTGGTCCCTCCCAACTGCCCTCCCCTGCTGGCCATCTTATGTCCACACGGGAGCGGCCATCTTTGACCACATGGGTGTGGCCATCTTGTGTGTTGGAGTGATGGTCAATTTGCATATTACCACTTTATTAGATAGTGTCAGTAATCTAGTAAGTAAATGTTTCTCTGAGTTCTGCAAGCCATTCTAGAAAATTAACTGAACCCAGGAAGGGGATCTGTGGAACCTACAGTCTATAACTGTGGATCAGAAGCATAGGTGACAACCTGGTCTTGTAATTGGCCCCTAAAGTGGGGGTAGTCTTGTGAGACTGAGCCCTTAACCTATGGAGTCTGATGCTGTCTCTAGGAAGACAGTGTCAGAATTGAGTTGAGTGTGGGACACCCAGCTGATGTCAGATAATTGCTTGTGTGGGGGAAAATACACACACACATGGAATTGGATGCAGAATCTAACATATGGACTGTCCACATGTCAATCATCATACTTGGCACATATTAGACCTTCAAAAGACATGTATTAAATATATTTTATATATTCGTGTATTCTCCAAATATTTGCCAAACACCTATGCCAGGTATTGTGTTTGCTCCGTGGATACAGTGTTGAACTAGTGGGCACTCATAAAGAGTACAATCTAGGGAGGGAGACCAGCATCAAGAGAGCAGAGAGAGCAGCCTGTGGGAGAGTTCCAAGATGAGGATGGTCTTGGAGTGTTTGGGGAAATGAGTAATGAGTGAAGCAGAGTGAGGGAGGGGGAGGTGAGGAGAGGTGAGGCTGCAGAAGTGGACAGAAGCCACATGAAGATTCTCAGTTTTATCCCAGGTGCCACATGAAGCTATAGAAAGGGTTTTTAAATAGGCAAGAACCACTTTATTTTGAAAAATTATTCTGACTGCTTTTTGGAAAATAGGTTGGCACTGGACTAGAATGAAAGCTGGTTACGCGGCGATGGCACTGGTCTGTGTGGCCTTGGAAAAGGAGGGAAACAGTGAGTTTGGTATATATTATGGAGACAGTATGACAAGGTTGATGATGGATTGAGTATAAGAGTTGAAGGAAGGGAAGTGTCAGAATGACCCCTATATTTCTGTCATTATAGCACCATTCACTGAGTTGGGGAACCTTGGGGCTGCTGTCTGAGGAAAGATGAAGAGTTCACATTCAGATGCCTGAGAGATAGACATTCAAGAGGAGTTTCCAACTAAACTGTGAGATATTGGGTCTGGAATGCAAAAAAGAGGTGTGAGTTACAGATAACAATCTGGGAATGATTCGCTTATAGATGGTTTTTAAATCCCTGGAGGGATATTTCTGGAGGGGGAAATAAAGGGAGCAGTCAAGGCTGGGACTTTTGCTAATACATGGGAATATACTGAGCACTATGTTTGGTACAGAGGAAACAATAAATGTAAGCTATCATTACAACTTATATCAAATATTGTTGTTGGTGCTGTTGCTCTCATTAGTAGAGACAAAGATAGAAACCATGAGAACATGGTGTCACAGAAGCTAAGAGGAGAAGGTGTATAGAGGATGGGGCCAAAGCCACAGAGTCAAGAGCTAGATGTGTTGCAATGACTGTTCATAGAGTGATGTGCCTATGGAGATCTAACATTCTCTGGGTTCTGAGAGTACAGTATCATTTCTGATGTACTTACTGCCATTAAACCACCAACAGTCCTTTGCCACTTAACCCAGGTTTAGAAGACTCTCAGGGTCCTCTCAATCATCTGGGCACATTCTCATCTATAACCGAACCAAGAGAGTTTTTTCTGATTTTGTTCAGGATAGAGTAAGACCTAGACATAGATGGACTAGGGCTACTTACCAGTACAGAGTGTGCTTTGAGGAGCTCAGAGAAAGACCTCCCATCTTGCCTCCGATTCTCTCCTGATTGGGGGAGGTAGAATGAAGTCAGTGAGTACCTAAAGAATGGGCTGGTGATGCTGAACTCATTAGAATGAGGCCTCCCTATGGAAGGCCTACGATAACCAAGAAGTGTAGCCGAGACACTGAGAACTGTGTGAGTATGTTGTGTGTGTGTGTGTGTGTGTGGTGTGTGTGTGTGTGTGTGTGTGCGCGCAGATGCTTCTGTATGTATGATGAGTGAACAAAGGACAGTACAGCATGGGAAAGCAAAGGAAGGAGGAAGGAAAATGGCTACTCAAGTTTCTTTAGTGGCTACTCAGTCCTAGGCAAAGCAACATTGCAAGTTGGACCGTCTGCAGTTCAGCACTGTATCAGCTATGAGGAAGGACTGTCATTTCACCACAGGATCTCATCAGAGGCTTCCTTGACACAAGGTGAGATTGGGACTTCTTAGATACTGAATATTGTACAGGTGGCCTCATTTGAAGAAAATTCACTCATTGAAAATCTAAATTCTTGAAACAATTTCCTGAATTGGATTCTGATTGAGGGCAAAGATCACGTCTTATGTTTCTTTCATATCCTTCATCCACTAGGCCCTCCATAAATGCACATTGTTTCTGTACTAAATAATTCATCTCAGGGTTCTTGGAAATAATGAGCTCCCTAGCACACTAAAGATACAGTTTTATTTTCAAAGATTTCCTGGCAACTCTTTAGGGGTGTATCTATTCTATAGTCAAAAATACATCTGTAGACAATTTTAGTTCAAGTGCTTATATAACCAAACAGAATCAAATTCATGCATTCATAGTGACTTATAATGACATTGCTCAGTTTGGCAGTTTTATTTTAATAGGCAAATATGTACTTTATAATCAATAATAATTCTATTCCTATGGGCATAGGATGAAAAAGGAACATAAAACATACTGCTTATAGGAAACAGGTTACTTCCAACTTGAGTTAACTTTTCCAAGAAAATAGCTATAACCTCTTAGGTATTCTCTTCTTGGCTCTTAGAAGAGTAAATTTGTGGGGCCCTAGGATCCACTCAAGAGAGAAAATGGATGTCCTGAGTCTGAAGAACTTGCATAATTAGAGGTGACCAAATTACCCTTCATGCTCTTCCTCTGTTCCAGGAGAGCAGGGAGACTCATGTGGTTGTAGTGGTCCTCAATCTCCAGGGGGAGGCCTGGAGCCTACTGTGGGCTGTGCTGACTTGCTCTTCTGCAGTTTCAGAGCCTGATGCACACACACCACTCCAGCAACTCTGCATGGCCAATGGGAGCCTTCCTTCTTCAAGTCTGAAAAGGATGAGAGCTTTCACCTCCAGAGGAATCTTTATTTTGTGGAATTAACCCCATAAGTTAGGAGGCCCCTTTTCAAAAAGCCTTTCTTCCCTCCCTCCCTCCCTCCCTCCTTTCCTCCCTCTTTCCCTTCCTTCCTTCCTTTCTATTGAATTTATTGGGCTGACATTGGTTCAGAAAACATAGAGGTGTCAAGTGTACAACTCAACAAAACATCATCTTCACACTGCATTGTGCTCCCAAGCAAAGTCTCTTTCTGTCTCCATGCCCCCACTTTGCCCACCTCTACCGACTCCCCACCCCCTTTCCCTCTGGCTATCACCACACTGCTGCTGTTTCTATGTGTGTGGAAATATATATAGATTTTTTTTTTGCATAACCCCTTTATTCTTAAGTTTAGATTTTAACTTCTGCTACTGTCGGGCTTATGGTTGAGTTCACAAATGTAACCTTTCTTTTGGCATTTCTGTTGAATTTCAAGTTTCAGAGGCAAGAAGGGGAGCTAAAGGATGTTATCCTATAAAGAGCTGGATTTATTTGGCTCTTTGGTTTTCTTACTTCTCTCAGTGTGTCTCCTTGTACCTTTGCTGTCATACATTATGACCACAAATATGCCTCTCCCTGATGGAGTGCTGTGAAGCATGTTCCCAGAGAGACAAGTTGTTTGAAGTAAATACGTTCTCTCCTTGAGTCATGCTAAGAGCAGACTTTTATGCACTTATACCTGTGTGGCCACCCAGATTGTAAGTGTCTTGGAACTTTGGGGCTCATAATTCAAGGAAATCACTTTTATGCACAAATGAGAAATACATCCCTGGTTTGTGCACCACTGAGGGCTGGGCCATGAGGAAATGGCAGCCACAGCTCACAGAGGAACAAGAAAACCACAGCTTTGCCTGCAAAATTGGCTGCTTGAAGCAGAGTGTGCTAGCACTTTGGACAGGTTGTATGTTCAAATTTGCTAAATCATTTATAGGAATCTCTTTTAAAAACAGAAATCTTTCCTTAAGCGTCTGTGTTCTGAATTAGACACATCTTTATTTAAACTTCTTCAAGTTTGATTATTATGGCAAAGTGCAGGTGCAAGTGTGGAAAAGCAAACATTTGAGAAAAACCATGGTCTTTATAGAGCAGCAGGGCTCAGTTTTCAATCACTTGATGCTTTCCAATGGGTGAGCAAAGAGCTTAAAGAATTACATTCTCTTTTGGACAATGAGATTGTAAAATAGTCCTTTATTTTGACTTGTTAAAACAAGTAATGGAAAGCAATTTCACCAATTCTCTTTAGGCACAAAGGTGTCATGGAAGTCCATTCAAATGGACTATTACTCTGGAGTATGAGTGGAAACTGGCTGCAGTTGGCCAGGAAGATGGTCTTGAAAGCCAGCTTAAAAGGAAGATCTGATCAATTTCCCAGGTCTGGGCAGGTGAGGAGTCAAGTACATGGAAGGCTCCCTATGCAAATGGAGCAGGTAGATCTCAATAAGAAGGAGTATAGGTGTAGAGAATTGAATGCTGGTCCTTGAATGAAAGTCAAGTTTTCTTTCTTTTTTTTTTTTTAAACCTTTATTGTTGAAAGTATTATGTATGCCTCCCTTCCCCCCACCCCCCCTCGCCGCCCCATTGACCTCCGCTAGCCTGCCTCCACCCCCCACTCCAGAAGGTCAGGTTTTCTTTGTTTGCTGTTCTGTTTCCTATTGGGTGTGGGTAGACCTGAGTTGATACATTTGAAGAAGATGATACGTTTGTGGGTGATGACAATGAAGATGTTGATGACGATGTTAGCAAACACTTACCTGATGATCACTATGCTTGCTCTTCTTCTTATTCGATATATTTTAACTTCTTAATCCTCAAAGTGACTCTATGACATAGATGATAGTATATTTCCATCTTCCAGATGTAGAACATGAGATAGAGAGTTTATATCACTTGTCTAAGCACAATAAATGATGGAGCCAGGATTTGGACCCAGGCAGTCTGTCCCAAGAGTATAAGTCCATACTCATAACTCTGTTTCTTGGCATATAGTGTCCAGTGTAATTTGGCTTGCCTGTTAAATGCTTTTTCTGATGAACCCACTATGAGAGTCAACTTGGAAGCATAATGGTTCAAAATACCAATGTTCTTTCAGCAAATATCTCCGGCAGCTGGGAAAATATAAAAATAGTCAGCTTCTATGATTTGATGTATGAATTGGATCCATTCTTATTTGCCTCAAGGATGTCCTTTGAATACTTCTCATTTGCACTCCCCTTAAGCATATGCTGGTGCTTAGGGAAAAGAGATCCCTGGGAATCTCTTCAGACATTTGATTCTAAGAGAGTTAGCTCGTAAGACCCCATGGTGAGTGACCATTAGAATAACAGTTATCACTTATGAAGCACTAGCCACATACGAGGCTCTATTCTATCATTTTACCTATATCTTCTCCCTTACTCTTTGATCTGACTGATGAGGGAGGTAGTATAATCCCCACTTTACAGATGAGGAAATCGAGGCATAGAGAATTAAATAATTTGCTTGCTCAATGTCATAAAACAAGAAAGTGATAAACTTTGGATTTGAACTTGGGTCAGGAAGACTAACGTTCTTGTTCTTAACTGCTGCAGTACCAGTGCTTTAGAACTTAGTGACATGTGTATGGATAAGAATACGAAAATTACTGTCAATTTCCCAATCATGATCAAAGAATTTATGATTTTTTTTGGTGTATCAACTTGTCTAGGCTGCATTTCATTTCTCAGAAGTCACTTTTTTGTACATTTCTGGTGACAGGAGAACCACAGAACAATTCTTGGGAGATTTGGAGGGGAAAGGAAGCAGCTGCCATCTTTTTGTGTGTTTTTAATATTTTTATTGGTTTCAGAGAGGAACGGAGAGGGAGAGAGAGATAGAAACATCAATGATGAGAGAGATTCACTGATCGGCTGCCTCTTGCACACCCCCTACTGGGGATTGAGCTCGCAACCTGGGCATGCACCCTGACTGGAAATCTAAACATGACCTCCTGGTTCATAGGTGGATGCTCAAGCACTGAGCCACGCCGGCCGGGCAACAGCTCCCATCTTGTAGCTCACACATGTTGCTGATCTGAGACACCTAGTGACTGGTCTGAAACTAGGCCTGTAACTGCTCTACTTCCCCTGGACCCTGCTTCAGGTTCTCTGAGGCCAGGTGTGCGTGTCTTTAGCTCCGTGATGAAGGATCCAGCTTCTGTCTGTCACCAAGGTCATCACAGCTTTTATCCAAGCTCCAGGGACCCCAGCTTGTGCCTCTGGCTTTCATCCTGCCCTTGATATCCTTTGCTTTGCAGCCATCTTCCACCTGACTGCCTGCTCTGTGGACATCCATCTTCAACATCATATGTGGAGACAATAAATAGCCTTACCAAGATTGTTTATCCAACCACTGCAGTTGCACAGAGCCTGTTTCCTGGAACAAACCCCTACTGGTTCTGATTCTCTAGTTGAATCCTAACTGATACGATCCTCTGCAGGTTATCTCTGTCACATGAATCATGCCCCAGCATCAAGACCATTACTTGTGCTCTATATTCTATAATGCTTCTTATATTTACCTATGAGAGACACAAAGTAGGAACTCATCCCATTTTACAGAAGAGGAAGCTAAGGTTCTGTGAGGTTTGGGGACTTTCCCACAATTTGCACAGGATTAGAACTCATACCATTGGACTTTGGTTAAATGTCCTAAACTTAATCTGAGTTTCAATAGCATGATTTTTCAAAACCATGCACATGCAAGTTGGAGTGATATCTTTTTGTCAGGGTCAGCCTTCTTCTGTGTATAGTTTGAGCTAAGATTTCTCAAGTGAAAGTCAAATTATAATGGAGCTTCATTTGACATTTCTTTCTTTTTATGTTTAAAAATAACCTGCTGTTATGGACCGAGTCTTTTTGCCTTCCCAAATTCTTCTTTTGAGATCCTAACCCCTCAATGTGATGGTTTTAGCAGGTGGGGCTTTGGGAGGTGATTAGGTGATGAGAGTGGAGCCCCATTCACGGGATTAGTGCCTTTATAAAAGAGATCCCAGAAAGCTCCCTCATCCTTCCCACCATGTGAGAACACAATGAGAAAATGGCTCTGAACCAGGAAGCGGGGCCTCACCAGATACCAAATCTGCTGGCATCTTGATCTTGGACTTCCCAGCCTCCAGAATGGTGAAAAAGAAATTTCTGTTGTTTATAAGTCATCCAGTCTATGGCATTCTGTTATAGCAGCCTGCAATGATACCTGCTGTTGAATTTTTTCAATAAGGCTCAGGCATACTATTCATATTTTCTTGTCTTTCATAGTTAAGGGTAAGAGAACCCAATAGTGCTCTTTCCTGACCAGGCAACTTGTAAAGGAAGCAGACCAATTATAGGAAAATCACTAATATAAGTCTTTTTGTGGCTTATGAAACAGAAGTGATATATTTACATAGGAATCACACGCTCTGGATGAAGTTCTAAAGGAAAATAAAACATATTACTCTCTAGCTTGTAGATGAAGAACACTTGGTTTTCTTCTTTAAAATGGAATCTTCTTTGAAACAGTTATTGGCACACATGAACCACACATAATGTTCAGCCCTCTAAAATGTAATCTACATGAGACCTGAGATCTTGTCTGTCTTGCTTATGACCATCCCTAGCACCCGATACATAAACAATGCTTAGCGCATAGTAAGCACTCAAAAAACATTGGCAGAATAACTGGTTTTTAGTTGAATGAAGAGAAATCTTTGAAGATTTGTAAAGTTTAAAAAAAATTATTTCTTATAATAATTAATACTGACATAATATTTTATTGCTTCTTCATTTTGGAGTCATAAGTTAAAGACAGTGAAATGATGATGATGATGATGTTGGTGAAGATGATGGCAAACATCTACATAGCAATTATTATGTACCATGAACTGTTTTAAGCATTTTTTAATAGGTTAGTAGTGAAATGAGGTCTTAATCCTCATAGTCTGGGTCTAAAGACTGCTCTCCACCACTGAACTGTATTACTATCCTATGATTATTATTCATAAACTAGAGGCCTGGTGCATGAATTCATGCACCAGTGGGGTTCCTCAGCCTGGTCTGTGGGATCAGGCTGAAACTGGCTTTCCAACATCCCCCGAGGGGTCTGAGATTATGAGAGGGCGCAGGCCAGGCCAAGGGGCCCCACCAGTGCACAATTGGGGCTGGAGAGGGACATGGGAGGTTGGCCAGCTGGGGAGGGACCGCAGGGGGGCTCCAGGGCGTGTCCAGCCCATCTCGCTCAGTCCCAATCAGCTGGACCCCAGCAGCAAGCTAACCTACCAGTTGGAGCATCTGCCCCCTGGTGGTCAGTACACATCATAGCGCTTGAGTGTATCATTAGCATATTACATATCATTAGCATATCATTAGCATATTGCACTTTGATTGGTTTAACGGCCGATCGGTCGACCGGACACTTAGCATGTTAGGCTTTTATTATATAGGATGCATTGGATTATAAACCCAGTTTAAGTGATAAATATGTTGGTAGCCATCACCAATTTGTGGCTATTTCATTCCAACTCTTTTTAGAACATATGTGTATTAGGCATGTCTACACATGTACACATATAGGCATGCGTATATACATATAGATACTTTCTTCTTATGACAAGTGTCTTTCTTAGACACTACATAATAATCACATGGAATTAGTCATAACAAGGGTGAATGTCTCCAAGGGTTGGGGCTGTCCTTTCATGTAGTTGCACTACAGTGCTTACTATTGACAGAAATTCCCAACTGTTTTTTGAAAGAAGCTGAAAAATGTGAACAGGAAAAGAATGAGTGGGGTCACATTAAGGCTTTGGTGCCACAGGGGTGGGAAGAAAGAGAGAATTAAGGAAGAGGTATTTTGAATAACTCCCTAGGTGAAATCACCCAATAGACTTTCAATGATAACAATCCTCCTTAAAGTTTTAACAATGGAATGGGAGGGAAGGAATTTTTGAGATACAAGGGTCAGGACCACTCTGGGTATGATATGTGTGAGCATAGAGCTTTTAGAAAGGCAACTCTCTTGAGTTAGCTGTCATATTGAAATGAATTAAAAATATAGTAAAGGAATAATTTTGAAAATTTGGGGTCTAGTTAGTCTCTTTATCTCATTGTTTTCATTCCCTCCCCATCCCACCTGCACCCCGCTTCTCCACTGTTTGTTTCAGCTCCTCTGCTTTATCTACCTTTGAGTGATCTGGGTTCTGCCACATTACTTTGGTCATCACACACAGAGACCATGAGCCAGAGTCCAGCTCATGGAGCCCAGTGGTTCTCATTTGTTAGAAATAACAAGGGCTTCTAGTGCTGTTATAAAGCTTATCTGCTCATGTTATTTCTCAATATCAAATCACAGTAGAAAAACAGAATTCCCCCTGCTTAACACAGGTAGGATTACACTTGGGAGCGTTGATGACTTAAGCAAAGATTTTCCACCTACGGCCAAGTGATTGATGGCTTATCCATCTGCACATAAAACCAATGTTTGAATCTTGGTTTGAATGGGTCATATCACCTGCAGTTTCCAAACAACTGCATATTTTCTCCCAAAGTATAATACAAAACAATGAGGTTAAATACTTACAAGTTAGCTTTTCCTTTCTCCCCTGTTGAACAAACATGAAGGAGCCCATCACTGGTTAATTGTTCTGTGTGGCTCTGTGACGGGCTATGGGAGGGTCTCCAGATTCAGTCTGTGGTTTGTTCCCCTGTTGTCTTCTCACAGCTGGAGAAAGAAGTCCATCCCAGCAGTCATCAAACACCAATTTCATTGTCATTTAGTTCTAATTATGCAACTAGGTAGAATGAGTTTTTTACTTCCCTTAGAAAACAATGTTTTTGTGTTAAGTAAAAAACAAACAAACACTGACATATATTTTTGTGGGGTTTTTTTTGGTTAAATTTCCATCAATTGAATCTTTGAATTATCAAAGACATGCCTATATGAAGTATACATAGACATGTGCATACACATATAACTATAAACACACACAAACTGTTAAATCACTTCTGTTTTGAACAATTTTCTAATTGTGCCATGTGCAAATGTCTAAAGAGTAGTCAACATGCTATTTGAATTATGCTACCTCTTGAGTCCTCATTAGTGCTCACCTAGACTGCTGTGATGGATTCCTAACCAGGCTTCCTGCTTTCACCCTTGACTCCTGACAGCCATTTTCTACAGCAAAAGCCAGAGTAATTTAAACAAGTAATTCAGACCATATCACTCCCCTGCTTACCACTTTCTGGTAGCTTTCCACTGCAATGGGAGTAGAATAGAAATGCATTATTGGGGTTTACACAGTCAATACATGACATGAATCCTGCCTTTCTCTCTGACCTCACCTTATAAGGATACTTGACCTTCATTCTATTTTTGGATCAAGACCCTTTCTCCCTCAGGAGCCTTTCCACTTGCTCCTTCCCTTGCCTGAACCTCTCTTCCCCAAGATATTAGCATGGCCAGCTTTTTCTTTTCATTCAGATCTTAAACTCATATGACATTTCCAGGAGAGGACCTCCCTGTCCACTATTGCTAAAGTCACTGCCTTCCTCCACTCACCATCCTATTACTCTATTTTATTTTCCTAATAGAATTTATCACTGTCTAAAATGATCTTATGTATTGTTTTTTTTAAAATTAACCTTTATTGTTGAGATTATTACAGATGTTCCTCTTTTTTTCCCCCCATAGTTCCCCTCCACCCTGTTCCCACCCCACCCTAGGACTTCGCCACCCTATTTTCTGTGTCCATAGGTAATGCATACCTGCATATAAGATCTTTGTGTCTAATCTCTTCCCGAACCCCCACACCCACTTCCCTCTGAGAATCGTCAGTCTGTTCCATTTTCATGTCCCTGACTCTATTCCATTCACCAATTTATTATGTTCATCAGATTTTTTATTCATTTTATTTTTAGATTTAATTGTTCATAGAGATGTATTTGTTGCCACTTTGTTGTTCATATTTTTTATCTTTACCTTTTTCTTCTTCTTCCTCTTCTTAAAGAATACCCTTCAGCATTTCATATAATACTGGTTTGGTGGTGGTGAACTCCTTTAGCTTTTTCTTGTCTGTAAAGCTCTTTTTCTGACCTTCAGTTTTAAATGATAGCTTTGCTGGGTAGAGTAATCTTGGTTGTAGGTTCTTGCTATTCATCACTTTGAATATTTCTTGCCACTCCCTTCTGGCCTGCATAGTTTCTGTTGAGAAATCAGCTGACAGTCATATGGGCACTCCCTTGTAGGTAACTAACTGTTTTTCTCTTGCTGCTTTTAAGATTCTCTCTTTGTCTTTTGCCCTTGGCATTTTAATTATGATGTGTCTTGGTGTGGTCCTCTTTGGGTTCCTCTTGTTTGGGGTTCTCTGTGCTTCCTGGACTTGTAAGTCTATTTCTTTCACCAGGTAGGGGAAGTTTCTGTCATTATTTCTTCAAATAGATTTTCAGTATTTTGCTCTCTCTCTTCTTCTGGCACCCCTATAATTCGGATGTTGGTACACTTGAAGTTGTCCCAGAGGCTCCTTACAGTATCTTCATATTTTTGGATCCTTTTTTCTTTTTGCTCTTCTGGTTGGGTGTTTCCTGCTTCCTTATATTTCAGATCATTGATTTGATTCTCAAGATCTTCTAGTCTGTTGAATCCCTGTATATTATTCTTTATTTTAGTCAGTGTATGCTTAATTTCTGACTGGTCCTTTTCCATTTTTTTGGCATTCTCTCTAAGAACCTTGAAAGTCTCACTAAGTTCCTTGGAAGTTTCTGGAAGATTCTTGATTAACCTTATAACTGTGGTCTTGAACTCTATATCCAGTAGTTTGATTTCTTCCATTTCTTTCATTTGTGACATCTTTCTTTGTCTCCGCATTTTGGCTGCTTCCCTGTGTTTGTTTCTACATATTGGGTAGCTGCTAAGTCTCCTTGAGTTGATAGAGTGGCCTTGTGTAGTAGGTGTCCCATAGACCCAGTGGCTCAGCCTCCTCAATCATCTGAGGTAGACACTCTTGGTGCACCCCTTTGTGGGCTGTGTGCACAGTCTTGTTGTAGTTGAGACTTGATTGCTGTTGGTGTCACTGGGAAGAATTGACCTCCAGGACAATTGGCTGTGGGGACCAGCTGAGACAACAGTGGGAGAGCTGCTGTGCAGGAAACGCCCTTATGGAGCAGGACTTGCTTCAGTGGGGCTTTGGTGCTCACTGAGTCTGCCCCTTCAGTGTGTCACTTATGGATATGAAAAGTTGTAATCTGGTATGGTCTGATTATACTGGGTATTCTGGCTCTTGGGTCTCCAGGGAGGTGCAAAGTCAGCCACTGCCTGGGGCAATCCAGCAGGAGCTACAGAGAGATCTGCAGATTCCTCCTCTTTGTATCAGGTTTGGAAGTGCCCAGATGAGGCCCAGCTGTGAAGCAAGGCAGGCTGGTGCTAGTGCCAGGTCTTGGGCCTTTTATTGATAGGTTTGGGGCTCCCTGATCCAGCTGCAGCTTGTTTGACAGGTTTTTACCCTGAGCAAGGACAGGACATTCATATGCAAAAGCTGCTGGGCACAGCTTGGGTGGGTTGTAAATTGGATGGGGTGGGGGTCTCAGGGAATCACCAGGGTGGAGCAAACAGAAATGGCTGCCAGTCAGCCCTGCAACCAGGGAGGTCCAAGCACAGGAACAATGTGAGCATCTCTGTCTGGAAGAAAGCCACCCCCGAGTTCCTGCCCCGATGCCTGACAGTCCAGTTTCTCTCCATATGTGTCTGGGTCCCCCAGAGCCTTGCCCGGCACTGAAGCTCAGAGGAAGTAGAAGCTTGTAAATTCAGTTCGTGGTGCTGACCTTTTAAGAGGAGTAGCTGGGTCTCCAGCAGCCTGTGTGTCACTCAGCCCCAATCCACACTGGTTTTTACAGCCTGTAGTTCTTACTGCCCATAGGGACTTCTTTCTCCAGCTCTGGGATGCTGGGCTGGGCATCTGGTGTGGGGCTGGAACCTCTTGCTCCCACGGGCAGCCTCCTCAGAGGTGATCTCCCTCCCAATCAAAAAGTGGCCCACGTGGGTGCCTGATCAGCCGTTCAGCACCTCTGCACCTCCTACCAGTCTCAGTGTGCTTTCTTTTTTACCTCTTTAGTTGTAGTACTTCCACTTAGCCAGCTTTCTGGTGGTTCTGGGTGATGGTTATTCTGTATTTTAGTTGTAATTTTGATGTTGTTGTGGGAGGCAGCAAGTACAGGTGTTTACCTATGCTGCCATCTTGGTTCTCTTATGTATTGTTTTTAAAAATGATTATTGTGTGATACACACATAGAAATTCAACTGCTATGAAGGCAGTATCTTTATCTGTTCTTCCATTACTATACTTCAGTGCCTGAAATCATAAAGGCATATTCTAGGGGCTCAAAGAATTATTTGATGAATGGATGAATAAATGATTAATTCCACTTTAAAGGCAGTTTGTGGAAATTTATTGACTTTGTGCCAGCTTTTTTATTTTGAAAAACTTTAATCATAATTACCATTGCTGATTGGTACTTAGGGAATATTTTAGTTGGAAATATTATTCAATCATGTCTTCCAAGGAGACATCCCCTTAGCAACATTCCTAATAAGATGTCATGTAGTTTTTATTAAAGTATTTCCATTGTTGAAAAACTCACTCCTTATTTATGCAGCATGTTTAAATACTAGGTAATTCTATTTTGTTCTTAAAATAAAATCTTCCTATTATGGTGAATCTCAGTCTTAGTTCTATCTTGAGGTGTTACACAAAGTAAGTCTTCTATCTTTTCCACACAGTAGTGCTACCCCATATAGTCTATCAGCTAAATTTCTTTTATAACCTTGATGATTTATTTCATGATACTCTCACCAGATCCTTCACTGTTGCAATATTTTTTAAAAAAAATGCTTGCTTCCTTCTCTTTTCATCTGATGCACTCTTCTGTGCCAACATTCCTATTAAATTCTGCCACCCAAAGTGGAACACAATATAAAGCCATCTGACTATGAAAAAAAATACCACATCAAGGGTCATAAAAGTCATAAAGAGTTTGAGCATCATGAGAATTCCCTGGGAAAGAGTGGTCATTTTTACAAATGAGACATTTTTTTTCCACTTTGTCCTTTCTTTTAACCATGGTGTTCCCATAATTATAGATTGAAGAGAAAAGAATCAGGGGAGGTCACTAAATTTCTCCTTTGTATCTCCATGAAAATGGATGGGCTTTGCAGGTGTCACTCTTTCCCCTGGGCCCTCAGTAGGATACATTCTCTCTGGGAGAAAGGGAGTCATTGACCCCACTCTCAACTTCAGGAATGACCACAGTATAAATGCTGAATTTGGAGTAAGAAAAAAGTGGTGTCTCTCCTTCAAATAGAAAAGTTATCAAATGGATAATCTCCCCCTCCTTGGATTTCTCTGAATGTACTTGGTCTGTACACTTTGCATGGCATGTGAGTCACTTGGCCATGTTGAAATGGCTTGAATGCATTTCAAGAAACCATTGAAACAAACAAGTAAAACCATATTTAAACATTTTTAAAAGTTGGCCAAGGAAGGCTTATATATTTTTCTGTTCCAAATGCAGGTTTTCTTAAAATCAATTTCTGTATAGTCAAGTTATTTTTTGAAAGCCAAATACTTTTGATTCTATTATCTTGAGTAGTATTGATTCTTTTGTGAGAAAATAGAGTTCTTCAATGAACAAGGAGTCTTCTATAAGCACTGTTGTCCCAATAATGGGGTAATTGATTGTATGAAAGTCCATGGCTTGGGAATCCTTCTGCTGTTGGCATATGAGCGGGGAGAGAGAAGGTGGCTTCACAAGTCTAAAAATGACATGGATATATTTTCAGTCACTGAAGTACTCATTGCCAATGTCTTACTCAGGGCACACAGTTGGACGACACTTTCTACTTCCATACCCACCGCTTGGCTGGCCTCTTGTGACTTCTTTTCCTACCCAGCATTGCTCTTAATCTCGATTTCAACCATATAAAATGTGAAAGCAGTAGTGATGGCGGATAGAAGCTATAAAATTTACCGGAGTGATGCTCTGAGTACCTCATTTAATCAGTCTTACTAATAGACCACCTCCAGCTCTCCTGGTACTTCTTTGAAGATCTGAAGATCAATCAGTATGGAACCCAGACTTCACTGAGCTAGAAATTCCAAATGGATTCAGTTCAAGATTTTTTTTTTTTTTTTTTTTTTACCTTCAGAGAGGTGCCTCTGTCACCATTTGGTCATATTTGCAGGAAAAGAAAGATTTCCAGGCTTATCATTGATTATAGACATTTGTGTTTAAGGTTTTTGGATTGGATAATTTAAATACTTTTATTTTTTTCTGATGGCCATGGTGTAGTTATGTGGACAAGGATACTCCTCTGTGATCTTTTCTAATGAATTATCCTGAATGGAATGCAGGGAATGGGGGAGAAGACATATGCAAGAGGAGCAGTAAGATGATGATGCTGCCTGGACCCAATAATGTTGTAGAGACTGGAATGAAAATTCAAGGAGATGAACTACGAAGACTGATGAAGTCCGAGGAAATTATTCTGTCATCTGTTAATAGTCCTCCAGGGAGAGGATGCACAGTCTGCTAGAAGAGAAGCCAGAGAAGATTTATTTGGTAATGTGTGGCCCATCTTCCATTACTGGAGAAAATTAGATCTAAAACTATGAGGTAGAGCTGACAAATGGATGTCGTAGGTCTTCTCTTCATTACTGTAATGGCAGTGCTCATTGTAAAAATCGAAAGCTCCTAAAGGCATACAAAAAATCAGAGATACACACATCTTAAAAATCACACCTGTTTGTTAAAGATCATGGGCTTTTCAAGGAGAGTGTTTTATCATTATTGCTCATGTAGAGATTTTTTTACTTCAGTGTTCTTGAAGACTCTATAAGAATAAGAAGATAATAAAAATGCAGTAGTTGTAGTAATTGATATTTTGTGGTTAAAATCTTTAAATTGAAGCCTTTATCTTAAAATCAAAGAGCTAGTCTCTTGTGAAGTAGCCACTGATGTTTGGTACCCATTCTAGAGATAGTAAACTAGAAGGAACTTAAAACAGAGTAAAATTACACATGGAAACAAAATTCTGTTATCTTCATTAGATAATTTCTTCTCCTAGGATAAATCAAGACCACCAATAATTTCAAGATAGCTTGTGTGATAGGAAGGTGGGAGGCAGAAGAACTGATAGCTTTAATTTTCCTCTGGTTGCAGATAGCCAGAATTATAAAATGTGGCACTTGTTCTTCTGGCTTTGCACTACTCATTTCTTGTCTAGGGATTTCAACACGAAATGAGTAGAGCAATGCCTACCATTGTTTCTTCTTTAAAGTCTGACTCTTTCTTATGTCTATATGGCTACCTTTCATAGTTGAATTTGGCTTGGATTCAAATCCCAGCTCTGTCACTTCCAAGTTGTGCAGCATTAGGGATGTCACTTATCTTAGCCAACTATTAGCTTGGAAAACAAGGCTCAAGGCTAGTTTTATGTGTTACCATTTTAATGGGAAGAGTCATCCCAGAGAAACAACAGTGAAAGAAAAAGAGTGAGGCAGCAAAGGAGGAAGAGCAAATACAAAGTGGTACATTCCCAAGCTGGCCACAGCTTTGTAGCCAGTGCTGTTGATCACTCATTCTTTAAAAACATCTTGAGAGAGGCCACAGGAATTATCATCTCTCAGAAGAGTCCACCTGTGGGAAGAAAGAGGGAAGGACTTTTCCACCAGTTCCTATCTCCCATTGGTCAAAGTTTGCCCCACGACTCCTCTGCATTTCTGAGTTATACCAACTGGTCCTCCTATAGCCACTGTGGAAGGTCAAACGCAAGATAGCAGCTGTCTCTTTAGTGTGAGCCACAGCATACAGGGCACACAGCAGGCAGCAGCAAGCCTGCTGGCCAGCCTTCCAGCACACTGCAGAGCCAGGTGAACCAGTCCATGTGCATGAATACCAAGATGCTCATGGCATCTCATACCACAGTGACTAAAACAAAGCCTTGGCAAGAATCAGGAAACGACTCTGGGTGGGAGGAGGGAGGAAAGATGCTTTCAGTCATGTCCATAATGACCTCATATTCCAGGGGCAGCTGATGCAGACTGCCCAGGTGGCCCAGCACACAGGCTGCCACCACTAAGACAGAGATGAGCTGTCCTCCAGCAAAGATCTAAACCTCTCCTGTAACCTACCAGACTGTGTTTGGAAAGCTTCCTGAAGGATCATGAGCAATAGGACACCAGTTCTGAGTAAAGCCAGGGCAGGGAGGTAGCATGACCTGGGTCCAGAAAGGAGGTAGCAATGCCCGTCCTTTCTAAACCTTGTCATTTCTATGGGTAATGAACAGTAGCTACTATTATTTTCTCTTCTTTCTCACTATATGCTTCCCTCCACATCTTCTCTCTCTAGCCATCTGCCCTGCTCAGTTCTAAGTCTGACTACTTAGTGAGTACTTGGAATCTCCTTTTTTGCCAGACCTCCTAAATTGCTTCACTTCTGGTTTTCAAGGATCCTCTTGTAGGATACTTTTTCTGATAGAAGGAGAGCGACTCTTGCATCTCCCTCATCTTCCATGCAGAATACATGAGCATGTTATTTAGGTTCTCCTAAAGATTTATTTGTTTGTGGCCTTGGCAATGACTGAAATATTATAGGGATTGTTATTGCCAATATTATCTCATGGAAGGCAGATATGTTTAAAGGACTCTTTTTTTTTTTACATTTTTTAAATTGATTTCAGAGAGAAAGAGAGAGAGAGAGAGAGAGAGAGAGAGAGAGAAACATCAATAATGAGAGAGTTCCATTGATTGTCTGTCCCCCGCAGGCCCCACACTGGGGATCCAGCCTGCAATTCGGGCATGTGCCCCGACCGGGAATTGAACCATGAACCCCTAGTTCATGGGTTGGTGCCCAATCACTGAGCCACCCTGGTTGGGCTAAAGTACTTTTTAATGAATAGCAGAGTTCTCTGCACAGGAGCAAACATATCACAGCTTTTGGTTATTCTTAATAATAACCAAATTATTATTAATGCTCCTCACTGCTACTGTTTTCATTTTTTTTAAAAAAATATTTTTATTGATTTCAGAGAGGAAGGGAGAGGAAGAGAGGGAGTAAACATCAATGATGAGAGAGATTCATTGATTGGCTGCCTCCGGCATGCCCCCCTACTAGGGATCGAGCCCACAACCTAGACATGTGCCCTTGACCGGAATCAAACCTGGGACTCTTCAGTCTGCAGGCTGATGCTCTATCCACTGAGACAAACCAGCTAGGGCTTCATTATTTTTTAAACTAAGATTCATTAAAGTCACCTTATTTCCTCTGACCTTCTCACCTAAGGAAGGTACTCTTTCTGCTTAATCCCATGACATGAGACTCCTTAATAAGGTAACAAGCTGCTCCACAATAGAGTAATAGATGATTTGTGCCACCTCTCCCAACCCCCAACTCCTAGGGGACTGAAGTTTGACAGGTCAGGGTTGCAGTTTGGGTCCCAGGAGCCAGAGCTGGGTAAGAAGAGGAGGAAATTACCATCTAAGTGTCCAAAAGCGGAACAAGTCAATGATTCAGATCCACTCTCCTTTGGGAACATGGAAGCTTAACACTAGCACACACAAGTACTGCCTGTAAATACAAAGAGCTGCCCTTGGGTTGGCCAATGGGAGGCCAAGTCAGGAGTCAGGAGCTGGGTGGAGCCAGAATGGTGCAAGATCAGGAGCAACAGAGGGAAGTGTTGGACAATTGCAAGAGTGTAGCTGGAGCATGACGACCTGCCTTTAATGGTCACTGGCTAGACAGGAGTCAGCATGCCAGTGTGTGGGGAACTCAAAAGTATAGCATCTGATTGGGGTAGATCAGATGTACAACTGGAACTGCCCATGTGGAAGGGACAGGAGACACACCTGCCCTCATGTCTCTAGCTGCACACAAGCACTGAGTCATAGACTGACGGGATATAAACATATGTGTACATAATTCCAATTTGGTCAAGGAAATGATCCAGCCGCCTGTGAATTTTCCCTCTCACCTTGGCTTTCTCCCTGCTGTATGGTGCACACATTTCATAATAAGTAAATGGAAAGAGGAATTTACTACCCCTCCTCCATGTACACCTTGGCCCGTCTTGCTGTAGAGAAGAGCCCTTGTTTCACACTGTCGCAGGGTATTTCATGTGCCCTTGGGTAGGGAACCTCCTTTTCTTGTTTGCAGCATAATGAGTTTTTAGCTCACAGACTGGGTAGGGAAGGGATGTTTGGTTCATGTCAAATTTACTTGGAACTTTGCTAGCCTCAAAGTTCATGTCCTGGAAACTGTAGCTCTTCTCATGGTTTGGATATTTTACATCTACACATTACATTCAGAAAGCCAGGGTTTCAACTCATGGAAAAAAATAGCTAAATTGATGACTAATTTTACATCAGAAGCTTTTCAACCAGAGAAATCGTGTGCTACAGAGTAAGCAGAGCCACCCCACCCCTGGCTCCCTGCCCTTTGCTTGGAGCAAGATTTTCAAGAGTGTCTTTGCGAAAGGGTGGAGGAATGGTAGAGTGGAGGCCCAGCTGCCTGGACCCACACAGCAGATGGTCCAGCAGAGACACAGATGGCCTGAGGCTACTGTCCAACCGGGCACTACTGACCAAGGCCATTGAATCATGCAGCCACTTATTTTGCTGAAGAGGACTGTTTAGGGGATAATGGGGTGCTTTTTCTTGCATTAATATGTCCATTCCAGAAGGTTGTGACCCATCTTTCTTATTGTCCACACTTTTATTTATCCACTATAAGGAATAATTTCCAACTCACTCTCCCCACTTCACTCCTTCGCCAGAACATATAGAAACATCCATGCTCAAAATGAAAGCCTCTTGTTTTCTTGGCTGAATATCAAGATTTGTCCAGATTGTCAACTCCTTAAGAGGGGAGAAGCATAAAACCCAGCTGTAGAAACTCAGGAGTGACCTAACATGATCCAGGTGTTTCTAGTTTTCTTAGGAAAGATGGCCAATGTATATGCAAAACCTGATGGACTGTATCGACAGGATACTGCCTGATAACACTAGGATGCTGACCACAGTTTGGATGGTGGGTCGTGAGTGAGTCCACAGTGTGTGACAGCTATATCTGATGTGTCAGGGTGGGTTTTGCAGTGGTATTCTGAAAGTTTGTGACCTTGCATTTATGCTTCCCCCTATCTTACTCAATGCTCATAAAAATGGATTTGAAAGCAGTAAACTTGCAAAGACAACACGGGGTTGTGGAGAATGCAGGGAGTGAGGAGAGATGGGTTTTAGTCTCAGTTCTGCATCTTGTCAGCCATGAGACTGTGGGAAAGTCTTCAATTTTTCTGATCCTCATTTTTTATCCATAAAACAAATGAAATAATACTTGCCCCGAATGCCCTATTATAACATGAAAGCATTGTGTTGGGGACAGATTTAGTCATACGAATAACTTAGACAAAGCCATGGATAAATGTGCGTTTTAGTGTTCTGCAGGCCCATCTGTTCAATCTGTAGTAACATTCTGACCTTCTATCCATTGACCAGATATAGTTTACTATATTTTTAAATTATATTTTTTAGTGATTAAAGTTGAACTCATTTGGCAGAATGAATTAATTTTCCAGAATGAACACCAAAGCCACCTGCCATAATCTTCCTCATCACCCTCAAATGACACCTACGTCTCAGGGCACTCTGAGGTCTTTTAACCTGGAACACTCCCCCTTAGTTCCTGTGCTTTCCCTGTACTGATTATGTCCCTGGCAGCTCTTCTGGGAGGTTACCAACTGTGGCTAATGGTCATCTGGGAACGTCTTGTCAGCTCTGTACCGGCCCCCGCCCCCCTTACCTTCCAGAGTGCCACTCATGTTCATACACAGTGAACACTTTGTGAGTTGAATCAGTACATTTCTTTAGTAGCGTTTGCATGGGAGGGAAAATGGTAGTGACTGCAGAAAAGCATCTGGTATCGGTGGAGGACACCATAGGGAAAGAAATCAGAGTAAGAGTCAGAGAACTGGACTGTAGTCCAAATTTTGCCACTGCATTTTTGTCCATGGCTTTGGATGCATCACTGAACTCTCTGAACCTTTGTTCCCTCCGTTTTGTGATGAAAGAATAGGATGAGTTGGCCTTCAAGGCTCCTCACAACACTAAGATTCTAACATTTCCTGTGGTATGCTATCTTCGTTTAAGCTGAAGGTAAGGTGCTGAGAAGAATTTAAAACAAATCGAGAGATGTTTTAAAATAGGAATCACTCACCAAGGGGGATAGGAATATGTTCTATTTTGAGTAATAAGGATTAGTTTAATAAGGATTCAGGGTAAGGAATTTGTCAAGTTTATCTGTGGAGGGTTTACCATAAAAACCCTAGCATTAGAGGATTAATCCAAGATTATCTCCACTTGGGATGTTGTACAGATTGTAAAATATATTCTGTACATTAAAAATAGACACGGACTTGAATTTTAATAAATTTTGGTGATAATTATTATTTTATAATCTTGCCACACTTTCCCCCCCTTTACTTTTCATATTAGAATAATTTAAGTTATCCCTGAAGCTTGAAGTATCCTTTAAAATAGCATTGTATCAAATGTACCTTTTTTTGTGGAAAAGGATAGAACACTTTAGCACGCATTGGGTTAGTTTTGGTTTCAAGCTGCAGGATCTTCTCTTATGGAGTCAACATAAAGGTTGTTGGTGCTTAATTGTATCTTTGGGTATTATGTACTAAAACAGATGATTTTATTACCAGGTCCTTTGTAACTTATTGAGACCACTGTAATATGATCTTGTTGTATCATACACATATAAACATTTCATTTCCCTCTCTATTAATTGTACTGAATCTGCAATATAAATTTGGCAATCTGGAAGGGACCTTAGTCATCTTTACAATCCCTTTGTCAAGATTGAGTTTCTGTCTATCTTCTAGAGGACCAAGAAAGGAACTCAATAGATTTCAGGGTTCTTTTTCTTTTTTTCTTCTTTTAAATGCCGTGGAATCTTTCCCAGAGGAGGTCAACCCTTAAATGAGTGAACTATTTCCATTGTCCAGTTGTCCAAGGACATTTAAAGCAGAGGGTGTTTTTTAACAGCTTTGTTAATGTAGCTTTTTTCTTCCTTGCTGGTAACTCAAGCATAATTGAGGTCTAGTGTTGAGCTTTAAATATATTCTTGAGACTTGAAAAGGAAGCTTGATGAGGCGTGTACTGCAGCATAACCTCTCAATTATTCACACATTTATATGGCTGTAATCGCCAAGGCCTCTCGTTGTAAACATTAGGAACATTTTTATAACTAGACATTGATATGAGCTAATAGGCAGTGAAAGGATGGAACTACACATAGTAATCAGGATATGGTCAGGGTCATCAATCATAATTAACATCACCTTTGTTCATTTCTAAAATGTCTGATATAAGTCACAATATAGGTATTAACCTAGTAAATCCCCAAACGTCAACTCAAAAAGGCAGATGTGTTTGACAATGAGCCTAAGCCCCACTGCTACTCACTGGCTTAGTTGAGGACAAGTTGGATGCCATTTTTGCGGCTTGCTCCTTTAGATTCAATGAACTTAAAAGGTCTGGGTCTATCATTCAGCATGATCTAACAGCTGTGTTCATTAAACTGTCCAAATTTAGATTCTTCTAGTACAACATCTAACGAGATGGGAGGAAAATCCTGTAAAGATGTCATTAGTGACCCTTACCTCCCTTTGTCCTTTCCTCCCTTCCTGCCTACTATCCATTAATTAATTGAATCATTCAGCACAAACTAATTGAGTCATTACCTTGGACCAAATGCTATACTAGGCACCAGGGGAACAATGTAGGCATGCTCCCTCACTGCCCTTAGAGACCTTAGGTTCCAGTACCATAAAGGTAGATTTTGAATATCTTTGAAGAAGTTTATCCTAGACATTACCTCTAAGTTCTAAAAAAATCCCGCAGCAATGAGTTAAAACGTACTCTTTTAGAATGAGTCTGGGTGACTCACTTTCTGTTCTTTCTGTGGGGGATTGAGAATAGAGTTGTAAACTAGAAGATTGCTGGCCTTTTTGTTCCTTTCCTTGAAACAGTTGGGGAGATGGCTGAGGAGATAATAAGGGACTAGGCAATTGCTTAAAAACAACATTTTGAAAGAAAAACCTCCACACAGCCTTTCTGTGCAGTGCAGTTTTCCTATTTCTTAAAACCTCTTGGGATGGTCAGCAACAGAGGTATCTATTTCCAGATTAAGTGAACGAGAGATATGTGTGCTTAAATTCTACCATGGATTGAAAATCATATATAATTTGTTATGCATCAATTAATATAAGCATAATTATGAGTAACAAATGACCAACAAGAATACAGCTGGTTTGGACATTCTTTTCTAAGTTCCTCCTCACTAAGGACTGTTAAAAACCCAGATCAAGGATAGCTAATAACATGTTAGTATAGACCTTGACAATAATGACATGCTAATAGCAGCAGTATCTTCTCAACATTGTGCTTCTCTCTAGGGTTCTCCACTGGCTGCTGTTCCTCGTCCAAGTGTCACCCTTACCCTTCTATAGACTAGTCTGACATGGTCATTTTCACGTAGCAGGGCCCTGTTGTTGTTATTGTCATTTAGGTTCAATCAGTTTTGTTTTCAAGGATATCTTCCTCTACCCACTTTAGTCTGAAAAATGCTTGCCTCTAATTATTAGCAGGGAATGCCTCTTTTTTATATGCACTCTTATAGTCTTAGATTTTTTTCCTTTTAACCAAAAAAATACAAGGGACAAGACTTTTGCCTTTGAATTGCTTCCAGATTGAAGTGAAAAAAGAGTCTCCCATTCGTTGGAAACACAGTAGCTGTCACCCGTCCTGTGTCTGCTAACCCCTGGCAGCAGCAGCTTCCTGGGGTAGTGTTTTGCCATTTTCATGCCCTCGGTGTTGTGAGATGTGCCCTTGCACAGCCAGCCGAGGCCCTGCTACATCAGTGACTCCATGGCCCAGCAAGGCCAGATTGGCTTGATGGGGCACCTCTGGTCTGAAGATGGCCTATCAGGCTTGTCATGACCTCCAGCAGGTGTGTCTGGGTGAACAAAAGGAGACATCCTCTCTCTGTTCTCTTGGAATTTAGAACTGAGGAAATTCAGAGCCTGAGCAGGTTAGCTTTAGGAACTGAATTGAAAAGCTATGAGGTAGACTTGGGGCCAGGGCAGCAATTATGGGCTGAAATTATGAGGATGAGGACCAAGAAAATGGGGAGAACAAGGCAGAAATGCAGTGAGAAAATGTGAATGGGGGCTCCATGCAGTCCCTGAGAGAAAGGGAGAAAGGCAGGCAGGCAGACACACACAAGTTCATGCACACACACAGTGCAAAAGCCACCTCAATTCATGACTGCGTTCTGCTTTCAGTTTCAGTACACCCAGGCCTCTTCCTTTGGGGCATCTTGACTGAGCCATCTTTGCCCCTCATGACAAATGAATCTTGAAAACATCAGTGAAATCTGATGAACTTTCTTTGAACATTATAGCACTATTTATATATATAAAAGCCAAGTGACCAGGATGACAGAACGACTGGAATGACCGGTTGCTTTGACACACACTGCAGCAGCCAACTTGCATGATCAGGGCCTTAATAGGTGCCCCCCAATCTCCTGCGGCCCCTCCCCCTGGCCAGCCCTGCCCCTACTGCCCCACCACCCTGATCGGGGGCAGGGCCGGCTGGCCATAC
Organism: Myotis yumanensis; assembly: GCF_028538775.1. Taxonomy (NCBI): domain Eukaryota; kingdom Metazoa; phylum Chordata; class Mammalia; order Chiroptera; family Vespertilionidae; genus Myotis; species Myotis yumanensis. The sequence continues at coordinate 45,919,303 of NW_027223752.1, read as the reverse complement.
TCCCGAATCCCCTCCCCGCCACTGGCCTGGCTGGATCGGTCCCCATCAGGGTGGGCCCACCAGACCCCACCCGTGCACGAATTTGTGCACCGGGACTCTAGTAATGAATAATATTGCAGCAACCAAGAGAAATTAACTTAAAGACACCTGATGTAATTGTTGCCCTCTTGCTACCACCTGCCAACTGTGAAAATTTTTTCTAAATGCCTTGACATTAGGATATAGTTGGAAAAATACTGAAAATTGTCCCCTTTCAGTTAATGTTCATTAAAAAAATCAGATAACATCAATAAGCACTCAGAGATCCATGTTATGTAATCCTGTGTTGTTTCATTTTAATAAATGCTTTAAGGACCTAGTAAGTTGTTATACATGACATAAAACAGGCTATGATGAACTTTGGTGCTGAATATATGCTCTGAAAACCACAAGGCATTTGTGTTTCGTTCTCATGGTGTTATGGTTGCCATTAAACTGCTGGTGGGGGAAATACCCATTCTAATGGCAGCTGAATGTAGAACTCCATCTCCTTTGGGGTAGAGTGAAAGGAGTTCATTTGGGAACATTGACATATATAAGTACTAGTATATTAACTGTTCATTTGTGTGATGGCTTCTCTCTGTAGGATTTGGTTTGGCAATGGGGTATAATAAAGCTTTGATTTTGACAAGTGTAAGATAGGACTCCTTAGTAAGGTAAATCTTCCCCAACAAGTTGCTGTGTAAAATTTACAGCATCCATGCTTATTCTCATATTTTTCTTATGCAGTGTGCTCATCGTTTATTAGCTTTCCATGCTTTGGCCATCATTGTTCTTTCCTTCTGTCATCACTTAGTTGTCATGGAAAGAAGGGATGACTTAGGCTGGAGTGGAACATAATGCCATCCCTACACATGAGATGGTAAATAACTTCTAGTGACTAACAGGCATATATGTGTATTATCAATATCCATGCATTTAATTGTCTTTGGTCTATATTCCCTACTCAGCCCCTTCAAATACACAGAGACACACAGACAAACACACACAGGAGAAAAACACACCCAACTTGACATTAATTGAGTTAGAAACTGTGTTTTTTGGTTGTTGTTGTTGCTCAATGAGAAGGAAAAAGTTCCTGGGGTGGGATTATTCTAATGGTACTTTTTTTCCTTTTAGAATTTTTAACGACAGCAGGCACACTGAATTCAGTGCTGGAGGCAGCCCCATCCTGTGAGGAGATATTGTTTGTCTCATTAGCACTGTGGGAGTGCCATGAAAGGGTCCATGACCTAGAGCTCATCTTGCTTTAATAATGGCTTAACACTCGTAAAAGACTTTTAATGGCTACATGAGACATATTTAAATATTAAACGCCATTCCTCTTTGTTGATTCACAAACCCCAATGAATAGGACTCCTTCCTTGCTTCCAAAGTCGAAGAAATGTGCCTGGCTTCTCACGCCAAGGAGTGAACAAAACAAACTTGTCAAAGGAAACACCTCGCGGCTGCCCTGCTAACCCATTTGCAAACCTGAGGACTTGAATCACGGGGGCTCAGTGGATGCCTTGAGCTCTCAGACTCAGACTTATTTTCCTATCTGTCTGAGACCCATTTCTAATCCTGCTTTAGAGGATTAGGAGCATGCTCACGTATATGAGACTTTCGGCCAAACACAACTTTTTGGCTTTCATCACAATGTGGTTCATTTGCTCTGGTCCCCCAGCCACAGAGTTGCATTTGCCCCACTGGATCATGTCCCTACTTAAAGCTCACTTGGTGCTTATATCTGAATTTGAACGGACCCACACTCCTGGGTTCATCTATGTATGTAGATTTCAGTAAGGACTTATGAGCTTGGTGCCAACATTGCTATTTTCCCAAGGCCTGTGATGGAGTGTAACATCACTTGAAAGTCAGTGCTGTTCCTTAATCAGAGAGAGTCCCCCAAGGTCAGCACCTGGCACGTCAGTTGCCTCATTGTGTGATAATCCTGTGCAGATGACGAGACCTGAAAGAACTGTATTTGCCTTTCTTTTGGCTACTGGTGTGGAAATCAGGCCCATAGGTTTAGAGATGCCTTTATTTACAGAAGAGGAAATTGAATTACAGACTTCCTGTCGTGAGCAGAGCTGCTTGGGGCGAATGATGGTAGAAAGCTATTCTCCACTTGAGATACAAGAGCCCAGAAGCACTTGGGGTTTGGCAAGCTTTGCGATTTATTTTAAATATTTGGGGTACAGCAGAGCCCCAAATGTATTGTGCTCAAAGCACCGTTTCCCTTTCATTTTTCAAAACCATGTATATTCTGGGGAAACTTAATCTGTGTGTTTTGGAATCATTGAACCCTTGTTCATTAAAATATCGCAAGGTAAATACGAGGTCTGGGTTCAAGAAATCTCTTGGGCTCTCCGATAAGTGGCTTTCCCCTTTGAACTCAAAAGTAAAATTTTGCCAACTTTGAATGAACCCTGAACCCAGCTAGTCTGTAGAGGTTTACATGTGTCCAAAATAAAGCAATGATGGGGGACAAGGCTTTGGGGGGTGGGGGGGGGGAGACAAGGCCCATTTTGTGAGCTTTTCCACCAAGGCCTCCTGATACCCATTGTACTCTGCCAGCATTAGATTCTCCCCTGCTGCAGCTGCAGCCCCAAGTTTGACCCAATCCTGCCCATGCCTGGTGCTTCCGAACCTCGTGGTCCTATCTATATTTCAAATTAAATGTTTTTCATCATGGGGTTTTATGCATTCGTTTTTGCTTTAAGACATTGCTTTGAAATACCGTTTATGTTTATTACTGAGGGGGTTTTTTGGCATTCTTTAAATTTTGTGCCTGAGGCACATGCCCCACTAGTCTCACCCTAGTTCTGGCTTCACCTCCCACCTGGGGCTTTCCTGTCTTCTTCACTCTGTGGCTCACGTTAAAAAAGTATATGGCATCTGCACAAACAGATAAACAGCTATTACTTGGAGAGGTTGGTGAAGGGCAGGAAGGGCTTGGGAAAGGGTTCTGTTAATCTTGAAGTGGGCCTCTGGTCCATTCGAGGCACCACAATGTGCAGTGTGGGTGGGCATGGAGGTTGAGAAATTCTGCTCTAGCCCACCCTTGACTTTTGGTTCAGCTGGGCTTTCTCTTTCCAGGGACCAGATGGCCTGTATCCAGTGTGTCCGGTCATGTACCCCTTCCCCAATCTGTCTGAGTTAGTGCTGAGGCCATAGAGTTTGTAATTCCCCTCTTTTTTTTTTTTTTTTAATTAAATCTTTATTGTTCAGATTATTACATTAGTTACTCTTTTTTCCCACCATAACTCCCCTCCACCCAGTTCCAACCCCACCCTCTGCCCTCACTCCCCACCCACTGTCCTCATCCATAGGTGCACGATTGTTGTCTAATCTCTTCACTCACCCCCACACCCCTTTCTCGCCCCCCCCCAAGAATAGTCAGTCCATTCCCTTTCTATGTCCCTGATTCTATTACAATCACCAGTTCATCAGATTATTTATTCACTTGATTTTTAGATTCACTTGTTGATAGATGTGTATTTGTTGTTCATAATTTGTATCTTTACCTTTTTCTTCTTCTTCCTCTTCTTACAGGATACCTTTCAGCATTTCATATAATACTGGTTTGGTGGTGATGAACTCCTTTAGCTTTTTCTTATCTGTGAAGCTCTTTATCTGGCCTTCACTTCTGAATGATAGCTTTGCTGGATAAAGTAGTCTTGGTTGTAGGTTCTTGGTATTCATCACTTTGAATATTTCTTGCCATTCCCTTCTGGCCTGCAAAGTTTCTGTTGAGAAATCAGCTGACAGTCGTATGGGTACTCCCTTGTAGGTAACTGATTTTCTTTCTCTTGCTGCTTTTAGGATTCTCTCTTTGTCTTTTGCTCTTGGCATTTTAATTATGATGTGTCTTGGTGTGGTCCTCTTTGGATTCCTTTTGTTTGGGGTTCTCTGCGCTTCCTGGACTTGGAAGTCTATTCCTTTCACCAGGTAGGGGAAGTTTTCTGTCATTATTTCTTCAAATAGGTTTTCAATATCTTGCTCTCTCTCATCTTCTGGCACCCCTATAATTCGGATGTTGGTACGCTTGAAGCTGTCCCAGAGGCTCCTTACACTATCTTCATATTTTCGGATTCTTTTTTCATTTTGCTTTTCCGGTTGGGTGTTTTTTGCTTCTTCGTATTTCAAATCTTTGACTTGATCCTTGCGACCCTCTGGTCTGCTGTTGGGAGTCTGTATAATATTCTTTATTTCAGTCAGTGTATGCTTAATTTCTAGTTGGTCCTTTATCACAACATCGAGGGTCTCATTAGATTTCTTGAGGATCTCACTACATTTATCGGCGGTCTTACCAGTCTTTTCGAGGGCTTCTAAACAGTTCTTTAAAGACCTTAAAAGTGTGGTTTTGAACTCTATATCCAACAGTTTGCTTTCCTCCAATTCTGTCGTTTGTGTCCTGTTTCTTTGTCTCGGCATTTTTTTATGCTTCGCTGTGTCAATAGAGTGCCTTTCTGTGCTAAGTGTCCCAATTACCTAAGGTAGACACTCTTGGTGCACCCCCTTGTGGGCTTTGTGCACAGTCTTGTTGTGGTTAAGCCTTGATTGTTGTAGTTATCACTGTGAGGAATTGACCTCCAGGTTAATTGGCTGTGAGAATCAGCTGTGTCTGCGGTGGGAGAACTTCTGTGCTGGAGACACCCCTCTGGGGCTAGACTTGCTTCAATGGGGCTTTGGTGCTCACTGAGTCTGCCTCCTGAGTGTGTCTTTTATGGTTCCACGGAGCTTAAAGCTGGATGGTCCCACTCTGACCTCTGGGCTTCCTGGCTCCTGGATCTCTAGGGAGGTGCTAATCTAGCCTTTGCCTGAGGCTATCCAGCAAAAGCCTCCCTTCAGGGCTTGGGCGGGGCGGGTCCCACGGGATCAACAGGGCGGGGTTAGCAATTATGGCTGCTCTCAGTCTTGCCCTCAGAGGCTCTGCTTCTCAGTGTCCCAGTAGTCGCTGCAAGCCCCACGGAGAGAAAGCTGCCCTAGGGTTCTGAGCGATGCCAGACAGTCCCGCTTCTCCCGTATGAGTCTGGGTCCTTAGAGACTCGCCCGGAACTGGAGCTCAGAGCCTGAGACTCCCTCCCGATTGAAAACAACCGCGCCCTCAGCCTCCAGCCCGCTCCACATGCACTCCGAACCTTAGTATTTTACTTCAGCACTGCGCCTCCTCTGAGCCTCGGTATGCTTTTCTCTTTCCTCCTAGTTGTAGAACATCCACTCAGCCAGCTTTCCTGTGGTTCTGGATGATGTCCGTTCCGTCTTTTAGTTGTATTTTTGAAGTGGTTGTTCGAGGCAGCAAACTCCCGTGTTTACCTATGCCGCCATCTTGGTTTCTCCTGTAATTCCCCTCTTATCAAGAAGTTATCTGTGTAGCTCAGAGTAAGAACTGAATAAAGACGCTTGCTCCTAGAACTGAGTCTTTCCCCCAAAAATGATTATTTTAATCTCATACAGATTGGAAACAGGAAACTCTATTATCACCCCAGTGATGACACCTAAGGGCCAAAGGAAAGGGAATAAATTTGAATCCACACAGAATATTATTGTTAAGATTGGCTTTACATTCAAGGTCTTCATATTCACAGTTGATAACTTAATGATACTAATTATTGCCAGTAATGACTGCTTAGTGCTAGACCCTATGTTGAATATCTTCTTAGGTGCATTGTGTCAGAATTATTATTATTCCTATTTTACAGATTAGAAAACTGAGGCTTAGAGAAGGATTGCCCAGGTAGATAATAGTGGGATCCAGACCTGTCTAACTCAAAGTACTGGTTCTTACCCATCCTTCTGCACATTCCCTCTCCTACAGCGCACACATTGGGAAAAAGTCAGTTTCCTTTCTTTTATGGGGCATGCTGATATCAGTGTCTTTCACATTAAGACACTGAGTGAATAAAACGCTAGAATTCTTTCATTAAACTTTCAATTTCACTGTTGTTGTTTTTTTTCAGATTATATATAATGAAAAAAATCCTCAGTGTCTAAATTATAGCAAAGCCAATTCCTTTTTATTTCCCATGTAGCAGCCTGCACAATATGTTTCAGGAGCCAGGGTCCCCAATCTAAATTCCTAAACAGCTGCCCTGATCCGGTTTCAGCAAGTCTAGATGGAATCAGACAGATAGCAATTAACTATAAACGTTTTTTGGGATGGGTCGAGGGTTAGGAAGCTTTAAAGAATTCACATTCACCTGGCAACAAGAATGTCTGTGCACTCTCCTTAAAACCCTGGGTGTAGAGAGACTGTGTATTCTTTTTAAAAAAACAAATATGTTTTTTATTGATTTTAGGGAGAAAGGAAGGGAGAGAGAGAAAGGGAAACATTGATTAGCTGCCTCCTGCACATCCCCTTCTGGGGATTGAATCCACAACTTCGGGCATGGACCTTGATCGGGATTCAAACCTGCAACCTCTTGGTGTACAGGACAATACTCAACCTACTGAGCCGCACCAGCCAGGGCAACATACTGTGTATTCTTTACTGGCTCTTGCTCTGAGCACACTGTGGACACTGTGAGGAATTCCCAGAAGCTCTGCTTCAGTCATTCTGTTCTGGGAAGGCTCTTAATCTTGCCTTCAAAGCTCTATTGAGAGCTTCCCCTAGGCCAGCAGTTCTCAATCTGTGGGTCGCGACCCCTTTGGGGGTCGAACGACCCTTTCACAGGGGTCACCTAAGACCATCGGAAAACACATATATAATTACATATTGTTTTTGTGATTAATCACTATGCTTTAATTATGTTCAGTTTGTAACAATGAAAATACATCCTGCATATCAGATATTTACATTATGATTCATAACAGTAGCAAAATTACAGTTATGAAGTAGCAACGAAAGTAATTTTATGGTTGGGGGTCACCACAACATGAGGAACTGTATTAAAGGGTCGTGGCATTAGGAAGGTTGAGAACCACTGCCTTAGGCCATTTCTCCAAACAAGGCCCCAGTCTATAGACTTGGTCTATTTCTTGAATATCTGATTTAGTGGTGCCCCTGGTGCCATGGAAATTGCCAGGTCCCGCCCTCATGGGGGACATCACCCCTCCCCCCGACTTTGCAAAGTTCAAGTGAGGAGGCTTTGAAGGAGGAGCTCTTTAGCTCACAAGGCAGCTTCATGGGTCTGGTATTGAGAGCACAGCAGCATGTGTCCAGGACCAGTTATATAAGAAAGCCTCCTAGAGAGGACAGAACATGGTTTTCTACAAATAAATAAGGCAAAAGGCAATGCTTACCAGTGCCACAGCTGGGATGCAACTATGAGCAATGAATTTCTCATGCTAACAAATCCAAGCTCTTTGGAAAACAGATGCTGAACCCTGGGACTGGCACTGGATCTCCCCTGGCAGGAGCTGCAAGGTTCAGAGATGGAAGGGTATCTAGAGACCATTTGTTCATAAACACAGCTGAGGGCCAGCAAGCGGCTTTTATGCCCTGCCTGGGCTGCACCGATGGGCCCCTTCCACGCAGCATTCCCACAACGAAGAAGGCAGACATGCAAGGCTTCTGCAGCTCATGCTCTAGAGAAATAATTAAACAGTTTCTCTTAACCTCTTGAACTTTTCATTTATTATTGCCATCCATTATGTCTACCTTCTCAAATCACAGAATCACGAAACTGAGCTCTGGGGTCAAGGGTTTATTGTTTAATGGAGATAGAACATTTTGTAAATTGCACGGAGTCACAATGTTTATAATAGAAGCTTCTGGTGTACTGAATCTTTTCCATTTAACAAACAGTGAGCTTTGACATGTGTTCTTCCTACATAGCAAGAAATTTGGGGTAAGTGCAGTACTGGCATGAACACATTACCAAATCTTTCCTGTAAACCAAGTGACATCCGCAGTCAAATAAAAACATTCCTTCCACCAAATACCAGGAAATGCTAAAAGTATCCCTATTCTCCTAAGGTCATGCTAAAATGAAGTTTTGGCTTTTAGAACACAGAGTAAGGATGAAGAAGGCCAACATTTTTGTCCAATACACATTTGCTGCTACAAGTCCTCAGGGACAACCTCCTGGTTCAAATATGAACATGTGTATGGAGAATTTTCCCTAGGATTTAACCTTCAAATGAAAAGTGTAAATATTTTAAGAAAATGTACCAATGTTAAAAAGTATTCCTGTTGTCTTTGTTTTTACTAGAATTTGTACTTTCAAGTCAGAAACGGATTTGCTTAAAACAAAGCAAACATCCTCAAAAATGTACCCAGCCAAAATAACCAATGTATAAATATCTAGGATTAACAAAATAGGAATATTCTTCAGTAAAGAAACTTAACCAGGAATTGGAAGTCCTTTGGAAGTGATAGGAAAGGATGTTTGAAACCTAAATGGTTAACCCTTTGTGGTGAAGATCTAAGCAGTATTTTAAAAGGAAACAAGTGTGTGTGCAACACATTCCCATGTGTTTCTTTGGGGACTTTATTAAATTAATGCTACATGAAATCTTTGGACTGTAAGCATAGCTGATAAAAACCAATGTAAAAGTGACTTTCCATGAGTAATTAGTATAACAATTTTCTTAAGGCTTAATCATGGGTTTGTAGTACAGGATGTATTTTGGGCTCATTTTTATGAGGTCAAAACACTTGAAACCCTTATATTTTATGTTTGTAATAGTTCAGGCCAATTTCCCTGCAAAGTTCCCCCCTCCCAAGCTGTACTTGGAAGGCAATTCTCGCTCAATTTTTTCCTCACTAAGTTTCTGAAAGAATTTTAGAGTATTTAATGTTTGTTTCAATATACTCTGTTGCTTACCACGGGCCAGGCAAGGCCTTTGCAGGGACTCAGTCCCGCCATTCCCGATTGGCCAGCAGGTGTCACTGTGGGTTTGGGTGGTAACCCAACTGACCATGGTAAAGAGTGACTGATGGGGGGAATAATAAAAGGAGAGAAAGGAAAAATATAAAAGCAGGTTTTTAAAGGAAGAAAAGTTAATTTAAAATTCCTTGTGAGTACAGGTACCTTTTCTTTAGGAGCTCAGAGTTCTTTGTATTACCTTCCCAGCTCCTGTAGACACTTGCATTGAAATGAATTCACTTGAATGAAATCTGATGATGCTGAGTTAGTCACGGAAGATAACTTCACTGGCTAAAATAGTCATAAAGATGGGCTAATTGAGAAGTGGATTCTTATAGTCCTTTTCTAATCTCTTAGGGTTTGCCTTCATGCTTCGTGGTTATACATCGTTTCGAATCATAGGTACCTTTGCTTAACTTCAGAAATGCACAGTCTTCCAGCTCTTCATAGACTCATGGCCCAGAACAAGATTTTGGCTATCACTAAACTCAGTGGCACAATAATTTCTGCTATTTTATTAGTTGAAGGTGCATCTTGGCCTGGTAAATTGGTTCTTATATCTCCCCAAAATTTGGATTGCTCATTTCAAACAAAGCTAGCCTATGCAAGTCATATATCTTTCTGAGTACATGGAATTTCTTAAGAAATAAAATTTCAATTGGTAAAATTAACACATATTTCTTGAACAACTGTCAACTTTAAAAATGGATGGCCATAAAACCTCCCTGCACAGAGAGGAATTCACAGCTGGTCTAATTTGAATAACAGGCTGTAAATTGATTTCTTTTTTGGCTTGTTACGTGAAAATGACATCCATGTTGCTGGTGCAGAGAGCAGGCAATTTGTTAAGAAAAGATACACGACTTGAATTCTCCAAATAAGCCTTAACACATGTGTGAAACATCCTAATTGTAGTATAGTTCTGAAGAAAACAAAGCAGAAAAGGGTTTTGAAGAAGCATAGAAATCTTTCTACATTCTGGAGAGCTTCTGTGTCACTGAAACTACCACATACTCTGTGCCACCCATCTCAGATCGTGGGCTTTCATCTCATGATGAAGTTGTAGTATCTCATTGCTGGAGGTACTACAACCCAGAAGGGTTAGAAGAAAACATTTCAGTTCTGTTATAACCCTCCTAGAATTTCTATCTGGTTTTAGTTCCCTTACCTTTATGTATATATAAGGCTGTCAATGATATAATACATTCTTCTAGTGCGAGTTCTAATTAATAATTAAAATAATAACACTCAGGTAAAAAGAATTGATTAAATGTGCAGGTTCAGAAATATTTAGAAAACTCAACTAGAGTATGAATACTTTGTCTACACCTAGCTTAGTCATCCATGCAAAAAGATAAATCATTCTGAAGTCAGCTGATTTAGTTCCATGGAATATAATGCAGCTGATAGCTTATAACTCTTAGTGAAAGTTCTTCAGAAAATTAATGTTTATATATGTCCCTTTTCCAACTCTGAAAAGGCCATTTCGTTTGTACATAAGAATGTAGCATTAATGTAACATTATTTTCTCTGGTTCTCAGAGGTTAAGACTTGTGCTTAGGATTTCTGGCAGAATCTGTAGGAATCATAGCAATAGGTACTAACAGCATAAGCAGCTGATGGGAGTGGGGTGGGGAGAAGTGAAAAAGGAAGAGGGATGTTAAGGTATAAAACTATTTATCCAAGGTAATGGGACATCAACAGAATGTTCTTTTCAATTAGGTGTATACATCTGTAAAGAATGGAATCCTTGGCCATTGGTTTATCCTTTAGAAAAATGCCCACCAGTTCCATGGCAACTTCTTAAACTCTTAGAAGTAAGAGTTATCACTATTTCCACTGAGCAACTATGCCCTTTGTGTGTTGTGACTGCTGTTAAAGCCTTGACCACATATCTCTGAGTATTTTGTGTATGTGTGTGTACACATTCATACTTGTGTGTTTTCCTAGGACAGGAGTTGCATGTTATATATTTCATATCCCTTAAACCTTCTGCCTTGATACAAAGCATTTGGTAGGACTTCAAGTAATCTTTGTTGGATGAATGAAAATTATAAAGGATACTTTTGTTTGGCAAGTGTTGGTATTACTAGATTACTTTTATGTAGTTCATATAAATAATTCACTTCTTGTGGTTCCATATCCTGATGTGAAAATTATGCATTTACTCTGATTTCATATATATTAATGGGAGCTATTAAAAACTTGAAAGTGTTTCTAGGTTGGTGGTCTTAAGACTGGTATTGAATGAAAAAGACTTGAGGTAAATTTTAATTGTGAAATGAATAAAACTTTATACATTGCTTTGTTAAAGTTTAGCAGTTTGTGTACATGGTTTTTCTATTTGTTTCACAAAGAACAACAATAAGATATTAATTTTCTTTCATTTTAATATTTAATGTAAAAAATGGAGTGAAGAATAAAGGGATAGAAGTAACCAATCTGACATTGTGATATTTCCTCTCCTTAACATTAAATGTTTTATTTAAAAAGTGTGGCTTAAAGATGAAACAATAAATACGATGACCTAAATTTAAAGAATTAAATAAAGAAAAAGTATTTTATTTATGCTTTGGTACACCAAGTTTAGTTATTATAAACTAGATGATATTGTGTTTCTGTTGGAAAACTATTTTTAAGAGTTATTTAAAAAATTATAGAATGAAGCAAATCATTTATAATATGTGGGGGGAGAGGGCAGTGTAAAGAAAAAGTGGAGAAAAGACTAATGTTTATATATAATGATTTCATTATCATATTTCTACTTTCTTTGTCATCCAGGGTAAACTTTAAGGATATGTCATGAATTCCTGAGACACAATAAATCTGTAAATGTCAGACTCTGTGTGTGGGTAAAATGGTTAATTTTCTGACCTTTAGTTAGCTTTCACTAGAGCAAAGGAAGTCCCTTTACATAATGTTTCCCCACTGCACAATATTGGCAGGAAGCCAAAGAATGCCCTTTGGCAAATCTCCAGTCTGGAGGGCTTTCCTGGAGCTAGAAGACATTCATGAATCTGCCCAGTTCTGTGATTTTTTTCTGTCCCCATGCAGAAAGCCTCTGGAAAGACCTTTCCAATGTGGAACCTGCTGAGGGAGATGTAAGAACACATTAATCATGGATTTCTTCAAAAGAAACTTGGGCTGTCCTACCCTAATTGCACAGGTCCATCTTCCTACTCAGTGTGGGCTGCAAGACTGTCGCAGCAATGCTGGCAGGTAACCTGGACATAGACCCAGCTGAAAACTAAGGTTATGATTTAAATCATTTGCATTTTCTGACCCTTGGAGATGAGATCAGCCATGGTTGGCTTTACTTCTGAAAGACAAAACTGATAGTAATGAAAATATATTAGTAAATATATTGTTTATTTTTGTTTTCCAAAAGTTTATTCCAAATCTCAAATTATTCCCATCACTGTTTATAATTAAACCCATTTTCATTTAAAATCATCACAAAATAGAACTATCATTGAAAAATAATACATGAATAATGGTAGAACTTACCAACCTTAACAGTTAAATATATTTCTCTTTTGCTTTCATTTCATCACTTCTTATATTTTCGGTTGGTTTGACATTGTTTGAGCGGTAGCTGTTGAGTTATTAGTGGCCCCCCCAAAAAAACTTTTCTGAAAGTCTCCTCTTTCTCAGATGAGTATTTAGCACATGCCCCCTCACCTCTCAACAAAAAGAAAAGTAATAAATAGAGACCTCTCAGAAATACTTAGGTAATAGTTAAGCCTTTTGTGGGTTTAAGACATTTCAGAATCACCTTGGTGTAATAATACAGTTTCACACATACTTAAGGATAATCCCCTATCTTTTAAAAATGAAATAACCAAGTAAAAAACAGCCTGGTTCACAAATGAATTATTGGCCTAGAATAGACCCACTACTGGGTAGAATAAAATGAAATAATTACACTAAAGAATATCGGAGTGTTTTTCTCTTAAGACTCGGGTGTCTGGGTAGTTGAGACTTGCTTGGACATTTCCAGAAGCTGCCTATAAACCCGTATTCTAGTGTTTTCTCTTGCTATTCCATTAATTTACTCCATACTCCAGCTACTTCACATGACTTTCTCTTCCTCTGACCATGGCATTCCCTTAGCTTTGAACATCTCACTGACTTTACCCAAGTCCAGTTCACCCTTCAGAGCCCAGATAAAGTGCACTACCTCCCCAAAGCCTTACCCCACCCGCGGTCTCATAGAAGCTCAAGCCTCCCAACTCTTGGGGCACTTTGGGTGATTTCACTGAGGGTGACACATCCTGACTTGCATTAGAATTATTTATTGTGTGACTTACAACTAGAAGGCAAGTTTCTTGACACAAAGGATCATTTCTCATTTGTGTTTGTATCCCTAAAATATTTAGTACAAATTACTTAGCCAACATTTGTTGAGAGATTATAATGTGAAATTATCTCAAATCTTGGCAATGAAATGATCAGATTCCTCCTTTAAACATAAACAGTCCTGTAGAGAATATAAATTATAGTCATGTTTCACTCCCTTTAATTACTAACTGTTCATTTGTTTATTCATGCGTTCAATAAGCATTTCATTGACTTTTAAGGACTGCACTTACTCTGAGGCCAAAAGGGCTCAAATGAGTAGAAAAAGACTGTAATTAAAATTAAGATGACAAAACAAACTTTAAACAATGTGAGTATTGCTGATAACATAGTAGCAAAGAGGTGAAACTGGTGTTTTGGGTACCACGCTCCGGATATAAAGGCCTTATTCTCTTACCCAATTCAGAACAAGTCTGAAGGGCCATCCCATCTTCAGAACTCTCTTCAGGCTTCTAAGGCTTCCATTAGAACTGCATTGTAGCTCACTTCTTTCCCTACCCAAACCTACCTCCTTCCCTCTTTTCCCTTCCTTTCTGCAGGTGCTGTTGCCCTCAGTCGCTCTTCCTAATAACTTCCTGTATGTCTGTTTCTGTCTCAGAGTCTACTTCCTCAGGATACTCACTTTGCTACCTTGCCCTACCCTAGTCTACCTCTATGATTTCACTGTCACTCACAGGATACATAGTTCTTCTATCAAATTCAGGCCCCCCCACCCCCCAAATCCCACCAGCCAAGATGTAACCTTCCCACAAACTACAGATGATGGGAGCCAGCCAGGTGTTCTAAGTTAGGAAGAAAAGGAATGAGCAACTGACCGGGAATCAGGAATTCAGCTGAGGAGCAGGCAGAGCATGTACAAAGTGATATCATTTATAAAGCGGGTGCATTGGGTTCAAGTAGATAAACAGATTAGAGCAGTGGTTCTCAACCTTCCTAATGCCGCGACCCTTTAATACAGTTCCTCATGTTGTGGTGACCCCCAATTTCACTGTTACAAATTGAACATAATTAAAGCATAGTGATTAATCACAAAAGCAATATGTAATTATATATGTGTTTTCCGATGGTCTTGGGTGACCCCCAAAGGGGTCGCGACCCACAGGTTGAGAACCGCTGGGTTAGAGGAAGGAGGCAGAGAGCCAGGCTGTTACTGACAACCTATGGCCCCAGGATTAGTAAGCAGTGTGGTTTTTTAAGTGTGAGGGACCTAAGTGATAGCAGATTGATTTCTAAGGTGGTCATATCTCTTTGTCACACTGGAACAGACTTTGTGATACTACCCAGAGTTAATTCATGATAGAAGAAATTATGGGCAGGAGGAATAGGGATCTGTGGGATGAAGATGTAAAACTAGAAGCCCCTTATGGTGACTTGCTTAGAAGCCAGCAATATGGCTCACCTTTAGAATATATACCCTTTAAGATAAACAGTACCTGTAGTATGACCTTTGGGTATTGGCTGAAGTATGAAATTGCCAATATTCAACTGTATTTGACCTACAGAAATGGCAGTTTATTTATTAAAATATTTGACCATGTCCCCCAGTCAAATATAAATATTATTTTGTTTAATTTTGTATCATAGTACCCTATATAGTGTCTAGCACAGAGCAGGTACTCAATACAACATGTGGATGAATTAATTAAGAAGTGAGTTACTTTGCCCCAAATATATTTTGGTCATAATTTACTGTATTACTTAGAATTCATTCAATTATAAATAACAGAATTCAAATTTATATTAGTTAAGCAAAGAGAGAATTTATTGGCTCACACAACTGGAGATTCCAATGGTATCAGGTACTGGTTTCAGGAACAGCTAGATCCAGGGGCTTGAATAATGTCCTAAAGATTAGATCTCTTGCCCTTGTTCAACTCAGATTTTACTCTGTTTGCTTTATCCTCAGGAAGAATCTCTCTGTTTAATGGTTTCTAGTGGCTACAGGTTTATAGATATTAATCAGTTTAGCAAACTAAGAAAATGAAAGTGCCTCTTTCCCAATAGTTCAAGTCAAAACTCCTAACCTTGACTCCCACAGAATCTATTTTGGCAATATCTGAGGAGCTAAGGGAGGGAGTCATGTTCACCTCAGTCAGTTGGACCAAGAATGGGAGAATAGGCTGGTTCCCTGAAGGAGAAATAATAATTATAGTAATAGCTGACACTTAATGAGCACTTATCTCTCAGGCACTTCTCTAAACATAATTCCCTCAACAGCACTATTATCTTCTCTACTTTACACATGAGTAAATTGAAGAATAGAGAGGGTCAAGTAACTTGCTCAAAACCACCTAGCTGGGAAGACAGAGCCACGATTGAAGCATAAACAGTCCAATTTACAGCCCATTCCCCTAACCAATACACTCTGTGTCCAGAAAAGTTTAGGGATAAGGAACATGGATGACTACTCTGCTTTTTTTAATTTATAGAACCAATGGTTTGGTAGCATCTAATTCATGGTGGCAATTGGAAAGTTACTGGTTTACTTGTTGTCGGATCGTTGCCCGGGAGACAGTTTTCTCTAAGCCGGTGTCAGAAGTACTTTTGGTTGCTAAGAAAGTGACTCCTGACAACCATAGGTCTCTGTTTTTTAATCTCCCTCCCACATCCTCTTCCTCAGCTTGATGACTTCCACCAAGTGAATTTGATTTTGTACAAAAATGATATTTAGAGTGTCTTCCATGTAATCAAACAAGAACACATTCTATCATTTAAAAATATTATTAAATATCTGAGTTATGTATGTGTAGATCCTTTCTAACTTTGATAGTTCAGTAGCTTCTGGATATGTATGCGTCACCCACACTCCAGCTGACCTTTTGGGTGCTGGAATTGACTCCCTGGTAAATGCCATAGCTCCTTTGTCTCTCCATCTCTTACCCATCTTTTTGAGAGTAATTATCAAAGCTTATTTCTAACAAGTCAGAAGTAGTGGGGGCTACTACATTTTCCTTTTTAAAAAATGGTAGATGATGTTTGATTGAAGGGAGCTCTGGAAAACTGGAGAAAACAAAGACCTTATGCCGAGGTTCAGCCCCAGTGGTCCAGGGGTTCCCAAAGGTGTGGACGGAGTCGGCGAAGAATGAAGAACACGGAGACAGCATTCAGATGATCAGCGTAGCTCTCTTTTGTCTCCGTGGATCCTTCTGTGCCTGGCTGAGGCCTCAGAGAAAGATGCAGAGGCACAGGGAAGATCCACGGAGAATCTGTCTCCGTGTAAATCATTCTTCGCTGACTCAATCCACACCTTTGGGAACCCCTGGACCGCTGGGGCTGGACCCCGGCAACCTGCAAGTCAGTCCTTTTTGTGTGTGGCATTGATGAGGGTTGTCTTTGAGGGAGAAGGTCTGATTATCTTCGTCGCTCATGAGGTTAGGAAGGACTCAGGTCAAGATTCTCCCAGTAAGGCTCCTGCTTGGCTGATGCAGGCACTCACAGCTGTTGGACTGGTGGCTGTAAGCTCTGCACCTCTCTGCAGTTCAGGATCCTCTGCAGCTTCTTAGTGTCTGCCTTCTCGTGACGTGAACTCTGTCTTGCCCTCTTCTGTCTTTGGCACTGACGGCACTGACCATGTCTATGTGACTCCACCTCCATTAGTTCAAAGTCATAAGACTCTCACTGGCTCATTCTTAATTATGGCTGAGTTCAATGTTAGATCAGTGAATTTCCCTCATCTGGTAAACTGCCTCCAGGGGGCAGGATCATGTGGTACTAACATGGATCTAGGAGCACTCCACACGGTGGAGAGCATTTTCATGGAAGAATGTATGTGTGCAGGCGTGAGAGTGGGATGGAGGAGCATGGAAATTATCAGTATATCTGCTACAGATGATCTAAAATTGTTCCTTGTTACAAAATAAAGTAATTTCTTAATGGCTATATCACAGGGAAAATGCAATGAGAGCTGCTTTTCATAATGATTTATATATCACACTTAATCCTGAAATGACCTCTGAATTCTCATAGGTTAACTAGACATGCAGGGAATATTACAGTTACAGGTAGTTCGTTTTCTGCTTTTTTGAAAGTGGTAACTGGGGTGGGCCGTT
Organism: Myotis yumanensis; assembly: GCF_028538775.1. Lineage (NCBI taxonomy): Eukaryota > Metazoa > Chordata > Mammalia > Chiroptera > Vespertilionidae > Myotis > Myotis yumanensis. The sequence continues at coordinate 45,902,061 of NW_027223752.1, read as the reverse complement.
TGGATAGCTCTCCACTAATCAGGACATTGGGTTATTCCCAACATCTAGTCAAGTTGCACTAAAGATTTCCCTGTATTTGTCATTAAACATAATTTTATGAAATAGAAAAACATAACATAAAAATAAAAATTTAAATTGCCAAATCAAAAGCCCTGTTATTAATGGGGAGGGAATGCTGCTTGGCAACAATTAAAAAGTCATATAACATCAAGTGCTAATGAGGATGTGAGAATTCACCTATATTGCAGGTGGGTATATAAGCTAGTGCAGACATTCCAAAGAGCAATATGTGATATGAAGTGAAAAGAAATATGCATCTTCCTCGTGATTTCGTAGTCTAATGCAGATATAGTCCCCAAGAGACATTCTTCCATTGTCTAGAGAGGGTATATATGGGAATGTTCAGTGCAACATAGATTAGCTGAGACTGGTGGCAACCTAGATATCTATCACTGGAAGTAATGGATAAGTTAAATGTTAGGATGCATTCTACAGAATAATATGCAGCAGGCTGAGTTAATGAACTAGATTTAAATCCAGATGTACTGGTAGATCTTAATAAAAGTATTGAGCGAAAAAGTAACAAACAGAATGGGAACTTAATGCAAAACCACGGACTGCACAAAGCAACACTCAATTCTTCAAGGACACATGGATATCCAAGGACATACAGTAAACACATTAGAGGGGTTGCCTGTGGGAGGGAAGGCAATGGGAGTGGGGATGACAGATGAAGGGGAAAATAATCAATTTTTTAAAAAAAAGGAGAGAGAGGGCTTTGCACTCAAGTGATGGTCATGAGCCACAAACAGAGGAGTATCATAATTCTCAGTATTGTACACCTGAGGTCCAAGAAAGACAATAAAAACAGTGGAAGGGGAAAACATTTAGCTGGTTAGTAAGGAGACTCACTTATATTGGGGGGAAAGCTTCATACCAGTGCTCTCTTGTTCAGATTTCCCCCTTCTCCTACTCCCAGCACTAACTCTGCGGCAAAGGTTATTTGGTCCTTGTTACCCCACTGTCTAGCTGTCTGACACAGAGGGAGGAAAAGTGGAGGTCGTTGATGAGATTGAGTGTGCACCGGAACAGTGATTTGAGATATGGGAAAACCGGGACTCTAGATAAAAACCAGCAGGAAGTGACTCCAATTCTGACACCTCTGACTCTTTAGGACCTTGGTTTTCTCCTTGGAAAAGTGAAAGAGTCTCTTCTCAGCTCTTCCTTCCAGCCCTGATGGTCTGTGATGCTCCCTCTCAAATGTCATGTGGAGAAATGGTGCTCAGAAAGTGAGCCCTCTCTTTCCTTGTGACCTGGCTAAGGAAACAGCACGCTGCCCTCCACGACCCACTGGCCAAATGCACGCGTGATCTCATTTGAATCACCTTCCTGTTAGAGAAGGCAGGCAAACACTTTTGTTTTGATCCTTTAAAAAATTCCTCCTTGGAATTCTCCTAAGGAAATGTGATACACAGAGATAGCAGATAAAATTGGCACATTTAAAGATGTCACTTTGGGGGCTGTTTTGCCATTCCTTTTGGTGATTAATTGGGCAGGATCGTCTGAAGAATGGGAAATAAGATAGAATTAACACTTTGTATAGAAACCTTGTGGGGAAGTAAGCTCCTCTTTTAAAAGGCTCAAAGGACAAAAAGCAACAGCTTTCTAAAAGAAAGTGCCCTTTATGTGAATAATTTGTTTTGTTAGGAAAATATTGAAACTTCCTTTCTCCCTTATTTTTTCTGAATACTTTTGTTTTCTCCTTAGGACTTTAACATCTCTTGGCTAAACAGACATGGGCATTTATTCTATAAGTCAAAATGATAAAGCTATTTAAGATTAATCTTAACATGCATCACCTCCTTTTCTGATGGCCTCAGCTCTAAGTTGCTTCCCAAAAAGGTCAGTGTCCACCTCCACCATTCACAGTGATAGGTTTCGTTAGAGGACGACAGCCAAGGGCTTATACTCAATATGTAGCATGATTATGTTGCCCCTACAGGGGAAAAATGTCTTTTGAACCCCAATGTTGAACTGTACATTTTCATTCTGCTTGGTGAAGAAAGACCCCTGTTTATTTTTCTGAAGGTTTCAGAGCATTTCCTGCAGGGACAGAAGTGTCCTCCCCCATTGAATCAGCACTTTATGGCACATTGTAGAGTCAGTGGTCAGATGGGCTGCTCTTCCTCCAAGGAAGATCCACCTCTGTATTGGTGATTACGGCAAAGGACCAGATGTTTTCCTTTAACCTCCTATTGGTTCTAATCTCTCTCAATCTTTGATCCCAGCCCCACTTGAAAGTAACCCCTCATTTAGCTCCTCTTGGGTGGTCCTCAGTGGAGATTTAGTTAATTCTAACTTCTTGTACAGTTTTCCCCCATGTGCTTCCATGCTAAAATTCTACCTTTCTAATTGCTAAGAGGAAAATTGTTAATCCTTTTGATTCAGGGAGCAGTGTAATAGCCTTGAAATTGGCAACTTAATTGAAAAACTCAGAAATTGCTGACTCCTCATGGTATTTCTTTAATAGCATTTCCTTCCTCATTCTTTATTTTTTTTCAAGATAAAGTTTATTTAAAATGTACTTACAAAAGGCTATCTTCTTGTTATCTCTTTATCCTAAGATTCTGTTTGGATTTCCTGCACGGTCTCCAGTATTTTATTGATTGTTACAGATCAGTTTAGTGGGTTCTTATAGAAAATACTCCCTGGAATACAGAAGGGACATGTGACACTGATGAACGGGAAGTAGAAATTTGTCTCATCCTTCCATTCTTATGTAAAAATAAACAACTCTTAGATTCCGAGGGTTGTCTAGGCTACATATATCAAATTATCAGTGTGAGTTTTGGAGATTAAGTTATTCTGCATTACAACTGTTATATATTAGTATTCTTTAGTTTTTTAAAAGAGATTTTTAGTTTTGCTTTGGGTTCATAAAGCAAATTTCTCTTAAGAATTCTGAGAATAAAAAGGTTCCTGGGTTCTTGGCATATTCTATTGATCTTACTTATGAATAGAGAAAAGATCAAGGATTTTGCTTATTTGTTTTCCATAGGCACTCTAAATTTTAAAAGATTTTAAGGCTTTTAAGGGACTTTTAAGAGACAATTTGTTACAGATGCATTAACATATTGAATTTATGTGAAAGAGTGAAGGCCAGACAAAGGATATTGGGTTCATTATTTATTAGTGGAGCTAGTCAAAACTTCTCTGTTTTAACCACGTGGTGGTTTGGCCCCTATTCAAGAAGCCATCTCTTAAAATTGCTGTCCCCAGCAATTAATGTACACTGAGAGGGTGGTTATTCAACTGTATTAGATTCTAGACTATGCAAGTCTAACTTGCCTCTGTTTAGACTGGACATGATGCTTCTGGGTAATTATCTCAAAGTATGTACTATATTTGCTTTCTACTCAAAATGACACTCATCAATAAATTCTATAAATTGTGCAGAGTTTGAGCCTCTCTTCCTTTCACGTCTCATTTCCCATCGTATGGCCTTTTCTTACCTGCCTCTTACCATATTCCCTCCTCCTGCATGGAAAACTTATTTTCTCATGGTCACATGCTCTACTCCTAACTTAGTCCCCATCTCCTCATGAAAGTCTTCCCTTCCTGACTTATATTTGGTTATGAAAAGCTCTCACGTTACCATGTTCTTCACATCACAATATCAATTCTGTATTTGTCTTATTTGATTGTCTTTCTACGCCACTATTTTGAGAGCTCTGTGATGTCAGAGATGAAGTTGAGTATTATGCCCTCTTATTTCTCTAGTGCTTGGGAACTGTAGAATGAATGAGGAAATGAGTGAAGGAATGAATAAATAACATTAAGGTTCACTTAACCTGCACCTGACAATTTCATGTATGAACTTAATGTATTTATTGTGAAGCCCATACTTTTGTGTGTATGTGCATCTTCTTTCTTGTATGGTTACATTTCTAGAGGGTAAAGAAAGGCTCTTGGTCTTCTGAGACAGGTTTCTCTTGCCCAGTATTCAATGTAGTCTCAGACCAGGGGTTGGGGTTAGGGCCACCTCTATGGGGTTATAGAACAGAAAATACAATAATATATGCTCTTCTTTCTCCTGTACAGAGAAGTATACGAAAATTAAAGAAGTCGAGGAGAAGCAGAGACAGCACAAGAAGGTAAAAGCAGCTTGAGAGGTATGTGGATATGTGGACCTTGGCCAATCACTCATTGGAAACTCAAGCTTGAGTTAGTGCATCACAGTCTTGTTTTTTTCTGAGCACCAGGCTGCAGTGGCCACCTTCCTGCTTTATCCCCCACTAGGGGAGAACTTGTGCTCTGCCTCCACCGGAATCATAACATAACTGTCAGTCATATGGAATTAGCTCTGCCTATTGCTAACTATAAACAGTTTTGTGTGCAATTATATAACTCAAAATGGAAAATTAAAGTTGACCATCCCATGTTCCAGTTGCCTATCCTTCCCCTTTATCCTCAAATTTAGTCTCATGGAACTTCTGCTCCTTTTATTCTTTGAGTTCACAGGCCCCAGGATGGCCCTCAGGGGCGCTGACCACAATGGCTGATCCCAAAGCACAGCTGTGGATAAGTGACTTACACTTAAATAATTGCCCAAACCTGTAGAGTTTCTTATCAGATTATCTCTGGCAGAATCCAAAGTTTCTTTTTCAGATTAGTCTTTTGGAACAGAAGCTGGATTCCAGTATTAAAGCCAGTTTTATAATATTTCACTTATTTTTGCTATTATTTTGCAAAAATATTCATTTTAATATTCATTTTTAAACTGTTCTCTAGTGATGTAAAGTAAGGATTCAATTTACCATGTTTTCTACCAACATTTATCTGTGCAAAGTTTGTTTGCTGCATTGAATGAGACAAACCTAACCTTTAAGTAAGAAAAGTTCATCTTTCTGCTGGCAACTACCAAGGAGAAAACATATCATTTTATAAAGTTATTTCTTCTCTACCCAATGCCTCCTCAAATATAGAAACAAAAATTGGAAAATCTTACACTTTCCAAATGAATTCTGTGGTAAATAGAACCTTAGCCCTATTTTACCTCACTGCATATGATAGTGCTTTGAGAAAGCATTTAAACATAGGTAATAATATGTCTCAAAGGCTGGGACTATTGATTTATAAAGTTAGGTGTGAATAAAATCTAAAGATAAATACTGTATCATTAAAAAGTGAAATAATATTATTTTGATTCATACTTGACAATTTTTGAAAGAATGTTAAGCTCTTATATAAATATATGGCCTTCCCAGCTGTTCAAATAGTATGATTAATTAAATGGATTCTGTCTACAAACCAACACTAGCTCTTGTTCTCAAGTTGCAAATCTGTCCAATGTAAAGGGAAATGGAAAAGTAGTTCTCTGGTATCTACTGCATTTGAGGCAAATAATTAATATTGTTGAAATTCTAATGTATTCCTTAGTATGCATTTGTGGTATGCATGCGTGTGTGTGTGTGTGTATGTGTGTGTATGTGTGTGTGTTGTAAGTTTTTTAATAGCAGAAAACTTCACCTATGAGGAACTCAGCTATTTGACAATCTCATTAATCCAGAATAAAGCCAAGAATTTGTTAAAAGCTAACAAAAGAGACTTCTTAGAAGCCCAGACAGAGGTGATCAAAGTCTGCTCACTACATCACATATATTTAAATATAGAAAAAAAGTCATAGACCTTCAATTAGAATATTACCTTTTTTATTTTACTATAAATTACATAACTTGCCTAGAGGGTACAAAGCAAGAAGGGGTTGCTGGGACCGATTATAATTGTTGACTGGGACTGGAGAGTGCAAGGCCTTAATTCAGTATATATTAGGGAGCCAACCAAACTTACTGAGTAGACAAGAGATATTATCAGACACATTCTTTAGGAAAATTCATCTAAGTGCATAGAATATATTGCAGAGGCCGGAAATCAAAGGTAGTTATTAGACTGTTGCACTAGTCCAGAGACTATGGCATTAAGTCCAGATGAGCAGTAATAAGATTCTGAACAAGGCCGTGGAGAAGAAAGTAAGGTCTTAAGAAATGTTGCAAAGTTGAATGAAAAGGATTTGGTCTTGTTTGGGTTGAGAGGCAAAGAAGAGAGAAAAATGAAAGGCATCTTTAAAAAGTCAAGTCTATAATAGTTAGTGCAAGTGGCAGAATCAAGAAACACAGGAGGAAGAACAAGTTTGGGTAAGAGGAAGATGGTAAATTCAAGTGTGCACTTTCAGGTATGAGTAGAATATCCAGGAGAGATGTCAAATGCAGAAGTGGGCTATCTCTAGGACCAGGCATAAAAACCGTCATGGCTAATATTTACTGATTACTTAATAGTAATGAAGCACTTTCCTACATGTTTCTCATGTATTTAATATTCTCAGCTGTCCCATAAAGTACTATTTTTAATGCATTTAAAATTCCATTGAACGTAAAGTAATAATAATCACCATAGAAATTCAAACCACACATAAGCAGGAAAATTCAAAAGAAAGAATAAGGGTGGTAAGTTAAGGAAATAACAGGTTTTTCTTTTCTAAATAATGTTTGTAGCAAATTAGAAGCAACTTAATACCAAAGACACGTCAAGAGGAAATTCATAGCTGCATAGAAAAGGAGAAAACATCAACACACACACACACACACACACACACACACACACACCACCACCACCACCACCACCACCACCAACAACAACAACAACAACAATAAAACATAGAAAACCTATAGCAATGACAGTCCCTTTAGGAGGAAACAGTCTTTCCCGCTTTACTAAGATCTCTTTAATTGCCTATTAGATAATTGATGTTAAAATCATACCAAGAAAAGACTTAAATGATATTTCAGGTAATCTTTCTGGAAGGCAAAAATAGGTAGTTCCTATCATGCTTAAAATCAAAGACCTTTTGCATGGCGAATTAAATTGTAGTGTGATCAATAAAGTCCGCAGGCCCATATAAATTGACACAGGCTATCGAGTTTTATTTGATGTTTGTAACAGTGTGGTGGCAGACCTTCCTTTCTAGGCAAGCAGGGACTGGGCCCAGCATGAAATTCTACTAGCAGGGACTGGTATTGGAGTGGGTGTGGTTTTTCTGCACTTTGAGGGCTCTAATTAAAGGGGAATTAGAATCAAAGTCTGAGATGAGGGCTGGAGTGGGCCCAGGAGGAAGTACGGGAAGTTCCAAAATATCTAGTCCAAGGGTAAAGGATGAAAAACAACTAGCAGATTTAAAGAAATAATATCAGAGAATTGCAGGCAAGATGGAGTAATGGTTTGAGAGCAGAGGCCTGAAAGATTTCCAGAGAGAATGGGATGTAGAAGGTACAAGATTTTCCTAGGGTAACTAGGGTCAATCATCAGGCAGGGGATCCTGGAAGGTGGATAGAAGCAAGCAGGATTCAGGAAACAACCCAGCCGTGAGATTTCTGTGTTGTTGTGGTGGTTATTGTTTTTCCTACTATATATTCAGGGTGAATGTGGTCAGAGGAAAAAATAACTTCCAAAAATGGAATAGGAAGGGGTCACTTCTCAACTCACTTTATGAGGTCAGCATTACCTTGATAACCAAATCATGACAACATTAGTACAAGAAATGAAAACTACAGACCAATATCTTTTATGAACAAAGATACAAAAGTTCTCAACATTAACAATTTGAATACAATAATATATAAGAAGTATTATATACCATCACCAAGAGGGTGTATCCCAGAAATACAAGATTGGTTCAACATTCAAAAATCAGTCAATGTAGTCTATCGCCCTGAATGTGCTTACTCTCGTCTGATCTCTGAAACTAAACAGGATTGGGCCTGGGAGACCACCTGGGAATACAGGATGCTGTAAGCTTAAAAAAAAAATCAATCAATGTAAGTCACCACATTAATAGAAAAACAAGAAAAAAAACCCCCACATGATCTTATCAAGAGATGAAGAAAACACATTTGGCAAAATTCAACAATTATTCGTATTTAAAAACTCTTAGCAAGAAGGACATCAACTAGTTGTACAGCTAATATGATACCTAATAGAAAGAGATTGAGTGTTTTCTCCCGAAGATTCCAAACTAGGCAAGGTGATTATTGTCACCACTCCTTTTCAATATTGTACTAGACATCCTAGTAAGCACAGTAAGGCAAGAACAATACATAAAAGGCATTCAGAATAAAAGTATAATTATTCATAGATGACATTATTGTACATAGAAAATCCTAAGAAATATACATCTGATCAGGTAGATGGCTTCCAGCTCTGATATTCCATAGCCTTTCACCTTCAAGGAGAATAATATAGACATTTTCTTATTTTTGTGTCTCTTATCTCACATTTTTCCAGGCTTTTCTTATAGCCACAACAGCATTTGAGGTGAAGTATGTTTCAAAGCTACTTTGAGTGTTTGTCAGTGATTGGGAGATTCTCTTGGTTATCCTATTGTACAGCAGGTCTTTGAATAACATTATCATTTCATTCAGTGTCATTCTGTTGTAACATTGATAAGAAAATATCAATTCCTGTCTTGGGTCACTGTTTGTGTGGAGTTTGCCTGCATGGGTTTTCTTCTGGTATTCTGGTTTTCTCCCACATCCCAATGGTGTGCACATTAGGTTAATTGGTGTGTTTAAATTGCCCCAATCTGAGTGAGTGTGGATATGTGTGTGAGCATATCTTGCAATGGAATGGTGTCCTGTCCAGAGTTGGTACCTGCCTTGCACTCTGAGCTGCCAAGAAAGGCTCTGGCTACTCATGACCCTGACCTGGAATAAATGGGTTGGAAAATAATTATCTTACTTGTTTTTATTAATCTTTCTTAAACATGTGTATAGCTTACAATAATTTTAATGGTTAATATTAGAAATGTTTGGGTCTTTATTTATAAGTTTGGTGATGTTTTTGTGACCAGAAATATGCCATTGGAACGGAACTCTTGTTTATATCAATTAATTTATGCTAAAATTGGTTTCATTATAAGTCACTTTGATTAAAATCATAGTTTCCAAAAACCCATTGATGATGTTAAGTGAGGACTTACTATGCAGAGTCCCTGATTTATTTTCGACGTATGATTTTTTAAAATTTTAAGATGGTGCAAAAGTGACATGCATTCAGTAGAAATCATACTTTGAATTTTGATCTTTGCCATATGATACTCTCTCATGGTGCTGGGCAATGGCAGTGAGCAGTAGCTCCCAATTAGGCACGTGATCATGAGGATAAACAACTGATATTCTACAGTGTACTGTGTTGTCAGTGATTTTTGGATATTGTATTCTGAGCATGTTCAAGGTAGGATAGGCTAAGGTAGATAATTTGGTAGGATAGGTGCATTAAATGTATTTTGATTTATAATACTTTCAGCTTACAATAGGTTTATTGGTAAGTAAAGTCATCAGAATTCAAGGAGTATCTATATTTGTACCTGCTTCTATTATAGCTACTCTGGCCCTGGTGCTAGCTTTAATAGGTTCGCAGGCCCTGGTCAGGTAGCTCAGTTGGTTAGAGCATTGTCCCCATATGCCAAGTTTGCAGGTTTGACCCCCAGTCAGGGCACATACAAGAATCAACCAATGAATGTATAAATAAGTGGAACAATAAAAATCAATCTCTCTCTCTCTCTCTCTCTCTCAAATCAATCAATAATTTTTAATTTAAAAATAAAATATAGCCAAAACCGGTTTGGCTCAGTGGATAGAGCGTCGGCCTGCGGACTGAAAGGTCCCAGGTTCGATTCTGGTCAAGGGCATGTACCTGGGTTGCGGGCACATCCCCAGTGGGAGATGTGCAGGAGGCAGCTGATCGATGTTTCTCTCCCATCGATGTTTCTAACTATCTATCTCTCTCCCTTCCTCTCTGTAAAAAATCAATAAAATATATTTTTAAAAAAATAAAATAAAATATAAAAATAAATAAAAGATTTTAAATGTCCTACTGTAAATAAAGGGATGGAGATGGAATTCACCTGCCAACATTTTAAAATTATATTAACTATGTTCTTGGACCAGTGTAAGGAACTGGCTGAGTGTAATGATTAAGTTTACAGTTTAATGAGGAAGACAAAGAACAAGTAATTATGAGTATGATGAGTGTAACAACAACAAGGTGTGTTCAACAGAAAGAGCTGTCCTAGAACTGATCATGGCCTGAGCACAAGAAGACAAATTGTATTGGAGTAAAAGCCCCATTTTATAATAAAAAATTTGGCTGGACTTTGGTTATTGGGAGGTAACCTCTAAATTCTTGGAATTTCCTGAGTGATGAGTATCTTTGTTGTTCATGGTGAACTCAGGACTGTGCCTGAGTTTATGCTAATGAGATGACTCAGGATGGAGCTAGCTACTCTGGAAGGACCAACCATGTGATTAGAACATTGGCACTTGACCCAGGAGATAACAGCCTGATTTGCCGGGAGGGGAGGGGTGCTGGAGAGTGAGTTTTTTCTTGTGGCCAATGGTTCCATCAATTGTATCTATGCAATAAAATCCCAATAAAAACTATAGACGCCTATGGCTCAGGTGAGTTTCCTGGTTGGTGATATGCATAGGTGTGCTGGAGGGTGACAGATTCTGAGGGCATGGAAGTTTTGCATTTAGGACCCTCTTAAACCTTGCTCTATGTGTCTCTTTAGTTGTCTCTTTTAGATAAAACTATAACCCTAAGTATAGTTCTTTCCTGAGTATTGTGAGTGGCTCTAGTGAATTATTGAACCAAGAAGGGGCAGTGGGTACCCCTGAATTTGTAGCCAATTAGTCAGAAGTGCAGAAGGCCTGAGAGCTCCAAAGCTTGTGGCTGGAGTCTGAAATGAGGGGAATCTTATGGAGGACTTTGCCCTTGACCTAACTCTGGATAGTTAGTGTCAGAATTACATTGCAAGGCCAGAAATGGGTAATCCAGTAAGATCGACGAAACTGGGCCCAACTATGAAAGACTTAGACATCAGGCATTAGACTTGGAAAGGGAACATGGTAGAACATAATTTATTAAGTGCTTGAAATGTGTCAGGGACACTTCTAAGCATATTTTAGGTATCTTCTTATATTTTATCTTCTCTATCCTAGGAAGCATCATTAATTGTTTTCTAGATGAGTACTAAAAAAACAAAAACAAACCACAAAAATAACAAACACTGGACTCTTTGCTAGTCTGAGATTTACCACCCATATGCTGTTGACCTTTGAACAACCATACCTTTGCATGACCTCAGTTTTTTCATCAGTCTGTCCATTCCTAAGATTTTATGATTCCACATGGTTAAGGTGCATTCTGAAAAATCATATGTCATTAAAGTAGTCTCTAAGAGCAATTGAACTTTGGACATTCATTTTTATTTTCAGCAAATACTTAATGAATATCTTCCATGTACTATACACTAGGCCAGTGGTCCGCAAACTCATTAGTCAACAGAGACAAATATCAACAGTACAACGATTGAAATTTCTTTTGAGAGCCAGATTTTTTAAACTTAAACTATATAGGTAGGTACATTGTTATTAACTTAATTAGGGTACTCCTAAGGCTTAGGAAGAGCCACACTCAAGGGGCCAAAGTGCCGCATGTGGCTCGCGAGCTGCAGTTTGACGACCACGGCACTAGGCTATGCTTTGGAGATATAGGGATAAACAAAAGCTAATAGTCATTCCTTCCAATACCAGTAGTATTGGGTAAATTACTTTTTCATTTCAAACGAGATTATGTTTAAATGAGCAACCTGTAGGGAAGAGGGTAGATTACAAAAAGAAAGCAAATTGCTTGGGGGTGGAGGAGACTGGGAATGAGCGTTGCCTTGCTGATAGAAGAATGAAAGATCAAATGGAGATATATTGCTAAGGAAAGGCTCTGGGCACGTGAGAGTCAAGTGATTTTTAGCATTAGGTAATGATTTTGTGGACAAGCCCCAACAGTAGTACTTATGTGGATTTTGTACACAAGTGACAAGGAAGGCAGGGCGTCCTCCTCTACATACGCATTCTCACCTGACTATGCAAGGAATACCACACCAGTTTCACTGCCTATAATAAGAAGAGACCTTCAGATTTGGAGTAGAGAACTCAAACAGAGAAAGAGATGAGACTGGCTGGGCAGGGTGACATTAAACATGCATAAAGACTATACCAAGAGTTGAAAGCTTGGTAGACCTCCAGAATCATTTGGGGGTACTTTGTGAACATACAGCTTCCATCTGAGATTTTTAAAACCAGAATTTCTAGAGAATAATATTTACAAATAAGTTTTCCAAGATGATTCTGATGCTCTGCTGGATTTGAGAACCACTAGTTTACCTGATTGGCAAACAAGGATGGTGTATAAGACTCAAAGAGACCTGCCATCAACAGCAATCACATGTTTTGCTTTCATGACATTATTTTTTTCTGAATGGATCAGTTTGGTTTCTAAAGCTATTGATTTATTGATCCTGCTTTTCCCTTCTTCCATATGTGGATTTTTATTCTCAGTTTCTTTTGTTGGCATCTAAAATCTTGAGAGTTAAAGAGATGTGTTTTGAATTTTTTGGTGGGGGGCATTTTTGCTTTGTGTAGTAGACATAATTGGTGAAAAAAAATCTCAAGGATGGGATGGAAGGTAGACTTTAGCCATCAGAATCATTTGAACTAACCAAATCAACAATAAATCACAAACTCCAGATTTTTGTTTAAAGGGGAGGAGACCAAGGCAGTGGATGTGCAAATTAGCCAGGCCACGACTTGCTGGCTCTGGTTCATTTTGTAAACAAAAGCAGGCCTGAATTCAATCAAACATTACTTGTTAAAGTAAACTAGCAAAAAGCTGGTGAAAATTAAAGTAGAACAGAAGATGGTTTCAATAATTTTATTCCCCAGCTTTTAGCTGAAAAAAAATCTACCCACCATTCCATTCTATGGCACATGTCCTTCCTTTCATGAAAATTAAAGTGTTGTAGTTATGCTCATATTGAAAAATGTTACCGGTAGTATTGGGTAAGTTGCCTTGAGAATAAAATTCGGAATACTATCATTTATAGTTTTGACAGTATTTTAGTAGATTTTTAGGAACTTTTTAAATGAGAGAAATGGGACCCAATAGGTTGGGTAGCTGAAAGACTAAATTGTTTGATAAATACCATGTGTCTGGTATGCTATACTTGTTTAAAGTGACACTGAGAGATTAGTTGTTTCTAGACATTTTTTGGTTAGGTCTTTAATGTATACAGAGCTGTTGAGTTTCCCCTCAAAACTGAACAAAGCCTGAGGGGTTTTGCCCTATGGGGCTAGGAACAAGTGGACCATTGCTTTGGCCTGCAGTGAAGTTTTCCACTGAGGTGACAGGTCTGCACTTTCTCCAAGGGGTTAGAAGGGATACCATCAAAATTCCTGGATGAAGGGAAGTTCCAATTATTAAGCCTTAACTTACAAGTTTCCGTAGGAATTTTCTACTTTCCATGTAGAACTGTCATTTGGGGGGTTGTGTGGGGTCAGGGATCCAGAAGATCATTTCTAAGAGTTTTGGGACTAGGTGTAGCTGTCCAACTGTGCACCTAGGCCAAAAGTATCCTGAGTCATTGCCTGAAATTCCCTCCACTGTGAACTTGTGTTGTGTTCCAGCAACTGAAAGAGGTGTTGATTCATTTCAGGCCTCGTTTGTCTATGATGAAGTTCAACCCACCACAGAGGGATTCAGGGGAACTGCACTGTGGACTCTAGGCCTGTGATTTATATTTTCCCTGTGTTTTTATCTGTTTTCTCTGTACTGTTGACAATGAAGTTGACATCAGATGTATTTAGCCCAAAGGATACTGCACAGTACCTTACAACGAAGGTGGAAAAGAAGATCTGGCAGGCACAAATCAATTGTTGTCAATAAAACAGTCACCAAAGTGAAACACTGACAATGACAACACTCCTCTACTCTGGAATCAGATCCCAGAGGCAGACACGACCTCCCTGAGGATGACTCACCATCATCAAATCACGGTGAGGAAGAATTTGGGCTTCTTCCTCTCCAGATACATAGGCTGATTGTAGATTATTGAACTTGCAGTGAATCTGGAAAAGCACACTGCATGCCCTGCCCACTCAAAGCGCTTATGTACTAACCAGGATTCATTTCATGCTTATTGCTGATTCAGATATACAATAATTACCAACTACTCTGGCTTAAGTGCTTTTATTGTGGGTCCTCTTGGAGACATGCACTGGATAAAATGACCTCTTGTCATTATTTCTTTTCTTCTGGTCTAAAAATGATTTGTTTGAATGACATCACAGGGTGGAAACCGTTTTCTCCTGACCCTTTAAATATCAGTTTTGGGAGGAGCCTTTTCTATTTCAGGGTTGTGTCATTGCTCTGGGAGTTGATGGTTCTATTTTGAGAAATATTAAATTCTTATCTTCCACCCTGGTACCCATCTATGTTATTCGCCCAACAATCAGTTAGAAAAGTAACTGGGCTTGCAAAAGGTCCTTGGGGGGAAATGTCCTGGATCATATTCTAATAGTCCTAGGGAATAAGAACAGTTTCCTAGCACCCTGACCTTGATGCCGTCCCCCGCACCCCTGGGGTGATCAGGAATGATGTTTGCACTGTCTTATATCTCAGCTTTTACTCCTTTGTGTTTATTCCATCGCTGAAAGACTCAGAACATCACTTTTTCTAGCACACATTGTTTATCTGAAAATACACCTGGAGAGTTGCCCAATTTGGAAATGACTTAAATTACAAAAAAAGCACAGCTGTCTTTAACAGCTCTAGGAGTTCATGCAACGAGCCTACAATTTATTGAGTAGGATTAGATGCTTATTGCCTATGACACTTTAAATACCATTACATTGAAGTTTATACAAGAAAGTCCAAGTTTAAAACTGGAATCTTAGCAATAACAGCTGGGCCATTTGTTTATGTGATAGGCAGGAAAGAATGACTTCTGTAATCTTCGTCTTTGGCTTCAGGATTCTGCTTAGGAAAAAAAAAAAAGAAAGAAAGAAAAGATGGGAGGGGGAAGAAAGAAGCTAATTTCAGATTGTCAGGCTGAGCTGAACACTGCCGGCTAATCTGTCCCTCATGTTAAGACCTCTGCCAAGGTTCCTCTTGTATCCTCTTGCTCTCTCACACCTGACAAACCAGCATTTGAAATACTGTAGCCCACCTCTCTGACAGCAAGGGGTATGTCGCTAGCTAGCTTGCAGCTCTCTCCCCCAGGCGGCTCACATTCCGCATTTTGTTTCTAGCATGAAAGACTTTGTTTTAAATCATAATAGCAACCAGGCTGTAATCACATTAGAGCACACATGGAGAACTTGCAAAAAGTCATGTGTTTTGGATTTGACATTCTGATTTATGGTTGTGTGCTCCAGTTACACAGCTGCAATCTCATTTTCCAACAAAGATGTTTTCTATTTTTCTATTACTTTGCTTCACCCTGTCTTTATGTTGGGGAAAATGAAAGCCACCAGGTGAAGTCATAACATAAGTACAAATGTTTTCATGTTTGGGTTGGAGAGTGTAATAAAGGGTGTATACCGGCATTTCAAACACAGCTTGTTATTTTTGAATAAAAGTGTAAAGCGAATTGCTTACTTAAGGTAATCGCAAATTAAAGAGGTACATGGAAATTTGTAAAACCCAGAATTGTCCTACAAACTTTCCGTCTCCATCACCTGATATCAATTTTGGAGGAGGGAAATGAATGGCAATGCTCCATTTTAGGTATTTGGGTAAGCTAAGCTCCCTACTTAGTATGTTCATTTCACAAAATTCTAGGAAGTTCAGGGTTGGGGACATGTAAAGACAATTCCTGCCAGCCTGTTCATTGTGCACACGAGGAAAGTGAAAACCAGACATGGAAAATGACTTGCCCAAGGTCACACAGCTGGTTAGTGATGGAGCTTAGACTAAAGCTGAAATTGCTTTCACCCCATTCTAACACGTTTTCCACCACTCCATTTAAATGCAACTTGAACAGCACTTTTTTGTGGTAAACTGACCACCACCACAAAGAATAGTCCAAATAAGTCTTCTGTTAACACATGAAAAAGAAAATGCCTTTTACTTTGTTGGATTTTTCCCCCCAAGTCTAAATATTTTGTTGTTGCTGTTAAGTGTGGTGAAAATTCAGACACATCCTTGGTTCAGTATACTGTACATGCAGAATATTCTATCTTGGTCTCATACTTGGGGTACATTATTGATAATAAAGGTAGCAATCTTGAACTCAGATGCGTTGAGATTTAACACATATCAATTCTTCCCAACACTTGAACAGTTCCAAATATAGGTATGTTTTTGGCAATTCAGTAAGATCTTAATACCAGGATAAAAGGTATTTGTATAAGAAAATTAAAAAACCCTGGTCGGGTGGCTCCGTTGGTTGGAGCATCATCCCTTACACCAAAAGGTTATGGGTTTGACTCCTGGTCAGGGCACATACCTAGGTTGTAGGCTTGAATCCATGCCAGGTGATGTTTCTCTCTCACATCAATGTCTCTCTCTCCCTCTCCCTTTCTTTCTCTCTGAAACAGTGAACATATCCTCAGGTGAGGATTAAAAATAAAAAATATATAGTAGGAAGGCATTCATGGGCACAAGCAGTCAGATTGACTTGGAAATCTCTCTAAAAATGGAAAGAACATTAAAGCTCTATAGTCTGGATCATTATTTTGGTGTTCATTTCCTTTCACAGAGATTCAGTCTTGGCTTTGTGAGAGGATTTTGGATTCTATAGCCATTAAGTGATGACAGTTTTCCCACAGAGAAGAAAATCCATATACACAGTAATTAATTGTAATATTTCTTGGTAGAACTTTTTAAATTGCATATATGGATTAAAATTTTCCCTCTTATCAAGGGAGTGGAGAGAGAATAAGGGACCAACAATTTTATTATCTTTAGTTGAATGCATATGTACAGATGCTATACCAAAGTTTTATATTATCTTACCTGTATGGGAATAATACTTGTAGGAAACCTATTTTTGGTGCTGATATGCCTCTCCCCAGCCTCTATTCTCCCCCTTTACTGCTAACAGCATTAAGATTTTCCTTTTGGGGAGGTTAGTTCAACCTCATTCTCATCCATGAGATGAGCATCATATCATCTTAGCCTGAGCCTAGAGGGTGAACTGAATTCTTAAGCCATCACCTTATCTCATCTGCTCCTCTGTGATGGTGATGGCACATGGATGGGCACATGACATGTGGGCCAAAGAGATTGAATCCATGGGCTTCTGAGGACACTGCCATTCAATGTACTGTGTTGAGAATGTGAAGCTTTTTTCTTCCTTTTTTTTTATTTTTTAATCTCCAGGGGAGAACTTGGAGCTTCTAGGGCAGTTAACATTGAGGAAGATGGAATAGAGGAAGAGAGAAAAACAAATTTCCTATTACATGGGTTGAGCTTTTGGATCAAGCTTTTGCTGAAGGTGGTCCTACCTGGATTTTTATCCATATGAAATTTTCTTAAGTTTTTATTTTAATGTTTTTTGTCATTTATGATTGGAAGACTCCCAACTGATATGCCAGAGAAGTGAAAAGACAGTGATGTTCAATATGGGCAGAGTTATAAAGATGGTCTTTTAGGAACGTGAGCCTTGTGGGATCTCATCTATCTCATAGTGAGGATTGCATTTATAGATGTCAAGTTCTGCAGAGTGACTGACCAGAGTGGGAGCTCTATGAATTATTGTTATGATGATGGTGGTGGTGAGTGATACCTTATTGTAGTTTTAATTTGCGTCTCCCTGATGATTAGTAACCTTGAGAATTTTTTCTTATGTTTACTGGCCATCTGTATGTCCGCTTTAGGAGAAATGTCTACTCAAGTCCTTTGCCCATTTAAAATTTTTTATTTATATTCATTTTGTAAAGAATAGCTTATTGATTTTTAGAGAGAAAGGAAGACAGAAGAGAGCAAAATCAATGTGAGAGCGTAACATTGATGGGCTGATTACTGCACGCTCCCTACCAGAGATTGAGCCTGGAACCTAGGCATGTGCCCTGATCTTGAATCAAACCAGCAACCTTTCGGTGCACAGGATGATGCCCAATCAACTGAGCCACAATGGCCAAGGCTTGCCTATTTTTAAATTGGATTGTTTGTCTTGCGATTGTTGAGTTGTATTAGTTCTTTATACATTTTTTGGAGATTAACCCTTATCAAATGAATCGTTGGCGAATATGTTCTCCCATATGGTGGGTTCCCTTTTCATTTTGTTGGCTTCTTTTGCTTGTGAGGAAGCTTTTTAGTTTGATGTACCCCATTTGTTTATTTTTTTTCCTGTGTTTCCCTTGCACTTGGAGACATATCGGCAAAAATATTGCTCTCATATTTTTTTGCCTATATTTTCTCCTAGGATTTTTGTGGTTTCATGACTTACATTTAAGTCTTTTATCCACTTTGAGTTTGTTCTTCTGTATGGTGGAAATTGGTGGTCTAGTTGTATTTTTTGCATGTACCTGTCTAATTTTCCCAACACCATTCATTGAAGAGACTATTTTTACTCCATTGTATGCTCTCCTTTGTCAAATATTAATTGACTATAAAAGCATGGGTTGATTTCTGGGATCCCTGTTCTGTTCTATTGATCTTTGTGCCTATTCTTGTGCCAGTACCAGACTGTTTTGATTACAGTGACTTTGTAGTACAGTTTGATATTCCATATTGTGATTCCTCCAACTTTGTTCTTCTTTCTCAAGATTGCTGAGGCTATTTGGGGTCTTTTCTGGCTCCATGTAAATTTTTGGAATATTTGCTCTAGATCTGTGAAATATGCCATTGTTATTTTAATAGGAATTATGTTGACTCTATAGATTGCTTTGGCTAGTAGGGACATTATAATGATGTTCATTCTTCTAATTCATGAAAATGGTATGTGCTTCCACTTGTTTGCATCTTCCTCTATTTCTTTCTTCAGTGTCCTATAGTACAGGTCTTTTACCTCCTTGATTAAGTTTATCCCTAGGTACCTTTTTTTTCAGTAGTAAATGGGATTGTTTTCTCAGTTGCTCATTCTGAGAGTTTGTCATTGGTATATGAAAATGCCACCAATTTCTGGATATTAATTCAGATACTTTGCTGGATTCATTTATGAGATCTAGTAGTTTTTTGGTGGAGTCTTTAGGGTTTTCTATGTACGATATTATGTCACATGTGAATAATGACAGTTTTACTTTCTCCTTTCTAATTTGAATGCCTCTTATTTCTTATTTCTTATTCTTCTCTAATCTCTGTGGCTAGGACTTACAGTACTATGATGAATAAGAGTGGTGAAAGCAGACATCCCTATCTTGTTCCTGATCTTAAGGGAAATGCTTTTAGTTTTTGCCTATTGAGCATGATCTTAGCTGTAGGTTTTTTATATGTGACCTTTATTATGTTGAGGTATTTTATCATAAATGGCTGAGAATTTTTATCATAAACTAGAAGCTAGTGCACAGATTCGTGCACCAGTGGGGACCCCTTGGGGGATGTCAGATAGCCAATTTCGGCCTGATCTCCACAGGCCCAATCCAGACAAGAGGGAGCCCAATCCCCACAGGTCTGACCCAAATAGGAGGGAGTCTGATCCTGTGCTTTGAGCGTCTGTCCCCTGGTGGTCAGTGCGTGTCATAGCGACCGGTCGACTGGTTGTTCAGTCATTTGGTTGCTTAGGCTTTTATATATATAGATGGTGCTGGATTTTATTGAATGCTTTATCTGTATTGATATGATCATATGATTTGTATCTTTCATTTTGTTTATGTGATGTATCACATTTATTGATTTGTATACCAACCTTTAATCCCTGCAAGAAATCCCACTAGGTCATAATATATGTTTTTTTTTTTAATGTATTGCTGGATCTGGTATGTTAATATTTTTTTGAGAATTCTAGCATCTATGTTCATCAGGGATATTGGCCTATAATTTTCTTTCTTTGTAGTGATATTGGCATGCTTAGTTCTAGGGCTTTCAGCTCAGACTAGGATTTTTAACACCATTGGCTTCTCTGGTTCTCAGGCCTTTAGGTTTGGGCTGAAACTATATCACCAGTTTCCCTGGACCAACAGCTTGCAAATGGTAGATTGTGGGACTTCTCAGACTTCATAATCACATGAGCCAATTCCTCATAATAGATCTCTGCCTATATATCTACATATAGGCTTTGATTTTGTTACTCTGGAGAACCTTGACTAATAAATATGTAGATATAAAGAGTAAGGCTTCTATAATTTGTCATTAGTTCTGGGACAG